>NC_081410.1:79519111-80724111 GCF_030272615.1 Cryptomeria japonica | reverse complement strand
CCCTTGAGACCGATTTTTAGTCGGATTGAAATTTAATTGACAAAATCAAGGGATTTAGGGAAAATTAGAATTGGCCTTAGCTTATTGTCGGTTTTAGTGGGCAAATGACATTGTAGTAATTCGAACCCTCATCGGTTGGATGTATATAATAATTTCGCATGTGCATATATTAATTAATAGCATTATCCTTATATGGATTGGGAATGATTTAATACAATAAGATAATCAATTATCCCTTGATTTAATTAGCCACAACTTGTCTTAAGTAATTGAGCTAGCTAACTAATCCGCGATGCTAATTAATCCCCTCCCAACAAGTCGCTCGCTCGAGTTGGTTAATTTATCCAACCTTAGAAGTAAGTTTATTTACATCCTAGATAAGGCAAAACTTTAATAAAGTTATTATATTATAGAATATGTTGCGAGTTCATGACGTCAAAAAAAAAAAATTTGTTGTTCCATTTTTGTGCCCTAAAGTTTGGGCACGACAGAACCCATATTGACATCTACACAACCTATCCAATCCATTTGACTCACGATGCATTTTTCAAAACACCTTTTTTTTCCAACTTTTTACCCTACGTGCTAAATCAGGGCTCCAAAGCGCTAAACTGCCACGTATGCGCTAAAATTTACCACGTATGCACTATAAACCACACCTTATGTGCCATCTTGTTATCACGTGCTAACTGTCATACCTTTTGCACTACCTTGTTTGCCCAACGTGCTAAATCTACTCTACGCGCTAACTATCATACCATTTGTGCTACCCTATTTTCCCAACGCGCTAACTGGCATACCCTTTGTGCTGCTATATGAGCCCTATGCCCTAAAATTACCCTACGTGCTAACCTACCCTTGACCGTGCTACTATTTGACACTCAAATTCTAAACCTACCTAGGGTTTTCTATGCGCTAAAACTCCTATCGTATGTGCTAAAAGACCTACCCTACGTGCTAAACTAGCAAATTCGGACCCAAAAATTGAAAAACGTGACAAAAATCAATAAAATTAATCAAAAACAAAGAGGGATTTTGGCCACTTATTTGTGGGCCATATTTGGTGGGTCTCTAGTATCGCCTGACACACTCAAATTGGTGCGAAGAGTATGGAATCGACATCGTGGTCAAAGCTCCAAATGTTACAATCACAAGAAGACAAGTGTGCAAATGATTTTTCAAAATCACTTTTTACCTTTTAATAGGGTAAATCAAAAGGTTAATAAGTGGGGCATATATTTTACTTCCACTTTTTCATTATTAACCTTATCAACATCATTTTTTTGGGAGATGAAACGCCGTCAATATTCTTATATCGCAATTAATTCAAAAACGATCATAAACTTGACAACTTTTCACCAGATCCTTGATTCATCTCCCAAGGGGGGCATCATCAATATCGTTCATCAAATCTACATCTGGGACATCGTATCGACAACTTTGGTGACAACATCATATCGAAAAAAATTGGCGGCATATCCAACAAGTTTTTTTTGAATTAACATGTGCACACACGTCACTTCAAAGAGGGGCAAAATGTAGACGTATAAATTTGACCACCTTTCTAAAAAAAAATATTTAATATTTATTTTAACCCCATTCCTCCTATTAATTAAATTTTATTTAATTAATTTCTTCATTTTCATCTATTTGATTAAATAAATTACTCAATTTATTTAATTAAATTCACATAAACCTTTTCTAGCCTTTAATTAAATAAATCACTTTATTTAATTAATTCCCCTTTCTCCCTTTCTAATTAAATTTATATTTAATTAAATTGATCCTTGCAAATAAATAAATATAATTTATTTATTAAATCCCCCCACTTGTATTTATGCAAGTTGCATCTATTTTTGGTTAAAATAAAGTAATTTTATTTTAATTAAAATGATTTTCCCTCATCCACTTGCATTTTCCTACATCTCCCACTTGCCTCCTAAACCCCTTCTAGATTCTTCTAATCACTGCCAATTTAGCCTAATTCATCTCCTAATTATTGTCACATTCCTAAGTAAAAGGGAAGTCACTTCTCAAAGACTCCAAAGTCTTCAATAACCATTAAAGGCTTTATGTCTTCAAATGGTTAACCTCTAAAGTCTTCCAAACCATTAAAGGCTCTTACATAACCATTTATGGTTAACTCACCTTTGACCTTTGGTTAGAGACTTTTCTCTAACTTAACCATCCTTTTGACTCAAGGGTCTCATCAAACACTTATGGCTTTGACCCTGGTTATCCATTTAACCCTTGCACAAGAGTTTACCCCTTGGGTAAAAGCTTTATCCAATGGATAACCCTAACCTATTCTTAACCCTTACCTCCTTAGGTAACCCTCATGTCTTCTCAGGCATTTAATGCCTCTTGCATCTTCTCACTTGAGAAACCTCTTGTTGACAATTGTCACCATTTCATTGGTGAGAATTGTGAACATGGATTGATTAACTTTCAATCCTAGCCCTTGTTAAGATTATTCAATCTTAACCATCCATTGCCCTATTTTCCCTATAAATACAACTCTCATTCTTCATTATCTATATCTCCAAGTTTTCATGCATCTACATTATAGCCTAATTTACTAAGCATTTTAAAGCTCTCTTTTTTAAAACATCATCATAGCATTTAGAAGCATTTTCCATATCATAGAATATTCATTCTAGGCTAGTATATCATGTTAGGATAATTTTTTAATCCTTTATCATATCATTATCTTCATCTTAACTTAATCATCATAGTTTTAATACATCATATAGATCTTAGAATGCATTCATGCATGTAGATCAAATATCACTCGTTCTTGGAGTTGTCATTCCTAAGTCACTTGCTCAATGATTTGAGAGAAAAACATTGGCTTTAGGGATCTTGTGAGATAGAGAACAATGGGACACCCCTTAGGAAGTTAAACTAGTTGAATTAGTTTATATACTTGTACCAAGAGTCTCATTGGTATGTAGGTCTTTTGATCTCGATTTATTCATTTTGGTCACCGCATTTTCCCGTGTACAGTTTCAAGTTATCAATATACACAAAAAATAGAAAAAAATAAGGTAAAATTTACTATATTAAAGTGTGATGTCTGGTGTAACTTCAATTTCAACATTTTATCAGCAACTAAATTATAGTGTTTACTTTATAAGAAAGTATATTCAAATAATTTTTTAATTTTTAAAAAAAATTACAAACATAAAATACACAAAAAATTATGTATTTTATTAGTTTACATCATTTCAAAACTCAAAACATATATTTCACTTTCTATTGATTCAACTTAAAAAGTTGAATTATCATTGACAATTTCCTTTATAAAAATGTGACACAACTTTGTGCTTTTACCCATTTATTTATTATGTGAGTTTCCCATGGACATGTAATGTAATATTTATTTATTTGATGTTGCACTTGGACATGTAAGATGTAGAGATTCATTGAGAATATTCTCGGGGTCACTTGATGGGTTGTATTGTAACATTGACATATATTATATTGTATTTATTTAATATTGGAGAAATTAATTTAATAAAGTACCCAATATTAGATGTGGGGTTAATGGGGTAGTTAGCCCATGGTATTTGCACATGGTTTTGATGTAATACCACTTGGTGGTTTTGTGGGAGTTTGTGTCTATAGAAGCAACCACAAGGGCAGTTGTTTGGCTTAGCCAGGTTTAGCATTTTTGGATATTGGAAGCATGGCATGCGATGTGTGGTTACATGCTTGTTCACATGGATTGCTTGTTGATGGTTGGGGTATCGAAAACTTTCATAGTTATATTGTAATGTTACATTGTTGAATAATACATGGATGATGGATGCTTTTGGAGGCTAAGTTTTTCCCTCATGAGGGTTTTCCTGGGATATACCTTATGTCATCTTTGATGGGTATGTTGCCTATTCTTTGTATGTAGATTCTATGTGATTATTTTATTGAAATCTCAATTGGGGTATGTGGAAATTGTCATATGTTTAGCTACAAGTTTCCTAACATTAAGGATCTTTAACATATGTAGAGGGGAAAAGAGGAAAAAAACACACACAGTTTAACTAAAATAAGAAGATGTAAGAAATAGGAAATATGCATTTTGGTCCATAACATAAATTATTACAAAAATGGGACATGATATTTTGCCTTATCTCACTCCAACTCAATGTCATCCTTAATCCTCCTTACCCAAGCCTCCCTAACTTGACTCTTTTGGTTATAGATGGATTAATGATGGATAAATATTTATGTTTTTAGAATTCTTTTTCCTTCCAAGCCTCCTCTTTATCTCTTTGGAAATCTTTTATAGATTACATTGTGTTGAAATTGCACTTCAAGATTGCTAAGCCCCTTTTCCTTGAAGGGAAGTTTCAATTTTGTTCTAGAGTGCTTGCTAACACTCATGTGAATTATTTTTCCTAATGGGCTCCTTCCAAAGCTTCTTTTCAAAAGCTAAAAAGATTACTTATTTTTTTTCTTTAGGCCTCTTATGACTAGGGAAAAGGGTCCCATTGAGTGGCTTGGAAATTATGTTATTTTCCATGTAACTCTAGTGCTCTTGGCCTTGCTAATACTTGCACATAAGTTTGGCCTTATGTGCCAAGTTGATTATGAGGGCCTCTAAAAATTCTTCTTTGACATTGTATTTCTTTTGTAACTCCTCATGGTAAACAAGCCTCTAGTTCAAGCTCTAGGCCTTAACTCTATCCTTATCATAATGAAACCTATGCAAATCCAAGGAATTTTTGTTGCCAAAATAATATAGAAGGCTTGGGAAACCATTAAGCCCCACCTTTTCTAGAATGGGAATAATTTTAGTTCTAGGATTTCTATCAACTAGAAATCTCTTTGGTGGTATCCTATGATTACTTTTCAATATTCCATAGGTGTGTGGATTAAAAAAATTTAAATGAGGAATTTGTTACACTTTCACCTCTTCTCTAAGGTCACTAAGGGCTATCTTGGCTAGAATTTAAAGCAAATACAAATTTGGGAATTGAAATTTTGAGTCTGTTCAAATCACTATGGTGTTTGTTCCTCCATAGATGATCCATAATATTAGGATTTGGTTTACGAGACCCTAATATAATGACTGAAAGTAGTACCTTGATACTCCTTTCTAGAATTACAAACCTTTTAAAGGCTATTCATGGCTCTCTCCTCATCTACCATGATTTTAAAACTCAAAGTCAAGTGGTATCTCAAGTCCTCTACCACTTAATAACAACACATATTTCAAATAGTTTGGTCTAACATTTTGGAGCCCATACTATCTCACTTTGCTTCTTGTCTCCTTTACTAGGTCTTCCCATTAGATTTTGACTTATCCAATTGAGTGTTTCCAACCCATTTCGTCCTATTTGTAGATATTTAGAAACTAGATACATGATTTTTTCAAGTCTTTTTGGTTTATTTTTTTTTCTTAACATAAGATTTTTTTAGGTGATTAGCATCAAATATCTTCAAGATTTATCCAAATTTGACATCCTTTCAAATTATAAATTTTAATTAGCATATGAAAAGATTTGAATGTTGCTTTATTTTTAAGCATTGATGTTGATGCTCACATTTTCATGTATGATAAAGCCATTATATGCTTTAACGTTATGTTATAGATTCAAGTCTAGGTTGATACCATTATTTTGAGATATTCCACTTATAGACTTTTATTGAACATTCATCTAATACTTTGTGGACTGTTGCTCATGCACTCCCTTCTCACATCAGTAGAGATGCTTTCACCTCTACGTGGATGCCATTATGATCATAATCATAATTTCCACCCAAAATGTGGCTCTCATGGGTCCACTCACCATAGACATTATGGCTAGTCTCCCTTGTTATTGACCATTTTCCTAATTAGTGTGATCTTGGGATGCACATTGACAATCTATTGATATATTAAACACAAATTCCATAATAATTATCAATTTAAAATTGCTTTTCAAATATTAAAAAAATATTTTATTTTAAAAAAAATAAAATAAAAAAATCATATATTAACGGTCTGTCTGAAATCTCTCCTTTCGTGCCGAATAAATTTCTTACAAATTTTGTATTTAATGTCTAAAACTCCTGAATACGGCCATACGCACATCAAATTTAAACCCGATCACAGACATTCCCAAGCAAAAAAGTGGATAACAGAAGCTTGGTTACTTATAGCCTTTCAATCCAGATTCCAGAGATTGAGGAGCGATGGCGCTAATGGCAGTTTCCTTGCGAGTATCACAAACACCTAGTTTTGTAGCCTCTGTGAAAGCAAGCAATGTTGAGCAGAGGGGCCATCGGATGAATAAGCCGATGGTCACGGTCACATGCGCAGACAGCAGAAAGTCCTCCCGCGGCGGCGGAATTACTCAACCGCGCCCGATTTCGCCTGCTATGCAGAAGTTCTTAGGCGTACCAGAGATACCCCGCACCAAGGCCATCAAAAAGATTTGGGAGTACATTAAGGAAAACAACTTACAGGTACCATTCCTTGCATTGTTTGTTTCCTAACATTTGTAGAAACCTTTTCTGGAATTTGCATGGAATTTTTGCAAAATAGTTATCTTTCCTGGAAATATTATGCACGCTTTTATGTGAACACCCATTTTGCCTTTATCTTTGGCCTGTGACATTGGGCACTTGTCTTATGAATTCCTGTATGTTCTGTGCTGCCTGTTTTGTGGAGTTCGAACATGGGACCGGGCCTTGTGAGCCCTTTGTGCCCTGGATGGTGGTATATGCAATAGTATGTATTTTCGCTTCTGTTTTGGTAGAACAATCCACAATCCGGATGGCAAACATCAGATTAACTCCTCAACCCCTGAAGTTATAGTGGAGTTACAAGTCTGATGTTATTTTTCATCGACTAGGTTTCCAACTTAGGAGCCTCTCATTAGTACGTTTGGTGCTACCTTTGAGCTGGTGGAACTTTTATGGTTTGGAGTGTCGATTGCTCTTCCAACAATCTGCAAATTAGTGGATGTTTCAACTGTCAAAGGAAGCGTACTATATATTGAATCAATTTAAGGACATGGTGTCTTTGGATGAAATTATAAGAGAATATAAAACAAACATAAAATAATTTTGATTAATTCAGATCCTGCAGAATCTATGAAACCACAAAATCACATGTACAATCTATTTGGAAATGTTTGTAGATTAACTACGTTGAACTTCAGAGACACTTAAAATCAAGCATGTAATACTTAGAAGTTAGAACGTTGTAAATGTAAGTAACTACCTAGCTGTTTGGGAGGAAACAGAGCAGATTGTGTAAGGGTTCATCTCTATGTTTGATTGAGCGTTTTCAATATTATGAGATTATATTGATGATGGTAATAAAGTTTTGTATAATTTTTCATCTCAACATCCTCAAGGCTAAATTAACATGAGTTTAGTTGAAGTCTCATTCCTACCCATGACATCATTTTCTTGTATTTCTGTATTCCAACCAAAGAAACGGGACTTGGACTTGGCTCGGACTCGGACTCGGGACTCGACGTCAGACTCGCTCCAGATTCGGCTGGACTCGGGAAAGTGAAAAACTCAAGAAATTTAGAGATTTTTAAAGATTTAAAACTTGTTTCAGACACCCTTTATTGAATACACCTTAAAGACACAAAAACATCATCAAACTCGGCTCATTTGATTGCATGCACAAGTATACATCAATCACATAAGCATAAACACAAATTGTAGCTGAAGAAAATAACAAACATAGATATATAAATATTGTCAAATGTAATATTACAAAACTCATGGAATAAAAAACCCATGTCATCATATGATGATCATCAAATGTTTCATACAAATACCAAAGGTAAATAGTAAATACTAAATACAACTACAAGTGTACAAGCCTATGACTCAGAGGGCCGTGCACCCTCTCACCCTGGCCCCTTGCAAAGGCGTTTAAAGTAGGTCCTGGATGATTCAACAGCCATAGTCGCTCCCCGTGACACCATGCCATGCTCACCAACATCAGGAACAACTATCACTCTGAGTCTCAGTATTTTCTGTCTCTGCTCGTGCTCTCTGCTCCTCCTCTGCCAGGGCTACAGCCTCAGCCTCTATATCTACCTGGTCAATCCAATCAATGTCATCATCACTAAAGACAACTGTAGGAGTCCCAAGAGCTGTCTGATTCTCATTGGCCCACTCTACTTCAAGATCAACCTCATCTAGAATGATAGGAGAGATGTCAACTAATGCATTCTTTCTCATTCTCAGGCGGAGGTTGTAGTGAACAAAGACGAGATCATTCATCTTCTCCACAGATAATCTATTGCACCTCTTCGAGTGTATGTGCTCAAACATACTCCAATTGCGCTCACAACTTGATGCGCTGCATGGTTGGCTCAAGATGCGAATGGCCAACTTCTGAATATTTGGTGTCGTTGGGCCAAAAAAGCTCCACCAATGATTTGAGTTTGAAATGAGAAAAATAAATAAAATCAGTCTCACTCATGAACTCATTTAACAAGTTACAATATAGTATTGAATAAAACTAAAATTAAGCCTTACAATTTATTTTTACCTGGCATCATAGTTGTCCTACCGTCTTTGGCGACAGGACAAGAGAAGGTCTCCCCTTGTGCATCTGAGAACAACTGTAACTCTCGAAAAAGGTCTATCTGAGAAGTACCAGCAGGTCCTATCTTCTCCATGATTGCGTATAGCCCATTAAGGACGTCCACATCAGCCTTGAAAGAAGGGATAAAATGGAATGCCGGATTCAGATAATAGGCTGCCGCATGGATGGGCCTATGAAGCTGATGATGCCATCTCCTATCAATGATCTCCCAAATGAGACCATACTTGCTCTCATCTCCTCCATAGACGAATTTGATGGCCTCCTTCGCCCTATCCATGCCCTCATATATATAGCCCATTGCGGGCTTATCTCCATCCGCAACTCACAACAAAACCACCAAGGGCTTAACAAACTGCAAAATTGAAAATATTGTGTAATTTAGAAAAATGAGCAAATAAGAGAATACATATAATAAGTTATAAAACATGAAGTTAAATTGTAGAATTTATAAAAAAATTACCTTCACTATCTCATCACAAGGGGACCCAAAAGTCTTGCTCATAAAAAATGCAGTCTGCCATATCTTTCCCTGCAGGGGTGGTAGCATAGGATGAGGAAGACCACTCCTCACCAACAATCATACGTCTCAAGGTAGACTTAGACCTAAGCATGGACTGCAATGTGAGGAAGTTTGTAGCAAATCTTGTGATTCCTGGACAAGCTAACTCCTTCTGCTCTGTGTATTGTCTCATAAGAGCCAACACCCATGAATGATTATATACAAATTTGCAGACATTTCTTGCCCTTTCTACACATCTCTTGACCCATGGGATTTTTCCAATATCCTCCAACATGAGGTCAATGCAATGAGTAGCACATGGAGTCCAAACTATAGATGGGTGCCTCTCCATCAATAGTCTACCTGCAACAACATAATTTGTTGCATTGTAAATTGTAATTAATGGAGGTACAAACTACAAGATAGTAATTAATTTGCAAACAAAATTAGTTTGTAATCAAAAGTTTACCCGCAACAACATAATTTGCTGCATTGTCGGTCACCACCTGTACCACATTCTCTTCACCCACATCTTCAATCACCTCCTCTATCTGCTCACATAGGTAGGTGGCATTCTTGCAATGGGCGGAGGCATCAATGGACTTGATGAAAACGGTGCCCCCTGAAATAAAAAAATAAAGCTAGGTCAATGATAATTCAATAAACCATTAGATAAAAAAAAAAAAATTAAAGACTATATGAAACTAAAATTAATCAATCACTTGCGGAAGAAACAAGAAAATTACAGAGAGTTCTATTTCTCCTATCTGTCCAACCATCAGTCATGATGGTGCAACCTTTAGTGTTCCATATCTGGCATTGTTCATCTAAATCCTTCTTCACATCATCCACCATTTGAGACAAAATGGGTCCCCTCAAATCACTCTCACTAGGGGCTTTGAACCCCGCCCCGCATATGGTAAGGGCATCAACCATTTCTTGCCAATAAGGAGACCTGTCGCAAAGAAACTCAATGAGATAAGTTAAGTATAAAAATTCAATGAGATAAGTTAAGTATAAAAATTAAAACAATCAAAGTTATCAAAAATAAAAGTTAGTAAAACATTCACCTGGCTACAAAGAATGGAATACAGCTGTAGCTCCAAAACCTGCCAACTGCCATTTTAGCAGCATCATGAACCTCCTTGTTCCAGCCCATGCCCTCAAGCGACGGTTGGGACCCAGGAGTAGTGTGAGGCACAAAGAAGGAATCCAACCTAGATTTACGAATCCTAGGTCCAATGCTAATACTCCCACTACAACTACTAGTGCTAGGAGCATGAGAAGTGGCGGTGGCACTACCACTTATAGAAGCAGAAGCAGAAGCGGAAGCACTAGCAGTAGCAAACTGAGTGGGACGATATGGAGGTAAGGAAGAAGGGCCTCCAACACAACCTAACTGTGTCCCTCTTCCTAAAATTGTCTCTCTCCCAATGGCCGCTTGATCCTCCTTTTGTTTCTTTTTCCTTTCAATTTCCTCAACCATTACATAACATTCACGTACGGCCTCAGGGATTGCTTTTAGGCATGGTTCGGCATCATGTCCACGCACACTAGCAATATGGTATTTCAGCCTATGTATACCTCCATGGAATATTGTTTTGCAAAACATACATTTTGTTTGCCCCTTTCCTTGCCCATGAACTAATGGGGGGTCTAGAAGCTGAAGTAGACATTTTAGGATAGTTTTGTGAAACTTGAAGTTGAGGCAAATAAGAAAGTGAAGTTTGCTGCAATAAAACATTACAAATACAAAATAAAATTAATACATATCACATACATTTAAAAAAACTAAAGTAGGGTTTGTCAAACCCTGCTTTTAAAAAAAAGAAATTTACAAACCCTACATAGTACAACACTACAACTACATACTACATGCTACATACAAACATATAAAAGATTTTGAAAGAAAATGTAAAACTTTCAAAATAAATGAATAGAAAATGGAATTTTTGCATACAAGAAACAAACTAATCTTCAAAAAAACAATCTTACCTCTTACAACAAGCTTGAAATGAGCTGCAAAGTCTTCCTATCCAACTCTTGATGCACCAAATCCAAACACAATGCAGTTCCAATGTGACAAATTGAAGAAAACTTGAGCTTCCTCTTTGCTGGTTTTTCTTCTATGCACCCTTGTTTTTCTTCCCAACTCACTTTATTCCTTTTTTTGCAAATGAATGAAATGAAAGTCACTTTTAGGGATAGAAGATAATTAACAAAAAAAAACGGAATTAAAAAAACATTGCAAAGTAATTTTTTTTTGTCTTTTACTTTTGGCCCACGCCGGTCGAGTCTGGGGCTCGGGACTCGCCGAGTTTGGCGAGTTTGAGGCGAGTTTGGCAAGTTTACTCGCTAGACTCGGACGAGTCCGAGTCCCTAGGACTTGCCGAGCATGACTCGTAATCGGACTCGCCGAGTCCGGGCAAGTCCCGTTTCTATTCCAACATTGTCTCTATTTCTTTTCTCTGATTTTTTCCATTTGAGTTATTTATGGAGAATTTTAAATGGCTTCTCTAGGCTTCCATGCTTGGACTATAGCAGACTTCTCCTTTGTTGTGAGCTCCAACATTTCTTTTGGTTTTCTTCATCAGCTTGTTTGTTTTCTCACCCCTCGATAATTTTTATTGTTAGACTTATCACAAAATGCATTTGCTTCTTCAGACAGGTAAGTGGAGGGTGAATACAGCGATATTGCTTTGGTGTTTAGCTGCTTAAACAATTAGCTAGGATAAAATCTGTGTATCTGCCACAATGTTCATACATTTGTTTTCTGAACTCCATCTTCTTACTATCGGTTTTTATGCTTTTGAGTGCAATCTTGCATTTGCCTCACAGACATGGAGTATGGAAAGATTATCTTGCAGAATTATGACACCAGAATCATCATCATAAAGAATAACAAAAGGAAATGCCAATTCTTGTATGAGAAAAGATCGGCAACACCATGAAAACTGCAGTCAACAACATGAGGAGAGCTTGGAGCAGAGTATCATACAATTTCATAAATGATTCTTCCTACCTAACATGCACACTCTATAAATGGCAGCAATTCATTAATTATCTACTACCACTGATAACCACCACCAACATAGATCTATGTGATCACATGCTAACAATTGTTAACTGCTACTAATAGTTACAACTCAACATTAACAGCTACATTAACTAAAATGATATATTGTTGTGTTCAATTTACTTCTTCAGCATCATGATTGAGTCAGTTGATTTCTGTTCTGGTTTTATGGAAACTTCTGGAAAGACCACGTTCTTGAAAGAGAGGAGGATTTATATAGTGTCATTTGCCTTTTGTCTCTGCTTTTTCATTCAGATAGCCACCTTTCTGGAATTTTATACCTTTGTAACTATAGTGGATAGTGGTAAAATTCTGCATGGAATCAGTCCAAGCTACAGCAACAGGATCCCAGATTTATGTTTTGGAATCTGTCTTACAGGGGCCATCCTTTAGCATGCCTACCTATTTCATGCAAATTCATTGGCTTGACTCTTCAGGATTGTTGTTCTTGGGAGCAAATCCTTCTTATATAATAAATTAATTCTTTCCAATTGCTTAAAAGGGTTTCATGTTTTTGCTTCTATGTTAGTTACAGTCATACAACACTAACAACTAGATTAATTACAATGATATATTGCTTATGCAATTTACTCCTCGAGCATTATGATTGTGTTGATTCTGTTCTAGGTTTGGTGGACTTCTGGAATACTCCCAAAGGAATTTTTTTTCTTGAAACATAGGGGGATCTTGAAAGTGTCCAACCCATCTCTTTTTTCCTTTTTGTCACTGATATCTTGTTCAGCTAGCGACCTTTCTGGAATCTTATAACTTAATAACAATAGTGAATAATGGTCACATTCTTGATCGAATCAGTCCAAACTAACACAACAGAAAGTTAGATTTAGGTTTTGGAATCAGTCTTATGTGGGCATTCTTTAATCTTTCCTAGCTGTTTCATGTGAATGTATTGACCTTTCTCTTCAGGATCATTATTCTTGGGAGCTGCCTTCTTATATAACAAATCAAGTCCTTCCTATTGCATAAAAGAATTTCATGTTTTTGCTTCTATATTATTTTGTTACAACGTTTTATCAATCTTTGGAAGACCTCTAAAAAAATTAACATGAATCCACCATAAAACTCTTGTTTTCATCATTCATCCACATGGTACAATATAAGTCTCAACTGCACTGAAATAGAATAGTAAGGTTGTGTTATTTTCTTCAACATCATGTTTTGGGAAACTTATGCTTCTCACACCTTTACTCTTGTTTTCTGGCTTCTTTTTGCTGAATTAGCTGAATTTTATTGTTGACACAAAATATAAAATAAAAATTCTAAAAGCATTCATGTTTTGGATTGGAATATCCTGCTTTTGGGTTTGTTTTCTGAAGTTCAGCCTGCAGCTCATCAATTACCTTGTCCAGATTATTGAGATTGTGATAATTTATGTTGTAGATCAATGAGGATCTACTGGTAAAATCTTATCTCATTCTTAGTGGCACGTGGATTTCTTAAATCATCAATATTACCATCATCATTGGCATTAGATGATGTAGGAACATTTAAAGAACCACAAGCAGTCTACTGCCCCTTGCACTAAAAGTGTGCTTTTTTTCAGACTCCTCAAGTGTGACATTTTAGGAAGTAGAAGCGTCCAAGCTGGTATGCTCTGCTCCATATCACACAACTTCATATCCCCTTGTAGGCATTTTGTTTGTGCAAAAGTAGGTGCAAATTGAAATGCACATACACTAAGTTCTTGGACCTTTTAGAGTGCAATTTGTTGTGCTTTATTGTGTGGATAAAAGAGTATTTGGTCGAACTCCTCTCAGATGCAGATCAACCTATGAAGACAAAGTAGAGAGATAGAGTTATACATTCTGAAAATTAAAATTTTTGAAAACTATAAATGAAATATTAAATATCAGAAGATAAAAATTTATCAAAATTACATGCGATAAAATTTTGATTGGGAGGGTTTGTAGGTGTTGGAATTGTTGGCCATGAAAGTAACACCCAACTCTGAGCATCCTTTTTCATTTTATCTTGAGGAGTCTCAATATTTTGACCACTAGAGTTATCAAAATCAAAGTTTTAAAACTCGGGACTCGCCACGGATTCGGCAAACCAAAAATTTGGACTCGGACTTGGACTCGTGAAAGACTCGCAAAAAAAAAAAAACCGTAGTTTTATAAAAAAAACATAAAGAAATTAATGCATTTAGAGAACATAAGAGCCATAATTGAAACATTACACATGTCATATGATCTACATACATGCAATATTGAAAATTTCATCATTCATACTCATAGTTTCAACTCTAAAATGTATAATAGCAGCATAAGTTTATAAATGTTTACAAAATTACATATAATGATATTTCCAACTCCAAATGTGAAAAACAACAATGAACAAACTAAAGAGAAGACTACGTCTTCCTCTTTGTATTTCTCCTAATATAGCTCAATTTTTCAGGCCTTGAGCGAGAAGTAGTAGCAGTGGGGGTTGTGGTAACTAAATGGTGAGATGATTCTTCTTCAAAGTCAAAGTCCTCATCCTCGTCCTCATCCTCGTCCTCATCTTCATCCTCCATTTCATCCAATCTTGCTCGTTCTGCTTCTTGTGCTGCTCCTCTCTCTATTTCTGCAATTTCTTCTTCGGTAAGGAGGACATCGTCACCATCATTTTGTTCATTCATGGTCCAATCACCATATGGATCAATTTCATCCAAGTCAATGGCCTCATGTGAAACACCCTCCACTTGTCTAACTCGAAGGCGAAGGTTGTACTGAACGAAGGCAAGATCATTGAGCCGTTTTTGTGTCAATCTATTTCTCTTCTTTGTGTGAATGCTCTCAAATACACTCTAATTTCGTTCACACCCAAAAGCACTGCATGGCTGAGACAAAACAAAGACGACGATCTTTTGAAGATTAGGCATGCCAACACCATAATTTTCCTACCATAAATCTACAAAAAACATTTAGAAATATTAGAATTGAGAAAAAAATGTAACAATCAAGTCTGTAGTTTTTTTCTTGCAGTATTGAACTAAGTTACTAAATTTTTTCTTCGTTGTTGTTTTCCTCTCCTATCAATTGCTAGTTGTGATGAGAAGAGTCTCCCCTTTGCGCTCTTGTAGATCTTGAACAATGAACATTTCCAAATTCATAAATAGATAGTCAAAGTGTCAAACTCAAATTCAATAATGAACATTTCCGAATTCATAAATAAAGATAGAGCAATTGCAAATGTCAAATCTCACCTCCAACTCATCAAGAACCTTGTCTCTCAACAAAGGTTTAGGTGCCATCTTATCAATGCATGCAATAACACCTGCCATGACCTCCTCATCAGCCCTAAATGAATCGGAGAAGTAGAATTTTGGGTTCAAAAAGTAGGCGAAGGCATGTATCGGTTGGTGGAGTTGGTTTGTCCATCTACGATCAATGATGCACCAAAGGATTTCACATTTTCTTGTATTTTTACGATAGTAATGTGAGATGGCCTCTTTGGCCCTATCCATGGCCTCATAAATGAAACCCATTGGCATGCCCTCTCCGTCCACCATATGAAGAACCCTTACCAGGTAAGGGTTCTGTCACCTAAAAAAATGAAAACAAATTTTAAATTAGTACAAAATTAACCCCTAAAAAATAAAATCAGCAAATAGACAAGATTGTATAAAGTTTACTTTTGTGTTTATTACTTACCGCAATCAACTCCTCTCCACTTTTGGTGAACCCTTCATCAAAAACAATGCTCACAATCTTCTCTGCTTCAGGTCTTTTGGAGTATGCAGACCCCAACCAAGTATCAGACACAAACATCTGCTTAAGATGAGGAATGACACTAAGAATGCTCTGCAAAGTGATGAAGTGGCTAGCAAATCGTGTCACTCCAGGTTGCACAAGGTCCTTGCCATGTGTGTGTTTTCTCATCAAAGCAAGCACCCAAGTATGGTTGTAGATGAATTTGGTGACACTTCTTGCATCTTCAACCACCTTTTTCACCCATCCAATCTTCCCAATGTCCTCTAGCATCAAGTCCAAGCAATGTGCAACACAAGGACTCCATGTAATCGTAGGATGCCTCTCCATAAGCATTCCACCTACAGATACATATGCAGCTGCATTGTCCGTGATAATTTGGACAACATTCTCAACTCCAACTTCTTGAACCACCCCATCCAATAGATTACACAAAGTCTCTGCATTTTTTATTTCATTTGATACATCAATAGACTTTAGGAATACCATTGCACCATTTGAAACCACCAAGAAGTTGAGAAGAGTCCTATTTCGTCCATTTGTCCATCCATCAGATACAATGTTGCATCCTTTTCTCTTCCAATACCTTTTTTGATCATCAACCACAACTTGTGTATTATTTACAGCTTTCTCTAGCAATGGCCCATTGAAGTCATGACCTGTTGGAGCCTTAAACCCCTTACCCGCAACTGTTAATGCATTAACCAAACCTTCCCAATACACATTGTTTGCTACATTGAAAGGTAGATTATTGTAAAACCAAAAGTTTGATGCTGCTATCTTTGCTTGTTCATGCTTCTCTCTATTCCATCCTGTACCTGTTGTGACGTATTCACACATCGCCCCATTGCAAATGGGGACCCCTACTTTCTGCTTTCTAGGGTTTGCTTTTTAGGTCTTTTATGTTTTTGTCTATTGACCTTTTGCATTTGAAGGGTCACTAGGGGGCTCATTAGGGTAGCAGGCTCTGCTTGAGTTAGGTGGATCTCCTCAAGAGGTCAGGTCAATTGAGTGATTAGGGGTAATTTAGATCATTCCTAGGGTGTTTTTTGTGTACTATCTGGTCGCACTTCAAGTTGCTAAATCAAACCTTGGTTGAATGCATAATGTCCTCCTAGGTCCCATCCCTTACATCAAGGGCAGAGCGAATTCACCTTGAGAAGTTTGGAATGTCATCCTGATCCTCAAATGTCCTGAAATTTTGGCTAAGTCTGGAATGTCATCTTGATCCTGAAATTTGACTAAGTCTAGAAAATTGAAGAATCCTCCAAAAACTAGATTTTGCATTATAACTCCTGTAGGTCCGAAACCACTCTCAAACATCCTGACAGTATATATGGAATATAACATATATTCCATATATGAGTCCTGACGGAGAGGCTAAAATGTCGAATTTCGCTCCTGACCCTTCCAAAGGGTCCAAAGCGAAATTTCACAAAGGACCTAAATTCTTCACCTAAATCATTGAATGGTTGAGCAAATTTGCAAGGATATGGAAGGAAATAGATCTAGGATCAAGTCTAAGACAAAGTCAAGTCAGTTTGAAGGTGAATTGAGCCTAGAATAGGAATTTCGCTCCTGACCCTTCCAAAGGGTCCAGAGCGAATTCCTCTATAGGACACTCTACACTGATCTAAACTATGAACTAATCCATGTCCCAAGTATTATCGTAGGCAATTCACTTATTTGGAGTGAAGAAATGTGAAAATGAAGTAAGGATTTGAGCTCAAGGAAGAATTTCGCTCCTGACCCTTCCAAAGGGTCCAGAGTGAAATCCTTAAAGACTCCATCTTGCTCGAATTTTACCTCAAACTTGGTATTGGTTGAGATTAAAGGGATTCTTAGGCATGCATCTAAGCAAGCATGGTCACAAAGTGAGAAGAATTTAGGCCAGGAATGCAAATTTCACTCCTGACCCTTCCAAAGGGTCCAGAGCGAAATTCTTATAGGGCCTGTCCTTGGAGAGAATCTAGAGCAAACTCCATTTTAATGTCTTCTTGTTGATGATTTAAGGTAGGAAATGCTATGTTAGAATGAATTCATTATGTGTCCTTAATCACCTTTTGGTTGGTTTTGCAGATGTAAGAAGACCAAGCCAGGGCAAGGGCGACCTCTTCCAGTTCATCATCATCAAGGACGTTCCACATGCAAAAAGGGAGGACTCAAGGTGCTTTGAAGCGTTGGAAGACTAGGGGTGCTCAAGGAGTTCAAGTTAGCCTCAAGACCTCATTCTACCACAAGATGACAAAGAAAGGCTTTGCTAGCACTTTAGGGCGAGATATGCTATCGGAGGAAGAAGACTTGACCATAAGGAAGCCTTATCAAGCACAAGGGAGTCAAGGAAAGAAGACTTGACCATAAGTGCATCATTTATCACGTCAAAAAAAGAAGAGGATCAACCAAGTCACAAGCGTTAGACAAGGTGGCATCCCAGTCATCATTCCTTCGGTCGGATTGGTCCACCTCAGCAGGACCAGATTCAATGTATCTAATCTATTGGAGGCGGCAGAAACTTCGATGTACCTACCCATGCTTCCTATTGGTCCTCACTCTTGGAATGTAATTTTCTCATTGGCTAGAGGAAGTTTGTTGTAACAAACCCTAATTAGGGTTTCTATCTTGTAATCCTAGCCATTGATTCTAAGAAATCAGAGTCGTCTGTTTGTAAAGGGGCTCTCTATATAAAGCCCTGGCTCCTCATTTGTAAAGGTTAATAGTCAGAGAATAGTTAGGAGTTAGCTAAACAGAGATAGTCAATAATTAGTAGCTCAATAGTAGATAGCATTTTAGAGTAGAGTAGAAAGAGAAGGCAAAGATTGTTGCCAAGAGATTGTTGCAAAAGACATGTAAACTTCATTGAAGGAATGGTGAATTCTATGTGTCGATTCTACAATTTGCATGGTCTCTATACTTCTCAAATTTAATTTCATGTTATTAGATGAATGGAAGAAATTTGTATGATCAATGGTGAAATTTGTATATCCATACTACTAGCGGTTTGTTGATTGCAAACTTGCCTTGTGTAGTCAATTGAAATCATTCAGCTTAAGCTTAACTTCAATTATCGCTTCTTCATGATATGCATCAACCTGATGGTGTCTATGCTTGTAGCGGTGATCTAAACATCATAAAGCTTTCCTTAGAAGATCGCACTAACCTTGTGGAGATGATCCTAGCATGTCAAAGAAAGACTTAGTTAAAGTTTTATCAAAGGTCATCTATTGCTCCTACATTCTTAGTGTTAGAATTAGATCCTTCTCCAACCCTTACCCTTTTCCCTTTTAAAAAAATCAAGGATCAGTAAAGACCCACGTTCCAGTGATATCCAAAGCAAATCAGACGCCCAGGTCATCGAATGTAAGTCCCCTTGTGATTCCAGCAAAATCACGTCATCCCAAAAGAGCTTATCCACACGTAGAGAACCTACAATCAAAACCTTGGAGCTACTCCGATTGATCCTTTTGTGAGATCTTCAACATTCGGGGAAGCTTTATTCAAGAGAGGATAAGGTACCTTTAGGTATTTTATTCTGTGTTCGGTCGTGTATAAAAGACACATCAACAGTACCTTCAAGTGAAGGTTGTGCACCTGGAACGTTGCGTGGTACAAAAAAATTAGGGTCTGATCTAACATGAGTGCCACTAGCCTCACCTTCATTGTCACCAAAAGATGAAAGTGACTGACGACCACGAGTGTGACCAATGAGACCCGAAGTGGACAATGTGGGATTCATTGCAGCTGCCATGGCTTCTTTTGTTTTTTGCCTTTCTTCCTTTTGCATATCATTCTCAGCAAGAGGGCCTTCATCTCTATAATAATCTCAAGAGTTGATTTGGGGCATACCTCCACACCATATCCAGGTATTTGTGCAAGGTGGTATTTTAATCAATGGATTCCACCCGTCATCCATTTTGTACATTTGGTGCAAGTGACCTCCCCCTTTGTGCTTCCGGGAATCCCATATTTCCATGCTTTATCTCTTTGTCTTCCTGACCTTGGGGTTGCCTTTGGAGTTGAATTTGCCACTGCTGATTTAACATGAAAAAATAAAAAATCAGCAGGGTTTTATGAAAAATCAACAAAAAAAATGACAATGAATCATTTGCGAAAATTAACAAGAAAAAACAAGAAAAAAATATGAGGAAATGACATAGGAAAGGAAATAGAATTTTTTTTGGCAGCATATCCCCTTGTTTTTCAAGATTTTTTGGATTTTCAAAACATGGAAATGATTCCAATGAAAAAAAAAAAGAGGAAAAATCCTTACCTAGATCTCTTTTGCTGATTTTATCTTCTTTCCTCTCCTCCTTCAAACCCTACAAACCTGTTATAACCAAGCAAAAATGTCAAATGAGGGGAAAAAAAAAAACTGAGTTTTATTGCTTAAATGGCGTGTTTTCTGGGCTACGCGAGTCCATATGAAAGACTCGCGAGTCCGAGCAAAAGACTCACGCGAGTCCCTGCAAAAGACTCGCAAGTCTTTCATATGGACTCGCCAGGACTCGCCTCGCGAGTCCTTGGCGAGTCGACTCGTCGCAAGTTCGTGGTGAGTCCACGAGTCTTAAAACCATGATCAAAATCAATGAACTCACTTGTGACTATATCTTGCAAATTAGGATCATTGGCATAAAAAAAACCTCAGCACTTTAGTATTTTGGACTCATTGCAAAAGCAAGATGTAGTAGGCTGGTCATTGTGTTCTATCTGTTTTCAATAATTTTGTGCACATGTTTGAATAAATTTTCTTCAACACTTTGCTCTTTTCATTTATGATGGCCTTCATCTTCTCAATCATTGAGTCGTGGCCATCATATATATCTCTTCAGCAATGCTTGATGAATCATACTCAAAATGAAATTAGTGAAACTAAGGATATACTTCACACTATTGTACCACTACCAATTGTCATCTAGGATCATCTACTTAATATTTGTTGCACTCTTAGTGTTGCTTTGGCTTCATATGGATCAAGTTTTACTAAGGACTATGCTAGAAAGTGTTTTTGAATCTTCACAAGTCGTTGCAAGTTAATTGTGTTAAAAGGTGAAATGAGTCTTAATAACCTACTCAAAACAATAAATAAAATAATAATAAAAAACTTTAAAGAAGAATTACTATACACAATCAAATTATAACTTAAGCAACTAAGGTTAAAAAAATAAACTTTCAAGTAATTATAAAGTGAAACTAAAATTTAAAATTTTATATTGCTTCATTTACTTTCAATGGCTCCAAGTTTGAAAATGATCTAAATATGCCTCTGGACATGTGGTGTTTGGTGATGAAAATTTGGATGTCCTCAGCCTCTGCATACAACTCTTTGATTCAATCAATTTTGTTTCCAATATTTTATAACTTAAGTTTGAGAGAGTGGACCACACAAGGTGTCCAAAAAATATGTGAATAACATTTCTCAACCAATGACTTAGTAGCCATATTGGTTGTAATGAAGATATTGGCAATGAATTGACTATTTTTCACCTCCCTCTCACAATCCATGACTTTCAAAAACACGGCCTCTTCAAAGGACATTACTATGACATTGATTAAAGGTGGAGTTTTAGCTTCTTTCCACCTGTCAAAAACAATGGACACCCCTATTTCAGTCCATGGATCCCTTATGGGCTTCAATAAATTTTCTACAAGCTTGACTTCCTTGTCCAATAAGTTGCCACACACCTCCTGATTTGGACCCTTGTACCCTTTTGGAGCTTCATTTATTTTTCTCACCATTTCTTACGAGTATAGTGAACAGACAACATTGAAAGCCAACTCATTTGCATAAATACATCTTGCTATGTGTCGATTAGCAATGTTTCAGACTCCCATTTTGAAATGTTATTTCCAAAGATCCCTTTGGTATCTTATTTGTAGTGGGTTTCTCTTTAGGAGTGGTAAAAAATAAGTGGTTTGATGAGGGCATAGGGGGCTTCATTGCCTTTGATCATCTCTCTGCCAAAGGATGATTTTCTCTACAGTTTGCTGATTCATCTGCTTGTTCCTGCTCATTAATATATGCTATCATTTGCTTCAATGGCATAGGTAGATCATTCTTTCCAAGGTAATCTTTGGTGCCTAGTCCAAATGTTTTACACAAATGGACTTTCACCCAACTATATGAATTTAAGTACCCAAAATCACACACCTTGCAAATCCAAATATAACTTCCACTACCTGGAATTGATTGTATCATATCAACATGCTTCTGAAGAGGAGAACTCGGATCTGTTTTGAATTTTGGTTGGCATGTGGAGTGAGAAGTAGTTGCCATTTTAATTCCTATGTCAAGAAATTTCAGAAACTACACATTTAAAACAATAAAAAAGTTAAAAACAAAAAATAGATATATAAAACTTAACTGTTTTAAAATTTTAAGCATAGTGATAAATTCCCAGGAAAATGAAAGAAAAGAAAAGGAAGGGAGTTTGTTTCATTATGTAAAACGAAAATGTAAGATTAAAGTACTTACATCTTTTAAAAAAAAATCCTTCTGTTATCTTCTTGGTAGCCATAGGTAATGGACACTTGCACATGCATAGAATAACATTGCAACTGTTGTGGAACCTTCGATGATCAATTTTCAACTCACTTTGATGAATGACAATCAAGAATGAAAATTCAGCCTTTTGGAATGGTATTTGTCTTTTTGCAACAAAAAAAAAGAAATAGCTAAAATGAGTGTGTTTTGGTGTTTGAAATGCCTTAGATGACACTTTTGGGGTTAGAAATTTGTTTTAGGGCAACTAGGTCAAAGTCAAAGGTGGAAAAATTAAGAAAGAAGCAAAAAAAAAGTTAAAAATTCAATGGGATTACTGTGGGTTTGCTGGGATCCATCTGGATTTCCCCGGAATCGCTTAGGTTCATCCCAGACAAACCCAGCTCCCCCATGCCACGCTCTCCTGGTATCCACAGAGGAACCAGACCGGACCACAAATCTGGCTGGTCCCTTGGCAGATCTGGTAATATAAACATTTTTTATAGTACTTATCTTTCCAATGGCTTTTCAGACTTCAGGATGAGCTAGTTTTCAGACATCAGATGTACAATTCTCCTACATCTGGGGCTACTCTATGAAAACTGGTCAACCTTGAATGCCAAAACCTGCTGCAAATGTGCTGCAGATCACCAAGCTATCAGTGCTCACAACTATACATAGCTTAGTAGATTGGGATTAGTTGGATAAGATACCCAGGAGTGTTCCTTCTGTCTGTATCAGCAGCACATCTCTTACAATTTATTGCTAAGAATGGATTAAGAGGGTTGTAACTTCTAAAAGAATCTCAACTGCCTTGACAAACCCCAGTGACATGTCATGAGCTGTAGTTTAATTTCTTCATTTTACCTTTTTTGCTCCTTGTGTTGGGCTTCAAAAATCCCCCGTGAGGCTCACCATGGTTTTTTTGTTTTTTCCTTGTTTTGTCCTTATTAGTTCAAGGCAGTTTGTTCTTATTATAGTCTACTTCTTTTTAATTCGGCCTCCTATTTCACCATTTTTGATGCACTTCAAGCCCTTTTGCCTTATTTAAACTTTAGACTTATTAAGAATAGGCGGCTATTAATTAGTTTAGAGGGGTCATGGGTGACGCCCACTATTTGGGTCTGTAATATTATTGGGAACTCGCACACCATTGCAAACCCAGTTTGAAGAGTCTTAATTATGTAATTGTGTTTTTAATGGAGAAGCCCCCTATTTTTTAAGCTTTTAATAACATTTTGTTTCTGAAGGAGAAGTTACTGTGAGTTTCCGATACCATGTGGATGAATTTGCTTCTCTCATGACAAGCAACCTATTTGCTACTTTCTTCAACTATAGGTATAATTATTGATTATTTTGAAAGGATACATAAGGTAATGTAAATGGATGATTGGGCTTAATCTAATTGTAGGTTTTGTTTTTTTGTTAATATTTACAGGATCCAGCAAACAGGAGAGAGATTCTCTGTGATGAAAGTCTGAAGAGTATCTTTGATGGGAGAGAACGTGTCAACTTTCTTGAGATTGCTAGGCTCATGGGTCCCCACTTCCTATAGCAATGGCCGACTAGCTGTTACCATGGTTAGTTAAACATATGTAAATTTGCAGCTTCTTAAATAATTATTTGCAACATTTTCTTTGGTAATACATAAACTTGATTTTCCAATTTTGAAGTCACATATGTTTATTTGCAGGTATTTTGAATTTTGATGATATCCTATGGAAGGACGCATTTTTGCAGGATAACTTTTGGATTTTTTTTGTTGTATGGAAATACAGTCAATGGACCATCTGTTTTCCTTCACTTTTTTGTACATTCTAATTATACAAGGAGACATTATTATGGGTAGTTCTAGTGTGGAAGATATGAAGTTTGACTGCATTTATTCGTTTTCATGCCCTCGGGATTCATCTTTTCTAGCCTTTTATTTTGATATGTATTATTTGGTGAAATTTAATTGTAATGTTGTTCAAAAGGCATAGGAATGGTGGTTTGTATAACTGTTTTTTTGGTTTGTTTATCCTTATTATTGAAGGCCATAAATTTACAAATCTATATACTCTTAATGAAGCTCATCTTCTATAAAAGTTTACTTCAATGCAGGAGGAAATCCCTATAAATAGATTTTATAGGAATTCATAAAAATTGAGAATTGAGATGAAATGCATACTAATTTCTGGAAAATTCATCTTGTCAGTGATTTTGGGACTTACTAATGTGTGGCATGTAATTGAGCTATGGAGAGCTTATTTATGAAATTTTGTAAATGTAAATGCGTTTTGCATGTGAACTTCAATCTGTATAAACACGAGGTTTGGTTTCTTACTATCTATAACTCTATAAATAGGGAAATTCCAGCCCCTTATTTATGTATCACTGAATACCATAAAATTTATTAGAGCAAGATTTCATTGTCTGACATTGCAGCTTGTGAATGCACTGTACACAGTTAGGAGAGGGAATAATCAAATATATGAAGAGCAAGTATTCAAAGTTTTAGTGATTGCAAAGAGTTTGGGTTGGAGACAAGCAAGCTAAACAAAGTTAAAAGAAATAGGCATATACAATTGTGTTAGAGAACCGAATCACACCTAAATTGTGAAAGGAGTGGTTGCTACAAGTACTCAAAATTGAATGGGTTTAATGATCATTTAGCAACCTAGAATATGACCCCATGTGGTGTGAAATAATGAAGACTCACTTAATTGATTCTAATAGTGTGGCAGTGTCATAGTGAAGTTGTAAGACCTCCTCTTCATTTCATGCTTACTTGATCATTTGCCAGGTATGTGTACCTTTCTGTCTTTTCAAATTTTAGTTGACCACCTTTAATTGACATGCTCCCTCTTTTCATGCTAGTTCACCCCTTCAGCAATCATAGGAACACTTTGACAAACTTCCATTCGCTGTAGCGAATGAATTGTTAGCAAAAGGGATGAATGCAGTAGCTTTAATTGTTGACGTCTTTTCTCTGCATGACTCTCTCTCTTTTTTTAATTGTTTTACTTTGATGGTTAGGTGTGTCTAGCTTGGAAGGGAATTGCTTTCTCTATCTTTTGTGAATTTTCCTCCATATAGTCTTTCAAATTCTTCCACATAGTCTTTTAAAAGTATTTGCAAGGGTTCCCAATTGGATTCACACAACCCATTGATATTTTTGGTTTTCCTAGAATTTCTTGCAGGTTACGCTGAGTTTTGGGATTCGACATCATGATGTACCAGACTCTTTCAAGCAATCACAATCAACTCTACATGGCCCCTCGGTTCTCTATAATCTTTGCAATTAGTAACATTCTCGAGCAAATGACTAACTCTTTAATGACAACAATCACAATATCTATCTATCGTCTTCATTGGTTCTTTTACTTTCAATCTATTCACCATTTCCCACCATAAAATGAGAACATCAGGGAAAGAGAGAATATAGATGAAAAGCTGGGTTTCTAAGGATGATATTATTGCAGCATCAATTTCGCATGCCTTGCATCCACAAGTAGGTGCGAGTATCAATTTCATTTACAATTTATTCAAGACTGGTTTGTAATGTAGTAAATTGATTGCTTCAAACTTGTAACGTTCTGTTGCATAGTTTGGAATTAGGATAGAGCATTTCCCTTTTCATATCTTATAGATTCAAATTTGAGTTTATAATTGCAAATCATTATTTGAAATAGCATTATCTTTCCTCTCAAAACTAAAAAAAATAGTGCAAAGTCGTTCACGAAAATCACAATAAATTCAGTATCCAATTCACACAATCAAGCAAACAACTTTTTAAATGAAAATCAACCATTCTACTCAACACATTGAAATCAGCAAAGAATAATTCAAATTCTGAACAAACAGTTAAATTCTCAATTTAAAAGTAAAAGGAGAAAGTTTATTCAAATGTTGTTTGCATGAACGTACTTATACCTTTGGCATTGCTTGTTCACAAACATATGCATGCATGCACATCCAAGCATAAAAAACATTAAAAAGTAGTTTATTAGCAATAAACAAACAATTCAACATAATCAAGGACGTGCAACCACGTTAACAACAAACAAGTAAGCATATTTAAAAACCCATTGAACATTCAAACAAACTTGAAATTTTGCACAGATTGAAAACGACCTAGAAATCTATTTTAGCTCTCACATATGCATCAAAGCAGCACATACTCATATTTTTCCATTTGTGATCACCTTTTAATGTTGCATGCCTACACATTTCCAAGAGTAAATTGAGTAGAAGTAACTTTGAGTGAATTGTTGCCAACTCCTACAGTAACTGAAGTTTTTGAACAACAAAAGGTATTAGAAAGGATTTGACAAGAGAATGATTGCATGCTAGCCATTGAACTAGATTACCTTGAAACCCTCTTACCATTCATGCAAACATAACCCTTGAGCAGAATGCTCAAGATTTATACTTTGTGGATAGAAATAACCATACATAACATCAATACCATGATCCTACTTAATAAGGCTACCATTTGCCAAGAACTCCTCCCTCCATGATCCTACTTAATAAGGCTACCAATTGCTAAGAACTCCTTCCTCGTGAAGAGTGCAATTCCTCAAGAATTGATAGAAATCAAGTCAATATCATTCATTCATTGGGAACTTATTCCACATGAGAAGGGTAATTTTCTAGATTACTTATTGCTTCACTTGCTATTACCACATGAGTAAAAGTCACCCATTAGCAATTCAATACAACATGTACAACCCATGTGGATCCTCACTTGTGATTTACATAGTAGAGGTGAGTCACAACTAGAGCATACATTTTTTGATAAACCCAACATGAAATACAAATCTTGCACTCATATTCTTTTTATCTCAATCCACCCTCTCAGCTTCATCTACTTATTTTGTGATGGCTATGATACCCTTGAATTTGTTGAAATGAATCTGATCATGGAGGCAATTTCCTCTCAATGAACCTCCTGCCTTTACTTTTTCATAGACACATTCCTCCACTTGACCTTCCAGTTCCTTTTCAAAATTAATATGAATGTGATGACCAAAAGAACACTCATCATGAGGAGGATCAAGATACAAGAATTATCCTAGACCTCACAATATTTCACAATCTTGTGTCAGTAATATCAAGGGACTATGTTATCTAGTCAAATCCTAATCACCTACAAAGATGATGTGCCCTTGTCAAATTAAAAATTCATTAGTGAGGCACTATTTTTAGATCATATTGAGAAATACTTAATTCACCTTTTAAAATGAATTAGGCCAACTAAAAGAGAACTTAGTTAAGCTTGAGCATCTAATGATGCTTATGAAGGGAAGCTCGCGTTACCAGGCCTGCATTTAGCGAAGAATTCTGAGGCCGCCAAGAGGAGGTTATAATACAAGGGATTAAAGTGTGCAGGTAGAGGCCATTGTGGTTTGATGTGTATATTAGAGCACCAGGTAGAGGAGAAAATAATGAATATTATTGTGGTTCTTTCATTCACATGCCGCCTCGCCAGAAAGTAAAAGAATTATAGCTAGTTCATTTGAAACTTCCTAAAGATATTATTGATCAAGTAGAGGCTTATGCTTATTCAGTTAACCCTTGAGATCAAGAGGTAGGTGTCATGATGGGAGTAAGACCTAGTGCATGAATTGCCTAGCACTTCCCTATAATTTTTCTTTTGCACTTACGATAAGTGTCACAATGCAAAGGCATAATGTACCTATCTTAGTTAGGTCGTTAATGCAAAGTGTTTGTTGTTGTACACTCAAGTGAAGTTAACCACATTTTTTGATATTTAAAAAAATAGTTGTGTTTTTTAGTGAAAAAAATTGGGCATTACATCCAAGAAGGTCAAAGTGACCAAAATCACATGGTTATCATAAGTGGATTCTAAAATGAGTGCAAAACTAAGAGGAAAAGTGTTAGGAATAAGTTATTTTGACCTTACACTAATATATAAAGAAGAAAGATATGCGGGCTAGTCACTTGATTATGGCACTATCTAACAACCAATCAAACAACCCAAAGAAATTAGAAGATTCAATCTTAAATCTTATGAGAACCCATCAAGTAGCCTAAAGAATTGAAATCTTCAATCTTATATTGTATGAGTTATGATATTATGTTTTTGTTTCATCTTTACTTTTATTTGTTAACAAAAACATGTCACTAACTTTAAATTAAATTAGTAAAAATTTCTCCACATTTAAATACACACAAATTATGAACAAGTACATTACATCAACTTTTACGAAATATATTAACATATACATTTAATTTAATAAGAAAAAATAATTGCCAAATTTCATAACATGAAAACCCACTCAATATAAATATTTAATCTCAACCATAGTGATACAACCTAACAAACCAAATTCCAATTCAAAACATTCTATCTTAAAGTCCTTTTAACACTACCATAAATACCTTAAAACATGTATCTAAGAGACCTAAGAGTCTTGAGGTGCCTTTTCTAGATCTCTTAGCATTTTTAGTTAGGTTTATTTAAGATATCTACATTAATTTAAAATGTATTTATTATTATATATTTATTTAAATTATTATTTTTAAATATCTATATAAATTATTATATATACATAGAAATATAAGCAAATATAATGGTATAATTTATTTAAAAAATAATTTATTTTAAATTATATTTTATTATAGAGATTTTTTAAAATAATAATGTAATAAATCATAAAAATTATGTTAATTTTAAATAAAATTGAAAGAAATATTTATTTAACTTTTATTTCAAGAGGTATTATATTTTTCTATATGAACATCATATCTAACATTTCTCTAAATAGTTAAATAGATACACTCATAAATAGATAGATTAAAAAAGACAAAGCATTATTTATTTTTATATTTACTTAAAAATTATTTTAGATATTATTATTTTGAAGAGTTGCATTTTTTGTTACAATATCAACTATTCTTATTCTAATAAGACATTACTAATAGAATGTTTATTTTTAAATATTAATAATTTAATATATAAATATACATCAAATTTCATATTTTAAGAAAATTATATCATATAAAAAACAAATTTCTATAAGTCATAATTTCTTTTATTTTTAACAAAATATATCATTAACTTCAAACTAAATTAGTAAAAATTTCTCCACATTTAAATACATACAAATTATAATTAAGTAAAAATATATTAACCCATACATTCAATTTAATAAAATGAAAAACATAATCACCACACTTTCATATCATGAAAATCCACTCAATATAAATATTTAATCTCAATCATAATAATACAACCGAACAAACCAAATTCCATAAATCATGATTTTTTTATATAAAATTGTAATAAGATAAACATCTTATTTAAGATGATCATGCTTTAAGTCACCAAAAAAATTGCTTGATTGTCGGGGTCAATCGTCAAATTGAGGCCCTCACTGATGTCGTTCTTTTGACATGAAAACTATCAGAAAAGAACGTGAAAACTATCAGATCTGTACCATGACAGTAAACACGATCATTTTTCAATAATGAATTGGAGGCAGAAATTTCAACAAACAATTGAATGGGTTCGAATCCCTCATATGCAATAATTCAAACAAATTTCATTAGTTGAGGTCGATGACTAGCTCGCTTTGTTTTGGGATTTCAGGAATAATCTATACGAATGCTTTCTACAGAGATCGGATCTTGATCCATTTTCAGTCTCGGCACCAACGTCACTATAACACTTGTCTGCTCTTCCCCATCCATTTTCTCAATCAGCTGCCCGATTCCCAACCTCAAACTACACGACGCAACCCTCTTCCGCCGCTTTTGCTGATGCCCACGCGATATTTTCTGGCGAGGAGGCATGTGAATGAAAGACCCACAATAATATTCTTTCTTTTCTCCTCTGCCCAGTGCTCTAATACACACGTCAAACCACAATGGCGTCTGCCTGCACACTTTTATCCCTTGAATTACAAGCTCCTCTTGCCGGCCTCGGAATTCATCGCTAAATGCAGGCCTGGTAACTCGAGCTTCAACAGGAAGTCCGTTACAGGGTTCACCATCAGATGAAGGAAACAGAGATCCAACGTCAATGTCGGAGGCGTATTTAAACTTGAGCTTCTGCGCATTCTGGAGATTGTGGTAGTCCGTGAGACTCGAAACCTGATCGATCGGCCCCATCAGAAGCCCCGTTGCCGGCACACGCATCGACGTGGAGGCCACAAGAATTTCCCGGCGTTTCAGTTGGACTTGCGTTGGGCTTTCAGAATTACAGCGGATATTATTTCTGTGATTTCCGGCTGGTGGAGAGTTTGGGGATGGAAGTGTTGGCCCGAGATCATTTCCCCGGACCAAATCGACTCCTGCGCTTTTAAAAATGTTGGCCATCGTTTGGGTTTAGAGAGAGCAAAGCGCTGAATGGTTAGAGAGCGCATTGGGGAATGTTTTTATAGAGGTATGTGAAGAAGGGAGGAGTTAGTGGCAGGCACGTTTGAAGAAAGTAAATGAAAACGTGAGCGAGTCGGGGTTTGATTTCTCAGATGTTCGACGAATCAAAGCAAAAGCGAAATGGTAATCTGAAGTCGGCGTAATGGACGAACGAAAAATCTGTGTCTGTCTTAGTCCGACGTGAGAGTTGTGGAATTAATGGCCGAGGAAAATTCGGCACGTTTAGCGGTGAGGGTTGTTCTTGACTGGCAACAAAATTGTACGAAGTTGAAGGGCAAGTTCGTTATACCATTCAACTTGGGAAAGGTCCTCTCAACTTGAGACAATTGAAACTGTCCCTCTCGCTGTTATACATTTTTTACTCCATGCATGTATATACCTTTGTATTGAGAATGCAAGGGATATTCGTGCATTTGAAAATCTACGAACAGTATGAAGAGTAATTTCAATAAAAGAAATAGAGTTTGGAAACTCTTTGAGGTATTTTTTTCACGTGTTTTTCTTTCTTTCTTTCCACCTTTATTTAAATTGAAAAATCACATGTTTCAAGTTTGAGACTCATGGGTTTATCTAAAAATTAAGTAAACTTGCAATCGCTTCTTGGTGTGCAATGGGTACACCGAAGAGGTTTGGAAAGTCAATTAGGTAAAATTTTAGTCTTATTTCTTCATATATTTGTGTTGTATACAAGGTCAATTGCTAGAGATAGATATAGGAGTGGAGAGAGGAAGAGATAGGGGAGGAGAGAGATGGAGAGATTATGAGATAGAGATAAAGGGAGAGATAGAGGAGAGAGATATAGTGGAAGAGAGAGATGGAGAGATTATGAGATATAGATAAAGGGAGAGATAGAGGAGAGAGATATAGGGGAAGAGAGAGATGGAGAGATTATGAGATAGAGATAAAGGGAGAGATGGAGGCAAAATTATAGAGAGATAAAGATAAAAAAGCACTAGAAAAAATATATAAATGCCTAAGAAGAGAGAGAGGAGAAGATAGCGATCAATGGATAGAGAGAGAGAGACATGTTTATAGATATACAGAGAGATGAAGATAGATGTAGAGATGAAGATTTCGTAAGAGAGAAAGTGGGAGATAAATAGAAGCAAGACCTTCACCATAAAACTGTCATTAAGATATTATCATTGCAAAGGCATAGAGGATTCTTTGATAGACGATTTGTAATAGATAGGGTGCCAATCAAGCTCAAGAAAGTTTGGAAGCAAAAATCAACATCAGAGGAGTTAGAGATTGAAGTTCAAATTGTGGAAAGATCTTTATGCTCAAGACAATATTGTAGCAAAGGCAATCAATAGAATTATATGAAGGGGTACTAAAAGAACTCATCTTGAAATTGGAAGTGGCTGCTTCCTTCAACTTTGAATGTGTTGACTAATTAAAAGAACATTGAAGAAACCCTATAAATCAATCTAAATTTGGCAAAATAATTTAATTGAACATCCTTAAGACCTTGGAAGGTATAGATATGAGTTTGCAAGAGCTTCTGGAAGTAGCCAATCAAAATAGTGTTAACAAAGAACTTGATTTGAATGAATGAGTTATGATTGATAAACTAGTTCAAGTTCAAAAGGAAACAACAATTAAATTTTCTCATGCCTCTCTCTCAACTTGATTGCAGATCTATTATAAATAAAAGTAAAGAAACTAACAACTGTTGGAATTCAAAAGGAAACTTAGTGTCACATCCCTCACTATAAGGGAAGCTATCATCATAAAGAAGATTAACAAGTAGCAGTGTAATTACCAACCATAATAAAAACTCATGGCCCCATGGAATGAAGACTTTTTCATTGCCATTAATAAGGCATTAGCACCATGTTAAGAGTATGATCTTCCATCTCATAAATTAATTGAATGAAAGCAATATGTACCATGGACATCCACCAAAGCAAACACATAGAAGAAACACTATTAGAAGAAAAGGGAAATCAGGACAACTGTCTACAAAATATATATGCAAATTTTTTTATTTAAAAAAAAAAAATTTTAAATCCCCTTTTCACCACTTTTATTACTTTTATTTACAACTTAACTTTTTAAATAAAATTCTTTTTTACCAATATTTTACATAAACACTATATTATATATTTATTTGTATAATATAAAAATATATAACCATTCATCATTTAAAAGATCATTATAAATTAATATGCTTCTAAATGATAAGGAAGCACAATCTCTATTTTTTAAATGGTCATCGACCAACAACTTGTTCTAATTGCTAAATGAATAAGCACTTAAATTGGTTAGAAACCCAATAATAACACTCTTGAGTGTGGGCCTCACATGTGATAACTCATTGCCCTAAAAAGTTGGTACATTGCATTCCTCTTTCGTAGACCCTGTGCTCTAGTCCTTTTCATTGGCTACACCATTTATTTATACCTAAAACGATCTTAAAAAATTGCTCCTTTATCTGCCAAAGTTTGGCATAATATTTTTTAGTGTGAAATGCACGTTGTAATGATTGACATAGGTTGGAAAGGAGACGAGAGAGTAATACAAAACGTATAGCTATTGAGAAGTGATGACATCTTGCATTACACACACTTACTGCATGTCTTTAACGGTGAGTATCAAGCCAAATTAGTATGTTTCAAATATATCTATTATAAAGGCAATGATAGGGATTAATTGTCTCTGACAACTAGTACCGGGGTATTTGTGAGCTCCAATAATGTCTTAAGTTCTTCCATTAGGAGAGTTTTTGTTAGTTTGGTTAGCTAGGACAACTTGTTCTCCATATGTAATAATTAGTAAATAATTGTTTGCTAAACAAATTTTGTTAGATAGGGACAATTATTTGTTAATTATTTGATCTCTTTTAGAAACTTCTAGCAACCAATTTTGTTAAGGTTGTTTAGTTGTTATGAATCTTAGCCATTGGTTTTCCAACGAGAGTAGTATAAAAAGGGGTCAAGGGTCATTTGGAGTATATGAAGTTTGTGGAGAAACTTGTAGTGTAAGCAAGTAGTCTTGCAGTGTTAGCAAGGGCGCAGTGATAGCATTGGGATAGTAGCGGGGTGGAATCTTAGCAGGAGAAATTGGGAGGTCATCAAAGCTCTGCCAGTAAGAGGCAAGCAATATTTGTATCTCTTGATTTGCTGTAGTTAATATATATTCCTCATTTGCAGTACTAGTTTTCCCTTCGGGGTTTTTCTAGGGACAATTGTCTGAAAAATATTGTGTCACTGTGTTGCATATTTCTTTCCGCGTGTTTTTATTTGTGAAGTTGCAGTTGTGTTATTTTCAATATTTCACAGTTAAATAATATTTATGAGATAGGAGATTAATAATCAATAACTGCAATAGAATTTTCGCATGGTATCAGAGCTAAGTAGAAAAAATTTATCCTAAGCAAAGGAAAGAAAATTGAGGGTTTATAAAACCTAGTTTGACCTCTTTAGAATTATTATTTCTTTTATCCCTTGAGATGGCCTCAACAGGTTTAAGAGATCATGATAGATTAGATGGAGCCTCAAATTTTGGTGTCTGAAAAGCCAAAATTTCTTTATTGCTAGAAGAGAATGGTATTAAGGAATATGTTACCACTGTTGTGACTATACCTACAGATCCAATACTTCTTGCAACATATAAGAAGGAAGATGCCAAAGTGAGGAGGATAATCCTTAACGTTGTTAAGGATAATATAGTTTCGCATATCATAGATTTAGATACAATGAAGGCAATGTGGGATGCCATCCTGAATCTCTACCAAAATGCGACCACTAACCGAAAGATGATTCTCAGAGAAAAGTTGAGGAATACTCAGATGAACAAGGGAGAAGATGTGACAAGTTACCTCACCAGGCTTAGACTTGTCAAGGATGAGTTAGCAGCTGTTGGAGATAAACCAGGTGATGATGAGCTAGTACGGATAGCCCTAAATGGGTTTTCTAAGTAGTGGGATGTCTTTGTTCAAGTTATTAATGGACGAGACACCTTACCAAGTTGGGATCGACTTTGGAGTGATTTCACTTAGGAGGAGCTTAGACTAAGCCTTGTCAGTGGATCCAGCAGTAAGAGTCAAAAAGGTGAGATGGACGAAGAAAATGTTACCCTAGCAGGAAAAGAGAAAACAAAGAAGGGGTCTAGCAAAGGATCAAATCCACAAAGTGAGAAGAAGAAGAAGGACTTGTCTAAGATCAAGTGCTATGGATGTCACGAATTTGGCCACTATGTTAGCAATTGCCTGCAAAGGAAGAAGAATGAGAAGAAAGGGAGGAAGCAGATGACAACTTTAGCAAGTACAGATGAGCTCTCTAGTAGAATGGAGGATGAGTTTGCACTAGCTTGTATGGTTAGCTCAACCTCACAAAGTGTCTGGTATATAGATAGTGGGGCATCATTTCATATGAAATGAGTTAGAGAGTATTTCTCCAATTACAAAGAGGAGAACACCAGGATCCAGATCTGTATGGGGAACTTGTCCAAACTCAACCCAGTTGGGAAAGGGACTATTTAGTTTCAGAGGGAGAATGGAAAGATGATTTCCCTTCATGATGTGTTGCATGTGCCAGGCTTAGGTATGAATCTGATTTCCATATCCGTCCTTCAGGATAAAGGCTACAATGCACTTTTTTAGAGGGGCTCATGTGTTGATCAAGCATAAGGATTGGAAATCACCCATAGCTATTGGAGTTAGGAGTGGTCGACTTTATAGGTTGTAGTTTGATACTCCTAAGGCACTCATGAGCAATAGTAATCCTAGAGATCTTGGAGAGCCATGGCATAGAAGGATGGGCCATATACATCATGGAGCATTTAAATTGCTTCATGAGACTGTGACAAGTGTTCTAGAGGTGAGCACAAAGCACAATGATGTATGTAAGGGATGTGTGTTGGGGAAGTTTGCAAAAGCTTCTTTTCCAAGGAGTGACACTCGATCTGAGGGTGTTCTTGATCTAGTACATTCAGATATATGTGGGCCAATGTTGACGAAGTCTCTCAGAGGATACAAGTACTATGTTACTTTTATTGATGATTTCTCTAGGAAGACCTGGATATACTTCTTGAAGACCAAGGATGCGGTTTTCAGTCACTTCCAAGAGTTCAAGGCTCTTGTGGAGAACTCAATAGGAAGGAAGATAAAGGTTCTTTGGTTAGACAATGGAGGCGAGTACAAAGTGAATGAATTCCAAGAGTTCTATACCAGGGAAGGAATCAAGAGAGAGTGGACTGTTCCTTACAACCTACAACAGAATGGGGTTGTTGAGAGGAATAATCGGTCCATATCAGAGGTAGCAAGGGTTATGCTACATGATCAGGACCTGCCCTGCTACTTATGGGTGGAAGCGTGTAGTACGACAGTATACATACAGAACAGGGTTCCACATAAGGCACTAGGGAAGATGACACCAAAGGAAGATTTTACAGGAAAGAAGCTAGATGTCAGTCACTTCAGGATATTTTGGAGTTTGGCATATTGTCATATTCCAAGGGATACACGTACCAAGTTAGATCAGACTACAGAGAGGGGGTACCTTATGGGGTACAATGAAACCTCAAAGACATATCAGATATTTATTACAGGGACCAGGGGGATTATAGTCAGGCGTGATTAGAGTTCCCAAACTCGCCGCGAGTCAGGCGAGTTCGCCGAGTTGGCGAGTCGAGCCAAGCTCAGTGAGTTTTGCTGACTCGGGACTCGGACTCAATGAGTTTTGACCATAACTCGCCGAGTCCAAGCTCCAAGACTCGGCCACAACAGGTCAATGTTTTGACTTGTTTGACAAGTTAGTCTCTCCGTCAGATTCATATATGGAATATAACATTTAAGTATAAGTGACATTTCCTTATGTCTTTTCTCTTTCTTATACTTTAAGTTATATTCCATATATATTATCAGGATGTTTGGGAGTGGTTTTGGACCTCCATGAGATATAATGCAAAATCTAGTTTTTGGAGGATCCTTCAAATTTCCAGACTTAGTTAAATTTCAGGCCATTTCAGGATCAGGATGACATTCTAGACTTTTAAGGCGAGTTCACTCTGACCTTGATGTAAGGGACGGGACCTAGGAGGACACTATGCATTCAATCAAGGTTTGATTTAGCAACTTGAAGCATGACCAGATAGTACACAAAAACCCTAGGAATGATCTAAATAACCCCTAATCACTCAACTAACCTAACCTCCTTCACTCCACCTTGAGGAGATCCACCTGATTTGATGACCTTTGAGAAACTCAATCCCTTCAATGCAAAGGCTAAGACACTAAAATGACCAACAACAAAACTAAAAGTGGGGGTCTTCGTTTGCAATGGGGCGATGTGTGAGTACCTCACAACAGGGATGTTTCTTAAAATTTGTAAAAAAGGGGGTGAGTTGGGGACATTTCCTACCTGTCCCCACATCCCAAAAAATCCCCCCATGGGGCACAAGGTTATTTTTGGCAAGGGACATGTCTCTGAGGAGCACATTTTTAAACCCTTCTGGCCTCACAATTCCCCCTTCCATCCTTCATGGCATAACAAACTAGCACACATTATAATTGGGCTTTATTCAATAATGGGTGCATGAAAAAAGTTTTAAATCATTAAAAATCTCTTAATTTCAAGGGTTTTTTTATTTTGCCGAGTCATAGCCGAGTCACTAGTTGGGTCGGCCTTGCCAAGTCTGAGCCGAGTCCGAGTTTGGGAACTTTGGGTGTGATGTCAATTTAATGGAGGACAAGGCATTTAGGAGGTCCAGAGATTTGTCAACAGAGCATCAGAGTGAGTAGCTGACAAAATCTCCAAGGATAGCTCAACCGAGTCAAGGGCAGCAAAGCTCGGGTATAGTCACTAGTACCAGTATAGGCTCAGGTGGTGAGAGTTCACAGAGTATGGAGCAACAAGTCCAGGAAGAGACGCATCAAGAATACATGGAGGTTGACATTTCATCCTCTATAGTTGGGAGTAGGAACCGTGAGCTTCAATAGACACAAAAGAATACTCAAGAGTTAGTGGCTACTCCTAGGAGGAGTAGTAGACAACAAAGACAACCAACCAGGTATGATGACTATGTTGCATTAGTTAGTCAGTTGGTAGAACCTTCTAGCTATCAGGAGGCTGCACAACATCAGGTGTGGAAAGATGCAATGGTTGAGGAATATACCTTAATAATGCAGAATGATGTGTGGGAGGTAGTTCCTAGACCAACATATAGGGCTGTAGATGGATCGTGTTGGATCTACAAGATCAAGCACAGTGCAGATGGTACCATCGAGAAATACAAGGCAAGGTTCATGGCAAAGGGGTTCTCTCAAAAGGAGGGAATAAACTATGAGGAGACATTTGCTCCAGTGGCCAGGTATACTTTTATACAAGCTGTAATCTCAGTTTCAACATAGATGGGATGGCAGATCCATCAAATGGATGTCAAGACAACATTCCTAAATGGCGAGTTGAAAGAGGAGGTATACACAGAACAAACAAAAGGCTTTGTAGCACATAACAAAAAGACCCACATGTGTAGATTGAAGAGAGATTTTTATGGACTCAAGCAGGCTCCTAGAGCCTGGTATGAGTACATTGATAGTTACTTGCAGGAAATGGGCTTTGTGAAGAGTGAGGCAGATGCTAACCTCTACTACTTGATGGTTGGGGGTGAGATTCTCATTCTTGTCCTATATGTGGATGACTTGTTTCTAATAGGTTCACTGGGGCTCATAGAAGAGTGCAAGAGGGACCTTGCAGTAGAGTTCAAGATGAAGGATTTGGGACTTATGCACTACTTTCTAGGCATGGAGGTATGGCAGACAGATGGAGAGATTTTCCTTGGACAAGGAAAATATTGCATAGAAATCTTGAAAAGGTTCAGGATGGAGGATTGCAAAGCCATGTCTACACCTATGATCACAAATTGGAGGAAGGTAAACACATCCAGGGAGAAGGATGTAGATCCCACTTTATACAGGAAGTTGATTGGTTTTCTTATGTATTTGGTCAACATCAGGCCAGATATAACATTTACAGTAAACTCTCTTAGTCAACTCATGGTTGAGCCAAAGGGAGTACATTGGACAACGACAAAGCATGTGCTGTGTTATTTGCGAGGTACAATCAAGTATGGGCTTAGGTATGCTCAAGGTGAAAGAATCAGGTTGATGGGCCATACTGATGCAGATTGGGTAGGTAGTACAATAGACAAGAGAAGAAATTCAGGGTGTTGTTTTAGTTTGGGATCAAGAGTTGTCTCTTGGTTCAACAGGAAGCAGAAGTCTATGGCTCTGAGTTCTGCAGAGTCAGAATACATAGCAACTAGCATGGCGACATGTGAAGCTATATGGCTTCGAAAGTTGCTAGTAGCCTTGTTTGGTTAGAAGGTGGAAACTACAATGATACACTATGACAATCAAAGTTGTATCAAGTTGACTAAGAATTCGGTGATTCATGATAGGTTGAAACATATAGACATCAGGTATCACTTCATTAGAGATTGTGTACAACGAGGGATTGTTTAGCTACAGTTTATACCTATAGATCAACAGGTAGCAGACATTTTGACAAAGGCATTGGGGAAGGCGAAATTCATCTTCTTCAGAGAGAAGTTGGGTGTCATGTATAACAACTTCCTCGCTAAGAGGGAGTGTTAGTTTGGTTAGCTAGGACAGTTGGTTCTCCATATGTAATATTTAGTAAATAATTGTTTGCTAAACAAATTTTGTTAGATAGGGACAATTATTTGTTAATTATTTGATCTCTTTTAGAAACTTCTAGCAACCAATTTTGTTAGGGTTGTTTAGTTGTTATTAATCTCAGCCATTGATTGAGAATTAATCTCGACTGTTGGTTTTCCAACGAGAGTAGTATAAAAAGGGGTCAAGGGTCATTTGGAGTATATGAAGTTTTTGGAGAAACTTGCAGTGTTAGCAAGTAGTCTTGCAGTGTTAGCAAGGGTGCAATGATAGCGTTGGGATAGTAGTGGGGTGGAATCTCAACAAGAGAAATTGGGAGGTCGTCAAAGCTCTACCAGTAAGAGGTAAGCATTATTTGTATCTCTTGATTTGCTGTAATTAATATATATTCCTCATCTCCAGTACTGGTTTTCCCTTTCGGGTTTTTCCAGGGACAATTATCCAAAAATATTGTGTCACTGTGTTGCATATTTCTTTCCACGTGTTTTTATTTGTGAAGTTGTAGCTATGTTATTTTTCAGTATTTCATAGTTAAATAATCTTTATGAGATAGGAGATTAATAATCAGTAACTGCAATAGAATTTTCACAATTTTTATGCCCAATTCCAGGACTATGTCCCAGTGGATGAATGCTACTACCATTTGCACATTCCTCTTTCTTCATCTCCTTCTATTTTGTAGGAGGGAAAACTTTACGAAGTCTAGTAGCTGCTCCAAGGGCTTCATTTTTGTGTCCATGAAGCCCTTTTGAAGAGTAGTATCAATGCTCACACCATTAAGATCAAGCTAGGTCTTCATAGAAGCTAGACTGTGAGCTACATCACCAAGGGATAAGGAAAGAAGAAACAAAAGAATAATGAAAGCATAGGCTTTCATATTGAAGTGTGTGCAGTGAAAAGCTATGAATTACTCAGAGGCAAGGTCTATATTGCTATGACGAGAAAGTAAACTCTGAGAAATACCAATGCATGATGGCTAGATGATAAAAAAACATAGTAAGATTCTAATATTCATATACCTCACTCTTCAATCTTGTCTACCATGCGGATGCGTGAAGGCTAGATGATATCCATACATAGAAATGTGTTGTCATGAAATACCTTAATTGCATGATATGCACAAAATTAATTAGATGAAAAGGCTTAGAATCTTTCAAGCAAATCCAATCAACAAGTCAAAACCTAGACTCTACCACCTTCGCCATCATACTTCCTCCTTGTTCTGAAATGGGAGTCATGAACAAGTTGTAGCCGGTTCGCCTAGATGGCCCTGTTCAATTTGGGCAAAAAAATCATGACCTTGAAAAAGATATTTCTCTCTAATATCGAATTTGGCCCATGGGAGATAGAATCTGCAGCTCTTCATAGCAAAAAAGTGTGAAAACATCAACAAATTTATGGCTGTGCTATTTCTGCGATATGAGTGATTGAGAAGATTGTCTCTTTTACTTTCTTGAACATAAAACCTACACATTGAAGCCTTTAAGAGATGAAATCAGAAAAAATGTGTGTAGACACCTAAAAATGTCTCATTGATCTGATATTCTGATACTTAATGTTAAGTACAGATGCCAAGCTGATAAGATGAGAGGGGGGGGTGAATCATACAAACTTAATCTTCCATAAAAACATCAGATTCAACCTTGGTAACATATACTTCAGTGATATAACCAAAACTGTTAAACATGCAAACTCAAAAGCATATAAACATCATAAACCTCATAACACTAGATTTAACGTGGAAACCCAAATAGGGAAAAACCACTATGGGATTTTGGACCCACTAAGAAATATACTCTTCTAGAGCATGCTTGGTTAAAAGCAAATCCTGTTAAAGATTACAAACACATTGCTAGATGTGACTCAGTTAAGGGATTTCCCTCAGATCTGTTAGGATCTTCACCTTGTTAGAAGTGACCTTGTTAAAGGATTTCAAACACTCAATCAGAATTTCACCTTGCTAGAGGGTTTTACAAATAAGACTATTAAGTCCACTCGGTTAAGGGATTTTCTATCACTTCACAAAATAACAGTAATAAAAATCTATTTGCAACTTCACATCTAAAATGCTAAAGCAAATTCTTATTTTCTCAATACAATATAGACATAGAACTAATTTTGTCCATCTGCTGGGCTCTATACTTTGTTATTCAAAATAGTTCTTCAAGCTTCTGTGCTCGGTAATCACTATGTAGCATCCCTGTGCATACACTTGCCCGCATGCATTGTTTATCAACAATTCCCTATTTATAAACAATTCGCCAACTGCTTAATCTCCTTGATCACATTTCCCATGATCAATCATAGCCATCAAATCTTCAAACTTTGTCCAAGTTCAATGTATCCTTTGATTTGAAAATGTTTTACCCTGCCTTGGAACTTGCATACATTTCTTGAAACTTGTGCTAGGGTATTGCGGTTCAATCTAAGCTATAGATCTTCCTATTGATTTTCCTTTGCCATAGATTCTTTAACAAACTTCATTCATGGCATACCAATCATTTAATCATAGCCAGCTCATCAGCTTCCTTCATTAAATAATGCTTGTAACCATTTAATGCATTTTGTTATAGCTCGGTTACAACTCGGTAAATACTAAACTTCACTCGGTAGACATTCTGCCTTCATTAACTGATAGCGATAACCTTAGGGTTTACCGACTAGGTTCTTTGCTCGGTAACATAGTATAGTATTAACCTTACAATAAATAACATATGTATGATATCAAAACAATCTAAACATCATGATCTCATCATTGTCTAACTCGATAATAGTTGCCCATTGAATAACTTATTTATCCCCTTATCCATCATATTCTTTCTGTGTCTTTTACCGACATCTTTATACTCATCAAATCATACTTCTCAAGATATGGCAACATCATACTGAATTAGAAAATCAATATCTTGACATCAATGACAAAATAATAATATTAAGACAGTAAATCATCCTTAATTAGTTCTATCCATAATCATCAACAACCTTCTCAATATCCTTATTGAAATGCCAACAATCTCTCCTTGTTTGTTATAATGCCAAATGCCAACAATGATCATGTACTAATTATTCCTCTAATTGATTAAATAATTCTTTAATTCTTTAATTAAGTTAATTAATTATTCTTCTAATTTCATATTTCCTCATCATCTTATTAATTATTCTATTTCTTATTCTATCGTCATTTAATCATTTTAACCATTTTCTAAATATTAATTAAATATTTATTATTTAATTAATTTTGATTAATTCCCTAATTTAAATAATCTTTGTTATTTAAATAAATTACTAATTATTCAATTTCTATCTCTCTAATAATCTAATAATTGAACCCTTTTCTAAATATTAATTAAATATTAATTATTTAATTAAATTTAATCCTTTAAATTAAATAATCTTAATTATTTAATTAAATTCCATTTCTACATAATTAAATAGTTTTTTAAAATTATTTAATTAACTAATTAATTCTTCCATTTCCAAATCCCCAAATTCTAATTTCATTTAATTTCATATTCTTCTAATTTCTTCCAAATTCAATTACATGTGCATGATTTCAAAAACCAAATTGAAAATGAAAGTCAAGTTCTAAATATATTCAAATGCTAAATTGAATTAAAATAAATTCAATTATTTGAATAAATATCATGCAAAGATTAAATTGAAAATCTAAATCTAAATGCAAGCACATGCTAAATTAATTAATTAAAATAATTAATTAATTAAATCATTTATCTCTTCAACTTCTATTTCCATCTTTTAGTTAGCTTTTTCTAAATTTAGCTTTCTTTGTCATCCTCTTTATTTCCTCCAATCATTCTTTTTCTTCCTTCAATCAACTTTTTCTCAATCACTTGACTAAATTAATCTATTCAATCTATTGAGTTCCACTCCTACAATCAGCAGTTCAACTATCAATTTTCATGTGAGCTCACCTGAGTTCCACCTCTTGATCAATCTGTTCCACCTTTCAACCAATCTTCTCCAATTTTCTAAAATTGAACATCCAATCTCCATTTTCAATAATCACGAACTTCGAATCTTTGTGTCACTTGCAGGTTACCAGCGCAATATTTGAGAGCCATCATACCACAAAGAAGAGAAGAGAAATGGGAACGATATGCAATCTTAGAATATGGAGTTTCATTGAATTATTATAATTCTTATTTCTTGATGTTGCATTATTTCATTGTCTTGTTTGTTTGATTCTTTGATTAGATAGGGATTCGTGATTTCCCTTGATTACTAATTGATTATTATTTGTTAATAAGATGAATCTTACATGCATATACATTTTGGTGAACCTGACGTGAACTAACAACAATTTTACCTTTTATATGTTCTGTGTGATTTGTGCAGATCGCACGGATTTTTTTAATTTTTTTGCAGGTTGCACGAATTTTGAAAAAATATTTTCCATCACGCAATCGAGCTTACATCATCACGCAATTGCATAGACAGAATTACGCATTTGACCCTTCAGGGTCATGCATTCGTTCTGTCAGGGTCATGCAATTGCCCTGTCCAGATCGCACAATCGCCCTTTCTGCTTCACGCATCTGCAGGGTTAATTGTTGTTTAAATTTTTCTTCCGTTTGTTATTTTGTCTGTCTTATTCCGTCTCAAATTGGGTTAATCGGGGATCAAATTGCTTCTATTTCATGATTTTATTATAATAGTTTATGGCAAGAAAAGTACAGTTCAAGATTTCAGGTGCAAGAAGGACGAAACAACAAAGAAGAGAAGCCAAACTCTATCAAAAGGTTCTCCAGGCAGAAAAATTGATATAGGATTCAAAAGAGCAACTGGCCTTAGATAGATATAATAGCCTAGTTCTTTCTTATACAGTTAAATATGATCTAATAAATATTGAATGGATGATGAGAGATTTGGCTAGGGCTTCACAATTGGTTTTGCAGGTTCCTGATTGGGTTTAGTTTCCTTTAATTTTTAAATTTTTTAAATTTTGTTGTTTTCTGCATTCTATCACGCAATCTCCCTGTTGTTGCTACGCAATCGATCAGTTTTCATCACACATTCGGTCTGTCAGAATTACACATTCGTTTTGTCATGTTCACGCATTCGGTCTGTAAGTATCACGCAATCGCACATGTAGGATTACGCATTAGTTTCTGTCAAATTTTGAGTTTTTGTTTTCTGTTGTTTGGACTTTACTACTAATCTTCTGTTTACAGCCTATGGCGGATTTGCAGAGAGGATTAGATTAGTATTTTTGCATGCACACTTTACACTTCATTTTTGGTGCTTAAAATCAACAACAGTTAAAATGGGCATGCATGGATAACTTTACACTTCATTTTTGGTGCTTAAAATCAACAATAGTTAAAATGGACATGCATGGATAATATCACACTTCATTGTTGGTGCTTAAAATGAACATGGGCTAAAATTGACATGCATGTATCTCACACTTGGTTTTTGGTGCTTAAAATTAACAAATGGTTAAAAATTGACATGTATGCCTTCATATTTCGATTTGGTGTTTAAAATAGACATGCACATACGTATCTAACAACTAAATTTGGGCTATAAAATGAACATGAATCAGGCTACATTAGATTAAATCATTTGTCTTTTTCTTAAGGTAAAGAATTTTTGTTGTGTCTGGGGTGGACTTACTATTGCACTAACTGACTTTCCACTCGCCTTCGGGGTCTTGGGAGAAAGGAGGAAGGTGACAACAACATCCAAATTTTCTTTTATTCTACATAGTGAGGGGTATCTTTGACTAGGGATTTCATCACCCCATAGAGGTACTTCGAATTGGGATGCGTTGGGGGTATCATCTCTCCCCGCATACTCTTGAGCGAGTTTTTCGAGCTGCTATATAAATATACTGGTCAGGCGGCTAGAGTGTTGAGTGAATTTGACGTATGTGGGGGCCCTCCCTACACCGATAAGCTCAACTAAATTCTTAAGTGGCTTGCTCTGAGAATCCGTCATTGGATCGAGATCCCTCGAAACCTAATACTTAGAACCAATTTAGTTGCCAAAAAACCTACATTCAGTGATTCCGGGAGTGCGGATCATACCCCATAGATACCCTTCATGTACCTTACACTATGATATAGGAATCCCTGACTATAAGATCTTCGGATCTTTGGGGTAAGCAAGACTGGCATGCCTAAGAAGTGTGTACCGTGGAGTGGAGCCAGTGCTATCAAACTCTCTATTTGTTCATTTTGTCTCGGTATTTCGTAAGGGCCTCATTGAATGGTGTCCACTATCCAGCCTAAGATTGTATTCCGTGCTTTTTTATGTATCATTGTGCTAGACTAGTATTGAGTCAGTCCCTTGGGCTATTTCAGGCCCTATCCCACGTATCTCCAAATTTTCTGAGATTGTATGAAAATTGAGTCAGTCAGCTATACATACCTACCAACAATTATTCTTAGATTTGGAAAATGACAAAAACTTGTCATATACACAAATTTACAGAAAACAAAGTCCATTTTGAAACTAAAAAATTCCTTACATACTTGTCCCACTTACGTCCTCATTATCGTCCTAAGTCTTTTGCATAGTCCCACTTACGTCCTCATTATCGTCCTAAGTCTTTGCATAGTCCCACTTACATCCTCACTATCATCCTAAGTCTTTGCATAGTCCCACTTACATCCTCATTATCGTCCTAAAGTCCTTGCATAAGTTCTTCATGTCTTCATTATCATCCATAGTCATTGCATAGTCCTAATTTTGCATCCGCATTATTATCCTCATATACGTCCTTGTCTAGACCTCATATACGTCTGTCTTAGTTCATCATCATTTGCATAATCATCCTAGAAAGTCATACCCCAAACGTCCAAAATACAATAAGAGGATCAATCAAACTCAACCTCAACTCAAACAAGTTGGTCAAGTTCAATCAAACATTGTCACATCCAGAAAAATGGAGAAAACATCTTACATGTTACGATCCTAGGTCCAAACCAAACAAGCAAACATCATGGATCGACATTATACATTTCTTAGAGAAGGTGGAGGATTCATTCCTTCCATTCCTATTCCATCACCATCCATAGAAACCTTAACTCAACAGATCAAGACTTTGCAACAACAAGTGACAGACATGGCTAGTCTTGACAACCATAGGGGTTGGTTAGAAAACATGATGACATAAGTAATGGCCATGAGGAAATCAGTATCAGGCTAACCTTCTTCTTCTTGTGAGACCATTCAAACATGCCAACCTTCATTCTTCAACAAAACTGTTCCTACCTTAGTTCAACCAACATTAGAGTCATGTAAACCTTCTTTTTCTTTCAACCCACTATATCAATCATACCAATCACATCAACCCAACATTCAAAATTCATTCAACCAAAATCACACACCCCTTTCAACCAAAGTTCAAATCAAAAATCATATCAACCCAACAATCAAACCTCGTTCAACCAAAATCAAACCCCATTCAACCAAATTCCAAATCAAAATTCATATCAACCCAACATTCAAACCTCGTTCAATAAAAATCAAACCCCATTCAACCAAATTCCAAATCAAAATTCATATCAATCCAACATTCAAACCTCATTCAACCAAAATCACACCCCTTTCAAACAAAATCAAAATTCATTCAACCAAAATCAAACCTTTTTCAACTAAAATCAAACCTCTTTCACCCAAAATCATACTCCTTTCAACCAAAATCAAATCCCTTTCAACCAAATCTTAAATCAACCACATCTATCCACCATTTCATCACCTCCTGAAGTCAAACAAGATCAATCCATTCCATCTCTATCTAATAACACAACCTCCCAAGAGCTATCCATTGTACAAATCCAATCTAATTCTCGTCATGATTAAGAGGATCTCATTCAAAATTCTTCTTCATCAGGCCAAAATGTTGAAACATTCCGACAATCTCCCATGCATTTCCAAACTCCTTCCCCATGTTAAGAGGATCATCCAAAATCAGAAGAAATGGGTCCTGAAACAAATAAAGATCAAGAACAACCACTTCCATCCTACCCAATTTTTGATCAAGATCCCACTGACCAAGAATCTTATGATGATCCCCTTGCTCTTTTCTATTCCATTTATAATGACACCCTTCCATATCAAGATCATAGTTTCCTTTCAAGTCCCATCCAACATCCACCTCCTAAGCAAGATCAAGACATCCCTTCTATCCTTCATAACAATCCCTTTACAAACCAAGATCAAATCATACCTTTACCTTCATGTCCTAAACAAGATCCCATTATTTCTCCAAATCCTGATCAAGGTCCCTCCATGCCTTCATCTCCATGTCATAGTCCTCCATGTTCCTCACAAGATTCCCTCTCAAACGAACTTACCATTTCTCCTCATGATCCCAATCCCTCTACACAAGCTGTTCATGAACCCCTTATTAATGAAATCACCAATCTAGTTCATACTACATAGAACAACTTGTCAATAATTGTTTCATCATCTTCTTTAAGCACATGCATAACACCAACTATTGAGATCAACACCTGGTTGACTTCATCATCCTCTTCAGCTGCTCATGTCACAACTTCAGAACTAGAATCAATTTGTCTCACATACCCACACTTGAAAGACTAGGGGCAAGAGGATCTACCACAATTGAATTGCATTTATTTTCATAAGGCTATAGCTGAATTTAGGGGTTCTAGAGTTGGATTTCCATCTGATGATCCACAAAATCCAAAAACTAATAGAATCAACATTGGAGATACTAAACATATACACTTAGCTGAGTCCTTATATCCTATTGGAAAAGACATCTTTATCCGACTTTTCAAACAAAGGCCAATGAACTGTAACCTACACAAATATTATACCTAAAGGCTGGTTTAGTTTAGGTTTTACTTTCCGCATTGCATATCATTTTATTCAAAGCACTGCATTGCATATAGTTTCTTTCCAAGCACCATCATATTTAGAATTCACATTTGTAAAAGTTTCTACATTAACATATAGCAGCATGAATAAAATAAGGCAACTATTCAAGTTTATCATCTATTTGCATTCATGAGAAATAAGGATCATCTCCTTTCTTAGATATTCGGACATGAAGTCTTTGAGGTACTAAGGTCATTCATTTTCAACATTACCCTGTGACAATGCTTTACTCATGGTTGGGTAATGATTTCACTATTTGAGACTTGTTAACCCATAATCTATCAATTGCTATATCTCAAACACAATAAATCTCTAATTCATTCTAGACACCTAGTTGATCATATGACTAGTGAAAAATATAAAATTCTACTTTAGAGCTGCTGTAATTGTCACACCCAAGTAGGTTTCATTACTTACAAGTCAAGGCAAGAAAACAAAAGGAAAAAGAACTATGCCAAATATCCATCTCAAGGCGAAAGAGCAATGATATATAACTGAAATATCATGCATGCAAATACGACAAAAAGCTTGACAATGGGAACATACAAGTAACTCCATCAGGGCTATGAACGCCTACTGGCAATGGAGCAATATTTGAGAAATTATAGTCTATAACATCGTCGGAGCTCTCAAGGCTTACTGGCAGCGAGGCTCTATTCGGGATGCTTTTGAAGTTAGGATAATCCATGTAGCTAGTCATATAGGATGCTAAGGATCTTTAGTGAACACAAGAGCAAGAATTAACTCATCTGCACACACATGGGCAAAACAAGATCAAAGTTTCAAGAACCAATGGGGAAGTTTTCTGCATCCCCATTTGTAAATCCTAGTCACTAAGTGTGTTGAGTTGAATGTTCCAAAGGGCCTTAGGGATCGATTGACCGCTTATCTATGAAATATTTTGCACCTCCAATTCAAATGGTGTATTACAAATGCTTAAACAAACATAGTCAACCTTGTTCGAATAGGAAATGCATCTTCATCATGCATATTGCATTAAGGGTGTGTGCACAAAGATGGTGGTCGGAAAAGTGGACACCACCCAAAAAACTTGGAAAAACAGGTAGCGCGTACATGGTTTTAAAATTTAAAATTCCCACGTACGCGCTTAGGTTTGTTCTTCCCGAGCCTAGAAAAAGTAGCGCTTATGTGCTGCTTTTAGGAAAATGAGCACGTACGTGCTGCTTATAGGAAAATTAGCGCGTATGCGCTACTTATAGGAAAATGAGCACGTATGCACTAATAATCCAAATAATACCGCGTACGCAGTGCCTGGTAAAAAAAGTTAAAAAAAAAAAATTGGGTCTCATTTACTCGTAAAGCGCATTTTTTACTTCATTTTTTATCATTTTCTAACCTAAACCACAAACGAGGTGCTAAATTTGTCCTCCAGGCTATGGATCAAGGTTAGTTTTTGTTTATTTTTGTCTTTCTTTTCCAGTTTATGCAATTTGTTTACATTTTGAATTTAATTTCATTAATTTTGATTAGGTTTTTTCATTTTTTGTTTCAAAAACTAGATTCTTCTAATCCAGAATAAGAACAACCAAATGCACCTCTTGAAAAACCCACAAGAACAACCAAATGCACCTCCTGAAAACACACAAGAACAACCCCCAATTCCTCCTTTTGACTGCACAGCCGAAACACAGGAAGAATTAATTAATCAGTTAAGACAAAATACATGTAAAATCAATAGACTGATTGTAAAATTGAAAACTTTTGAACTTGACCGTCATCAATCCCTCGCCACTAGTGTAGACACATTAGCTAGTGGTGCCATAGCTGTTTCCACAGAAATTACCAAATGGGGAAGCTTTAGGGATAGGTGTCGTCAATTCTATGCCAATGGGCTATCATACGATGGAGTAAAAACCAAAAATATTTCTAAACAACAAATATGTGCCCTTTTTGTTGATCCCAAAACTGGTCAGTCATTAGCTCTTAATACAAAGAGGTTTCCCATACATTGGTGTACCGATGTGCAGATGAAGAATCTTTTTTGGCAGAGGTGGTGGATGGTCTTTGATGATCCACCTTGTAATAATCATGAGGTGCCATTATATTTTTTGAGAAAAATATATTGTGAGTTTGTGCTCAATGTGCAACCAAACTATTTTGACATGAGAGAGTTTCATGGTAGAGGTGGTGGCTCTGCCCAAGATAGACCTGGAGCCCGTAGGCAATTAGCCGCGAAGATTTGCCACCCCCTAGCACCCAAACCCAAGGTGCATCAGGCTGTCCCATTAGAGCTGAAAGAGTCGATGGAGCTATAGACTCTTTAGGTGGCCACAACATTGACTGGTGCCATCATCCAGCATGGGACATCATTAGCACACCCTATTGTATTGGATGATGAGCCGTTAGAGGGTGACAGAGAGCCCATTGAGCAAATGTGTGTTAGTTGCTCGAGGATATGCTCGGGGATAGATGATGTAGCCGGTGCAGATGGATACTCATATCATCTGTGGATGATTTGCGGTTGTAGATGTTAGGCTCACATGGTTGAGGATGTCGCACTGCAAATGAGTTGATGGACATGGTGTTTGCCCATGAGCCACAGACACAGGTGTGTTGATTTGAATTCATAACATTTTATTTATCAGTCACTTTAAATTTGTAATTACATAAATGAATTTTCATTTATACATCGATTTAAATTGAGACAAATAATATGCATTTTAGGATGCAGCAGTGGTATCCCATACACCTCCCCCAGTTACCGTAGCTGCAACTTCGATGCCTGAGGTATAAATTTTGTAACATGTTAAAATAGAATAGTACACTTTGAATTCAAAAAAATATAAGATATATTAACTATCTTTAATGCTTGGGCCAATTTCTGGTTTGTAGGTGTTGACAAGGGACGAAATGTCCCAAATTGATGACATCACACTCTCCGTGATCGATTTTGGCCTACAAGGCTATACGGTATCATATTTTGTACAACTCTTTTTATGTATTGTTTTGATGGAATATGCAAGTCATTTCATTTTAGATTTTTAAAATTATGTTTAATTTATTATCTGTACTAATATCTCATGTTAATTTTGTGTTTTTAGGGTACCCCCTCCACATCTAGAGCTCGTCCTAAGAAAAAGAATTCCTCGAAGATGCCAAAACGTATGAAGAAGGTAATTGAACACATTTTTAGTTGTACAATTATTTGAAAATGTTGAAATCAAGTATTAGTTGGGGTTTGTAGATTGATTAGTGTTTTTTGTCTATTTTACATGTACAACAACCATTGAGTTTTGTGGATATGTTGAATGCACTTGATTCGCCCACAGATCAAGAGAGGGTGGAGGTATGTATCTCTACTTTATTTTCTCGATTTCATGATTATATGCACACGTACATGTGAACTTGTGATATATTATAATCTTATAATTTTTTCATACAGGAAATATCCATACCTATTTCGTCAATGGTGAACCCTCCTCCTTGCACTAGAGAAGCATCTCAGGATCCAGTACACTTTTGTTTGATATGTAAAATTAATTGTTTTCAACCTTCAATACTTATCATTATATTAATTGTATTTAATCTTTGTACATTTTTTGTATAGGTAATAGCGTCAGTTTCTACATTGATGGTGAGCCATCGTCAGTCCATTGGAGAAGCATCTCAGGCATAGGTACATAATTGTTCTCTATATTATAGCTTTTAAGTGTTTTTGATATATTTATGTTAGTACATTGTATTAATTGTACATTTAATCTACAATAGACTCCTTCGCAGTACGGCCATAATGTGGATCAATTTAAGTATGTCTTCAAGAAAACTCCTAAGAGTTACAAGGAGAGGAGAGCGAAGACATTAGCTCCTGGATCAGCCGATGAGGTAATCTACATTTCAATTGCAAAGGAATTAAAGTTAAATGCATAGTTATGATATTAATTGTGAACTATTTTCTACAAAAGAATTCTAACTTGGCTTTTGAATTGTGGTTTTGCAGCCATCTACAGAACCGCGTACTGCACCGAAGAGGCTTGATTTTGATGATCCAACACAAGTTTAGGATCATATAGTCTTAGCTTTGGTCATATAATGACCAATACATGTAGATATATTCTACATTTTTATTGTATATCGATTTGGACATGGCATATGCCACATTTTTGTAATACTTGTATTGACTTGGCAGACATGCCTTTTTATATATATATATAAATATCGATATTCGATCCAATAAATGTGTAATGAGTTCATTATTTTGTATTCATTGTATTTTGTGGTTGTCCTTTTATAAATTTAAATGAATATTTGCATATGTAATCAACAATATGAATATAAACAACAAAAATATATGATATAAAGCATTGCAATCGTGGAATATGATTTGATAAAATTTCTAAAATGTTGAATTAACCCTATAAAACTCCTTGTATTCAGTTCATTATTGTGTATTCATTGTATTTGGTGGCTGCCCTTTTATAAATTTAAATGAATATTTGCATATGTAATTAATAATATGAATATAAACAATAAAAATCGACAATATGAATATAAACAACAATGTGTTTGGTGCGAGAGCACCCTCACGCTCACAATGGTCAAATTTTGTTCCTCATGTGCACAAATTGACGTTGCAAGTGCATCTAGGTGGGCAGGTTTATGCTAAGCATGGCCCTGTCACGCATCCCAAAGCACTAGAACGTCAAGAGTCATACCCTACCGGTGTGTTCTCTCAAGTGCCCTGAGTCCAAAAAATTGTCAAAATTTGACGGACCGTTTCTTCCAATCTATGATACATACGGTCAATCTGTTTGATTTTGTGGGGTCATGTGAGGCTCCTCTACAATGGCCTATCTTGGTTTTCAATGACTCGAAGCCATTTTCAATTAGTAGCATTTTTTCGCTTGCTCAAAAAATCGTCAATTGCTTGCAAGGAAAAGTTGCAAGATTGGCTAGAATTGATTCTATTCCTCATGTGCACAAACTGACGTCGTGAGCACGTCCAGGTGGGCAGGTTTATGCTAGGCATGGCCCTTTCATGTATCCCAAAGCACCAGAACGACGAGAGTCATACCCTACCGGTGCGATCTCTCAAGTGCCCTGAGTCCAAAAAATTGTCAAAATTTGACGGACTGTTTTTCCAATCCACACCACATATGGTCGATTTGTTTGATCCCATGGGGTCGCATGAGGCTCCTCTACAATGGCCTATCTTAGTTTTTGATGGCTCGAAGCCATTTTCAATTAGTAGCATTTTTTTGCTTGCTCAAAAAACCGTCAGTTGCTTGCAAGGAAAAGTTGCAAGATTGGCTAGAATTGATTCTATTCCTCGTGTGCACAAACCGACGTCACCAGAGCATCCGAGTGGGTAGGTTTACACTAGAAATGGCCCTTTCGTACATCCCAAAGCACCAGAATGTTGAGAGTCATACCCTACCGGTGCGATCTCTCAAGTGCCCCGAGTCTAAAAAATTGTCAAAATTTGACGGACTGTTTCTTCCAATCTATGACACATATGGTCAATCTGTTTGATCCCGTGGGGTTGTGTGAGGCTCCTCTACAATGTTCTATCTCATTTTTTGACGAATCGAAGCCATTTTCAATTAGTAGCAATTTTTTGCCTGCTCAAAAAACCGCCAGTTGCTTGCAAGGAAAAGTTGCAAGATTGGCTAGAATTGATTTTGTTCCTCATGTACACAAACCGACATCGTGAGCACGTCTAGGTGGGCAGGTTTATGCTAGGCATGGCCCTGTCATGCATCCCAAAGCACCAAAACATCAAGAGTCATACCCTACCAGTGCGATCTCTCAAGTGCCCTGAGTCCAAAAAATTGTCAAAATTTGACGGACTGTTTCTTCCATTCCACGACACATACAGTCGATCTGTTTGATCCCGTGGGGTTGTGTGAGGCTCCTCTACAATGGCCTATCTTAGTTTTTGATGGCTCGAAGCCATTTTCAATTAGTAGCATTTTTTTGCCTGCTCAAAAAACCGTCAGTTGCTTGCAAGGAAAAATTGCAAGATTGGCTAGAATTGATTATGTTCCTCATGTGCACAAAATGACATCGCGAGCTTGTTTGGGTGGATAGGTTTACGCTAGGCATGGCTCTGTCATGCATCCCAAAGCACCAAAACGTCAAGAGTCATATCCTACTGACGCAATGTAGAAGTTGCTTGACAATTTTTTGACAATTTTTTTGACAACAATGACAATTTTTGCTCAAATTGTATCTAGTCTCAATCTATGACCCCCATGACCTGATAATGACTCAAATAATTATCCATGATTATACAAGAATCAAGAATGCTCATGATTGACCAGGGACACATCACATATACTCAAAACATCGTCACAAAACATTGACACACAAAATAGTCACGATTATACAAGAATCAAGAATGCTCATGATTGCATATGGCTCATGATTTTTAGACCCAATTTTCCTTCTAACAATATCTCTTTGGTTGGGTGATACTCTTGTGTTGTCATGCCAAAATTTTTCAATTAATGTTTTTAGTGCATCTACAACAACCTTGTCTTTGCATGGTAGTCTACTCGAGAATGCCCAAAGAAAATTATTGTTAGGTTCCTCTATTTGTTCTCGCCTCTTTAATGCTTTACTTAATGTTGTTCTACTAACGTTTAATGAATTACTTGTTTTTCTTATCAAATGATCTTTTTTTATTTTCTTGCTCATTATGGTTGATGTAATGACATGTCGAGTAGCATTAGAATCTTTACTACATGATTTTGAGCCAATAGATTGATATGCATCAAATAGATTTCTGACAATAGTTCTTTCACTATTACTTTCAGATGATCTTAGGCCTAGAATTTTCATTGTCTTTCTAAAATTCAAATTTTTTATCATTTGAACAATTAATTGACATCTTGCGGTTTGATTTAAGTTTTTAAAATAGTTTTGCCATATTCTTTTAACCATTCTCCTACAAGTTCGTTCATTTATTTTATTAGGCATTGACTTCAATATATTCTCATCAATGTCAATTAGATACTTTGGTTTCCTATGAATGATTCTAGGAGGTGTTAACATCGGTGCATTATGTACATTCAATTCATCAAGTAGAGAAGGTGTAATATGTTCATCATTTAATTGATTATTCAATGTGGTATCTTCTTCAATTGCATTAGGTTCAAATGGTAAATTATCAAATGTTTCTTCTTCAATTGCATTAGGTTCAAATGGTAAATTATCAAATGTTTCTTCTTCAATTGCATTAGGTTCAAATAGTAAATTATCAAATGTTTCTTCTTCAGTTGCATTAGGTGCATTATATTCATTTGGTAAATCGAATTGAGATGTTGAGGTTGACATACCTTCTTCTCCCATTGTTCTTATGTCACACAATTTCTTCATACGCTGCCTTTGTCTTTCCTTTTGAACCTCTCGTTGTTCCATCGTTCCTCTCTTATTCTTTCCCATGGTTGAGATCAGTTGACCTAAATAGAATCATATTACATATATATGTAAAGAAAAGTTCATAAATAAACAAATAACCATAAATATGCATCTTATCACTATTTTTTGGAATCAAACTATTAAACAATCACAATTCAATCATTTGAAACCATGCAAAAATTAAAAAACTACTAAAAACAACAATTCAATCATTTGAAATCATGCAAAAACAAAAAATTCACTTACTTTTATGTATACAACAGTGATAGAAGTGCAGAAATAGTTCTAGTGGGGCCTTCAATGACCTCAAAAACTTCTGTTGAGGCCATTGAGGCTCTTGGGCAACTAAAACTATGTCTATAAACTGCGTACGTGCTGTTAGACCATAAAATGTTGACAAGCCCAACAATATTCTTTTTTCCCATTCTGGGCTGATAAGTAGTGCGTACGTGCTACTAAGCCTAAAAATGTTATCGCAGGGTATCGAATAATGGGAATAGTACCTCGTACGTGCTTATGAGTAATAAGTACCGCGTACGCGCTACTAAGCCTTAAAAAAGTTATGGCAGGGCAGGGAACTAATAGTTTTAGTACCTCGTACGTGCTCTTGAGGGAGGTAGAGGGAGGGGAGAGAGACACAGAGAGAGAGAGAAGAGGGGGGGGTAGGAGAGAAGAAGGGTATGGAGGAAGGGAGAGGGAGAGAGGGAGAGAAGAGGGGGGAAGGGGAGAGAGAGAGGGAGAGAGAGAGAGAGAGAAGAGAGAGAGAGAGAGAGAGGGAGAGAGAGAGAGAGAGAGAGAGAGAACATGGGGGGAAGGGAGAGGTAGAGGGAGAGGGAGAGAGAGAGAGAGAACATGGGGGAAGGGAGAGGTAGAGGGAGAGGGAGAGAGAGAGAGAGAGAGAGAGAGAGAGAGAGAGAGAGAGAGAGAGAGAGAGAGAGGTGGGAGAGGGAGAGGAGAGGGGAGAGGGGGAGAGGGAGAGAGGGAGAGAGAGAGAGAGAAGAGGGGGGTGGGAGAGGGAGAGAGAGGAAGAGGAGAGGGGAGAGGGAGAGGAGAGGGGAGAGAGAAAGAGGGAGAGAGAGAGGGAGAGAACATGGGGGAAAGGGAGAGGTAGAGGGAAGGAGAGAGAGAGAGAGAGAGGAGAGAGAGAGAGAGAGAGAGAGAGAGAGAGGTGGTGGAGAGCAGCGAGAGAGGGAGAGGAGAGGGGAGAGGGAGAGAGGGAGAGAACATGGGGGGAAGGGAGAGGTAGAGGGAGGGAGAGAGAGAGAGAAGAGGGGTGAGGGAAGGTAGAGAGAGAGAGAGAAGAGGGGGGAGGGAAGGTAGAGAGAGGGAGAGAGGGAGAGAGAGAGAGAGAGAGAGAGAGAGAGAGAGAGAGAGAGAGAGAGAGAGAGAGAGAAGGTAGAGAGAAGGTAGAGAGAGAGAGAGAGAGGTAGAGGGGGGAGAGTAGGGGGGAGGGAAAGAGGAGGGGACTTAAGGGGTCACAGGATACCATATGACCTCTTAGGAAACAATACGACCTCTAATGACACCTAAGGGAGAGAACATGAGGGGAAGGGGAGAGGTAGAGGGAAGGAGGGAGAGAGAGAGAGAGAGAGAGAGAGAGAGAGAGAGATGAGAGAGGAGAGAGAGAGAGAGAGAGAGGAGAGGGGAGAGGGAGAGAGGGAGAGAGAGGGAGAGGAGAGGGGGAGAGGGAGAGAGAGGGAGAAGAGAGGGGAGAGGGAGAGAGAGGGAGAGAACATGGGGGGGAGGGAGAGAACATGGGGGGAAGGGAGAGGTAGAGGGAGGGAGAGAGGGGGAGAAGAGGGGGGAGGGAAGGTAGAGAGAGGAAGGAGAGAGAGAGAGAGAGAGAGAGAGAGAGAGAGAGAGAGAGAGAGAGAGAGAGAGAGAGAGAGGGGGGGAGAGTAGGGGGGAGGGAAATATGAGGGGTCTTAAGGGGTCATAGGATACCATATGACCTCTTAGGAAACAATACAACCTCTAATGACCTCTAATGACACCTCTAATTTCTTTAGGTGACAGGTGTTGTGTAACAACATGGGAACTCTCGCATACCCACCACTATCATTTTACAGGACATCATCTATGTTACTCTCCCTCTTTCTCTTCCTACCTATTGTTTTCTTCTAAAAAACATATTGTAGGTAGAGAGAGAGGGAGAGAGAGGGAGAGAGGTAGAGGGAGGGAGAGGGAGAGAGAAGAGGGGGTGGGAGAGAAGAAGGGGTATGGAGGAAGGGAGATGGAGAGAGAGAGAGAGAGAGAGAGAGAGAGAGAGAGAGAGAGAGGGAGATGGAGAGAGAGAGAGAGAGAGGGAGAGGGAGAGAGAGAGAGAGGGAGAGGGAGAGGGGGGAGAGTAGGGGGGAGGGAAAGAGGAGGGGTCTTAAGGGGTCACAGGATACCATATGACCTCTTAGGAAACAATACGACCTCTAATGACACCTAAGGGGTCATATGGTGGGCTAATAAAATGATATATTAAATTTAAAGTTATGAATAGAACATCATACAACGAGACTCCAAGCGAACAAACAATGAGGATTCATTAAAAAGCAAGTGTAAGAGCTTGACCTAACCCTAAGAGTACTACCTAAGTTCTAAAACATATGATGCTATTAAATTTGCAAGGTTATAAGACTGATCTCGATTGTGACTATAGTAATTAAACACTTGATTTCTTTCATGGGTATGTACTGTTCCAAGTTGTTTGACAAGAGATGATCATCATATACTGCCACTGCCATGCATAAAACAAAATTTAATTTCTTTAGGTGACAAGCGTTGTGTAACAACATGGGAACTCTTGCATACCCACCACTATCATTCTATAGGACATCATCTGTGTTACTCTCCCTCTTTCTCTTCCTACCTATTGTTTTCATTTGAAAAACATATTGCAGGTACTCTGACTCATCATGTTGTTTTGTTGACACTATTTTCCACATCTGCTCTGCTCATTAAAAACACATTCGAGAAGAATATTGCTATAGGGTTCCTTTTTTGTCACGGTAATACACCTATGGCTCAATTTCAAACCCTATTCATCCTATTCAATATACACACAAAAATCCATCAGTCAATTTTTTTAGGAGAGGATACATGATAAAAATCAAAGAGGAAGTTGTAGATAAGAAATAAATTCACTTATTTCTATAGAAGTGCAGACATAGTTGCAGTGGGGTATGGAGGGAGAGAAGAAGAGAAGGAGGGATGGGCTATGGAGAGAGAGAGAGAGAGAGAGAGAGAGAGAGAGAGAGAGAGAGAGACGATACACTTACATGTGTATATATATGTTTAATATATTATATGTATATAAACACATTATATGTATATAAACATATTATATATACAATGTCATATTATACACATATTATATATTACATATATTATATGTATATACACATATTATACATAGAATATCATAAAATACAATAGCGCGTCGCTGTTTATAGGGAAACAAGCACGTACGCGCTGCTTACACTATACATACCCCGTATGCACTTTTTAAACCATAAGTACCTTGTACTCGCTTTTGACTATTTAGGCTTGGAAATAGGCTTGGATGACAAAGCTACGGATTAGAAGTTTGATTTCCCTCCATTTCTCTCATTTTTGACGTGTTTTATTTTATCAACTTGGTTTATCGACTTTGTCATCATCAGGTTTACACTTCGTAAAGTGGGTATTTCTAAAATTGTTACCATATTTTCAACCATCTTCTGATCTTTCTAACCATATAATTTGTTTTCAATTTGAACAACAATAACATATTATTATTGAATTTCTTGTACTAGTGTCTCCATAGTTCTCATAGACATAGGTGCACCATTTTTTCAATAACTTTTGATATACGTATCCAAATTTAAAAAACTTTATATATTATTGTAGTGCACTTGATTCTTTAAAATTTTAAAAAATAAATTGTATTTTCAATTTGTTTAGTGCAACTTATGCTTCATGCACGAACAGGTACTGAATTTTCAGGATGTGCTCGATTGGAAAAATCATAAAAAAAAAAACTCAACAAAAAATTACAAAAAAATACACATCTTCTAGTGCTCACTCTTAACCATCTTTTTGCCAAAGGATTTGTCAAAATACTAAGTCTAACTATGACTTTTTTGATGCGCATGTCAGACACTATGTTATGTTTTTTAGAAAAAAACAGGGTCAGTTTTTCGTGTGCGAAGGATTTGACCCCCTTAATCTTATCCAATTTTGAAAAAGTTAAGTATTTTCAAAACTAGATTCAGATTACTACAATATTTGTTCTTTGATTATCTTCATATCTTGAGTGGATGACTTTTAAATTTTGCCTCTAAGTTTAGGTTCGCCTGATTTCAGAAAAAAAATTGTCCACTTATACCCCCCTTTTTGACCACCATCTTTGTGCACTTACCCTTAACATAGGTCATACCAAAAATTAATTTGTCTCCACATGCTTTCTGTAGACCATCATGTCATACAGGTCTGCACACTGGGGGCATAACTGAAAAAATCCAAAATAATCATATAAAGTCCTGAAAAAATCCAAAAAATCATATAAAGTCCTGAAAAAACTCAAAATTCAAAAACAGTGAAAAAACCCAAAATTCAAAAACAATGAAAAACTCAAAATTCAAAAACAATAAAATTCTCAAAATTCAAAAACAATGAAAAACTCAAAATCCAAAAACAATGAAAAACCATAAAATACAAAAACATCCATATAATGTGCTGAAAAAATCAACCAAAAACATCTGCAAAAAGTCCTAAAAAAAAACAATAAAAAACATTCAAATATTGATCTACATAATCCAAAAACATTGAAAAAGCTCTTGGAAAAGAACTAAAAATAAAAAATCAATCAATCAGAAAAACTTGCAATAAAATGTCTTGTGAGAAACAAATACCCTAGCAGATATCCAGCAAACACTTCGCACAAAGTTAACAAAGGATACGACTATCCAGTCAAACATCTGCAATCAACTGATCAAACTGTCTCATCAATCGTATCATATCCATATCAAAATGATCATTATCTTGTCTTAAACAGAAGAGGATACACTCAAAATCAGACATTTTAGTCTTAAACGGGGTCCACAAATTTATGAGATCAGACATTATCAACCATCACATCAAGCAACTGAGAACGAAGGCACAAGGTCAGTATAGCTGCTGAATTTTGTCTGGGTCAGTCTTTATCTTTTATCATTTGGCGACAGATTATGTTCCTATGCTACTCAAGGATGTCCACAAGTGACTAGAGGAGCTATGATGGGCATTATCTTTTTCTTTGTTTGCTGCTTGTTTGCTACATGTTTGTTTTTTCAATGAGATATCTTTACATCTTGGTTCCTTATACCCTGATGTGCTAAGTTTCATTGTTCAATAATAAGGCCTAGTGATGAATATATGTTGCACAATAAATATGTGACACAGGTTTGTGATTCATTCAATTTCAATTTCATTTTCATCTCATTTTCTTTATTGCTAGTTTGCTGATTCTTTTCTCATCATCTTCTTTCTAAATCATTTTCTCTCATATAACATTATTCTATCTCATTCTAAGGTTCATTCTCTCATATTCTATCTCAATATCATCTTCACATCACCTACCTTTATCTCTAATCAACTAACCATTCTTCTATCTTTCATCTAACATTCTTCTTTTTTCGAGAGATCATTCATGTCTTTAATGCACAAACAATCTCTTGAGGGGGGCATTACACTCTAAGTATTATCGGGGCATACTGGGGTAGAATTTTTCGTTTTCTTTGAAACAACATCGTTTCGATATTGTTCAAAGAGGGGCAAATGTAGACACCTAAAAATGTCTCATTGATCATGTACTAATTATTCCTCTAATTGATTAAATAATTCTTTAATTATTTAATTAAGTTAATTAATTATTCTTCTAATTTCACATTTCCTCATCATCTTATTAGTTATTCTATTTCTTATTCTATCATCATTTAATCATTTTAACCATTTTCTAAATATTAATTAAATATTAATTATTTAATTAATTCTGATTAATTCCCTAATTTAAATAATCTTTATTATTTAAATAAATTACTAATTATTCAATTTCTATCTCTCTAATCATTTAATCATTCAACCCTTTTCTAAATATTAATTAAATATTTATTATTTAATTAATTATGATTTAATCCTTTAAATTAAATAATCTTTATTATTTAATTAAATTCTATTTCTACATAATTAAATAGTTTCTTTAAATTATTTAATTAACTAATTAATTCTTCCATTTCCAAATCCCCAAATTCTAATTTCATTTAATTTCATACTCTTCTAATTTCTTCCAAATTCAATTACATGTGCATGATTTCAAAAACCAAATTGAAAATGAAAGTCAAGTTCTAAATATATTCAAATGCTAAATTGAATTAAAATAAATTCAATTATTTGAATAAATATCATGCAAAGATTAAATTGAAAATCTAAATCTAAATGCAAGCACATGCTAAATTAATTAATTAAATCAATTAATTAATTAAATCATTTATCTCTTCAACTTCTATTTCCATCTTTTAGTTAGCTTTTTCTAAATTAAGCTTTCTTTGTCATCCTCTTTATTTCCTCCAATCATTCTTTTTCTTCCTTCAATCAACTTTTTCTCAATCAGTTGACTCAATTAATCTATTGAATCTATTGAGTTCCAACCTACAATCAATAGTTCAACTATCAATTTTCATGTGAGCTCACCTGAGTTCCACCTCTTGATCAATCTGTTCCACCTTTCAATCAATCTTCTCCAATTTTCTATAAATTGAACATCCAATCTCCATTTTCAATAATCATTGTATTTGAGTCTTTGTGTCATTTGTAGGTTACTAGCGCAATATCTGAGAGCCATCATACCACAGAGAAGAGAAGAGCAATGGAAGCAATACACAATCTTGGAATAGGGAGTTTCATTGAATTATTATAATTCTTATTTCTTGATGTTGCATTATTTCATTGTATTGTTTGTTTGATTCTTTGATTAAATAGGGATTCGTGATTTCCCTTGATTTCTAATTGATTATTATTTGTTAATAAGATGAATTTTACATGCATATACAATGTGTAGTTTCAAGGAAAACACGATTTAAACTCGAAACAAAGATGGCACAAAATAAGGGGGGCCCACGACCTTAGTCTTTCCCACACTAACAAAGATGACCGAACTTGGTCTTGTCCACCCGGACAATGCTAAGGGCAACTCGAATGGTGAAGATGTTTCGGATCATCTTGCATAGTCTCTCGTAGAATTAGAACCACTAATTTGAAAAGTGATTTGAAATACTTCATAAAGGGTATGTCTTTGGCATAATAAATAATTTTGTAGTTCTTGGATCATTTGCAACGCTCTTTTAGAGACATCTACACTAATAATATACATTTTTCTTATTTATGAATTATATGTTATTTAATCTACTAAATTATGTTATCATCACCTTTTGAAATTATATTATATTGAAAGTTGCATTTTTCACATAAAGAAAATCAAGGTATCGGTGTTAAATGATTACACATGGGTACTTGAATCATCTTTGACTATAATACTATAATAATACATTAGCCACAAATTCTTATTTTTTTTTTTACCTCTATTCAAATTGAAAAATCTTACATCTCAAGTTTGAGACTCACTATTTTGGGTTTATTGTGAAAATAAGTAAATAAGTGATTTTACATACATGAGTTCTTGGATCACTTGCAACACCATCTTATAGAGACATTTTCACTATTAATATTTATTTTTCTTATTTATGAATTATAAGTTATTTGATCCACTAAATTATGTTATCATCATCTTTTGAAATTATATTATATTGAAAGTTGCATTTTTCACATAAACAAAATCAAGTATTGGTGTTAAATGATTACACATGGGTAGTTGGATCCCCTTTGTCATAAATTTTAAAGTTGGGCCACAAGTGCAGGAGTGAAGTTAGATATAGAATTTTGTCACAAGGAGAGGATTATGATGAAGACAAATAGTGACATTCTTACCATAAGATGAAGGAATGAAATTCAATTCAATTTACGTAGCCCCTAAGTTATGAATAATGTGTTGGAGAGATGACCCAAGGGTATTGAGAGCAACTATATAGGACCTACGATACACTATGGCATTGATGGTGCTTATCCCTATAACATTTATTTTAATTCTCTTGGGTGCATTGTATGGGTTGGATAACTAATTACAAGGGTATTTATGTGGTGGGATAAGAGTAGAATGAAAATAGAAGGGATGGGTGTGATCTAATAAGATGGTGTTAAAAATATTTATTTGGAATATAAAAGATGGTGGAGAATGGCATAGAGGGGTTGGATAAGAAGAGTAAAATAAGTGGTATAGAGTGTTAGGATATAGTAAAGTGAGAGGAAGAGTATAGAAGGGGTAGATAAAGTAATAACATGAATTTTAGGAAATTGATAGGGGTTGAAGCAATAGTGGTGGGAGGAAATTGATTGGGAGGGGATTTGAAAGCAAGGGATGGGGTCTAGGAAATAGAATTAATAGTGGGAGAGATGAATGCAAACAATAGAATAGGATAAATTAGATGAAGAGTTTTACATATGTGAACGATGAACCTCATTCACATTTTTTCCTATTACTATCCACACAAAAATACTTAAGGATATATAAGGTATGAAAGCAATCAACTAAAGAGGATGGATTAATTTCATCATCCAAGTGATCCAATTCATTGTAAATAATTTGGTGCTTAGAAGGAATATTTTGACACTTTTGTTATCAACTATATTCATAATGTACATCATGGCCATAGTTTCCCTTAGTACCAAGAAAGTGAGATGTGCTCATGTTGTCCACCAAGGTAGTGGAAATCATGGTAGAGGAAGGGTTCAAGTGAGGGCTACAATTTAAGGGCATAAAGAGATGATAATATTAAATAAAATCAATCTAAAAAGTTGGGAGGGAAGAAATAACAAAGGGGTGGATGGGAAGAGGAATTATCTAGAGGTGAATCAAGAGATAAATAGAGTGGGTCAAGAAGGCATGTCACAAAAGAATACAGTGGAAATATAATGAGACTTGGAATGGTCATGGTTTGAGAGAATTTGAGGATTTGTGGATGATGTTTTATTGTAGTATTAGAAGTGGTCATTGGTTTGGATGATTAAATTTAGGTTTGCTTTTTTTTTTCACTTTTTTTGTTTTGTTTTGAGTGTTGTTTGTGTGACCATAATTTTTATAATTATGTGAAAATTTGCAAATAAAAAAGGGAGGTCTCACTAAAATGTAACTAAAAATAGATAATCCATTGAAGTTACCTTTCTTTTAATTACAAATAATTCTAATTTAATTATAAATATGATTTATAGAAATAAATAAAGCATTAAGTATACTTCAAATTTTAACTTTAAGAAATGAACATTAGAGTTGATATTGAACTAGAGAAAAAATACATAAATTATAAGGAAAATAAAAGGTGTGTCTAGTTAGTGTGTAATATGTTCAAGATAGAATACTAATGAATTATTGGACTAAAACCATGATTTTTTGTTATATTAAGATTTTGTTAAAAAGTAAAATACATATTCTTGTGTCATGTTCCACATGCTAGAGTCATTTTGGTGCATTGATGTTTGAAATGATATATTGATTTCCCATACTAGCATGGTTGAATCTTCTATACCTATTGATGTAAATTAGTTTGCATGTTGGCATCCCTAGCTTTTTCATAAAATGAAAAAAAAATGTGTGCACCTATTACACATTTAAGGACCAACTCTAGAAAAAAGCCTAGGCTTGTTCCAACAAAAGTGGTATGAATAGGTTTTGAGTGTGTGTCATTAGGTATGGCCTTGTATATGGGTGTAGCCATGGAGGTAGGTGGTGTGTACACTATTTGTAACAATGTAGAAGGATGTAGATCTGCCTAAAAACTATTATGTCAAGAGTTGATAAATGAGTACCTAGTTTTATTTTAGTCTAGAACCACTCAAATAAACATTCTTATCCTTTGCATAACTCTTGTAGCCAAATTTTGTGGAAAGGTAAGAAATTTGGGTGAGAATAAAGTAATTTTCAATATATAGGAAATGAGTATGCACATTCATGTCTAGAGGATAGCAGCACCACACATTGATGCCTCATGTGATTGAAATTTGTTAAAACAAGGGTGAAATAGAAGTTTTGTGGTGAAAGGGGTCATATCCATGTATGATGTGATATTTTCAAGACAATTCATAGTCTTAGGGGGTCAAAGTGGTTGAATTGTGCTTATCATAAGTGGGTTCTTAAATACTAAAGGGGGAAGGTGCTAAGTATAGACATTTTGATCTTATAATAACTTCCAAAGATACCATATGTGATTTTTTCACTTTATTATGGCACTACCTAGCAACCAATCAAACAACACAAGGAAAATTGAAGCTTCATTCTTAAATCTTATGAGTTACTCAAATATTTTTTTGTTTCATGTTCAATTTTATTTTTAGTGAAAATTCAATCTAAATTAAAGCAGTGAAAACTTCTCAACATTTAATTCCTTACAAATTATAAATAAGTAAATTATATTTTCATACATCAATTAACCTATATATCTAAGATAACATAACACTAAACTAACCGTGAAACCTCTATCACATGAAGATTCAATTATTATAAACATTGAATCTCAATTATAATTGTAAAACCTAACAAAATAAAAATATAACATCCTAAAACCATTTTGACATTGCTTAAATTTATTATACTTTCAACTAAAAATTCATTAATAATTGTAAATTTTTATTATATATCATTTTAGTGTTTATTTATATAAATAAAAAGTCAAATTTTTAGTAGTTAGTATGTATTATTAATTATAAATAATTAATTAAATTTATAAAATAAATTTAACATTTTAATATAAAATGCTATATAAAAAATCCATCTATAATAAATAATTTACTTATATCATTTGAATTTAATATCTATTCCTATGGGTTAATGAGGTTCATCCCATTTAAATTTTTAGAAATGATGTCAAATGAGAGGCACTTTTGATTGGAGCAAATTAAATTTTGATGGAGCCTTGAGATCATGAAGGACATATGAATTGCACTATCTCAAAGGGACTAGAATAGGGAACAAATAATGAAGGCTAATGCTCCTCATAGACTAACAAACTTGCTTACAAGTGAAAATTAAAAAAATTGTAAATTAAAAGGTATTCTCAAATTATATGAATTAATGAAAAAAATTCAAAATTAGAAAGCCAATATAATTTAAATAACATAAAGCATTTGCTCAAAAAATTCAAGGCTTGCACTAATGTTGAATGCATATTTAGAGAAGGAAATATTCATGTGGACATATTGATCAATTTTAGCTTTGACTATTATTTGTGGCACCTCATAGGAAATAACTTAAATGTTTAGATAAGTTGAATAATTTCCCTCTTTATTTCATGATAAACCATTGCGTTTGAGATACTAGGAGAGAGGGTCCTATATGTGTGCATCCCAACTCTGCATTTTTCAATTTCTTATGTGGATATTACAAATTTGTCTCAATTTTTACAATAATTGATTTGTTAACTCCTCTACTGAAAAAAATATATTTTTCAAGTTCACGTGACCAAATATGATGCCACATCAACATGCATTTTTGTGAAGGTGTCCAAATTGGTCTCAAATTGTGATAAGACCAATAAGTGTGCACTAAGTCATGTTTGCGTCGATGTCGCATCACATGATTGGTTACTTTTTTAATTTTAGAAGTACTTTTTTGTGGATATGTGTTTACATGACATTTTTAGAACACCACTATTAATCCCATTTTGTCTAAAAATCATAACATGTATTGATACTCTTATCACTATTAATCCCCCTCTCCTATTGGATACGAAGCAAACAACAATGAACTATGATATGGAATGATGCAGTAGTTTTTAGAGAGTTCTCTCCTCATTGATTAAGAAAGGCTTTAAATTTGGTGCTGAATGGATACCAATGTTAGGATATATGTGAAAATGAGACAAATTTCATTCTTGGGAGAGATATTTGATTTGAGTTTAAAGACCATTTTTGAGGTTAGTTTCCAGGTCTGCTCCTATAAATATGTAAGCGAATTGAATATACTTCAACTATTTTTTGTACTACTCATGAGCCTCTTTTGGCTTGAAAGCTGTTAGATCTGTACCATAACAGTAACGAGGATCTTTTTTCAAATTATATAAGGATATATAATAATAAATAGTAGGCAAAAAATTTAAGCAATAATTAAATGGTTTCATTCTCATGAGATAAAAAAGTTAATGAATAATTTCGGTGTAATGGACGAATGCAAATTCCCCCTTTGGTTTATTCCGACGCAAGAGTTGCGCAATCAACGGCCATGGAAAATCCCGCACGTTTAAGGGTTGTTCTTATCTGGCAAGAAAGTTTTGGGAAGTTGAAGGGCGTGTTAAACCATTCTGGTTGGAAATGTCTGCTCAACTTCCAAACAACTGTACTGTTGGAAAGATGGTCAACAGCACATTAAAATAAAGGTTGTTCTCTTCTCCACCTGAGGACAGTATGTATGAACTTTACAGTAACAAATGCTATTCCCTACACAAGCGTCACGTTCAAAATGATTTGGAACTGTAGGTTCCTGATTGTTTTCTTATTACACTCAAACTTTGTGATATTGAACATATGCAATATTTTAGAGGTTTTTCCCCTTTATATGCAACAAATCAATAAAATTCATTAGTCGAGGTCGATAACTGGCTGGCTTTTGGGAAATGGAAATTGGAAGTCGGCGTAATGGACGAACGCAAAATCTCTGTTTGTCTTATTCCGTTGCGCAATTTATGGCCAAGGAAGATTCCACAACTTTAGCCGTCAGGGTTGTTGTTGACTTGCAAGATATTTTGTTTACAGAGTTGAAGGGTTGAAGGGCGTATTAAACAATTCCACTTGGAAATGTCTGCTCAACTCCCAGACAACTGGACCGTTGAAAGACTTGTCAGCAGTACAATAAAATAGAAGTTGTTAATCTCTTCTCCATGTTAGGAATAGTAAAATACAAACAAATTTTATAAGAACTAATAATAGTCTCTTTTTTTTCTTTTTATAAAGCTATAATATTATAGTAAAATTACTAAATTTAAAGAAAAGAAACAAGTAAAACCATTTTGCATATCTTAGTGCTTCGATAATTCAAAACACTTTTTTTAAAGACATTTGGGTTATTCATATGTATTTTTCTTGTTTATTAATTTATAATTTATTTGATCCATTAAATTATATTATTGTTCACTTTTAAAATTATGATTTTTACATTACAAATTGAGATTAATATATGTTAAATTTTGTATTCTGTGCTTTATGCATTGTCAACATCCAAATTATTTTACAACAATTAAATGAGATAGATTAGGTAACACGCTCTCATTTTTTGTAAAACATAGAAACTACTCTGCCCTAGAATAAAATTCATAAACCCAATGCATAAAGATTAATTAAAAAGTACAAAAACCATATTAAAACTATATCAAATGGTTATTGACATATCATTGACAAATAGATAAACAAAATCACTTTCATAATATAAAAAATTAAATTATTATAATTTAGATACGAGTTATTATTTCTCACATTCTTACTTATGATAAATCAAGTACAAATTCAATATTTTCCTTATAACAAATTGAATGTAACTAATGATAGATTTACCGTGAGTATTTGGTAGAAGAGAAAAATGAAACTATAATAGCATAATTTATACACAAAATTTAATATGAACAAAAACAAATTTTTTTTTAAGAAAATGAACATAAAAATGTCAATTGATCACCTCGATCTCCTTCCTTAAAAGTGTTGATTGATCAGTTCTTTTGATTTCTTAATTTTAGGTTATTACTAAGGGTACAAGATGGGTTCTTACAACAATATTTTTTTCTCTACTCCTAACTACTCTTTGTCACCCTAGAAATTTTTTCAAGCTATAAGATAGGTTCTTACAATAATATTTTTTTCTCTATTCCTCTCAACTTTTTGTCATCCTAGAAATTTTTTCAAGGTATATGATAGAGCCTTCTAAATTATGTATGAAGGCTGCCAAAAGAATTATGAGGCATGTGAAGGGAAATTTGAATTTTGACATTCAAAACTATAGTTCTATAAAGGATTTAATCTAGTTGGCTTTAGTGATTCTAATTGAAAAGGCGATATGGATGATTGAAAATCTACTTCTAGTAATTATTTTACTTTTACTTCGGATTTGATTTCTTGAAAAGAATATGTTGTAATCACACATGTAGGTACTCAAGCATTGTGGCTAATGAAAGTTCTAGAAGAGATTAGGGAAAGACAACTTCAGCGTACACTGATATTTTGTGATAATAAGAGCGCCATGCACCATAATGGAACTAAACATTCTGATCTGAAATATCATTTTATCAGAAATTTGGGACTGGTTTTAAACTCTTCAATAAAACAATGAAATTGATTGATTGGTTTTCTTTGTTTTAAGAAATCAGCAATCTTGTATACGGATACGATCTACAGAGAGAGGATCTTGATCCGTCCTCAGTCTTGGAGCTAACGTCTCTATAACACTTTTAAAACGTGAAGGAATTGAGGTTTGATTTGGGTACCCGTTGGAGTAATCAAAGCAATGGAACATGGAAATGTGAAGTCGGCGTAATGAACGAACACAAAATCTCTGTCTGTCTTAGTCCGACGTAAGAGTTGCGTTAACAAAATTCCACGCGTTTACCCATCATTGTTGTAGAATATTTTGAAACGTTTTTACTATATATAAAAGAATCTTTTAATAATTGGCCCATAGAGTACTATATGGTGGGAAAACACCCACCAGAAGTCCGGTGTTTCACGCCGACGTTTTTCCGCTGCCGGAATCCGGTGACACTCCAACCCTCCCCAGTTCTGATAACGAAATTGGTCAGTGATTTTAACAGGCTGCAAATCCTAAGTGAAGATGTGGTCACCAGAAATTTTAGGTATGGTGACAGGTGTGGGATGGGTATGAAGTTTGTCGATAGGCTTTTCAATATTGTGGGGAACCCTACCAGAAATATCTCTATGAATAGAAAAATAATTGAGATAGGGATACTCAACAACACAAGACATTACCTTATCCATGTCATGCATATAATCTATCATATGAAGTACATCTTCATTTTATTATATAATGGATTTTCTAATGAAAGAATAGTTTAATTATTTATGGTATGTCATGGCAAAATGTAATTGGGTTAGGTTTAAACAACACAATTTAAGTTTTGAATTGTTTATGTGGTTCATCTGAAATTACATCAGTTTCTTCAATAGTGTCTACCTATTAGCATGATTTCAGATGATCTATCTAAACAAGTCATCTTAGAGTGTATTGTTAAAACCAACCAATGTAATTGTTTCTTAATATTGTCTTGTTTTTAATAAGTGAATCAATTACTAGAAGTCTGCAATAATACCATAGCACACATCATAGAAGAGAGTAAAGCATTTGCAAACATAATAATTGTGTGCCATTAAAGGAAACATTTATTAATCCTAAGAATTACAAATAGTGTTAGACCAAGGTAACAATTTAGACATAGAGTTACATGACATTTATTGTATAGTCATCTAACAAGGTACCTGGAACTTCTATTCACACTCAAAGGACCATATAAATGTAAACCCATGACCAAAGTTATGTCATATCTTTAGCATTTACTATCTCATAGGTATATTAAGTACTCAAGGGTTAATTACCAATAGAACTAAATAGTTTAAATTACTCATTGTTGACATTATAACACGATATAACTTTGTAGTTGTTACTAATAGTCATAGACAAAACACGAACTAAGAAGAAGTATGTAAGTCAATCTTCTTCCATTATTTGGGATAGAAAAATTAGAAGTGTTTCCTCTAAATATTGTTATAGCAACTTAGTTCGTGAGGGTAAATGCATTAAAAAAGACGTCACCCTTGAAAGGACCATGCTAAAGCCAATCATGTATAGTTAACTTCCAGAACAACATCCAAAGAGATCACTTTATATTGATGCTTCGTATAACACTGAATCATATCTATTAGAACTTTTAGATATTAAATATGAAAAATTACTTTTATAGTAATTTTTTTAAAATTGAAAATCTATATTTGTTTCAACAAAACATAGATAGTACCTTAATGAGACTACCTAGCTTGCTTTAGTACTAATAAATTCTCTAAAGAGATCTTAATTTAGAGAAAGTTTTCCTTCACAAGCTCATAATAACTTTAACCCTAACTATTTATTTGCAAATACAAAATTATTTCTAATTAAAAATACTATTCAATTACAAATATTATATAATAAATTTAAATGTAATTATAGATTTATATTATATATTATATATTATAATATCTCCCAATTACAATTCCTATTCAAATTAGGAGTAAAATTAAGTGAGATAAAAATTTGTAAAGATATCCTTATCTATGAAAGGAGAGCACTATTCTTCGATGAAAATTTCAGATTAAATAACAATAATTTATCATTAATTTTTTCATTATATAATTTTGTACCACCAATATAAGAAGAGCATATATTACTATCAGACTAATAACCATTGCAAGTAAAATATACATCTCATCTACAATATGACTGGCTTTCCTGTAAGAAATCAGGAATAATCTATACGAATGCTTTCTACAGAGATCGGATCTTGATCTATTTTCAGTCTCGGCACCAACGCCACTATAACACTTGTCTGCTCTTCCCCATCCATTTTCTCAGTCAGCTGCCCGATTCCCAACCTCAAACTACACGACGCCACCCACCCCCCCTGCGATACTTTCTTGCGAGGCGGCATGTGAATGAAAGACCCACTATAATATTCTTTCTTTTCTTCTACGCCCACTGATCTGACATACACGTCGAACCACAATGGCCTCTGCCTGCTAACTTTTATCCCTTGTATTACAACCTCCTCTTGCCGGCCTCGGAATTCTTCACTAAATGGAGGCCTGATAACACGAGCTTCAACAGGAAGTCCATTACAGGGTTCGCCATCAGATGAAGGAAACAGAGATGCAACGTCAATGTCGGAGGCGTATTTAAACTTGAGCTTCTGCGCCATCTGGAGGTTGTGGTAGTCGGTGAGACTCGAAACCTGATCCCTCGGCTTCAGAAGAAGCTCCGTCACTGGCACGTGCACCGGCGTGGAGGCCACAAGCATTTCCCGGCGTTTCAGCCCGATTTGCGTTGGGCTTTCAGAATTACACTGAATATTATTACTGCAATTCCCGGCGGGTGGAGAGTTTGGCCGGAGATGGTTTCCCCGGACGAAATCTACTGCTACGCTTTTAAATATGTTGGCCATCGTCTGGTTTTACGCAGATGAAAGCGCTGAATAGGAATAGTTACGTTGGAGAGAGCGTTGGGCAATGTTTTTATAGACGTATGTGAGCGGAGAAGGAAGTGCCACATTTCAAGAAACAGCTACATGAAAACGTGAGTGATTCAGGGTTTGTTCTCAGATGTTCAACTAATCAAAGGAAAGGAAAATACGGACGAACGCAAAAATTTTGCATGTCTTACTCCGATGTCACAGTTTACGCATTTTCATTGCTTAAGAAAATTCTAGACTTTTGCCCGTCATTGTTGCTCTTCACTGGTAACCATTTCAGTTGGAGACGTATGGTGAATCTCCAAACAGCTGGAACGTTATAAAGTTGGTGAGCAGACATATTAAAATAAAGGCTGTTCGTCTCTTCTCCACGTTAGGGCGGTATGTATGGACATGATTAGTGCAGGTTACTTTCACAGAAAAATAATATTAATGGACGATCTGTATAGTGAGTTATGTTTCCTTCCCACCACCGTTGCTTTCAAAGTAGAATAATATCAATGGAGGATCTTCGTGGTATTTTATATTTGCTTACAACACCGTTACTTTTAAAATATATTTGTGTACCAAGTTATACTTCTTTCACACCAATTTTACTTTTAAAATAGAGAGATATTTAATACATATCAAAGGAGAAAATTTCGTCATTTTTCATTGATAGGAAAGAAACAAAAAGATTAAATTGAGTAGCATTTGGCACTGCGAATGGAAGTTTTAAACAATGACAAAACACGGGGAAAATTATAAATTCTTCTTTACCCACTCTGCTTTACTGGCAAAAAGTACACAAGACTAATTGCAGACATCCATACTAATATTTCACATTAAAGTTATTATTATTTTATTGTCAGCTAGGGTTCCTATGACAATAATAATTTTGGTACTTGAACAAATAATCTTGGGTGTATGTAATTAACAATAACAATATGCAAGTTTTCTTTTCTTCAAATGACTTTAGTGTAATTTAAAAAAAAATGTTATTAATGAATTTATAGTTTAAATATGTTTATTTTTATTATGTTTAAATATTAATTGTTGTAAGGTTTTAAATATTAGATAGCTAAATTAGTTTTAAACTAAAGAAATTTAAATAATTAAGTTATTTTTTAAAAGAAAAAAGTCAATAAATAATTTATTTTAATTATTTTATATTTAATATTAAATTCAATTATGTTATTTTAATATTAATTCATTTAAAGAAAATATAAATAAAAATTTATTTAAGATTTTTTTAACTAATTTTCTAAATCAAATTTTATTGTTTCAAAAGATTAAATTCAAAAATGTATGTTTCGGTTGTTGAACGACAATGTCAATGGCTGATGTAAAAAATAAAGAGTAAAGTTTTTGGAAACGATCAGTAGCAGAGAAACAATTAGTATTTTGGTTTGTGGACAATGAGGCCTGGGCACAATATCACATTTACGTAAGCCGTAATGTATAACATTGCTACACACCTATTTATGTGGTGAGTTAATCTTTGCCGTGGCGTTAAATGGTAGATGGTAAAATAAGAGCTTGCTGTTTGCAATTCTTTGAGAATCTGATCCCGACACCCATTTCTTCATTGAATTTGATGAATACAAGATTTATCGACTCATAGAAATCAGGGAACTATGCTACAATCCGAGTTGCAATTCTTTGTGTTTCTCTTAAATTTGATTGCAACTCTTTGTGAATCTGATTCTGACACCCATTTCTTCATTGAACAAGATGAATACAAGATTCCTCACTCATAGAGACCAGGGAACTATGCTACAATTCGAGTATTTATCATTGTGATAAATTTATTTTAATTATTAACTGTTATGTTGTGTACTATGCAATAGAAAAAATATGTCCAAACCTTGGAAAAAAATTGTGCGAATAAACTTGCCGATTCAGAATGTTTGTTGACAAATTATGCTGTTTGTTGAGCCAAAAACCCATAATTGGCATGATAAGAAAAATGCACCCAATTTTCCTTCTATGGAAGAATGATTACTATAATGAATTGGCAATTTGAAAGAAAAATAAGATTTCATATTATATTTAAGAATGCAAAACTTTGAACATATATTACTATCGGCTTTACCATTGCACTTTCATTTGGTGCAAGCGCTAGTTTATTTTTACATGGGCATACCCCACCAGGATTATCTCATCCTTGTTTGGAAATGTTTCACGTCGAGCCCGTGTTTTTAAAAGTGCCAACACGGTAAATTGCATGAGCTGTCGGTAAGTTTGTTCAACGTAGTGTTAATTTTATTTTTTGCGAAGCCTCTCACCTTGAAATAAGTGCATAATAAACATTTTAACTTGTCCCTCGTAGCACCCTCCACTTCACATTAAACTTTTTTGTAATTTGTGGCACAACATACGACTTTCGAAAAGTAGAATCATATTCATAGAAGTATTTATAAGGAGAGTAAACGTTAGACTATTTCTAAGGAGGAAGAAAAAAATTGTATGTGGTTAAATATTATTTATATATTTTTATTTTACTATTATATGTATAGAAATTTTAAAAGTGAAAAATTTTAGTTAACAAATTTAAAAAAAAGTATGATTAGCTTTTATTTTTTAATAATTATTTCAATTTTTTAAAACATATAATGAAAACCATAGTAATAAATATGTCATGAATATCATGTAAGGAATATAAAATTGGAGAATAATGATAAGTATGGTTAAGGAAGAATTAATTAAGCTGAGTTGGGATTAAGAAAAATGATTTGTAGGAATCACATGACGTAAGTTAATTAATTAGAATTAATTAAATAAGAGGAATTTGGAAGACTTAATGATTTGGTTGACTTTAGAAGAATAGAGAAATAATTAATTTATTTGATAAATTAACTATTGGACGATAGTGACAAGATTGATTAAATTTGATTTAATTAACCTTAAGAAGAAGGGAATTAACACAATCAAATTGGTTAATTATGATGACAGGTTTAAATTAATTAAACATTAATTTTAGGTGTCTATGGTGGGCATATTATACTTAGATTGATTCATGGAAGCTATTTGCTGTTGTAAGGAAGACACTATTTGGGCTAGATTATTGATAGTAGCTTCAATGGATGAATTGAAATTGGACATGTTTGATTGAGAAGGGGGAGTAACATTGTTGAATCGAGGAGGAGATTGAGAATAATGAGGTGGGACACTATAATATGTAGGTATGGGAGATGATTGGATAACAAATGGAAGACTCATAACAGGAGGTATGAAGAAGTTATGATTAGAGGAGTTTCCCCCTTGACTAACATGTGTAGGTATGACATTTTGTGTAGAGGTAGCCATGATGTTGGATGTAAAGGTGGGAACACTAGCCATAGGAGTAGCCATAGGAATAGGATGATTAACTTGACTAGGAGGTTGTGTATAACCAAGGACTTCAACACAACTCTTCATAGGCATAATATTAGTATCAACAATATGAGCAATATCACGCAACACATCAACACCAAGTTTATCACTTTGAACCATTATTTTCAATCCTTCAATCAATGGTAGAGCCTCACTTTCTGGGTATCGTTGACTCATCCATGTTGTTGAAGATTTTTAAATTGATTGTAATTCTTCGCCAATTGGTCAACAAACACCCTAGGTAATGATACATCCACATCACGAGTATTAAGAAAAGAATGAGGATAAACGGGGTCATTTGTAGGATTGGAAGAACCACCAACATCCTCATGGAATAAGTTATCAGGATTAGGATCCATATCCTCAATAATTAAACCTTGGAAAGGCTTAATTATACAACTTCTTCTTACGGGGATATTATAGGTTGGACTAATAGTAGTAAAACTCATGCACCAATGAGGAAAATTGGAATTTTGAATAAATTAAACAATGCAAAATTTGGGTAAAAATGATTGTTCAATTAATTAAGCAAATTGATTTGTGATTTTGAAAGGATGAATTTATAAAAAACATGCAACCCACTAGTAAATTTAAATTTTAAAAATTAGGGTTTTGTGAAAATAACCTCTTAATTTTTTTAAATTAATTTGAAATTGAATCTAAGATTGCAATTTTGAATTTGAATTACATTCACAATCAGATCTGAAACAATTAATCCAAAATTTAAATAACCCACAGGGTAAGTGCACAAAGATGGTGGTCAAAAAGGGGGGTATAAGTGGACACTTTTTTTTCTTCTGAAATTAGGTGAACCTAAACTTGGAGGCAAAATTTGAAAGTCATCCACTCAAGATATGAAGATAATCAAAGAACAAATATTGTAGTACTCTGAATCTAGTTTCCAAACTACTCAACTTTTTCAAAATTGGATAATATTAAGGGGGTCAAATCCTTCACGCATGAAAAACAGACCCTAATTTTTTCTGAAAAGCATAACATAATGTCTGACGTGCACATCAAAAAAGTCATAGTTAGATTTAGTATTTTGACAAATCCTTTGGCAGAAAGATAGTTAAGAGTGAGAAATAGAAGATGTGTAGTTTTTTTGTAATTTTTTGTTGAGTATTTTTTTTATGATTTTTCCATCGAGCACATCCTGAAAATTAGGTACTTGTTCGTGCACGAAGCATAAGTTGCACTAAACAAATCAAAAATACAATTTTTTTTTTTTTTTTTTTAACATTGTAAAGAATCAAGTGCACTACAATAATATATAAAGTTTTTAAAATTTGGATAAGTATATCAAAATTTATTAAAAAAATGGTGCACCTATGTCTGTGAGAACCATGGAAACATTGGTAAAAGAAATTCAATAATAATAAGTTATTGTTGTTCAAATTTTAAGAAAATTATATGGTTAGAAAGCTCAGAAGATGGGTGAAAATATGGTGGCAATTTTAGAAATACCCACTTGATGAAGTGTAAACCTGATGATGACAAAGTCGATAAACCAAGTTGATAAAATAAAACATGTAAAAAATGAGAGAAATGGAGGGAAATCAAACTTCCAAACCATAGCTTTGTCATCCAGGCCTATTTCCAAGCCTAAACAATCAAAATCACATACGGGTTACGTATGGTATAAAAAGTGCATATGGGGTACTTATGGTATAAGAAATGCGTATGCGCTCTTTTTACTATAAACAATGCGTAGATGCTCTTTTTACTATAAACAAAGCATACACGCTCTTTTTACTATAAACACCGCGTACGTGCTCTTTTTACTATAAACAGCGCACATGCGCTATTGTTTAAATTTTGGGTGTGTGTATAATATGATATTGTATATAATATGTGTATATACATATAATATATAATATTTATATATATATATATATGTATATAATAATATATAATATATTAAGTATATATATACACATATAAGTGTATCATCTCCCCCTCTCAAACGCATACAAGGTGCCTCTCTCTCTCTCTCTCCTTCTCCCTTCCTCCATACCCCATCCCCCTCTCTCTCTCTCTCCCTCCCTCTCTCCCCTTCTCCCTTCCTCCATACCCCATCCCTCTCTCTCTCCCTTCCTCTCTCCCCTTCTCCCTTCCTCCATACCCCATCCCTCTCTCTCTCTCGCTCTCTCCCCTTCTCCCTTCCTCCATACCCCATCCCTCTTTATCTTCTTCTCTCCCTCCCTCCCTCTATACCCCACTGCAACTGTGTCTACACTTCTATAGAAGTAAGTGAATTTATTTCTTGTCTACAACTTCCTCTTTGATTTTTATCATGTATGCTCTCCTAAGAGAATTGACTGATGGATTTGTGTGTGTATATTGAATAGGAGGAATAGGGTTTGAAATTGAACCACGGGTGCATTACCATGACAAACAAGGAAACCTGCAACAATATTATTCTTGAATGTGTTTTTAATGAGCAGAGCAGATGTGGAAAATAGTGTCAACAAAGCAACATGATGAGTCAGAGTACCTGCAATATGTTTTTCAGAAGGAAACAACCGGTAGGAAGAGAAAGAGGGAGAGTAACACAAATGATGTCCTGGAGAATGATAGTGGTGGGTATGCGAGAGTTCCCATGTTGTTACACAATGCCCATCACCTAAAGAAATTAAATTTTGTTGTATGCATGGCAGTGGTAGTATATGATGATCATCACTTGTCAAAAGGCTTGGAACGGTACATACCCATTGTTGGTGTAAATAATTATTCATCATGGATATTATTACACTTACTTAAGTTTACTTAGGATAATGCATTTCATAGTAGTTTGGATATGAGACACTTGGGTGTTTGTGCCACATTGGGATAGTGTGTGTAGGAGAAATTCCACCTCTTATGGTGTTGATCTTGTTATTACACTATCATATCCACTTATTGTGGAGTGATAATTCCACCTTCGGTGGGTGATCCACCTCATGTGGAATATTATATTATTTCTCCTACCTACCCACACCTATTTCCTACCTACCCTTGTTTCTTATTGAGCCACATGTCATATTTGTGTGCTCATACATATCCCTAGCCTTGCCTATATAAGCAGGCTCATCTACATTGTATGTAACTATTGAACAATCATTGATCATTTTCTATTAATGAGAATACAGTTTATTCTTATCCCATATTATGTCTCTTTCATGTACATTTCAATGACTTCTTGATCTTGGCAAAATCCAACATGGTATCAGAGCTTTTGGAGCTTCATTGATTCGTCTTGAAGAGGCATTATTGTGACGTCAAGAGGTAGATCTGAGGAGCATCGTCATTTGGAGGCGTCCTAGACCAGATCCGACCTCGCCATTGCGTCCGGAAGGCCGTTTCCATGAATTTTGGTTATAAAGTTGGCCTATTTTGGTGAGGAAAATTTTTTTCCCCAATTTTGCTTATCGTACGGATTTTTTGAATTATATATATATTTTTCAAAAAAAAAATTTTGCAATATTTTTTCGAAAAATTGAAAAATCAAAAAAAATTGAAAAAAAAATTTTGAAAAAAAAAAAAAAAATTGAAAAGCAAAAGTTCTGAAAAAAAAAAAAAAAAAAATCAAAAAAAAATTTTTAGTTTTTGGGGGGTCCGCAGACCCCCCCCCCCGTGCCGACTGTACGTGTTGCAGGCTCGCCGTCCTGTCAGCGCCTGCCGACTGTCCGTCCGCCGGCGCCCGTACCTCGCCGACCTGCACGACCGCCGGTCCCTGCTGCAGCGCCCGTCCTCGTCCACGCTCGACGTCGCCGAGGAGATCTCCGCCCGCTCCGGCTCCTCCCCCAGTCTCCATCCCCGGGCTCAGCTCCGCTCCGGCACCTCCCTCGCGCTCCGGCGTTCCTGTCCACCGCTACGGCTGCGCCACCCCCGCAGCACCGTCTCCGCCTCCGGCCCATCTGACAGGTCACATAATCGCACAGTCCCTTCTGCCAACTCATCCGACACACAGAAAATCGACTGCCACGCAGACCGTACAGTTAGCTCCTCCGTACGCCCGGTCAGCAGTACAGACTGCCACATCAGCAGCCCAGTCACCTCTGCCACATCATCATCCGTACAGTACGGAATACCCGGTCAGTTTGCCACGTAATCCGTCCGTACGGTACGGACGGACAGTCACCCAGGCAGTGAAGTTTTGGCGACGGTCATACGGCCGTCAAATTTAACCCCATGTTTTGCTGACGTCAGCGCCACATCAGCAGGGTTTGGAAATTTTTTGACCCCCTCTCATTTGCATTTTTGATTTTGCAGTTCAACTTCAAATGGCCATAACTTGCTCTTTTTTGCTCCTTTTTGGGTGCAATTTTTTTTGAAATGGGCTAGAATTTCGTGCTTTCCGCAGTGGTGAAAGAATTTTTTGATTTTGATGCACGTATTTTTCAGAAAATGCAGTTTTTGGTGACTGTCCCTGAGTAATCCCTGTTTTTGCAACTTCAGAGGCTTCGTTTGGGGTCATCCGACCTCCTTTTCAGGTGCCGTTTTTTTTGAAAGTGCGTATTTTTTCATCTACTTTCACATGGTGCTATCAGATTGATGTCATTGTAAGTAGAAATTGTACTTTCAGATTTAGGCCATTTTTGGCTCTCTTGGTACTTGCATATTTGCTTGAATCTCAGTTAGATTCATTGCACTATTGATTGAAGTCTCTTGTATCTCATTTGAGAAGTTGTAAAATTTGCATCATAAAGCCCACTTTGCCTTGTTTTGCAAGTGGCTCATTGTAATCGCACTAAGTATAAAGTGCCAAAATCATCACTTTTGGGGGGGTACTTTGATTGATTGAATTTGGGGGGTGTCTCTTGTGCTTTTGTGCTCTTGTGTTCTTTCCTTTTTGCTGCTATGAGTTCTTCTAAGTTTCCTCTCTTAACTCCACATAACTATGCTACTTGGAAAATTGATGCATGGAGTAAACTTATGGAAAAAGGACTCACTCATTACATTGATGGAACTATTGTTGCTCCAGCTGATCCTAAGGCTGATCCAGTTGGTCACTTAGATTGGCTCACTAAAAATATCATGGCAATTGGTACCTTAAGAAAGTATGTATCAAAGGATCTCATTTTTCATATTGAGAAATGTACTCTAATCAAGGATGCTTGGCAAAAGTTTCAAGACTTGTATGGTCAAGTTGATGAGATTAGGGGATATCAAATTGATAGTGATCTCACCATGTTAGATCCCAAGAACTTTGATACTATACAAGATTATGTCACTAAGGCAAATGAGTTGAGGGCACAACTCAAAGATTGTGGCATTGATAAGAAGGATACTCAATTGATATTCAACTTGATAGGGAAGCTTCCACAAGAATATGCAGCATTTGTTTCTAGTTTCCAAACTCATAGGATGACAATGGGTTCAAGCTACAAAATGCCCACATTTGATGCTTTCAATGAAATGTTGATGATGGAACAAACTAAGTTGATAAGCATGGGCATTCTTAAGACTTCTTCTAAGTCTCAAGCATTAGTGGCAAATCAAGGAAACAAAGGAAATCAAGGAAAGGACAACTCAAACAAGAAGAAATGGCAATCAAAGCCTAAGGATAAAGCACAATCTTCTCCACAACAAGGAGATTCATCTTCTTCCAAGAAAGATAATTCACCAAAGAGAGAGAGACCTACTTGTGCTTATTGTAAAAAGATTGGTCATGAGGAACATCGTTGCCATACTAAGAAGATTGATGAACTTACACATATCATCAAAAAGCATAACATTGATTTTCCTAAAGTCTACAAGAAGGATGATTCATCAACTTCCACTTCCTCACATTCAAAAGGAAAAGGGCAAGCATTCATGGCTTCTACAAGTGGAAAGACTCACTCTTTTGGAACAAGAAAAGGACAAGCTCTATGTGCTACAACAAATCATACTTCAGAGAGATGGCTTCTAGATTCAGGGGCTTCTCATCATATGGCATCTTCACAATCTATGTTCTCAACATTTGAGCCTTGCACCATGCCACAGATTTTGATGGGCAATCATACATACATGGATGTGATTGGGAAAGGATCTATTGACATTGGGGATAACTCCTTCAATGATGTGTTGTGTGTACCCCACTTGACAAACAATCTCCTTTCTATCTATCAAATCACACATGGCGCAACTAAGAGAGTTGTGGAGTTCACACCTGACTCAGTTTTTATTAGAGACATGGAGACTAGAGCTATCATTGCGACTGGGGTGGTTGATCATGCATCTCGGTTATACTCCTTTTCAGATTTTGTTGATGATGATGATTACACATTTGATGATTCTACACATGATGATCACACTTATTGTGATGATTCAGATTTTGAGGAGAACTTTGGACACTTGAACATGGGGATTCTCACATGTGAACCCGTTCTTGAGTCTTCTATTTCATCTTCTCATATTGATATCACATCACCTATTGTACCTGATGATTCAGATAGTGCGACAGTTTTGCCTACATGTGATTCAGTGCAGCAGGATATACATTGTCTTCCAGCTTCAGATTCATGGGATGATTACATGACAGATATTCCAGGTTTGTTTGTGGAATCCTACATTGCAGATTTGGGAGACATCATTGATGACATACATCTTCTCTTTGATGAAGATGATCCTTCTTCGATTGTTGCGAGGGCACACTCTGACCCTCTTGTTCATTCTCTACATGATCATTCTTTCGAGGTTGACATGATTGTGGATACTTATGTACAGCAGTTGGAGGAGGTCTCTTTATTCTTTGAGGAGACACATGAGTCTTTGGATATTGTTCTACATCCATCTTCACTAGATGTTGGAGTTCCTTTTTCAGCAGTATGGCACAGTTTACCATCTTTGGAAGGGGTATCTTTTAGCATCGACATGGGGACACTTGAGCAGTTTTCACAGATTCCTTTCATCATGAGTTTTCTTCATACATCTTCCCTTCATGATTGGGGAGACTTCATGGATACACCTTTGGTTTTGTTTCTCCCTAAGGGGAGGAATGTTGTTCGACGTTCGTGGAGCAGTTTCTTCATACATCGAGCTTCTATCATTGGTGCAGATTCTTCATTGAGGGATGATCACAGTTTGACTTCTCTTCTTCTCTCGTATGGGGGGGACCTTTTCCTCACATGGGGTTTTGTTCCTCACATTCTTCTATGAGAGTTTTCTTGTATAGCTTTCATCTCTCTTTTTGGGGGAGGGTTTTTTCCCATTGGGTTTTTCTCTCTTTCCCCACTTTGTGAGAGATTTCATTGCATTGGTTTGCATGCATTTGCATTTGTGCATGGGTACCTAACATGGCCTCGTAGCCGGGACCCATCTTGCATTGCTTAGTTGCATTGTAGACTTAAGTGCATTCCCCTAAGTTGCACTTAAGGGGGGGTGTTGGTGTAAATAATTATTCATCATGGATATTATTACACTTACTTAAGTTTACTTAGGATAATGCATTTCATAGTAGTTTGGATATGAGACACTTGGGTGTTTGTGCCACATTGGGATAGTGTGTGTAGGAGAAATTCCACCTCTTATGGTGTTGATCTTGTTATTACACTATCATATCCACTTATTGTGGAGTGATAATTCCACCTTCGGTGGGTGATCCACCTCATGTGGAATATTATATTATTTCTCCTACCTACCCACACCTATTTCCTACCTACCCTTGTTTATTATTGAGCCACATGTCATATTTGTGTGCTCATACATATCCCTAGCCTTGCCTATATAAGCAGGCTCATCTACATTGTATGTAACTATTGAACAATCATTGATCATTTTCTATTAATGAGAATATAGTTTATTCTTATCCCATATTATGTCTCTTTCATGTACATTTCAATGACTTCTTGATCTTGGCAAAATCCAACACCCATGAAAGAAATCAAGTGTAATTCCTATAGTCACAATCGAGATTAGTCCTATAACCTTGAAAATTTAATAACATCATATGTTTTAGAACTTAGGTAGTACTCTTAGGGTTAGGTCAAGCTCTTACGCTTGCTTTTTAGCGAAGCCTCGTTGTTTGTTTTCTTGGGGGTATGTGCACCAAGTTGTGGTACCAAAAAGGTGCCACTTTTTATCTTTTCATAGAAATGCGTCATTGACATGAAAAGGTCGTCCAAACCTTTGGGTTGGATGCCCAAGGAAAATCCAACCCAAAGGGTTGGTATTCTCTAGTGCAAACTATTTGGCGAGCACCAAATATGGTGCTCGCCAAATTCAAAATTTTGAATTTTCACGTTTGGCGTGCGCCAAATTTGGCACTCGCCAAATGTAAAAAGTCAAATTTTTGCATTTGGCGAGTGCCAAATTTGGCGTGCACTAAATGCTCTGCATTATCCAATTTTTCATTTTGGGAATTCATCTTGGGCACAAGTTATACCCACTCGACAGGAGAATATATACATGAAATATAACATTTAAGTATAAGTCACATTTCAATATGTCTTTTTCCTTTCTTATACTTTAAGTTATATTTCATGTATATATTGGCAAGATGTTTGAGAGTGGTTTCAGCTCTATAGGAGTTATAATGTAGATTCTAGGTTTTAGAGGATCATATAAAATTTCAGATTTAGTCAAATTTCAATAATCAACATGCTCCTATTAGAATTTTTTTATCTCTATATCTCTCTCCCGCTCTTATCTCTCTCACTTCTCTCTCTGCTCTCTAGGTATATCCCACCCTCTCTGCCTTTCATTCCTTAATCACATTTATATCCTTGACTCCTTTCCTTTCTCTTCTTCTCTGTCATTCTCTTAATATTATTTTCCCCTTCCTGTCCATTCTCTTGGTTAATGCCTATCCCTTCTATCCTCTCCACCTCTCTCTCTTCATCGCATGTTATCCATCTCCCTTTATGAACTCTCTCCTTCGCTTATCTCTCTCATCACCTCTTTATCTCCCATAAACTCTATACCTATTACTCTCCCTCTCTTCTCTTTATTTGTTCTCTCTCTCTCTCCCCTCTCTAGGCCTCTCCTATACTCTCTCCCTCTCTCTCACCTTCCCTCCTTATCTCCATATCTATCCTTCCCTCCCTCCATCTCTCTTCTCCTCCTATTTCTTGTGTCCACTCTCTCTTTGTTCTCTTCATCACTACCTACCCCTCCCAACCTCTCTCTCCATACATATTTTTCTCCTTCCCTCCATCTTTACCTCTCTACCACTCCTTTGTATCATTACCCACCTCTCCCTCCCCCTCTATCTCCCTCACCTCTATCTTTCCACCCTTGGGATGCATGACAGGGGAATGCCTAGCATAAACCTGCCCACTCGGACGCGCTCGTGATGTCGGTTTGTGGACACGACGAACAAAATTTGATCATTGCGAGCATGAGGGTGCTCTCGCACCAAACACATATTATTGTTTATATTAATATTGTCGATTTTTGTTGTTTATATTCATATTGTTGATTACATATGCAAATATTCATTTAAATTTATAAAAGGGCAGCCACCAAATACAATGAACTGAATACAAGAAGTTTTGTAGGCTTAATTCAACATTTTAGAAATTTTTATCAAATCATATTCCATGATTGCAATATTTTATATCATATTTTTTTGTTGTTTATATTCATATTGTTGATTACATAGGCAAATGATCAATTAAATTTATAACAGGGCAACCACAAAATACAACGAATACAAAATAATGAACTCAGTATACATTTATTGGATCGAATATCGACATATATATATATATATATATATATATATATATATATATATATATATATATATATATATATATATATATATATATATATATATATATATATATATAAAAGGCATGTGTGCCAAGTCAATACAAGTATTACAAAAATGTGGCATATGCCATGTCCAAATCGATATACAATAAAAATGTAGAATATATGTACATGTATTGGTCATTCTATGACCAAAACTAACACTATATGATCCTAAACTTGTGGTGGATCATCAAATCAAGCCTCTTCGATGCAGTACATGGCTTTGTAGATGGCTGCAAAACCATAATTCAAAAGCCAAGTTAGAATTCTTTTATAGAAAATAGTTCACAATTAAAAACATAACTATGCATTTAACTATAATTCCTTTGCAATTAAAATTTAGATTACCTCATCGGCTGATCTAGGAGCTAATGTCTTCGCTCTCCTCTCCTTGTCACTCTTAGGAGTTTTCTTGAAGACATACTTAAATGGATCCACGTTATGGCCATACCATGAAGGGGTCTATTGTAGATTAAATGTACAATTAATACAATGTACTAACATAAATATATCAAAAACACTTAAAAGCTATAATATAGAGAACAATGATGTACCTGTACCTGAGATGCTTCTCCAATGGACTAAGGATGGCTCACCATCAATGGAGAAATAGTCGCTATTACCTATACAAAAAATGTTCAAAGATTAAATACAATTAATATAATAATAAGTATTGTAGGTTAAAAATAATTAATTTTACATATTAAACAAAAGTGTACCAGATCCTAAGATGCTTCTCTAGTGCATGGAGGAGGGTTCGCCATTGATGAAATAGGTATGAATATTTCCTGTATGAAAAAATTATAAGATTATAATATATCACAAGTTCACATGTACGCGTGCATATAATCATGAAATCAAGAAAATAAAGTAGAGATACATACCTCCACCCTCTCTTGACCCATGGGTGAATCAGATGCATTCAACAAATCCACATAGCTCAATGGCTACTGTACATGTAAAATAGACAAAAAACACTAATCAATCTACAAACCCCAACTAATACTTGATTTCAACATTTTCAAACAATTGTACAACTAAAAATGTGTTCAATTATCTTCTTCCCACGTTTTGGCATCTTCGAGGAATTCTTTTTCTTAGGACGAGCCCTAGACATGGAGGGGGTACTCTAAAAAAACAAAATTAACATGAGATATTAGTACAAATAATAAATTAAACATAATTTTAAAAATCTAAAATGAAATGACTTGCACATTCCATCAAAACAATACATAAAAAGGGTTGTACAAAATATTATACCGTATAGCCTTGTAGGCCAAAATCGATTGCTAAGAGCGTGATGTCATCAATCTGGGACATTTGGTCCCCTGTCAACACCTACAAACTAAAAATTGGACCAAGCATTAAAGATAGTTAGTATATCTTGTATTTTTTTAAATTCAAAGTGTACTATTCTATTTTAACATGTTACAAAATTTATACCTTAGGCATCGAAGGTGTAGCTGTAGTAACTGGGGGAGGAGTATGGGATATCGCTGCTACATCCTGAAATGCATATTATTTGTCTCAATTTAAATCAATGTATAAATGAAAATTTATTTATGTAATTACAAATTTAAAGTGACTGATAAATAAAATACTATGAATTCAAATCAACACACCTGTGTCTATCGCTCATGGGCAAACACCGTGTCCATCAACTCATCTGTCAGTGCGAATTCCTCAGCCATGCGGGCCTGACATCTACTCCCGCAAATCATGCACATATGAGATGTGGATTCATCTACACCGGCTGCATCATCTATCCTCGAGCACATATCCTCGAGCAACTGACACACATATGCTAGATGGGCTCTCTATCGCCACCTGGAGCAACTAATGGCTCATCATCCAATACAATAGGGTGTGCTAATGACGTCCCATGTTGGATGATGGCACCAATCAACGCTGTGGCTGCCTGAAGAGTCTGTAGCTCCATTGACTCTTTTAGCTCTACTGGGACATCCTGATGCACCTTGGGTTTGGGTGCTAGGGGGCGGCGACTCTCCACGGGTAATCGCCTATGGGCTCCAAGTCTATCTTGGGCAGAGCCACCACCTCTACCATGGAACTCTCTCACATCAAAATAGTTTGGGCGCACATTGAGCACACTCACAATATACTTTTCTCAAAAAATATAATGGCACCTCATAATTATTACAAGGTGGATCATCAAAGACCATCCACCACCTTTGCCAAAAAATATTCTTCATTTGCACATTGGTACACCAATGTATGGGAAACCTCTTTGCATTAAGAGGTAATGACTGACCAGTTTTGGGATCAACGAAAAGGGCACATATTTGTTGTTTACTAATATTTTTTGTTTTTAACTCCCTCGTATGATAGCCCATCAACATAGAATTGATGACACCTATCCCTAAAGCTTCCCCATTTGGTAATTTGTGTGGAAACAACTATGACACCACTAGCTAATGTTTCTAGGCTAGTGGCGAGGGATTGATGATGCTCAAGTTTGGATGTTTTCAATTTAACAATCAGTCTATTTATTTTTGACGTATTTTATCCTAACTGATTAATGAATTGCTCCTGTGTTTCAGGTGTGCGGTCAAAAGGAGGAATTGGGGGTGTATCTTGTGGGTTTTCAAGAGGTGCATTTGGTTGTTCTTGTTGTGGATTAGAAGAATCTAGTTTTTCAAACAAAAAATGAAAAAACCTAATCAAAATTAATGAAATTAAATTCAAAATATAAAATAAATTGAACAAACGGGAAAGAAAGACAAAAATAAACAAAAACTAACCTTGATCCATAGTGTCTGGAGGAGAAATCTAGCACCTCGTTCACGGTTTAGGAGAGAAAATGAAGAAAAAACAAACTAAAAACACGCTATTCACGGGAAAATAAGACCCAGTTTTTTATTTAAAACATTTTTAACAGGCACCGCGTATGCGGTTCTTTTGGGATTATTAGTGCGTATGCGCTCATTTTACTATAAGTAGCATGTACATGCTCATTTTCCTAGAGGTAGTGTATATGCACTACTTTCCCTAAAATTAGTGCGTATGCGCTACCTTCTCTAGGCTCAAGAACAACAAACATAAGCGCGTACGCGATCATTTCAAATTTTAGGACCGCATACGTGCTGCTTGTTTTTCCATGTTTTTTTTGGGTGGTGTCCACTTTTCTGACCACCATCTTTGTGCACATACCCCACAAGTTCAATTTTAAATTTAAAAGTTAGGGTTTTTGAAATTAACCTCTAAATATTTAAAATTCACTTGGAAATCAAACTTGTAAATTAAAATTTGAATATTAAATTGCATAAACACTCATATCTAATAACATAAATTAGAATTAAAGGTGTAAGGAGTCAGGTTCACCAAAATGTAATGGGTGAAAAATTAGGGTTTTCACCATAGAAGGATAAAAATCGCTAATTTTACCCTTACATTCAAAAGAGGGGTGAAACCCAATAGCTTCAATCACAAACCAAAAAGATAAGGATTGAATGCTAATTTGATTTCAAGGGAGTTGATTTGTTTACCCTCTTTTGTGAGTTGACTTGCTGAAATTAGGATAAAGTGCTGAAAGTGAAGGTAAAAATGTAGAAACAGTAAGCTACAGATGCAAGATTGAGACACACACTTGGATTTGAGGATTATAAGCAGATTCAAATGTGATCTAAAAAAAGCTCCAAAAATATCAAGACCAGAATGCTCGTCGCTCTGATCCTCTTAACTTTTCGCACGCCAAAGGGGGTTGATTCGTCTCTACAAATAATGCCTATTTTAAAAATCGTAGCTGCATACGTTTTTTATGCACAAAAAAAAGAAAGGGAAATAGGTTGGGAATAGGGGCTTACCTAAGTCAAACCCCAGTTTTGGAATTAACCATGAAATAGAGATGAAAGATAATTGAATTGCTGTAATTGAAGATTCTCCTTTTGAGGGACATGCTAAATAATGAGTGAAAACCAAATGATATACCTCTATGTGAAGTTGTGTTTATCTCCACATAGGATTAGGGTTTCATGAAGTCTTTGACAAAATAGGATGAAAATCTCCACTTCAATGCTTGAATCTTGACTTTGTTGCTGCTCCTAAGCTTGAAGGAAGAATGATTACTTGCTCAATTGCTTGAATGCTTGATATCATGCATGTTTTCTCGTTGATGTATCACACAATGAGATGGGAAAGCCTCATTTTATACTTTCCCCTTGGAAAACTTGCTAATTTTCTAACATGAGCCAATGTAGACTAGAATTCCCACTCAATTTTGAGATAGGGGAAAGGGTTTGAAATAGGCCCTGTTGGTGTAATTATTTATTCATCTTGGATATAATTACACTTTACTTAAGTTTACTTAGGTACATGCATATCATAGTAGTTTTCATATGAGACACTTAGGGAGATGTGATACATTGGGAGTGTATATGTAGGATAATTTCCACCTTTTATGGTGTGATCTTGTTTTTACTTATCATATCCACTTATTGTGGAGTGATAAATCCACCTTCGATGGGTGATCCACCTCATGTGTAACATTATACTATTTCTCCTACCTACCCCTACCTACCCTTGCATCTCATTGAGCCACATGTCATCACTGTGTGCTCTCTTGTCTCTTAGCCTTGCCTTTATAAGAAGGCTCATCTACATTGTATGTAACTTTTGATGATCCAGTTGATCAGTATTTTCATCTTGATAGAATACAATTTATTCCTATCAATATTTTGTCTCTCTATTTTGTACTTTTCATTGAGCTCTTGATCTTGGCAAAATCTCACATGGTATTAGAGCCTAAAGGGCTTCATTGATCAATCTTTTGGAGACATTTTGGAGGCTTCAAATTTTGGATCTGGGGAGTTGCTCATTATAGGTGCATCTTATGGTGATTTGGACATCATAGTTGCATCCAAGAGGCCATTTCCATAAAATTTGACTATAAACTTGGACTATTTTGGTGAAAATTGTTTTTTGGGGCTTGGAGGAAAATTTTACCCAATATTTAATAATTATTATTTCGTAGAAAAGAAATTATTTTTTATCACGAGGCATATTGTAAAAGTTTTGTTTTATATAAAAAAAATTCAATTTTTTTAAATTTTTTTATGAGGGGGTTTCCCCACCCCCTCGACACCATATTGTGTAATAAATTTTTTGCAAGGCATCTGTATTGCTTGGGGGCCTCGCCTCACTGTCCTCCATGACCGACTACTTTTTCGGCGACCACCCTATAGCTTGTGACAACATCCTGGTTTCTCCATGACCAAGACTCTTGCCTGTCGACCATATGTGTCGCCGCCTTGCACTCCCACCCGTGTTCTGCTCCTCATGTCGACCATCGACGTCTTCTCTCCGGCCTGCAACTCGACCACCGCTGACAACTCTTCCCTAAGCTCCAATTAGCCCCACCTCCTCTCCTCCCATCACCGCCGCTCAGAATCCAGCAATCGTCTTCCCCATCTCTACTCGAGCTCTGGGAGCCGTTCTCATACCAGAACAAGCCACGTGTCAAAAGGTCATTTACTGGACCTTGCAAGCCTCATCAACTGCATGACACTAACACATCAGAGCCACATCAATTTTCCATACTGTATGAATGTCCACATGGGCAAGGAAGCAAAGTTTCTTTGACAGCTAGACGAGAATCAAATTTGACCTCATGAATTGCTGACATCAACTTACATCAGTAGTATTATGAATTTTTTTTACCCCCCTCTCATTTGGCTTTTTGATTTTGCATTTTGACTTCAGGAAGCTGTATGTTGTTCATTTTTGCTCCTTTTTGGGTGTAATTTTTCTTTATTTGGGATAATTTTTCATGCTCTTTACAGTGGTGGGGGAATTTTTTGATTTTGATGGATAATGTTTTTACAATTTGGAGTTTTTGATGACTGCACCTATCTAATCCTCATTTTTTCAACTTCAGAGGCTTCGTTTGGGGTCATACGACATCCTTTTCAGATGCCATTTTTTTTGAAAGTGCATAATTTTTTTTTGTCTATTTTCATAATCTGCCATTATTTTGTAGTGATTTTGAGTAGAAATTATACTTTCAGTATTTGGTCATCCACCTTGCCTTGTTTTGCAAGTGGCCCATTGTCTATGCACTAAGTATAAAGTGCCAAAACTTCTATTTTATTTTTTTTTGGGGGGGGGGGGTGTTTCTTGATTAAGTAATTTAGGGGGTGTCTTGTGTGATTGTGCCTCTCTCTCTATCTTGTTTTTTCATTTTGGTGTTATGGGTTCTCCTAAATTTCCACTTTTAACTCTTCATTATTATGCATCTTGGAAGCTTAAGGCATGGAGTAAACTAATGGAAAAATGATTCATTCATTATGTAAATGGAACTATAACAACACCACCTGATCCTAAGGCTGATCCTAATGCTCAAGTTGAATGGCTCACTAAAAACTCTATGACACTTGGAACTCTTAGAAAGTATGTATTAGATGACCTCATTTTTCACATCGAGTGTACTACAATTAAAGAGGCTTGGGATATTTTAAGACAAATTGTATGGCCAAGTTGACAGGATTAAGTGCTACAAGCTTGATAGTGAACTCACAACATGGGATCCCAAGGATTTTGATACAATCCAAGATTATGTCACAAGAGCAAATGAGCTAAGAGCAAAGCTAAAGGATTATGGCATTGACAAAAAGATGCTCAACTAGTTTACAACTTGTTGGACAAGCTTCCATCAGAGTATGCAGCCTTTGTATCTAGCTTTCACACCCATAGGTTAGCTCAAGGTTCCTCATACACTTCTCCCTCTTTTGATGCATTCACGGAATGTTGATACTTGAGCAATCTAAGTTGACTAAGATGGGGATTCTCAAATCTTCAAAGTCACAAGCTTCGGTGGCTAATAAAGGGAATCAAAGCAATCAAGGAAAAGGAAAGAACCAAAAGGAACATAAGTCTAAACCACAACAAGATGGAGCACAATCCTCCTCTCCACAACAAGGTGATTCTACATCCTCACCTAAGAGGAAATCTAAGGACATTTTATTTTGTGCATATTGCAAGAAGTCGGGACATGATGAACAACATTATTACAAGAAGGATATTGATGAATTGAAACATCTTCTTGAGAAGAACAAAACCGGTTTGCCTTCTAGAATGTCTACACCATCTTCTTCTTCCAAAGAAAAGGATAAAGGGAAGGATCACTCTTTTGGGACAGATAAATTAAAGGGACAAGCTCTTTGTGCTACTATAAGTCATGATTCAGGGAGATGGCTTCTAGATTCAAGGGCTTCTCATCATATGGCATCTTTGTAGTCTATGTTCTCTTCATTTAAGCCTTGCCACATGCCATAGATTTTGATGGGAAATCATACATACATGGATGTGATTGGGAAAGGATCTGTTGCCATTAGGGATAACTCCTTCAATGATGTGTTGTGTGTACCCCACTTGATAAACAATCTTCTTTCCATCTATCAAATCACACATGGGGCAACAAGGAAAACTATGGAGTTCAGACTTGATTCAGTTATCATTAGAGACTTGGAGACTAGAGCTATCATTGCGACTGGGGTGGTTGATCATGCATCTCGGTTGTACTCATTTTCACACTTTGGTCCTGTTGATGAGGTTTATTCTTCACATGATAATTCAGATTTTGAGGAGAACTTTGGGTACTTGGACTTGGGGATTCTCACATGTGACCCCGTTATTGAGCCCTGCATTTCATCTCCTCCTATTGATATCACATCACCTATTATACCTGATGATGTAGCTAGTGCAATAGTTTTGCCTTCTTGTGATTCAGTGCAACAAGATATTTCTTGGCTTCCAACTTCAGTTCATTGGGATGACTACTTGACAAACATTGCAGGTTTGTTTGTGGAGTCCTACATTGCAGATTTGGGAAACATCATTGATGGAATTCATCTTCTCTTTGATGAAGATTATCCTTCTTTTATTTTTGCAAGGGAACACTCTGACACTCTTGTGCATTCTCTACATGATCATTCTTTTGAGGTTGACATGATTGTGGATACTTTTGTACAACAGTTGGAGGAGGTCTCTTTATCTTTAGAGAAGACATGTGAGTCTTTGGATATTGTTCTAAATTCATCTCCACTAGATCTTGGAGTACCTTTTTCAGCAATGTAGAGTAGTTCACCACCTTTGGAGGGGGTATGCTTCAACATCGACATGGGGACACTTGAGCAATTTTTAGAGATTCCATTCATCATGACTTTTTTTCCTACATCTTCCCTTCATGATTCGGGAGACTTCATGGATACACCTTTGGTTTTTTTTCTTCCTAAGGGGAGGAACATTGTTCGACGTTCGTGGAGCAGTTTCTTCATTCAGCTTCAAGCTTCTACCATTGGTGAAGATTCTACATTAAGGGGGGGCTACCTAGTCTCTCTTCTTCTCTCATATGGGGGTAGATAGATAGAATATTGGTAGACAAGTTAGGAACATAAAGAACATTCTCAAATGTTCCATCATCCATGTCAACCGAACATTTCCATTCAACCTCAACTTGTGTATCATCTCCTATGTAAATGTGAGGTACCTTTGATGGCTCCAATGAAGAAAACTGCTCCTTTGTACAACCCATGTGATAAGAGGCACCCGAGTCAGGTATCCACTGCTGTGAAGAACCTGTTTTAGCCACAAATGCTTTCCCTTTTCCCTTAGACTATGAGGAAGTGGAAGGAGATGAATCCTTCTTGTTGTAGGCAGATGACAAATTGATGTTGTTCTTCTTAAGAAGATTTGTCAACTCATCAACTTGCTTGGTGTGGCATCGATGCTCATCATGACCATACTTCTTGCAATAAGCGCAAGTTGGTTTATCCTTCTTAGGTGGAGTCCCCTTCTTGGAAGAGGATGAAAAATCGCCTTGTGATGGAGAGGATGATTGTCCTTTTTCCTACTGTGGCTTTGACTTAGATTGCTTCTTCTTCTTGTTGGAATTTTTGCCTTGACTCCCTTGATTCCCTTGATTAGCCACCAAAGCCTTGGAATTTGAAGACTTGAGAATCCCCATGTTCAACAACTTAGATTATTCCAACATCAACATTTCAGTGAAAGCATCAAATGAAGGCATAGTATAGGAACTCCACACTGTCAAATGATGAGTTTGGAAGCTAGAAACAAATGCTGCATATTCAGGTGAAAGCTTGTCCAACAAATTGTATATTAACCGAGCATCCTTTTTGCCAATTCCACAATCCTTAAGCTTTTCTCTTAGCTCATTTGCTTTGGTGACATAATCTTGGATTGTATCAAAAATCTTGGGATCCAAGTTGGTGAGCTCATTGTCAATCTTGTAACCTCTGATTTCATCAACTTGACCATACAATTTATGAAAGATATCCCAAGTCTCTTTGATTGTAGAACACTTCTCAATGTGAAAAATGAGGTCATCTGATACATACTTGCGCAAAGTTACAAGAGATATGCAATTTTTAGTGAGCCATACTAACTGAGCATTAGGATCAACCTTAGGATTTGGTGGTGCTGCTATTTTTCCATCTATGTAATGCGTGAGTCCTTTTTCCACTAGTTTGCTCCATGCTTTAATTTTCCAAGATGCATAGTTATGAAGAGTTAAAGGTGGAAATTTATGAGGACTCATAGCAACAAAAATGAAAGAGCACAAGGATAGAGAGGCATAATCACACAAGACACCCCCCCAAATTCACTCAATCAAAGAACCCCCCCCCCCCTGATGGGATGGGGTTAGGGATAGACTAGCCTAGTCTATGCTCTTGGATCCTTCCCTTGGATCACCTGGTGTTCTCTTCACACCCTAGGGTCTCTAGGACTTCGCTTGCTTGAGGAATCCCCTAACCTTGCCCAATCCACCCACCAATGAGTTGCAATGCTGCTCCTAAGGTCTCACCTACTCATGAGACTCAAAAACCCCCTTACTATGGCTAATAAGGGCTTGGCTTGTCCTACTGCTTCCTAGGTATTAGCAAGGTTAGGTCAGGTCTATTTCATGGTTTTTCCAACCATTCATGTGCCCCCAAGAGGTTTCAAGATTCCAACCCCTTACCGATTTCACTATTTTTTGTTTTTGCCTACAAAATAGGGCTACAAGGATTTTGACCAATTATGCCTCCTACCTAGTCCTTTAGGGCTCCGTCTCACAAACGATGCACAAAATACCCAAACTCCCAAAATGGACTACCATTCATTTGGAAAGGGCTCAAGGATTTCTCTAGTTTTGGGCCTCCAAGTGGTCGTACAGTGCCTTGGGCGAATTTTGGGGTTTTTAAGGGTTTTGTGAGGGTTTTATGGTCTGCCTGGGTCACAATGTATGTTTTGTGTTTTAGCCACCTTGTCTGGATTGGTGGAGACTCCTCCTTCACACCAGTGGTGCTTCACACACTCCTCTACTCCTCCTCCAAAGGATGCACTCTCCTCTGACCAACCTTTCTCTCCAAGACCTCTGCACCAACTACCATTCCTAACAGGGCACTGTCTAGTCTCACCTAGGAGTGGCTAAATGGTTGGCTTCACTACATCTTCAAAGGCCCTGCTTGCATTTCATTATAGTACAAGGTCTTCACTTCCATTCCCCAAGGTTTCATGGTGGCTCCACGATGGAGAATGGAATGCTATCCCATTAGTGCAAAACTGTCCCAAAACTGGGTAGTGACAGTGTATTTTACAAACTTTTTACAAAAGGACTTAAACCTGCACCACACACACTATCTAATTGCCAAAAATGAAAGATCAACACTACACAAATCTTTCCACATAGTTTATTCTATAGATCAATCCATTAACTTGCTCGGTTGCTTCATTCAAACTGACTGGTAACCAACAAAACAGTCACGGTCAAGCTTTTCTTCATTGGGCCGTACAACAATCATTAACCCCCCATATTTTAGGTTTTGAAACATATTATACTACCCTCTCCTCAGTCTATGTTCCCATATTAGTGTTGTCCATGCTACATTAAGGATTTTGACCTCATGGTGGAAAAGTTGCTTGACAACTTTTAAAAGTTGTCATGCAACTTTTGCAACTTTTGAGCAACTTTCCCAATGTTGCTTTTCTTGATTCCTAGACTCGCATTAGGAAAACCTAAGGACACCACCATGCTATGAAGGACCCCTAAACACCTCAAAGACACACATACCCTCTATTTTCCAGAAAATCTCAATTTTTGACTCATGACCCTAATACCTCAGCTAGGACCCTAACTAGGACCAATGAGCACATGGCTTTTTATTTTATATACAATGGCTTCAAAAGAAGCATAACACCAACAAAAAAAAAAGGAGGAAGAGCTTGGAAGGGTACTCCTATACCATACTCCCCCTCTGCACACAACTAAGAAATAGAAGAAGAGATGAGAGTCCGGTTTATGCCAAGTGTCTTGAACCTTCTCTCTTCAACCTAGGTAGCTTCAGACTCAGGGTGACCTGCCCACTTCACCAAGTGTTCCATGTAGACCTAGTGTCTGGTGGACTTCCTTACTCTGGATTCCAAGATCTCCTCTACTATAGCCTTCTTCACCTGTGGTAAGACATTAACATCTAGGTCCTGCAACACCTTGGCTTGGTTCTCCTTTTGCCCTGCTATTTCACCCTTGTACATGATCAGGTCAACTACATTAAAGACCGATGAAATGGCTAAATCAAAAGGAAGTTCAACCTTATAGGCGTTCTCACCATATTTTGCTAGAATTATACAAGGTCCTACCCTCTTCATTTGCAGTTTGGTAGGCTTGCCACTTTGCATCGTAGCTTTGCTCAAATGGACCATCACATAGTCACCCACCTTGAATTGAACCTCTCTCCTTTACTCATCCATTTTGGCCTTCAGTTTTTGAGTGGATTCAAGGATGGATTTCTTAACCTGCTCTTGGACTTCCTTAATGGTTTGAGTGAAGTCCTCTGCTTGCCCACTCTTCATCTCCATAGAACCAAGTTCCTTGAGTTCACATACTCCTCTTGGATGTCTACCATAGACAACCTCAAAAGGACTTCTACCAGTGGTCCTATTCACACTGTCATTATATGCATACTCTGCTTGAGGAATGACTAGATCCCATGTCTGCCCATACTCCTTAGTTAAACACCTCAACAAGTTGTCTAACACCCTATTGATGACTTCATTTTGACCATTTGTTTGTGGATGGTAAGCTGAGCTAAATGAGAGATTAGTTCCAAGTCTCCTCCATAATGTTTGCCAAAAATGGCCCATGAACTTGTTGTCCCTGTCTGAAACAATTCTTAAAGGGAGTCCATGAATCCTAACAATCTCCTTAAAGAAGAGATGTGCAACATAGCTAGCATCATGTGTAGTTTTACATGGAATGAAACGGCTCATCTTGGAAAATCTATCTACTACCACATAGATGTTGTCCATACCTGTCTTTGTCTTGGGAAGTCCTACTACAAAGTCCATGCTTATGCATTCCCAAGGCCTGTTTGGGACCGGCAATGGTTGATAGAGACTAGCATTGCTTGATCCTCCTTTTGCTCTTTGGCACACACCACATTGTTCAACATTTCTTTTCACATCTCTTGGCAACTTTGGCCAATAGTAGTACCTCTGTACTAAATCCAAGGTTTTGTTGACTCCAAAGTGTCCACTTAAACTGCCATTGTGTCTCTCTTGGATGAGGTTCTCCCTCATGGATCCTCTTGGTACACACAACTGATTAGCTTTGAACAAGAGACCATTTTGGAGAGTGTAATCTGCATACTCACCATGGAAATGGTTCTCAAACTCCTTGCAAACCTTGTAAGCTGATGAGAAGTTTTCATCTCCTTCATAGAGGTCCTTGAAACCTTCTATTTCTATGCTCTGCAACTGTAGTTCTTGAACTATCAACAACTTCCTGCTTAAAGCATCTGCCACCTTGTTGAGTTGCCCCTTCTAATGCTTGATGGTGAAGGTGAAAGATTGGAGGTATTCCATCCATTTCAAATGCCTATTGCTAAGCTTCTCTTGAGTGTTAATATAACTCAATGCCTGGTTTTCTGTGAACACCACAAATTCCTTTAGAAGTAGGTAATGCCTCCATTTTTTAAGAGACTGCACTAATGCATACAACTCTAGGTCATAGGCTGAGTACTTCTTCTTTGCTTCATTAAGCTTCTCACTGAAAAATGCCACAGGTCTTCCCTCTTGACTCAATACACCACCTACTGCAATTCCACTTGCATCACACTCCAATGTGAATAGCTTATCAAAGGTAGGTAGGAGAAGGATAGGTTTTGTGGCTACTTCTTGCTTCAATAATTGAAATGCTTTGTCAACCTGCTAAGTCCATTTAAACTTAGTTTTAAGGCCTCCTTTTATGGTTTCAAGGACTGGTGCACATATGCCACTAAAGTTCCTCACAAACTTCCTATAGAATTGGGCTAATCCATGGAAACTCCTAACTTCAGTCCCTGTTCTAGGTGCAGGCCAATTCAAGATTGCCTCCACTTTGCTTGGATCCATCTTCAAGGTTCCTTTAGACACCACAAATCCTAAGTAGACTAGCTCTTGCTTCAAGAAGTCACACTTCTCTAGGTTGATGGATAACTTCTCCTCATGCAACCTCTCTAAGACTAACCTCACATGCTCAAGGTGCTCCTCTTTGGTTCTGCTATAGATGAGAATGTCATCTAGGTACACCACCACAAACCTACTTGTGAAGTCTTTTAACACCTCATTCATCAACCTCATGAAGGTTCTTGGGGCATTGGTGAGTCCAAATGGCATCACAAGCCATTCATACAACCCTTTTGTGGTCTTGAAAGCAGTCTTCCACTCATCTCCCTCCTTGATTCTAATCTAGTGATAACCACTTTTAAGGTCCAATTTGGTGAAATACATAGCACCTCCTAGACAGTCCATCAAATCCTCTATTCTAGGAATAGGAAACCTATACCTTATGGTGATCCTATTTATTGCCCTTGAGTCAGTGCAAAGTCTCCACTTGCCTCCCTTCTTTGATGCTAGCACTACCGGGACTGCACATGGGCTGATGCTCTTCTTAATCAGTCCTTGTTCCAATAACTCCTGCACTTGCTTTGCTACCTCCTTGTTTTGATCAGGTGTAAGCTTATATGCAACTTTTTTAGGTAGGGATGCTCTAGGAAAAAATTCTATTTGATGACTTATAGACCTTCTTGGTGGGAGTGTTGTAGGTGCTCCATCACTCACTATGTTCTGATACTCTTGCAACATTTGCTTCACCTCCTTGGGTACTTCTGCCTGCAACTTGTCTTCTTCCTCCTTTGGTTTCACAAAGATGACACACTTCACTATCTCCTCCTCATGTAGAAAGTTTAAGAACTCTTTACCAGTAGCTAATAAGACACTGGGTGTTCTTGAAGTTCCCTCTTCATTCTCTGTCAAGGATTGAATCTTGAAGGTCTTGCTATCCTTCTTGAATGATATGGAGTTCTCCTCTCCATCATAGATCACCTTCCTATCAAATTGCTAGGGTCTTCCTAGCAGTAGATGACAAGGATCTATAGGCAACACATCACAAAGGATCTTATCCTTATATCCTCCAATACCAAACTCTACCCAAGTCTGTTCATTGATAAGCACACTTTGTCCTTTTTTCAACCAAGTCACCTTGTAAGGGCTAGTGTGGGGTATTCTTATGAGTTTCAACTTCCTAACTGCCTCTTCTGATATGATGTTGTTAGTTGAACCTGAATCAACTATCACCTTGCACACTTTACCAAGAACTTTGCATCTCACCCTAAACAATGCTCTCCTATGTTTGGGTTCCTCCTTAACCAGCTGTCTGATCAAAATCCTATTGAACATCAGATTCTCACCAATTTCTGATTCAATCTGGTCCACATCCAGTGTCTTGCTTCTTGAAGAGTCTTCATGAGCATAAGCAACCCTCTTTCCACTGTTTGATGATGTAGGCTTGTCAGGACATCTATATGTCGGGTGTCCCAATTGTCCACAATTGTAACACTTCATAGTTGGAAAGTAGGAGTTACCTCTGCCAGTACCTCTACCCCTACTTGGACCACCTTGTGCACCTCTTCCTCTAGAATGGCCCCCTCTAAGATTGGTTTCACTGCCATGTTCAGTCAACTTGGCTTATCCTTGGTTCCTCTGATCATTTGACTTGCTTTGGTAACCACCTCAGTGATTCATTTGTTCTCTACCTCTGCCTTTACCCCTGTTATTGGAGTCTCCTTTCCTTTTGTTCCTCTCTTCTACCTTGGCAGTAAGCTGATGACATTTTTGAATAGTAGTAGGAGTCCATAGGCTTATCTCCTCTTGAATGTTCCACTTTAGGCCGCTTAGATACCTAGCCACCTTAATAGATTCATCTTCTTGGACTTTGGATCTAAGACAAAGTTTTTGAAATTCTTCGGTGTAGGAGGTCACATCAAGGTCTTTTTGTTTCAAACCCTATCTCTTCTTATGAAGTTGAACTTCATAATCCTCTGGTAAGTAGTTCTCCTTGATCTTACTCACCATGGCCTTCCAATTGGCAATAGGTAGCTTCCCCATGCTAACTCTCTCTTCTTGCAGGTACTTCCACCATGTCAAAGCTGCTCCCCTTAATCTTGATTTGGCAACCTTAACCTTTTGAGCCTCTGTCACTCCCTCAAACTCAAAGTGGTTTTCCATGCCCTCAATCCATTCCATGACAGTGTCAATGTCCATCCTTCCATTGAAATGTGGCAATCCTTCAAAAGCTTTGGTATTCAAAGCCTTAATAGCCTTCACAAAAGGTTCTTCATTAAACAAGGGATCTGGTTCAGGTATGATATCATCTATGTCTATAGTTTCCTTGCCTTTATCTTTGGTGTCTTCACCCCTAGGTCCTTGTGTCCTTTGATCCACCACTTCCTGCAGCTTATCCCTTATCTCACTCATAGCTTCTTCAAGGAGTCTATTCTTCTCCTTCTGTTCTTCTACCTCCGTAGCCAGCTTTGCATTAGTGACCATTGTGCTCTCCCCTACTGATTCACCAGTATATAGAGACATACACATTCCAACAAATCTTTAACTTGCTTTGATACAAATTTGATGGGATGGGGTTAGGGATAGACTAGCCTAGTCTATGCTCTCGGATCCTTCCCTTGGATCACCTGGTGTTCTCTTCACACCCTAGGGTCTCTAGGACTTCCCTTGCTTGAGGAATCCTCTGACCTTTCCCAATCCACCCACCATTGAGTTGCAATGCTACTCCTAAGGTCTCACCTACTCATGAGACTCAAAAACCCCCTTACTATGGCTAATAAGGGCTTGGCTTGTCCTACTGCTTCCTAGGTCTTAGCAAGGTTAGTTTAGGTATATTTCATGGTTTTTCCACCCATTCATGTGCCCCCAAGAGGTTTCAAGATTCCAACCCCTTACCGATTTCACTATTTTGTGTTTTTGCCTACAAAATAGGGCTACAAGGATTTTGACCAATTAGGCCTCCTACTCGGTCCTTTAGGGATCCCTCTCACAAATGATGCACAAACTACCCAAACTCCCAAAATGGACTACCATTCATTTGGCAAAGGCTCAAGGATTTCTCTGGTTTTGGGCCTCCAAGTGGCCGTACAGTGCCTTGGGCAAATTTTGGGGTTTTTAAGGGTTTTGTGAGGGTTTTATGGTCTGCCTGGGTCACAGTGTATGTGTAAAGCGGAAAATCGCGATCGAACCCTAGTTGTTCTCCCCTCTTCCAACTCCGAGGAGAGAGAAGGGAGGTTCGCTAGGATTCGATGGTTTTCACTTAGGGGAGAGACTTTACATTCAAAAGAGGGGTTGAAACCCACAAGATCCAATCCCACACAATGCAAGATTGGATGCTAAATGTGTTTCAAGGGTTATGACAGCAAGGCTACCCTCTTTTGTAAAGAATGTGCATAGAAGAATTAAGCTAGGAATACATAGAAAGTGACAAAGATTCGCTTATAAACTAAGATAGGAATATAGTATGAAGCTGCGGACCTGGAATTAGCAGTGAAATGTCGATACGGCGCTGTCCTGCAAATTTGAGCAAAAGTTGTCGGGACGATGGCGCCCAGCGCCACGGTCCTCCGAAAAATCCATCAAACGAAGGGGGATCGGTTCGTCTCTGCACAAGGATTCCAGATCTTCAATTTCAGCCGCGTACCTGCAACCTACACACAGAAAAGCGAAGACGATTGGGGGGTTAGGGATTAGGGGTTTGCCTTTAGGTCAAACCCCGGTTTTGGAATTAACCAAGAAATGAGCAAGAGCTATAAATGTAAATGACTGTAAAACAAGTACTAATACCTTGTTCTAAGGATGTTTGTATCCTTATGTGCGAAGGTATAGATGTTGTATGTTGTTGTATGTAGTATGTTGTATGTAGCATGTAGTAAGTGATCTCCTCTTCAATGGTTGAATCCTTGTCTTGAATGCAACACTTAGCCTTGAATGGAGACTTGAAATGATCAATTGCTTGAAGGAATGCTTGAATGCTTGAATGCTTGAGTATAATTTCCACGCCTTTTCCATCATATCGAATGAAAGAGGAAAATGTAGTTTATATACTTGTCATTTAGGGCTGATAGACTGATTTTCCCGACCTTAGGCCGACCAGGAAATGTAATTTCCAAATTGCAAACAAAAAGACCCGAGCCCCTTAGGAGACCAGGCCCAAAATAGGACCCAGGGACCAGGGCACTGGGCGCCATGGTCCTGGGGACCAGGGCGCTGGGCGCCCTGGTCCTGAGGGACCAGGGTGCTGGGCGCTCTGGTCCCACCTCCTGGGACAGCAGGGTGCAAGGAGGTTCAGGCCAGGGTGCTTGAAAAATGCAGTTTTCAGTGTCGCGAGCAAGTTTTGGGGTCTCCATTCAGGTTGCGTGTTGCGTCGCCATCGTGAAGACCGAAATGCAGTCGAAATTGCAAGTGTCACAATTTTAGGATGCTACATTTAGCCCCCACTTTAGCGGGAGTATGTATGCTCATACTTCCGGTAAAGTACAAGGAAACAATATTGAAAGACTTTCACCACGTCAAGGAGGCAAGATACACCCAGCCCCCAGTGGACTAAGGATCTTACGACTTCGATTGACAAAGTAAAAGGGAAGATCACGAGGGAGAACCATGACTGTCAGTAGTAAGGTTCCCTCACTATGAGTCATGCAAGAAAGATATCAAAAATTTTCAAGGCAAGGTTAAATTTACCAAGAAATTTTCAAGTATCTTGAAAAGATATGAACGGGATGTATGCCCCCCTACGTTAAAGCGATCGCACACGCCTCACTGGGGGTGATTGTTTTAACGTAGTGATACACATAAGAAATGAGAAAGGAGCACGTTATCGCAAGGATTTAGCCCCCAAGTGTGAGATAAACCCAAGGATAATAGACACAAAACATAAAGCACGAGGTGACTTCACTTTCCTCGGGGTCAGTATGCTGTATGATAATTCATGTATATATATCATATGTATGTATGCATAATTGTTCTTCATTCCCCAATCAAGGAAGGTCACCTAGAAGAAGGGAACACATGTGTCTTTTGAGTCAACATGAGAGAGACCGAGAGATCTCAATGCTTTGCATCGTCCTCAAGTAGACAACACCAAGGACAACAAATAGAAGAATGAGAATAACATATAGAAGAAGTAACAAAAGAGAGGGGGAGAGAATCTGCTATGCTAATGTAACTAGTCTAGCACGTCATCTACCCCCCGATCTTGCTGATCAATGTTTCGGGAAGGCAGGGAACACGCTAGAGGAGGAACATCCAACACAGTAGATGGAGCTATCACAAGATCCAAACAAGGGCTATGTTCATGTTTCGAGCCACATTGTTCTTGTCTAGGAGCTAGGATAAGTGCTTTAGAAAATTCATTAGATAAATGGTTATCAACATCAATAAGTTCATATTCACTATCAGAAGCAAGAGGAGTAACATTTGCATCATGAATAACATTTTCATCTATATCATCATCAAGATTTAAAAAAATAGGATCTTTAACTCGCACAGGATCAAGATCATCATGCATCTTATGTTTAGGAGATTTAGGCTCAATGTCCGGCTGAGGAGAAAATGGAATAATGCTTGTTGAAGGTGTCTTTGGAGATTGTGAATTTGGAGAAGCGGCTGCTTGAGCCCTAAGACGACGTTTTTGTCGGCGTTCACGTGCAGAACGATTACGTCTAGTCTTAGTAGGAAGTGGAGAAGACTGAGGAGGAGGAATGTTCTCATCCTTAGTACTTGGGTGTTTAGGTTGTGGTCTCTTAGGCTGGATAATAGGAGAAGGAGAAGGTCTCTTCTCTCTATAAAAAGGAGGAGGAACTGCTCCATATAAAGGAAGAATATTTGGTTTAGGGAGAAGACCAAGTCCATCATGACGAGGAGGTATAGGTCTACTTTTAGAAGGTTTATTAGGCATAGACATAGTCACATCCATAGGGATGGGTTGGGAATCTTCTTGAGGAAAGACATTAGTTTTATCTTTCAAAGGAAGAACTTCCTTCTCAAGAATGATAGGAATGTCAAGCTTAGGTGTTCTAGGTTCACTTAGAGATAAGATCATATCTGTTTTCCACTTTTGATAAGATTTGAAAAGATGATCACTTCGCGGAGGAAGAGATTGGAATTGTTTAGGCCAAAAGTAATTAATAGGAACGCTAGAAGTTCTTTCAGCTGGTTTAAAGAGACTATGATTGACAGTAACAACTTCACCATTATAGGGAAATTTCAAACACTTGTGAATAGGAGAAGTAATAGCTTTCATGGAAGATAGCCAAGGATAGCCAAGCTTCACACGAAATTGTTCAGATGAAGGAATAATAGCAAAGTTCACATCAAGGGATTTGTTATGGACCTCAATAGGCAATGTAATAGAACCAATTGTGGGAGAAGAAAATGCATCAAATAATTTCACAATCACATCTGTTTTGTCATAGATCACTTGATTCAATTGCAAAGTAAAAAGAAATTCTTCAGTAATAACATTAATCATGCACGAAGGATCAATAAGCACTCCACGACAAGGCATATTCTTGACTTTTGCAACTATGTATAAAGGACCATCAGGTGCCCTAATGGTTTCACTAGAATCAAATGTGATGGAAGGTTCTTCAGGGATTTCTTACTGCTCTACAAAGTTAATCACATTCGGGGTCATAGACACAAGACCATCAGATGAAAGAGAGGAATCATTAACCTCAATTGCATTAGAGGTATGAGAAGTATGAGAAGGTAATGGATCAGTGAAAATCTGAAGATTTTGGTTAGGAGGAGCTACAGATGTGTTGCCTTTATCATTCACTCCAGAAACAGAAATAGTATTATTATCAATCAAATCTTGAATTTTACCCTTTAAAGAAAAACATTTTTCAGTATCATGACCAGGCTGACGATGAAATTGACAAAAGGCTTTGTTATCAAAATAAGGTGAAGTAATCTTTGCAGGATCAATTTGTCTTATAGGAGGAAGAGTAAGCACATTTTGTTCCAATAACTTATTCATAATACTATGCAATGATTCATTCAAAGGAGTATACTTTCTTTCTTTCTTGAAAAATTTAGAAATAGGAGGCACACCTGATGCTACATTCACATTGTTGTTGATGATGTTTTCATTGAATTTGATGGAATCTCTGTTCGGTTTAAACTTCCCAAATGGTTGTTGACTGCTATCACCCTTATCACTCGGAGCCATAGGATGTGATTGTTCCATTTGACTCACAGTCAGTTGATAATTGTGAAGAGTGGCACACAACTGTTGGAAAGAAGTAAACTCAGAAAACAAAAGTTTGTCTCGAATATCTTTTTGTAAATTAGAAATGAAGATTCTTTGAATATCATTGTCAGGCACTGGAAAAGAAATTTGAGCATACAAATGCTTATATCTACCAATGAAATCAGTCACTTTTTCTTTAACACCTTGTTTACAATGCATTAAATCAATCAAAGTAACTTTAGGACTTATATTGTTTTGAAATTGTTGAATGAAAGCATTTGCAAGTTGTTCGAAAGAAGTAATAGAATAGGAAGGCAACGAGCAATACCATTGTAGGGCTTTGTCTCTTAATGTTCTAGTAAACAGTTTTGCAAGCAACCTTTGGTCATAAGCAAAATTAGTACAAATTGTTTGAAAAGTCTTAACATGTGTTAGAGGATCTCCTTTACCATTATAAAGTTCCAAATGCGGGATTTCAACATGTTTAGGAGGGATAGCTCGAACAATGTCAAGAGAAAGTGGGCTCGCAATGTCAAATGTGGGCACACTAAACTTAGATTGATTCATGGAGGCAATTTGCTGCTGTAAAGAAGAGACAGTTTGTGCAAGATTGTTAATGGTCGCTTCAGTCGAAGAATTCATATTGGATGTGTTAGATTGAGATGGAGGTGTTATGTTATTGAAAGAAGGTAAAGAGTAAGGTGGTGGGACTCTATGATAATTAGTCATAGGAGATGATTGGACAGGAGGAACACTACAAGGAGGAATGGATTGGTTAAACGAATTGCCCCCTTGCATCATGTTCATTTGTGGAGATATAATAGGAACACTCATTGGAGGAATGAATGAAGAAGTCGGATTGAATGAAGGAAGAGCGTTAATTGAAGAAGGAGGATTGCCCCCATGACTGGTAATCACAGGAGGAATGTCTTGTGTAGAAGTAGCCATTATGTTTGATGTAAAGGTTGGTATGCTAGCACTAGAAGTCATCAAAGGAATAGAATGATTATCTTGAGTAGGAGGTTGTGTATAACCTAAGGTTTCGGCACAACTCTTCATAGGCATCACATTCAAATCCACAATGTGTGCAATACCACACAAAATATCAATTCCATTCTTATCACTTTGAAGCATACGTTTTAGCCCCTCAATTAAAGGAAGAGCTTGACTATCAGGGTATTCTTGAGACATCCATTGTCGAAAATCGTCAAATTGGTTATCCAATTTCGAAAGTTGTTCTACAGAAACCTCATGGAGAGCTTCTTCATCATTAGGAGGATTAGAGGAATTACCCATGTCCTCGTTAAAAAGGCTATTCAAATTAGGTTCCATCTCCTCGGTAGTTAAACCTCGGAAAGACTTAATTCTACGGCTTCATCTAACGGGAATAGTGTAAGTAGGGCTTATTGTTGTAAAACTCATGCACTAGAAAGAGAGAGAAAGTTTTGAATTTAGAGGTAGCAATTTTCAGTAAAATCAGCCAATCTTCTGGATTTAAGCTGTTAAATGCAATCACAACAGTCTCCCGAAATTTCGGAAAAAATGTCCGGGACCGTGGCGCCCGGAGTGCAACACGGTCCTTGCAACTTTTTTCGAAATTTGCAGGGGTGAAAGGTATGATGATTTTAGAGCTAATCCGAAAAAATTGAGTGATTTTACGATCTGTAGATAGGCCAAATTAAAGTTGCAATCTCGAAATTGAACCCTACCAAGATTGTCGAAAAATGAAAAAATTTGAATTTTGAAAAAGAGAGGGAAATTGCAATTTTGAATGTTATGATTTTAGAGGGAATGCCAAGAGCAATGCAAACTTTGAAATTTAAAAATTGACTCAATTTTACGCAAAATTCAATTTTGAAAGTGGAAATTAAAGTTGTTGTAATTAAGCACTTAATTTCAAAAGTCACAAATTGCAAGAATTTGAATAAAGCACTAAAATTTCGAATGAATGCAAACACAATTTTCAGATTTAGGACAGTCAGAACACAATTTTGACACAAAATTTCAATTTCAACAATTTTTGAATGATTAGAAGCCTTAGACCAAGCAATCGCAAGACCAACTTTGACTGTAATTTTGAAAGAGTTATAATTGACAAAATCAGCCAAAATTCTGAATTTTAGCAGGAAAATACAGTAAGATCTCGCTCCCGAAATTTTGGAAAAAATGTCGGGGACGATGGCGCTCGGAGTGCAACATGGTCCTTGCAACTTTTTTCCAAATTTTTAGGGATGAAGGATATTGTGATTTTATTGCAGAATCCAAAGTTACAGCTGATTTGGAGATGTTTTGATTGGTCAAATTGTCGGACAAAGGTTGAATTAAGAGGATTTCAAAAATTAGGGTTTTGATATTTAACCACTTAATTTTCAAAATTAAAGCACAGATATGAATTGATAATTTGTAATAGAAGGGCAGATCTGAAACAAACATTAACAACTAAGCATTTCACAAGTTTAATTACTAAAAAGAAATTTTAGGGTTTTTATGCAATCACCTCTAAAATTTTGCAAAAGATCAAACATGGAAATGTAATCAATTTTTTCAGATCTAAGCATGAAAAATCAGAAAGGATGTTCACATCGGGTTCACCAAAATGTAAAGCGGAAAATCGCGATCGAACCCTAGTTGTTCTCCCCTCTTCCAACTCCAAGGAGAGAGAAGGGAGGTTCGCTAGGATTCGATGGTTTTCACTTAGGAGAGAGACTTTACATTCAAAAGAGGGGTTGAAACCCACAAGATCCAATCCCACACAATGCAAGATTGGATGCTAAATGTGTTTCAAGGGTTATGACAGCAAGGCTACCCTCTTTTGTAAAGAATGTGCATAGAAGAATTAAGCTAGGAATACATAGAAAGTGACAAAGATTCGCTTATAAACTGAGATAGGAATATAGTATGAAGCTGCGGACCTGGAATTAGCAGTGAAATGTCGATACAGCGCTGTCCTGCAAATTTGAGCAAAAGTTGTCGGGACGATGGCGCCCAGCGCCACGGTCCTCCGAAAAATCCGTCAAACGAAGGGGGATCGGTTCGTCTCTGCACAAGGATTCCAGATCTTCAATTTCAGCCGCGTACCTGCAACCTACACACAGAAAAGCGAAGACGATTGGGGGGTTAGGGATTAGGGGTTTGCCTTTAGGTCAAACCCCGGTTTTGGAATTAACCAAGAAATGAGCAAGAGCTGTAAATGTAAATGACTGTAAAATAAGTACTAATACCTTGTTCTAAGGATGTTTGTATCCTTATGTGCGAAGGTATAGACGTTGTATGTTGTTGTATGTAGTATGTTGTATGTAGCATGTAGTAAGTGATCTCCTCTTCAATGGTTGAATCCTTGTCTTGAATGCAACACTTAGCCTTGAATGGAGACTTGAAATGATCAATTGCTTGAAGGAATGTTTGAATGCTTGAATGCTTGAGTATAATTTCCATGCCTTTTCCATCATATCGAATGAAAGAGGAAAATGTAGTTTATATACTTGTCATTTAGGGCTGATAGACTGATTTTCCCGACCTTAGGCCGACTAGGAAATGTAATTTCCAAATTGCAAACAAAAAGACCCGAGCCCCTTAGGAGACCGGGCCCAAAATAGGACCCAGGGACCAGGGCGCTGGGCGCCATGGTCCTGGGGACCAGGGCGCTGGGCGCTCTGGTCCCACCTCCCGGGACAGCAGGATGCAAGGAGGTTCAGGCCAGGGTGCTTGAAAAATGCAGTTTTCAGTGTCGCGAGCAAGTTTTGGGGTCTCCATTCAGGTTGCGTGTTGCGTCGCCATCGTGAAGACCGAAATGCAGTCGAAATTGCAAGTGTCACAATTTTAGGACGCTACAGTATGTTTTGTGTTTTAGCCACCTTTTCTAGATTAGTGGAGACTCCTCCTTCACACCAATGGTGCTTCACACACTCCTCTACTCCTCCTCCAAAGGATGCACTCTCCTTTGACCAACCTTGCTCTCCATGACCTCTGCATCAACTACAATTCCTAATCGGGCACTATCCAGTCTCGCCTAGGAGTGGCTATATGGTTGGCTTCCTTGCATCTTCAAAGGCCCTTCTTGCATTGCATTATAGTACAAGGTCTTCACTTCCATTCCCCAAGGTTTCATGGTGGCTCCACGATGGAGAATGGAATGCTATCCCATTAGTGCAAAACTGTCCCAAAACTGGGCAGTGACAATATATTTTACAAACTGTTTACAAAAGGACTTAAACCTGCACCACACACACTATCTAATTGCCAAAAATGAAAGATCAAGACTACACAAAGCTTTCCACATAGTTTAGTCTACAGATCAATCCATTAACTTGCTCGGTTGCTTCATTCAAACTGACTGGTAACCAACAAAACAGTCACAGTCAAGCTTTTCTTCCTTGGGCCGTACAATAATCATCAACCCCCCATATTTTAGCGTTTGAAACATCTTATACTACCCTCTCCTCGATCTATGTGCCCATATTAGGGTTGTCCATGCTACATTAAGGATTTTGACCTCATGGTGGAAAAGTTGCTTGACAACTTTTAAAAATTGTCATGCAACTTTTGCAACTTTTGAGCAACTTTCCCAATGTTTCTTTTCTTGACTCCTAGACCCACATTGGGAAAATGTAAGGACACAACCATCCTATGAAGGACCCCTAAACACCTCAAAGACACACATACCCTCTATTTTCTAGAAAATCTCAATTTTTGACTCATGACCCTAAGACCTCAACTAGGACCCTAACTAGGACCAATGAGCACATGGCTCTTTATTTTATATACAATGGCTTCAAAAGAAGCATAAAACCAACAAAACAAGAAGGAGGAAGAGCTTGGAAGGGTGCTCCTGCACCCCCCCCACAAAAAAAGAAAAAATGATGATTTGGGACTTTATACTTAGTGCATGTACAATGGGCCACTTGCAAAAAATGGCAAAGTGGACTTATGATTTCAACTTTACAAATTCCTCAAAGAGGCCAAAGGAGACTCAAATTGAAAATGCAAGAGATCTAAACTAAGATCCAAGCAAATTACAAGTACTAAGTAGGCCAAAAAAGGACCAATATCTGAAAGTACAATATCCACTCAAAATATCTAAAAAATGATCACAGATTATGAAACTAGACAAAAAAATATGCACTTTAAAAAAAAACAACACCTGAAAAGGAGGTCGTATGAGCCCAAACGAAGCCTTTGAAGTTGCAAAATTGAGGATTGGACAGGTATAGCTGAGATAATCTAAAAATTATGAAAAATGTGTGCACCAAAATCAGAAAATAACCACACCACTGCAGAGAGCATGAAAAATTAGCCCACATAAAAAAAAATTGCACCCAAAAAGGAGCAAAATTGAGGAAGTTATGAGGCTCCAAAGTTGACCCAGAAAACCAAACTGCTCAATGGAGAGGGGTCTAAAATTTTCAAAAAGGTGCTGATGTAGGGTGATGTCAACAAATCACCGTGTTAAATTTGACAGCCATATGACCGTCAAAATGGTCGTCGCACCCCCTGGCTGACCATATGGAAATGTTGACTTGACGCCTGACTAGGCCATGACCGTACTGTACGATAGAAATGACATGTCAGAAGGATTGTCCATAGGCCAATGGCCTCCTACCACGTGGCGGACATGGGTTTGCCAGGGGGGTTGAGGTGCCTGACATGGTGGCTGCTGCTGGTACTAGAGCTGGTGACTGGGCGGCGAGCTGTGGGTTGCTGGAGCCGACAGGGTGCTGGTGGCTGATGGCGGGGGCCGTTGTCACCGGTGGCCTGCGGTAGCAGGGTGCCGGGCTAGCAGGGGGTGGCCGAGCTGATAGGAGGTCAGGCAGGCCGGTGTCAGAAGGTTGTGGCAGTGTTGGGGAGATCTGCGAAGCCGATGACAAGGTATGGTGGGCGACATGCCTACAGGTGGTACGACCCTGCGTGCTGCATAGGGTATGGCCCCTGCAAAAAGACTTTTCCTCTTTTTTCTTTTTTTTACGATCTGCAACAATTTAATTTATTTATTTTTCAAATAAATAAAAAACTTTTGCAGAATAAAAAAAATATTTTCCGAAAATCTGTACTGGATCGCCCAAATTGGGCAAAAAATTCCTCCAACACCCAAAATTCGACTTTCGCCAAAATAGGTCGAGTTTATACTCAATTTTCATGGAAACGGCCTGTCAGACGTAATGGTGAGGTCGAAAATGCTCTAGGATGCCTTCAAAACGCACAGTACCTCAGATCTGAAAATAGAAGCCTTCCAAGATGTCTCCCAAAACCAATCAATGAAGCCCCAATGGCTCTAATACCATGTGAGATTTTGCAAGATCAAGGGTACAATGAAAAGAACAAAAGAGAGACAATAGTATGACAAGAACAAACTGTATTCTCATCAATATACAAATGATCAATTGGATTAACCAATACAATGAATATAGGCCTGCATATATAGGCAAGGTCAAATGGATATGTGAGCACACAATCATGACATGTGGCTCAATGAGAAACAAGGGTAGGTAGGAGAAATAATATAATATTCCACAAGAGGTGGATGACCCACCGAATGTGGAGTGTAATAGCAAGATAAGACCACAAAAGGTGGAATTTCTCCTACAAGCTACATCCCTATGTGCACACTTCCCTAAGTGTCTCATATCCAAACTATGATGAGATGCATTATCCTAAGTTAACTTAAGTAAAGTGTAATTATATCCTATAAGAATAAATAATTGCACCAACAATAACCCTAATTTAGTTCCAATATCTATACAAGGGTTGAGAATGTTTATTTGATTTAATATACTTAAATAAAACTAAGTACACATTCAACACCTCTAGCACACACTTAATATTTTGAGTCAAATACATCCTTCTCCTTTGCTGCACATACTATGCATCACCTATCTCCATGGCTACACACATACCCCTAGACCTAGGATACACACTCAAAACATGTTCATATAGATTTTGTATGAACAGGTTTAGGGTTTTTTCTAAAGTGGGTACCTAAATGTGCTATAGGTACAATTTTTCCAGTTTAGTTAAAATATCAGAATGTCAAAATACATAATAATTTGCATCATTAGGTATAGAGGATTCAACATGTTAGTATGGGACATCAACATATTATCTTAAGTACCAATGCACCAAAACAAATCTAGCATGGGGAATAGGACACAAACATATGCATTTTAGTAGTTAACAAAACTCCAATATAATAAAAATTCATGATTTTAGTAAAATCATGTAATCCTATTCTACATTTAATTAGATCAAATAAATAAAAAAATATCTAGACATGCTTATCATTCTTTTCATTTTTTCCTTGCAATTTACATCTTTTCCTCTATTTCAATATCAACTTTCATGTTCATTTATTTAAGTTAAAATTTGAACTATATTTAATGATTTATTTTCTACTATAAATCATATTTTTAATTAAACAAGCATTCTTAGTAATTAAAAGAAAAGTAACTTTACTAGATGTTTTATTTTTAATTACAATTTGATGAACCCTCTCTTATTTTCTACAACTTCTCACATAGTTATAAAACTTGCAATCAAACAAACATTACACGAAACAAACTAAAAAGATTAAAAAACACATAAAATCTAAATTTAACCACCCAAACTTATTACCACCTCTGTTACTTCAATAAAATATTAATTAAAAACCCTCAACTTCTCCCAAGCCATAACCCTTCCAAATTGCATTGTATTTCCACAATATTCTTTTATGTCTTGTCTTCTTGGCCCACTCTCTTTATCTCTTGATTCACCTCTAGCAAATTATTTCCATCTAACCCATTTTTATCTAGGGTAGAATTTTAATACACTATAGCCTCAAACTACTATATTCTAAAAAAACAACAAATTAATCATATAACTTAGAGGACTTATATTAATTTTTAGTAGGAACTTATATTTGTGATAGGTTTTTTTTAATTTTTTTAATGCAAAATCATCTTATGAAGTGGTAGTTTTGTCTAAACCTAACAATATGGGGAAAGGACATCTCCAACACTGGTTCAAAAGGAAAAAGAAAAACAATCAGGAAAAAGGCAATATAACAACGAACAATAAACTGAATTCAATTGTTTGTACATGTTGGGTAATTTCTAAGGTGGCAAGTATATAAGGAAAGTAGAAGAAAAAATATTCTTGTAAGAACCCATCTTGTACCCTTAGTAATAAACTCAAATTGAGGAATCAAGGAAAGTGATTAATTGACGCTTTTAGGGAGGAGAGAAAGGTAATCAATTGACATTTTTATGTTCATTTTGCTACACTAAAATTAAAACTAGCAGTTGCACGCTTTTTTCATGTAATGGAAGCCGATAGGAAGTTTTTTTTTTTAATAGGATTGTGTAAATATCGGAGAGAATGAAAAATGATAATTATCATTATGTGTTGAAATTATTGATGTTAGAGTAATATTTTATTAGCTAATAATTATTTATTTAATTATTAGTCTATTATACTCTATGCTTAAGCTAAACTTAGGAATCTTATAATTCTTTAGGGTTTTCACCTTTAGGGTTTCGAGTATCCTCTTATAAGGATTCTCTCTTTGTATTTTCATAAAAACTGTAATTATTGAATTGCATTCTTGTTGCACAATCAATATGACTCCTCTTTTCTAGATCTCTGAATTCTGGCCTCCATAGCTTTTTTTGCTTCTCTCTTTTTGTGATAGGTTTGCATGCAGGTAATCTTTAGGAGCTGTAGAGTTGATTTTTCCTCAACTCCAATATGGTATCAGAGCTCCAGATCTACATGCCCCTGTTCTCTTCGTGAGAGATTTTGGGCCTTGTTCTTCAAATCTATGTATTCGAGGGTTTGTGCAATTGTTTTTTTTTTCATTTCTGGGGGTTGCTATTTTTTTGGTACATTTTGGTGCCAAAAGGACCTCACGGTTGGATTCAGGAGGCCAATTCCATGAATTTTGATATATAATTCAACCTATTTTGGTGACAAGGGCATCTGGGCCATGATTTTTTATTGGCACACTTTACAGGGCACAAAAATCCATACGGTTGTACCTGCAAATGCGTCATAAAATTTTCGTAAAAAAAAACAAAAATAAAAAATTTCACCCTCTTTATGCCCTAAAAGAGGGGTTTTTTCTTTTGGCCGTAACTTGGTCATACGAAGGCACTTTTTCGAAAACTTTATATCGTCGAAAAGCTCTTTTCGAGCTCTCTTTAGATCTGGAGGTTTAAACTTTTGATTTTACTTTTTTGATGGAATTTTTTGCTGTCAAAGTCAGAGGTTTTTTTTTTGCACTCCGAGAGACATAACTTGAGCATCCAACCTTTGTTTTTCGAAAAATTTATATCATTGGAAAGATTGTTCTGTATTATTACCATTCATATAAGTTTTCTTTCCAGATTCTTTTCCAGGTATATTTTATTTAATTTTTTGCTTTTTAGCACTTTGGTGAATATCTTGGATGTTTCAGTCCTGGGATCTCTTTCTTTGAGTAGGATGTCTCGTCTTTGGCTATTATTTATATATTTCCAGTCTTCCGTCTCTTGTGATCATTGCAGCATTTTATTTATGCAAACACACTGAGATAAAGTGCCACTATGTATTGTATACTTGGGATCTTGCACATCTTGTGCCTTACTGTACATGCACTACTTATAAAATGCCATGGGGGGGTTGATGTTTGCCTTTGTTTTCCATCTACCTTTGTCACGTGAGTGTTCCTTCCATGACATTAGCCTCATCAAGTGTGTCAAGTGAGTGTTCCTTCCACGACACTATGTACTTTCTCTACACCTTCGCTGTTCCTGGTTCTTTGTCATGTAGTTCTTGTTGGCTGTTCTTTTCAGTGTATCCGTTCCTATCCCTTTTCAACATTATGGGGAGGTTTGTCCTATTGTTCTAATGCTTCCTTGGTCTGATTAATCAGCGCTTCAGGCTTTGGTGTTTCATGTCATTTGTATCTTCAAGTTCAATTGTTTTCCTTTGTTTGCCATCTAATTCGAGTAGTGTCATTTGAGGGAACTCATGCAGATTATAGTCTTCTCTACCTGGTCATGTTCTATTTCAGTGGAGGTTCTTCAGATCAGCAGTTACTCTTCGACAGTGTTTGCAGCTATTTCATGTTGAACAATGGTGTTCTTCATTCTCTTTTTTTGTTCCTATCTTCTGCAACACTCTTGTTTGGAGGCTTCTTAGTCCTTCACTTGAGCTTTCATCTCTTCTTGGAGAGGATTTTTTTTCCCATAGGGTTCTCTCTTTTTTCTCCACTTTACAAAGATTTTATTATACTTGGGTACCTCATCAAACCTAGTTGCCGGGATCCATTGTTGCTTTCCTGTATTTTTTACATGCTTTTTTAGTCCTTAGTTGTTTTTTAGCTACTCCCTAAGTTCATCTTAAGGGGGGGAGGTGTTAGAGTTATCGTTTATTAGCTAATAATTATTTATTTACTTATTAGTCTATTATACTCTATGCTTAAGCTAAACTTAGGAATCTTATAATTCTTTAGGGTTTTCACCTTTAGGGTTTCGAGTATCCTCTTATAAGGATTCTCTCTTTGTATTTTCATAATAATTTTAATTATTGAATTGCATTCTTGTTGCACAATCAATATGACTCCTCTTTTTCTGGATCTCTGAATTCTGGCCTCCATAGCTTTTTTTGCTTCTCTCTTTCTGTGACAGGTTTGCATGCAGGTGATCTTTGGGAGCTGTAGAGTTGATTTTTCCTCAACTCCAATAATTGAGTTGGTGGATATGAGAGACTTGACTAGGGTAGATTGTTGTTGTTGGTTAAGAATGGTATTTATGTAGGTTTCTATCAGCTAGGTAGTTATATTAAATAGTGTCATCATTGTAAGATAGTTTACTTATACTATTTGTCTAATATTAGAGATCAAATTGCTTATGTAATTTGACATAAACATTTTATCTTTCACTTCAAATTTGCATTAATTGCTTTCCTTTTAAATATTTTATTCGGATTACCCTATATCTCAATTGATGCTTTGTTTAAATTTAGTTGATATAATTTAATATTGGCAAGAGCATGATGGATAATATCACTTGCTTTATCATCTCTTTCATATGTTACACCAACAACTTATTTGCATATGTAGATGGTGTTTCATTTTCATTTTCATTTTCAAAGAAAGTTAAAAACTTATGCTCCTACGATAGTTAAAAAATGAAAGTATATAATAGACAATAAATTAGTTTAGAGAAAATAGGATAGCTTTCAATCATCTAGAATGAAAAGATTCATATGAAGATGTGCATGTATATTGTAAAGGAAAGGTATTGACCACCTTCAAAAAGCAGCATGCATTCTATGTAACCACAAGGAAAACAAGACACACCTAAGAAAGCTTATCTCCAAAAAAAAGACATCTCTAGATAAGAGATATCTATGAGAAAAAAGAAATATCTTACAAAAAGAAATATTGTACACTAACAAGGTGTTGTTGGACTTGTGAGGCATTTGATGGTAGCCTCAATTTATCTTAAGTGAGTAGGTCATGAATGTTCTAGCCTAGGTGGATTTGTTGAAACAAAAGGGCCCTCAATTGACTACTTTATTGAATTTTACAAAGTTGTAACCACGCTACATTCAATAGGTTAGGGAGGAGTCGTGCATGCATTTCTAGATGTCTTAAGCAAGGTGTGTCTATGATTCTCCGCTTAGAATTGAACATATATTTCAGCACTTTTAACTTAACTTTATTTATTCCTTCTTGGTTGCATAATTGATCACTTAGTTTGTATTGCTAGATCCAAAATTAGCATCCCAACTTGATATTTCATTTTTTTTCCCATTTTGACGTTTGAAATAAAAATAAATTATTTTGTTTTCATTGTGTATTGTGTCATGGAACCAATAGGCTTATTAATTTGCAATCCATTTCAATGTAGATAGTCATTAGTTCCTTTTCATTGATATCATTCTCCATCTTTTTCTTAAGAAATCTATTAAGGTACAAAGTAGTATAAGGTTAGTTGTTTAGGTATATTTGCATTCTTAGTGTCTTTTCAATAAAATGGACAAGTTTACATCATTTCTTTTGGAATATAGGGAGGAGATATTGTGTATGTATTTTTTGATGCATATCAACCCCTTTCATGATACTTGCATGACACATCCAATGGTAATTTGCAAAATACTAAATAGTTAACAATCAATAGTGTTGGATGAAAACCAATGATTAGTGGGGATGATCAAGATCGTACCTATTCATAGACAGGTACCAAAGTGCCCCTTTACATTTTTAATTGGTTATACTAATCGGTGTACTTGGCCTTTGTTATGTGTTGTCCCTTTTCATGACACCTGTAATCAAGGATTAAATGCATAATTTATTGATAATGTCAATGAGAGAAAATACAAGGATTTAAATGTAGGATGATCAATATCAATTCTATTTGCACATATGTTTCCCTTAATATTCTTCACTAGCTATCTTGTTGGGTGTACTATTCTTTTATTACACATTTCCCCTTTCACAATACCTAGATCTAATGATAAAATGCAACTCTTTGATAATGCCAATGGAACAAAGCTAATACAGAAAGGTGTAATGTGTTTTTTAATTAAAATTCTCTTCTTTGAATTGAATAATTCTATTAGTAATTGCTAGAATGCTTGTAGATATTTTAACATCTTTTACATAACTTGGCTGCTCCATACAATAACAAATTAGGAACAAGCTACCAATTATGAATAAGTATAGTTACATTACCAAACTCCAATCAAAATTGTCCTATCACATGCAACATGAATTGTGTTGCAATGTGTAAAATATATATTTTATTTATTGAAAAAAGAGTTGAAAAGAGATTCCACAATTTTTTTCATAAGATTTATTTGTTACATTAATGTATACTAATTTTTATTTTTTTTTCTCTATAATAGAAAATTTGGATTCAACACCATCTAGATTTAAACTACATGAACTTTGCCATTAAACCAAATATTTTTGACATACTAATATTATTTTATTTGAAAAGTAACATTAATCTGAATAGATTTTTAAAATTAACAGTGGTGTAAGCAAATATAAAACACCACAGATCGTCCATTAATATTAATCTACTTCGAAAGCAACGGTAGTGGGAAGGAAATATAACTCATTATGCAGATCGTCCATTAATATTATTCTACTTTGAAAGTAACAGTAGAAAAGTTCCTACAGTAATGTCCATGCATACAGTCCTAACGTGGAGAAGAGACGAAAAGTCTTTATTTTAGTGTGACAAGTTTTACAACATTCCAGCTGTTTCGAGATTGAGCAGACGTCTCCAAGTGAATTATTCAGATCTTGCCAGTGAAGAGCAACAATGACGGGCAAAAGTCTAGAATTTTCTTAACCCATGGAAATGCTTAAACTGTCACATCGGAGTAAGACATGCAAAAAATTTGCGTTCGTCCATATTTTCCTTTCCTTTGATTAGTTGAACATCTGAGAAATCAAACCCCGAATCGCTCACGTTTTCGTTTAGCTGTTTCTTGAAATGTGGCACTTCCTTCTCCGCTCACATACGTCTATAAAAACACTGCCCAATGCTCTCTCCAACTATTCCTATTCAGCGCTTTCATCTGCGTAAAACCAGATGATGGCCAACATATTTAAAAGCGCAGCAGCAGATTTCGTCCGGGGAAACCATCTCCGGCCAAACTCTCCACCCGCCGGGAATTGCAGTAATAATATCCGGTGTAATTCTGAAAGCCCAACGCAAATCGGGCTGAAACGCCGGGACTTGCTTGTGGCCTCCACGCCGGTGCACGTGCCAGTGACGGAGCTTCTTCTGAAGCCGAGGGATCAGGTTTCGAGTCTCACCGACTACCACAGCCTCCAGAAGGCGCAGAAGCTCAAGTTTAAATACGTCTCCGACATTGACGTGGCATCTCTGTTTCCTTCATCGGAGGGTGAACCCTGTAACGGAGGTCCTGTTGAAGCTCGTGTTATCAGGCCTGCATTTAGTGAAGAATCTCGTGGCCGGCAAGAGGAGGTTGTAATACAGGGGATTAAAGTTAGCAGGCAGAGGCCATTGTGGTTCGACGTGTATGTCAGATTAGCGGGCGGAGAAGAAAAGAATGAATATTATCGTGGGTCTTTCATTCATATGCCACCTCGCAAGAAATTATCTCGTGAGTATGAGCAGAAGCAGGGAAGGAGGGTGGCGTCGTGCAGTTTGAGGTTGGGAATCGGGCAGCTGATTGAGAAAATGGATGTTCATCAGCAGACGACTTTTATAGTGACTTTAGTGCCGAGACTGAAAATGGATGAAGATCCCCTCTCTGTCGAAAGCATCCGTATAGATTATTCCTGATTTTTTCTTTCAACAAAGGCAGTCATATTGTTGATGAGATGTATATTTTACTTGCAACGGTTAGTCTGATAGTAATAATATGTTTCCAATAATATACTGGAGGTATAAAATTATATAATGTAAAAATTAATGATAAATTATTGATATTTAATCTAAATTTTTTACAAGAGAATAGAAAATCAGTTACAATTTTCATATACTCTCTTTTTATAAATAAGAATATTTTTCCAAATTTTTTTTTTCTGAGACTCAATTTTACTGCTACTTTGAATAGTATTGGGAGATATTATAATATATAATATAAATTTATTTATATTATATTTATAATTGAATAATATTAATAATTAACAATAATTTCAGAGTTAGAAATAAGTATTTAGGATTAAAGTTACTATTAGCTTATGAAGGAAAACTTTCTCTATTAAGACTTCTATAAAGAATTTATTAGTACTAAAGCAAGCTAGGTAGCTTCGTGAAGGTGCATATTTTTTATAGCATTTACCTTCTCGAATTAAATTATTATAACAATATTTCTAATAATAATTTTTTTTTTGACTTACATACTTCTTGTTAGTTGTGTTTTGACTAGAACTATTTGTAACAACTACGAAGTTCGTATTTAATGTTAGTAATGAGTAATTAACTTTTGAATACTTAATAAGAGAACGAAAGCATCGTCCCAATCCATGCCACGTGCATACACCCACATGTCTAACAGTAAATTTGCAGAAATGGTTCGTCCTTATGGGAAAACAGCTAGATAAAAGAAAGCACTGCTTTTCTGATTTTCTAGCTCATCCATAACCATTGTTTTCAACTGTTCCATGGGGGCGTCGTGGTAACAACCTATAATTTCTCCTCTTGACATTTTATTCCCTGTACTTTTAAAAACGTGGAGTCCCTACCACGCAAAAATCTACGAATTACTTGAAGCACACATAGAAGCTAGATTTGAATATTGTCTCCAGAATGTAACGCTGGCCAAATGCACAGTAGCAGAAAAGGAACAGATCATCCACCTCTTGGAATTCTGATAATGGGAAATGGTATGGACCAGGCACTTATCGGATAATGTCTGCATGCCTTGTGGTTACTCCATCACATCTTCACTTAGGATTTTCAGCCTGTTAAAATCACTGACCAATTTCGTTATCAGAACTGGGGAGGGTTGGAGTGTCACCGGAAAACCGTCGGCGTGAAAGACCAGACTTCTGGTGGGTGTTTTCCCATCATATAGTAGTCTATGGGCTAATTATTAAAAGATTCTTTTATATATAGTAAACGTGCGGAACTTTCTAAACGCAACTCTTACGTCAGACTAAGACGGACAGAGATTTTGTGTTCGTTCATTACGCCGACTTCACATTTCCATGTTCCATTGCTTTGATTAGTCCAACGGGTACCCAAATCAAACCTCAATTCGTTCATGTTTTAAAAGTGTTATAGCGACGTTAGCTCCAAGACTGAGGACGGATCAAGATCCCCTCTCTGTAGATCGCATCTGTATACAAGTCTACAAGATTGCTAATTTCTTAAAATAAAGAATAAACACTGAACACACAGAAAAATAACTTTTGCTCACAGAAAAAATTAAAAAACACACTGTATTATATTCCTCATAAACTGGTTACAGTTCTGCAAATCTTTTATTCTGAAAGCCAAACACAAAGCAGGTAAACAACGCTAAAAACAATGCTTACTTAAAAAGAAGAGAGAGATATAAAGAGGTTGCTACCTTTAAAGGCAAATAACACTGCAAGCTAAAACGTAAACAAACTAAAAATGATTGATTTCTTTCCACCAAAGGTAACATGGTGAACAGAAACGCTATGAAGCAAAATAGAATTATGTTATTATAGTTTCATATTTCTTTTCTGGCCAGTACTCATGGTAAATCTATCATGGTAAATCTATCATTAGTTACATTCAATTTGTTAAAGGGGAGGTATCATTATGTACTTGATTTATCATATATTGATATTATAGTAATTTAATATTTTGTATTATGGAAGTGATTGTGTTTATCTATTTGTCAATGATATGTTAATAACGATTTGAGATAGTTTTAATATGGTCATTTGTCCTTTTTAAGTTAATCTTTATGCATTGGGTTTATGCGTTTTATTTTGAATTTCATTCCAAGGCAAAGTAATTTCTATTGTTTACAAAAATGTTCTAAAAAAATGAGAGCACAATACCTAATTTATCTCACTATATTGCTGTAAAACAATTTGGGTCTTGCAAAGCATAAAGTATAGGGCCTAACAATCACTAGATCAATAATTGACATTAGAAACACAAATTGTCACGTTCTTACCTTCATAATAGTGTCATAAATTCAAATATTTTTAAATCGCAAATACCTCATACATTCTCATTCCGAACGAATCCAAAACAATACACATTTAATCCTCTAGAAGCAAGAGGAAGACTATCTCCACACTTTAAAATAAAATATTTAGGTATATTTCAACAAATGATAACAAAAATTAAAATATATTAATCTCAATTTGTAATGTAAAAATAAATTCAATTATATTATGTGGAAAAATACAACCTCTAATGTTATAGAATTTTAATTTAATGGTTCAAATAAATTATAAATTGGTAAATAAGCAAAATACATATTTGCAACACAAATGCCTTTAAAAAGGGTGTTGTTCAAATGCTCAAGCACTAAGGTATGCAAAGGAGATTATTCTTAGTTCTTAGTTCTTAAAAACTATGTTTGGATTTTATTGTTTCTTTTCTATTACTTGAGTTAAATTTTTGAAATCAATGGACCTTTCATGGTTTTAAAATGTATGTATCAGTGTTGGTTTTTGTTTATTAATGCCAATTACTAGAGATTGAGGAGAGATCGGAAGATTTAAGGTTCTACGATAAATTTAAGAAATAACAAGAAAGAAGATTGATGACGCTCATGTATGCAAGAAGGATGAGAAAAATGAATCAAATGTGGAAGATAAGTTAAAGTCTAATACAAAGATTGGCGAGGTGGAAGAGAAGAAAAATATCAATGGGAATAAATTTTTCAAGTATGATGAAAAGGAGGAGGAACTCCCACTCCCTTATGTGGACCATAGTTCTTATGATAGAGATGAGGGAAAGACTAGAAACATGTTCTACTTATAGTTGTTCATTAGATTTTTGACAAAAAGGAGACACTCGTAACTAATTAGTTTGGCGGTAAAATGTAGACCATAACAAACATGATACTTACTATCATTTATAAAAGTGAAAGAAAAATGCTCAATCAACCCCTTTATATTGTTATGAACTTTCAACCTTACAATGAATTTGCATGCTACTTACAATAAACACAATTGGTTTCAATTGTTGACAAATGATAGATCCTCTTTAAAATGGCATGGGTACTAACAATCTTTAAAACATAGGGTTTAACTATGAATAAATTAATAGAAAACATTGGAAACATAGTCCATCAAGGTATTATCTTCATAGTGGTGTCAATAAAATCGTATTTTCAAAAATATGAATATCGCTTGCATTCTCGTTCCAAAGATAGACATGCATTGACAAAAAATAAGTATGTAATCTTATGTAAGCAAGAGGGATGGTTTCAAAAAAAATTCAGCAAATAATTTCAAAAAATCAAATTATTATACCTCAACATGAAATGACTTTTTTGCTATTTTTGCGACACATTTGGAAACGTCTGCTCAACTCCCAGACAACTAGACCCTTGACTATTGAAACAACGGTCCGTTCTATAATAGAATAAAGGAAGAATTTAAGTTGGTTTGGTGATGGAGAATTTGTGCTCTTGAAAGAGAGGGGTCATAAGTTCAAATCTTACAGCGGGTAAAGTATGTACGCCTCATTTGTAGCATAGTTAGGTACCCCTAGATTGTTGGCATTCCTCATGTTAGAACGATACATATAGACATTATTATGGAAAAATCTATTGATTGTTTTCTGATTGTACTGAAATTCTGTCTCATATATTTTGAAATTGTATGGAAGATGATATAAATATGTAATTGTTTACATCTCGTTTGTATGCACAGTTAGGTGCCTCCCTAGATTGTTGGCATTCCCCACATCAGGACAACACGTATAGACATTACTGTAGGAACTTCTATTGATTGTTTTCTAGATTGTACTAAAATTGTATCAGCTCTATTTTAAAATTGTATAAAAACTGATATAAATATGTAATTATTTTTTAAAATTTATTGTTTGTAAGATTGAAATTGTTACCATAATCATATTTTTTAATAAAACTATATGAAACTTGTTTATGATCTATATACATTAAATTGTTTGAAACTCTTAATTATTAGTATATAAAATTCAAAAAATAAATAAAATTATCATGATAAAGCAATTGAAAAATAATTAGAATTAAAATATATGGGAAAAGCTACATTTAATGGGAATTGTTTAATACGCCCTTCAACTCCGTAAACAAAATATCTTGCCAGTCAACAACCACCCTGACGGCTAAACTTGCGGAACTTTCCTTCGCCATAAATTGCGCAACGGAATAAGACAAACGGGGATTTTGAGTTGGTCCATTACACCGACATCGCATTTCCATTTCCCTTCGCTTTGATTTGTCGAACACGTGAGAAATTGTAGACTCATTTTAGTTGTATCGTATAATTTAAATTTGAAAGAGGCTGAGACATTTTCATTTAAATAAATTTTGCGAATACTGTGTGCGTGTCTGGTGGATTAGATTGGCCTTGGGTGCCATACTTGTATATTTACTTCTGAAAATTATTCATTTGATGGTTGCTCAATGAATGTAGGGTCTGAAACCAAAATACTTAGATGGAAAAGATTAGATACTTTCTGAAATTATAATACAATGGATGGACAATCATAGGGATGCATTATCTTTTCCTTTTAATGTAAGATAGGAACTAACCATGAAATCTTTTATCTCTATAGCCCTATTGTGTGATCTTCACCTTTGATGTTTCAAGTGTCATCTTCTTCTTACCTTTTCACAACTTTGTTTACTTCAGATCAAAATAACATCTACATCCTTCTCCGTTGTTGCAAATAGTGTACACACCACCTACTGCCTACCTTAATGGCTACATCCATATATAGACATAGGCCTAGTGACATACACTCAATACCTATTCATACCATTTTTGTTAGAATAAACCTAGGCATTTTTCTAGAGTTGGTCCTTAAATGTGCAATAGGCACACATTTGTCCATTTTAGGAAAAAGCTAGGGATGGGTCCAGCATGCAAAATAATTTACATCAATAGATATAGATGATTCAACCATGCTAGTATGGGACATCAACATATCATTTTAAACACCGATGCACCAAAATGACTCTAGTATGTGGAACATGACACAATAATATGTATTTTACTTTTTAACAAAAAAAACATGATTTTAGTCCAATAATTCATTATTATTCTACCTTCAATGTATTGCACACTATAAATAAATAAACATGCCTCTTATCCATTTTTTATTTTCCTTGTAATTTATGTTTTTTCGCCTAATTCAATATTAACTCCAATGTTCATTTCTTAAAGTTAAAATGTAATCTATACTTAATGTTTTATTTATTGTTGTAAATTATTATTTTAAATAAATGAGTGTTAATAGTAATTTAAAGATAAGTAACTTCAATGGATGATCTATTTTAAGTTACATTTTAGTGTGTCCTCCCTTCTTTTTTGTAAATTTTCACATAACTATAAAACCTATAGTCACACAAACAACACACAAAACAAAATAAGTGAAAAAAAAAATACAAACCTAAATTTAACCAACCAAACCAATAACCACTTCTAATATTCTAATAAAACAATGACCACAAATCCTCAACATTTCCCAAACCATTGACATTATAATTCCACTACATTCTTTTGTTTCATGTCTTCTTAGCCCACTCTATTTATCTCTTGATTCACCTCTAGATACTTCCTCTTCCCATCCACCCCATTGTTATCTCTTCCCTCCCAACTTTTCAACTTGAGTCTATTCAATATTCTCATCCCTCTATACCCTTACATTGTAGCCCTCACTTGAACCCTTTCTCTACCATGATTTTCACTACCTTTACCTTGGTGGACAACATGAGCACATCTCACTTTCTTAATACAAAGGGCTACTTTGATCATAATGTACATTATAAACATAGTGAATAACAAAAGTGTTAAAATATTCCTTTTAAGAACCAAATTATTTGCAATCAATTTGATCACATGGATGATAAAATAAACCCATCCTCTTTCGTTGATTTCTTTCATACCTTATATATCTTCAAATATTTTTATGTAGACACACATAGCAAAAACTATGAATGAGATTCACCCTTCACATATGCAAAATTTTTCATCTAACTTTTCCTATTCTCCCTTTTCCATCCATGCCTCCCTCTATTCCTCCTATTTCCTAAGCCATCCTTGCTTTTTAATCCCCTTTGAATCAATTCCCCTCTCACCACTATTGCTTCAACATCCATCTACTCCCGGTCAATTTCCTAAAATTCATGTTATTACTTTATCTACCCCTTCTATACTCAATCTCTCACTTTACTATATCTTTAACACTCAATACCACTCATTTTACTCTTTTTATCCAACCCCTTTGTACCATTCTCCACCCTCCTTTATATTTCAAATAAATATCTTTTACCTATTTTCAGAATAAACCCAAATAGTGAGTCTCAAAATTGAGACATAAGATTTCTCAATTTGAATAGAGGTGAAAAACACATTCGTTAAAAGGTTTCCTTCTATTTCTTTTATTGAAATTACCCTTCGTAGTGTTACATTTTGAAATCCATGAATATCCCTTGCATTCTCAATACAAAGGCATATACATGCATGGATGAAAAAAAGTACGTCAGCGAGAGGGACAGTTTCAATTGTCTCAAGTTGAGCAGAAATTTTCCAAGTTGAATGGTATAACGAACTTGCCCTTCAACTTCGTACAACTTTGTTGCCAGTCAAGGACAACCCTCACCGCTAAACGTGCCGAATTTTCCTCGGCCATATATTGCGCAACTCTCACGTCGGATTAAGACAGACAGAGATTTTTCGTTCGTCCATTACGCCGACTTCACATTACCATTTCGCTTTTGCTTTGATTCCTCGAACATCTGAGAAATCAAACCCCGATTCGCTCACGTTTTCATTTACTTTCTTCAAACGTGCCTGCCACTAACTCCTCCCTTCTTCACATACCTCTATAAAAACATTCCCCAATACGCTCGCTAACCATTCAGCGCTTTGCTCTCTCTAAACCCAAACGATGCCCAACATTTTTAAAAGCGCAGGAGTGGATTTGGTCCAGGGAAACGATCTCGGGCCAACACTTCCATCTCCACCCGCCGGAAATTGCAGAAATAATACCCGCTGTAATTCTGAAAGCCCAACGCAAGTCCGACTGAAACGCCGGGAAATTCTTGTGGCCTCCACGTCGGTGCGCGTGCCGGCGACGGGACTTCTGCTGAGGCCGATCGATCAGGTTTCGAGTCTCACGGACTACCACAATCTCCAGAATGCGCAGAAGCTCAAGTTTAAATACGCCTCCGACTTTGACGTGGCATCTCTGTTTCCCTCATCTGAGGGTGAACCCTGTAACGGACTTCCTGTTGAAGCTCGTGTTACCAGGCCTGCATTTAGCGATGAATTCCGAGGCCAGCAAGAGGAGGTTGTAATTAAAGGGATAAAAGTTAGCAGGCAGAGGGCATTGTGGTTCGACGTGTATGTCAGATCAGTAGGGGGAGAAGAAAAGAAAGAATATTATTGTGGGTCTTTCATTCACATGCCTCCTCGCCAGAAATTATCGCGTGGGCATCAGCAAAAGCGGCGGAAGAGGGTTGCGTCGTGTTGTTTGAGGTTGGGAATCGGGCAGCTGATTGAGAAAATGGATGGGGAAGAGCAGACAAGTGTTATAGTGACGTTGGTGCCGAGACTGAAAATGGATCAAATCTCTGTAGAAAGCATTCGTATAGATTATTCCTAAAATCCCAAAACAAAGCGAGCTAGTCATATGGTGTCGTTATGGGTCGTATGGTGTCGTAAGGGGTCATATGGTGTCCTATGAAACCTTAGGACACCATATGACCCCTTATGACAAAATATGGTATTGTTATGGGTCGTATGGACACCTAAGGGGTCATACGGTGTCTTATGGGGCCATAGGACACCATATGACCCCTTAGGTGTCGTTAGGGATCATATTGTGTCTTAACGGGTCATATGGTGTGTTATGACCCCTGAAGACACCATATGACCCCTTAGGACACAATATGGTGTCGTTAGATGTCATATGGTGTCGTAAGGGGTCATATGGTATCCTATGACCCCTTAGGACACAATATGATGTTGTTATGGGTTGTATGGTGTCGTAAGGGGTCATATGGTGTCCTATGACCCCTTAGGACACCATATGATCCCTTAGGACACAATACGGTGTTGTTATGAGTCGTATGGTGTCCTAAGGGGTCATATGGTGTCTTATGACCCCTTAGGACACCATATGACCCCTTAGGACACAATATGGTGTCGTTATGGGTCGTATGGTGTCCTAAGGGGTCATATGGTGTCCTATGACCCCTTAGGACACCATATGACCCCTTAGGACACAATATGGTGTCGTTATGGGTCATATGGACACCTAAGGGGTCATATGGTGTCCTATGGGGCCATAGGACACCATATGACCCCTTAGGTGTCATTAGGCATCATACTGTGTCTTAACGGGTCATATGGTGTGTTATGACCCCTTAAGATATAATATGGTGTCGTTATGGGTCGTATGGTGTCGTTAGGGGTCGTATGGTGTCCTATGACCCCTTGGGACACAATATGGTGTCGTTATGGGTCGTATGGTGTCCTAAGGGGTCATATGGTGTCCTAAGGGGTCATAGGACACCATATAACCCCTTAGGACACAATATGACCCCTAATGACACCTAAGGGGTCATATGGTGTCCTATGATCCATTAAGACACCATATGGTGTCGTTATGGGTTGTATGGTGTCCTATGACAACTTAGGACAAAATATAGTGTCGTTATGGGTCCTATGGTAACCTAAGAGGTCATATGTTGTCCTATGACCCCTTAGGACACCATAAGACCCCTTAGGTGTCGTTAGGGGTCATATTGTGTCCTAAGGGGTCATATGGTGTCCTATGACCCCTTAGGACCTAGAGAGAGGAGGGACAAAGAAGAGTATGCATCTATTCCACATTTGGTGCATGCCAAATAGGGAGAGTGCCAAATGTGTACATAGAAACCCCCATCTCACCTCTCCCTTCTTTATCTCTCTTCCCTCGTAGTTCCATCTCTCTCTATGAACTAGATCTCATATTCTCTCTCCCCTTACCTCTTCTCGAGCTCTTCATTCTTATAGATGCATACTCTTCTTTGTCCCTCCCCTCTCTAGCTCTCACAATTCCCTTATTCTCCTATCCCTCGAGCTATCTCCCTCTTCATCCTCATTTGGCGTGTGCCAAATGTGGAATATGGACCACATTTGGCGTGCGCCAAATGGAATATCCATTCATCACATTTAGCGCACGCCAAATAGGGTGAGCACCATATTTTTCACGCGCCCAATGGCCCGCTTTAGGAAACACCAAACCTATGGTTTGGATTTGCCTTGGGCATCCAACCCAAAGGTTTGGACGACCATTTCAGGCTAGAGACGTGTTTTTATCATAACATTGAAAATTTTGACATATTTTTGGTCTTGCTCTCCGTCAGGTTTGCACGTGTTTCAATGAAGTTAAAAAAAATACTATGGTAAACTTGAGCTCCCTCTTAGCTATCCAACAATGTAATTTATTTCAAATTTTGATTTTGTTAAGTCTTTCATCTATAATTTCTTTTGTTAGTGTGTCCGTTTTTTGTCAAAAACCAACATGCACTATTTTGGGTATAGATTTTACACGTTCATCAGATTTTGAAAAAACTTACATTTTTAGAAACTAGACTCCATTCTACACGATTTTAAAAAAAAAATTTGATTTTTGATTTGTTTTCAATGATTTTAGGGGGGAGCACGCTCAAATTTCTGTTTTTCAGGATGTGTCCACTTCGAAAATTAGTAAAAAATCATATACTCATTAAAAAATTATCTGAAAATTCTGGCATAAACTACAAGGTGTTAGCTAATTTCTCACTGAATCGATTTTAAAAATTAAAAAAAAAAGCTAACATTTTAGGGGGGCCACAACAGACACTATGTTATGTTTTTTGCATAAAAACAAGACCACTTTTTGTGGCCCCCCTTTTTGAAGCCCTTAATCTCCACCATTTTCAAAAATAATTAGTAGTTTAGAAAGTAGACTCGAAGAACTCTGACTCTTCTTCTTGTTGCATCTTCAAATTTGGAGTGTAACTATCTTCAATTTGTCATTGAAGTTCAGACTTTGCTTATTTCAGAAAAAAAAAGTGATATCTTAAGACCCCCTTTTGGTACCACAACTTGGTGCATATACCCACATGTAAAATAACACATAATAACTAAAAATGAATAGACTAAAAAACTAATGCATACCGGAGCCTCAGATGGATGTGTTGTGGTCGTAGGAGGCAAAGTCATAGATGAATCAGTTATGACCATTTCCTATATCCATGGTAAGTGATCCAAAAGGAGTTAACTAGACGGTTTCAATCCGTTGTGCACTTAGTGAAAATGAGTTGATCTAAGACAGACATACCTTTTTCCTTGGTCGTGTTGGATCTCATAATATACGTGTAGGACTTCTACTGAAATGGAATGGTAGAATAACTATAGGAAGTTTGGAAGGGGCCTATAATAGTTTAAAGACAATCATACAAGTTAATAACGCAAAGTTGTTGACAAACTAGATAAAACAAATATTTTTAACATATGTAGAAAAAATGCACACTGAAGCCTCGTATAGTTCTCCTGTAACCTTAGGAGGCGTAGTCGAATCTGATGCAGCTATTACCATTTCCTATATGAAAAATGATAACATATGATATAGACATAAAAGGATTTAGTTATTTCGAACAAGCAAGAATGCAATCCAAAGTGAATATGAAGATATCACCTCTTCCCTCTGCTGAACCTCATCGACATCAGGTGCATTCATTAATTACATAAACCCCATATGTTTCTATATATAGAACAAATAAATTAAGTGCATTTATCAATATCTACATATACATGTTTAATCATAATACATTTCAACATTTGAATTTAAGTTGTAGTGAATTACCTTCTGACGTTTGGGTGTCCAAGAGGATATCTTTTTTTGCCTCGAAGTGCTAGAGGGTGGCTTTCTCACATGATATGTCCTTGAGGTAGGTGGGGTAAACTAATGGAAAAAAATTAACATAAGGGAAAAGAGCATGTATTTAATATATCACTTAAGTCAAAAATATATAAATCTAAATGGTACCGCATAGATATCTTGGCCAAAGTTAATGGCTGAAAGCGTGATATCATCAAGTTGGGACATCTCAGCCACTGATAAGCCCTGCAAAATATCAAGTAATGATACATATAATTAACAAAATATATTTTGAATCCAATGTATTATTATATTTTTAACAAATTAACAAATCTTTACCTCTGGTGATGAAACTACTTGTGACTGTGGAGTCGATTGAACAGTATGTGGTGTACTCCCACCACCTATTGCACCCTGCAATGCATTTTATTTATATGTCACTTTAAATTGTTCTAAAAATAAAAATTTATTTCTTTTTATAAGATTTAGTCACTTAATTGATAACATGTCATAAACAGAATTAAACACACCCGTGTCTGATAGAGAGGGTACAAAATATTGAGCAGTTCGTCGATGAGGGCCACATCCTCTGTAGTGGAAGCATGGCATCTACTCCCACAACATGTACACGAATGAGATGTCCCACCATCCTTGTTCGCATCAGTGTCTACACTAGAACATACACCCTGGCAGGTGGGGCACATATGTTGAATGGGCTGGCTCGTGCCAAATGATGCATGAGGTGTTGTTGATGAAGGAGGTGCCGTTGAGGAAGGAGGTGTTGCTGATGAAGGAGGTGTCGCTGATGAAGGAGGTGCTATAGGTGTTGGTACATCATCTGCTTTGACCAGCTGTGTGCCATGCTGAACAATGACATCAGTCAATCATGCAGCTGCTTGAAGAGTCTGTAATTCCATAGACTCCTTCAAGGATATAGGGATAGTGACATGAACCATGGGTTTAGGAGCTGTATGCCTCCTATGTTGTGGGTCTATCACCCTAAGGGCCCCAGGTCTATCCTACGTAGAGCCTCTCCCTCTACCTTGAAATTGTCGGATGTCAAAGTAATTTGGCTTCTCGCCGAGGATAAACTCACAATACAACTTTCTCAAAAAATATAGAGGCACCTCCCAATTATTACAAGGTGGTTGGTCAAAGACCATGTACCACCTATCCCAAAAAGCTTCTTTCAACCTAGCATGAACACACCAATGTATAGGAAACCGAGTCGTATTTAGTTCTAGGTTGTTACTCATAACAGGATCGGTGAAAAGAGTACATATGTCAACTTTACCTATGCCCTTTTTCTTCACTTGATCATATGACAACCCATCCGCATAAAATGTTTGACATCTATCTCTCCATGAGCCCCATTTCATAACCTCTCTAGATACATCATTTGCACTATTAGCCATTGTTTCTAATGTTCTGGCAAGGGTTGAGGGTGCTCAAGCCTAGAGGTCCTCAACCTATTCACCAATATAGAAATTTGGGTACTATTTTATGTAAGGCGATTGATGAGATCTTCTTGTGTGGCATATACATGATCTAATGGAGGATGTGGAGGGTTTCGAGGTGGTGGTGGTTGTTGAGGAGTAGCATTTTCAGGATTTTGAGGGTTTTCTTGTTGCACGTGTGCAATGTTAACAAGGTTTTCTTGTGTTGCTTGTGTAGGAGGAGGTCTTTGTTGTCTATTTCATTTTGGGGGATTGGTTGAAGAATCTGACATCAAATTAATAAAAACAAAACTTAAATCAATTAAAAAACCCTAATTTAATTAAAATGCAAATAAAAATAATCAAACAAATCAAATCTTACTTGTTCGATGGGGTGCCATTGTTGAAAATTGCTCTTGATGTTAGGAAAATAAAAAATAGCTACAAACCCATGCGAGTTCTATGCTTTTTTGGCTTTCCTTGTTGTTGTTCCACGAGTTTTGGCTTTGAAAATGGCCAAAACCCATGGCCTGCACAAAAGAAATATGTTAAAGGGTTTGAGAAACTTAAAAAAAATTTATTTTAAAAAAATGTTGGTTTTTTATATTGTTTTTTCTCTAGGTTGGGTGTTACCAAGCCCAACACATTTTTGAAATTTTAGAACACGCACGGGTTATGAATTTTTTTTTTTTTTTTGGCATGTGGCCACTTTTCTGTTCACCATCTTGGTGCACTTACCCTATTAGACTTGACATTAGAAAGATTCTTGGCTATACGAAACATAGTCATTCCCAGGATATCAATACTCCACCACTCCATAATTTTATCTTGGATTTTAGGGGCTATCAGCCACATTTTCTCAAATCTGAAGGGGTACGCCTTTCTACTACACAACGGAGAAATTGAGAGGCAGATGGGGAAGTGATCAGATCCAACACAAGCCAAGGCATTGATTCTGTAGGAGGCCATCTGAAGCCAATCAAGAGAGACAAGACCCCTATCAAGCTTAACCTGAATAAGATCCTCCCCACTACGTCTGTTGGATCAGGTGAACTTGGCCCCAATAAGATCAAGATCCAAAAGGCTCAAACAATTGATCATGTTAGCCAAGTCTTGTCTACTATCAATAGAGATAAATATACCCTCAGATTTCTCTAGATTAGAGAGAGGGGTGTTGAAATCGCCTAGAATAATCCATTTCTCATTAGGGAAGAGAGATCTAGCATGACAAATGGAAGACCAAAGGGCTTTCCTAGCCGATCTCCCATTAGGAGCATAGATGTTGGAAATGATCTAGGAGGATCCATCTTTAAGATTAAAGAATCTAGTAGCAATGTGATTAGGAGAAGAGAGAACCACCTTACCACTTAGCAGTCTTGGATTCCAAAGAGTGGCAATGCCTCTTGAAGCACCATCAGCATCCACACAGTGAACACCACAATCTCCAAAAATCGCCAGTTTGATTTTTTTCACTTTGCTACCAGGCATTTTCGTTTCTTGGACAAGGCAAATATTAGGTTTGTGATCTCTGACCAAATTGGATAGCAGGTCATGGTTGTGGGGGTGATTTAAACCCCTTATATTCCATGAGATGACCTTCATTTTGCATGAGGGGGGATCCCATCCCCATTTCTGGTAGTGTTCTCTAGGCTCCATCTGTTAGTAAGATGAGAGGGGGGGGGGGGGTGAATCATATAAGCTCACAATTCAATATATTCAACAGATTCAACCTCGATAGCCTTTACTTTAATATACAACCTAGACTATAAATCATTCAAACTCATAAACTGATAACCTTAAAACATCACAACACATTTAACACCAGATTTAACGTGGAAACCCAAATAGGGAAAAACCACTGTGGGATTTCGGACCCACTAAGAAATATACCCTTCTAGAGTATGCTCGGTTAAAAGGTAATCCTGTTATAGATTACATAAACACATTGCTAGATGTGACCCGGTTAAGGGATTTCCCTCAGATCTGTTAGAATCTTGCACTTTGTTAGAAGTGACCTTGTCAAAGGATTTCAAACACTCAACTAGAATGTTACCTTGCTAGAGGATTTACCAATAAGATTGTTAGGTCCACTCAGTTAAGAGATTTTATGTCACTTACAAAATAAAATAACAGTAATAAAATATATCTACAACTTCACATCTGAAATGCTAAAGCAGACTCTATGTGCTCAAAATAATCTTGTCATAAGACTTATCTTGCTCCTTGCTGGGCTTCTCAATCTGTTCTTCAATCAGATCTTCAATCTTCTATGCTCGGTGATCACTACAACAGCATCACTGTTCTTCTATTTGCCCGCATACATTGTTCATCAACAATTCCTTATTTATAAACAATTCCTAATTGCTTAATCTCCTTGATCACATTTCCCATGATTAATCTTAGCCATCAGATCATCAAGCTTGACTAGGTTCATTGAATCCTTCAATCTGAAAAACATTTTATGTCGCCTTGGAACTTGTATTCCTTCATTGGTACTTGTGCTAGGTTATGACCATTTAATCTGCACTGTAGATCTAACTCTTGTATTTTCATTGTCGTAGATCCTCAAAAAACTTCTTGCACGACATACCAATCATCTATACATCTCCAGCTCATTGGCATCCTTCATTTAATAATGCTTTTATTCATCCAATGCGTTCTGTTACTGCTCGGTTCTTACTCGGTTAATACTGAACTTCACTCGGTAGACATTCTGCCTTCTTTAACCGATATCGATAACCTTGGGGTTTACCGACTAGCTTCATTGCTCGGTAACATAGAACAATATTAAACCCATATTCATCTACTGAATGAAATCTTTTCTTATTCTTATTCAGTTAATGAGTACACATATATAGGATATCAAAACAATCAAAACAACAAAATCTCATCCCTGTCTAACTCGGTAATAGTTGCCCATTTGAATAACTTATTATTCCCCTTCATTTTCACATTCATTTTGTGTTACTTACCGACATCTTTATACTCATCAAAACATATTTCTTAAGATATGGTAACATCATACTGAATCAAAAAATCAATTTCTTGACATCAATGACAAAATAATATTATTAAGACAGTAATTATCCTTTATCATTTATATCAATAATCTCCAACAAACTTCTCAATATCCTTAAACCAACAAACTTATTGAAATGCCAACACCGTCTGCAATGGCAACCCGACTTTGTCTATCTCTGCTAATTGCATTGGGTGGTCTCCCCACCCCCCTTGATTCCGACCCACAGTCCACTTTTTGTCTATTTCTAGTTAAGACCCCCCTGAAATCGAAGTGTTTTGGCCAATAGGGGAGTTCCTTCTTCTATTTTTGGGTTTGACCTCAATAAACAGAGCGGAGTCTTCAAGAGATGATTCCTGCAAGGGGGAGGTTAGGGGTTTTGACTAAATAGAGTTATCCATATAAAAAATCATCTGAATGGGAATATCCTGAGAAGATCCAGAAGAGATTGAGGAAATCACATCAATACAGGGGGCATCCACAACAGGGGATTCCCCAATATTCTCCTCAGGGGCTGAGAGGCTCGGGTCAAGGGCAGCGGGGATGATTGGGTCAAATCTAGGTAGAGATCCATCTATATCAGTGCCCAAAATAATCGAGGGAGGATCTGCGGCTAGGGTATCCATCTTTTCTAAGAGCGGCTCATTCCTCTTTCTCTATGCCTTCTTTGGCTAAGACGGACACTGCCTGGCCCAGCGACCAACTTTTTTGCAGTGGAAACACGCAAAGGGGATGGATTCATACTCCATTTTCTGCACCCATCTGTCGAGCTTGGAGAAAAGATCTACCTCGGAAGGTAGATTTGTAGATTGTTTGACATTAAGACACAATCTGGCATAGACCAGTCATCTTTTAGTTGCAATCATTAGGTCGACTGAGGTTAGCTCACCAAAGCAAGCTGCAATACCCACAAATATTTCTTCTCCCTAGAATTACATGGGTAAACCTAGCAGTCTGACCCAGATAGGGGCTTCATTACATTCCCAATCTTTGGGATTAAAACCTGGTTCCCACTTTTTAAGGGCCAGCAACGCTTTGCCTAGCATCCAAGGACCTCCCGCCAAAAAAGATCAAAAATCTTCTTCACAAGCGAATGAAAGGAGAAGAAGCCACCAACCATAGCCACAACATCATTTTGACCTTTACCTTTCCATTTCCTCGCCACCCAGGATCTAACAACCTCAATATTTGGGCATGGACCAATAAATTTTCCAACGAAGACTAAGTGCATGTGAGCCATATTTTGATCCACAATACAATCTGGGATGAAGATGGAGCAAGTGCCAGAATCCCAATCCACTTTATGCGGTATCAGCGAAATGGCCTTGCCTTTAATTTTTGTTGCAAAAAGAGAGGGAATCTTATTATTGGGCCCTCAACCTCACCAGTTTTGTCGGAGATGACAAATTTTCCAATAGTAGTATTCTGCATGGTACCACCATCCCATGTATCATTCGAGGCCCCATCCAAAGGATCAGGGGCTGATTTGGTGGGGCGAGTCAAGGGGGAATCCCCTGGGCTCCCAGAACCAACGTTAAGCAAATCTTGGGTCCCATGGAGAATCCCTCCACCCAAGGTTCAAGGTATTCTCTTACCTTTGTTGATTATTTTTCAAGGAGAGCATGGATATATTTCCTTCATAGTAAGGATCAAGTGCTTGATGTGTTTATGGAATTTCATATGTTTGTAGAAAGGCAATCTGGTTCTAAAATTAAGATTCTTCGTACTAACAATGTGAGAGAATATGTCAATAATGTATTTAATGCTTATTTGAAATCTTTTGGAATTAAACATGAGCTTAGCATTCCTTATACAATGTAATAATGTATTACATTGATTAGGGTAGATAGTTAGAGAGGTATTTTCTTCACGGTTAAACTATTTAACTGCTTTATGTCATCTCCACCATTTTATAAAATGCATATCAAATGTATTGTTTGATATTGGATTAAAGGAACATTTTATGTATTTGTCATAACAACTGGTATCAGAGCGGTCTCCCTGAACGCCTATGAATATGCAATGAGTATCTGAAGTTGTGCATATGTTTATGTGCCTATGAAAATGGTGTGAGAGAACAACAAACAATCTTTGTGTATATGCTACGACAATCCAAGCAATCTTTGTGTATGTAAATTGATTGTAGTTCCCTCTTTCTTTAATCTACAAAGGGGAGTTAGGGCTTAGAAACAAATATTACAATTTTAGTGAAGTAATTACTGAAAAATAAAAGGGATATTTCATTATGGAGATTGTGGTTGATATGCTAGATAAATATTCTGGTTTTAACTTTCATACTTGGAAAATTAAAATTCAGATGCAATTAATGAATATAAATTTATGGGGAATAGTGAGTGGAAAAGAAACGAAACCTACATATGCATCTAAATTATTAGAGTGGGAGAACAGAGATGATAAAGCCAAAGCTATTATTGGTCTTACTCTTTCTAATTCAGAATTACATCATATAGATTTGGATACATCATTAGCAGATATTTGGGATAATCTCAATAAATTGTTTGGAGAAAAGGCATTAGATGCAAAATTATCTCTAAAACTTCAATTATTTAGGTTCAAAATGGAAAATGGAGTCAAAAAGTCAAGTCATATAAGTAGTTTGAAATCTCTTATCAGACAATTAGTAGAAGTTAAGGCTCCAATAAATGATGAAGATGCTAATGTTATCTTATTAAACAACTTGCCTGCAAAATACAATAATATTATTTTTACACTCAGCCAAATAGCCTCCTAGAGTTTAGAAGATATGATTTCAGCCCTTTTAGTAGAAGAAAAGAGAACAAATGCAGAAGATTACGAAGGTGTTTCTCAACTAGAAAATTCATTATATGTTCAAAACCATAATAGAAGATCAAGCACAAGTAATGAAGACATTAAATGTTTCCATTGTAAGAAAAAGGTCATAGAGCTTGGTCGTGTAACAGTCGAGCTAGAGTTGTTCTTAAAGGAAAGTTCAAAGACAAAACCAATGGAGAAAATATTTCTTATATTGAGAATGGGGATTCATCAAATGATCAAGTTATTATTTATGAAATTCTCTTAGTGATTTTGGAGAAGTGCTATAAGTCTTCACTTCATTGGAGGCTGGTGGCACATGAGGATGGAGGATTTCCATCATCTCAAGTTAGCTTCTCTCTTTGAGATGGTGTTTTGCTTGAGAAGTGCTTTTTGTTTTTTGGTTTCTTGTTTATTCCTTGTTGTTGTTGGCATATTTGAAGATTCATGTATTGTGAAGTTTGTTTTCGGAGACAGGTAAGAGGTTTGGTGTAAATCTCAATATGGATGGTTGTCCAATAGTACTCAAGGCTATGTTCGAGAATTATACCCTTCCGAGGGTTATCAGACAACTTGATGAAGCCATGTGGTTGGAGGGTTTAGTATGGATTATTGCTGAATAATTCGGGACATCAGATAGAGGCTAAACCTTTTCGAGGGTTACGAGATAGCTTGATGGAGCTAAACTTGATTCATAATTTGTTTCTTCAAATACATTTTTCACAAAATGTGTCTATATATATTCTGTAATCAGCAATTTTTATTATGTAAGGCTTAAGGGGGGTGCTTGGATAAACATTTATAAAGAACAATATAATAGGGGGGGATTGTTAGTATAATGTATTACATTAATTAGGGTAGACAATTAGAGAGGTAGTTTCTACACAGTTAAACTATTTAACTGCTTTCTGTCATCTCCACCACTTTATAAAATGCATATGAAATGTAATATTTAATATTGGTATAAAGGAATATTTTATGTATTTTTCATAACAATAACGTCACCATAACACTTGTAAAACATGAACAAAGGGAGGCTTGATTTCGCACTTGTTCGACTAATCAAAGTGATGGAACATGGAAATGTGAAGTGAGTGTAATGAACAAACACAAAATCTCTATCTATCGTAGTCCGACATGAGAGTTGCGCATTAAGAAAATTTCACGCGTTTACCCATCAATGTTACGGTCCAATTGGAGTCTCTTCTGAAGATTGTATGGTTCTGTGTGTAAGCAAATATGTAATAGCATCTAACTAAATTTGGAACATGCGGGCTCATGATTATAGACTTTATAATTGTTGGTAACCCAAGTTTATTTTGATCATAAATTATTATGATTAAGTGATTTAGTCTTAGAATTTTGAATGGTTAAAAGTATCAAATGTTGTTTTTGATTAAAGGTAAAATAGGTTTTGAAAGGGTCTTTAAATATTTTACAATAAAATGTCGTCTAAAAGATATCTAGAGTCAATTGGCACAACAAACCAATAGAAAACAAGAAAACAGAAAATAGAAAAACCTACTGTAAATCTTTATAATTATTTTTATCATAATAAAAAATTATAATATAATTGACACTAATTTGTTTAAAGAGTAACAAATATTACTTGTGCTAATAATCTTATTATAACATAAAACTAAAAAAAATATCGCAATACTTCTCATTGGTTGAAGTTAAAATTTTGTCCGGCTTTATAATTCAATAATTTCATCACTTATTGAATTTTGCTACAATACTTTTACTTTAAAATCTTCAATAGTAACATATGAATCTTTACAAATTTGGGATTATGAAAGCTAGATAAAAAACTTGAAATGTGAAAATGGAAATAGTTAATGACTTAATATTATTATATAAAACAAAACTTACATGAAGAAAAGAGATCAATACATTACTAAAAGAAAGCTCTAGTGATTATATTGTATAATAATCATATATATTAAAAACAAAGTTATAATTAGTAACATTCTATTTTTTTTAGAGGTATAGCACCCTTTATAAATTGTAGTGCAATTGGTAAAATGTCATTCGGTACCACATGGGTTGGAGGGATACTTGACCTCGTGACCTCATGCTTTATCTATGGAAGCTCTCGCCAATCGAGCTAAGCCCCCAACCCAATTAGTAACATTCTATTATTAAATTAAACTTTATTTATTTTCATCATATTTATTTACTAATAGCTTAGAATTTTAAAATTATTGGTGCTAATGTGACTTGGTGGACAAAATGTATTCTACACCATTGCCTCCTTTCAAAAAAAATTTGATATTTAGAACATGAGTGTGCACATTCAAGTCTAGAGGATAGAAACACAATATATTGTTGTTCTATGAGATGAAAAAATGTAGACACATGATTTTCTTTGATACAAAAAAAAATCATGTCCATATAAGATGGAGTATTTTTTGAATAATTCATTATTCAAAAAAGATCAAAATGACTAAAATCATGATTTTACCACCTAGTAAACCAAATGTCAACTCAAAATATCACTTCTTAAAATCATCTTACCAATAGCATAAATATCTTTAAACTATATTTAAACTATAAATTCATTAATAACATTTAAAAAATAAATAAAAATAAACATATTTAAACTATAAATTCATTAATAACATTTAAAATTTTTTTACACTAAAGTCATTTGAAGAAAAGAAAACTTGCATATTGTTAATTACATACACCCAAGATTATTTGTTAAGTACCAAAATTATTATTGTCATAGGAACCCTAGTTGACAATAAAATAATAATAATTTTAATGCAAAATACTAGTATGGGTGTCTACAATTAGTCTTGTATACTTTTTGTCAGTAAAGCAGAGTGGGTAAAGAAGAATTTATAAATTTCCTCGTGTTTTGTAATTGTTTAAAACTTCCATTCGCAATGCCAAATGCAACTCAATTTAATCTTTTTGTTTCTTTCTTATCATGCTCAAAATGTCGGCAACGGAAAAATATTCCCGGGTCAAGTTTCACATATTTCCGACAGCATGAGGCTTTCTCGATGGACAAAACCAACGTTAACATAGCTTATTGACTAACTAACACGACAAGAACTATGCTGCATTGCAATCCTTGTTTATAGATATAAAATTTATACTTTGTAAAAATAACAAACTTTTCTCCTTTGATACATTGATATGTATTAAATATCTCTTTATTTTAAAAGTAAAATTGGTGTGAAAGGAGTATAACTTGATACACAAATATATTTTAAAAGTAACGGTGTTGTAAGCAAATATAAAATACCACGAAGATCCTCATTGATATTATTCTACTTTGACAGCAACGGTGGTGGGAAGGAAACATAGCTCGCTATACAGATCGTCCATTAATATTATTTTTCTGTGAAAGTAACCTGCACTAATCGTGTCCATACATACCGCCCTAACGTGGAGAAGGGACGAACATCCTTTATTTTAATATGACTGCTCACCAGCTGTTTGGAGGTTCACCATACCAAATGGTTACCAGTGAAGAGCAACAATGACGGGCAAAAGTCTAGAATTTTCTTAACCCATGGAAATGCTTAAACTGTCACATCTGAGTAAGACATGCAAAGATTTTGCGTTCGTCCATATTTTCCTTTCCTTTGATTAGTTGAACATCTGAGAAATCAAACCCCGAATCGCTCACGTTTTCATGTAGCTGTTTCTTGAAATGTGGCACTTCCTTCTCCGCTCACATACGTCTATAAAAACATTGCCCAACGCTCTTTCCAACGTAACTATTCCTATTCAACGCTTTCGTCTGCGTAAAACCAGACGATGGCCAACATATTTAAAAGCGTAGCAGCAGATTTCGTCCGGGGAAACCATCTCCGGCCAAACTCTCCACCCGCCGGGAATTGCAGTAATAATATCCGGTGTAATTCTGAAAGCCCAACACAAATCGGGCTGAAACGCCGGGAAATGCTTGTGGCCTCCACGCCGGTGCACGTGCCAGTGACGGAGCTTCTTCTGAAGCCGAGGGATCAGGTTTCAAGCCTCACCGACTACCACAACCTCCAGAAGGTGCAGAAGCTCAAGTTTAAATACGCCTCCGACATTGACGTTGCATCTCTGTTTCCTTCATCTGACGGCGAACCCTGTCATGGACTTCCTGTTGAAGCTCGTGTTATCAGGCCTGCATTTAGTGAAGCATTCCGAGGCCGGCAAGAGGAGGTTGTAATACAAGGGATAAAAGTTAGCAGGCAGAGGCCATTGTGGTTGGACGTGTATGTCAGATCAGTGGGCGGAGAAGAAAAGAAAGAATATTATAGTGGGTCTTTCATTCACATGCCGCCTCGCAAGAAAGTATCGCAGGGGAGGAGGGTGGCGTCGTGTAGTTTGAGGTTGGGAATCGGGCAGCTGATTGAGAAAATGGATGGGGTAGAGCAGACAAGTGTTATAGTGACGTTGGTGCCGAGACTGAAAATGGATCAAGATCCGATCTCTGTAGAAAGCATATGTGTAGATTATTCCTGAAATCTCAAAACAGAGCAAGCCAATCATCGATCTCAGCTAATGAATTTTATTGATTTATTGTATATGAGGGATAAGAACCATTTAATTGTTTGTTGAATTTTTTCATTATTAAACAAGAGACGGAGAGCGTCATGTTCCTGCCGAAAGTGGAAGTGGAGAGTGTGGTAGATAAAGGAGAAAATGTAAGAATGTGAGAGGTAGAGGAGAGCAGTGAAACCATGACATTCGACGAAACCATATTTCTTTGAGACATTCTGCCAAACAGTTGGCATGCCTTTTGTATTCTTCCACAGTTTGCATATATTTGCTATAGTTTTCAAGAATGTCATATGTTATGCAATATCAAGAGAACTCACACCATGGAAATGCTCTAGTAGACAATGTATGCGAAATGTGGAAGCTTAGACGAGCGACACGAAGTGTTTGACAAAACACTTGAAATAAATGTGTTCACACTGATTGCAGGATATGTACAAGGTGGATTTGGTGAAAAGCGTTCAGGAACTTCAAGAAAATTCAATTGGCAGGTGTTAAGCTAGACTCTGCATCCTTTGCCACCATCCTCGCAGCTTGTGCCAAATGGGAGCTTTGGAACAGGGTATGGACATCCATGAAAGCATAAAAGATGGAGGTTTTTTTGAGATAAATGTGTTCACACTGATTGTATGGGACATGTGAGACGATAGACAAGCCACACGAATTGTTTGACAAAATGCTCCAAAGAGATGTAACGTATACATCACCATCAGACCAAAAACGATCGACTCCACCACTGCAGAATACAAAAAACTGTGTATACTGTCAGCTTCATTAACTGTAAGAGATATATTCATTCCACAGTATACTGTCAGCTTCATTAACAATATTGCAGTACAGGTGTGTTACAGGTGATCAACAGTAGAAAAAGTAGTCCCCATTACAGAAAATAATCATGAAAGATCTTTCGAATCATACAGTACACCAGTGATTAAACCACGACAACCAGCCACTAGTTTTAGCATTATACTTTCGTTGAGTTTCACCATTTAAGTTCCACCATTGAATAACTTTGCATTTTTCAGTCTGCAGGAATAAATTTATAAAGATAACTGAACAAAGGTGTAATAATATTGTAATGAATTTGTATATATTTTTGAAGAAAAATGTGTAATAATTTTCGCATAGAAATTTGAGATGAATGACAGATAGTAAATCTATGAGGAAAAAACAAAACTATATTAATTTCTACATTTGATAAAAAAAACAATAGAAACATACAAAGGAGAGAGGAGACAGGAGACAGGAGAGAGGAGAAACCCATAAATGGGCTCTGCTGAACATAGGCCTAGTCTACATATTTAATGTGTTGAAGACTCTAGAGAAGAGTTAGATTTAATTACACGTGAATAATGTGGATTGAAGTCTCTAGAAGTTACTGGTGTGCAGGAATTTTCTGGAAGACAGAAGTTTCTAGGAATGTCTAGAGGATAATTAATTTATCTACCAACATCCCCCCATAAATTAATTATCAGATTGTTTTTGATATCCCCTCATAATCGAATTAGGATGGGTCCCGACTTCAAGCTTTTTTAGGTACCCATTCACAACAAATTCTGTTTCCCCTAATCACTTTGGGTTTTCACAATTTACCCTTAACCGATTCACTACAAACTTCACTTTTACAATAACTTTTGGGTTTTTAATTGGTTTACCCATAACCATTTGGGTTTTCGCCAACTGATACAATCACTTTGAATTTCATATTACTTTGGGTTTTTTACCCAAACAAGTGGTTTTGGCTTACCACAAACCATCACAAGAGACTTAGCACTAACATGGTTCCAATGACCATCACAATGGGGAAACTTTCATCACTGCAGAGTTTTTTACTAAAATTATTGAGTCCATATAAAAAGAAATCCATCTACTGAGACACATGGGTAACCAGCCACTATGCTCGCTTGTTCTATAGGAATTCTTTTCACATACATGGTTCATCAATAATGTATAGCATAAACTCTGGGGTGTCGGGTACCACCAATCATACACCCCCACAACAACTTAGATACACTACATACTTTAGATTTTCTCAATACTATGGAGGATCTTCTCAATTTCTAACAATCTTCTTTTACATAACCACTTTTGCTGCAACATTGCCTTCACATTTAGACACATAAATTTTCTCAAAACCGATCAGAACACTTTGCACATTTGATCAAAATACTTCATCTTCCAATAGCACTACTTTACCATCAGACCATCACCAAATTGAGCTGCGAAAAGAAAAACACTAGCCCCAATCTTCAACACCATCACTGTCCTTGGCAATACACTAACTCTGTAAACTAGATCATAACACAAACAAAGATACAGGCCTGCAAATTGGAGCGCACTTTGACTTCGGGCTTCTCTCCTCTGGCATCCTCCTTTCTTCTTCTTCAGCAACACTTTCTTCTTCAGCTACGTCTTCCGATAAATGAATGAGCTCCCTTTTTGTTGGTTTGCTTTACCTCTCTTAATACAATTTCCTTAACAACTACATTTGCCAATCTTTTGGCATATTGCACAACAATTCTGACTAGGAATTGACTCTAGCGAACATCAGCAATCCAACTTTCTTCTCCTTGGGTAAACTGTAGCGCTCAACAACTTAGTCGTAGTTTTTATATCTGACACTCAATCCACACTCTTTAAACAAACTGCGATCTATCTTCACAGATCAGGTATCCTCCTTTTAGCTTCTAGAATTTGAGCAAATATACTTCTAACGGTGTCAGATCATTCTCCCAGATTTGGTCCAAGGCATCTTATTTACTCCCACATGAATCACTCTTCTGGCTCCAGGAAGCTCATAAACCATCGGCTCTGATACCATGATAAAAAAAACAATAGAAACACAAAAATACAGAGGAGACAGGAGAGAAGAGAAACCCATAAATGGGCTCTGATGAACACAGGCCCAGTCTATTCTATAAACAATCAAAAGCATATTTAATGTGTCGAAAACTCTAGAGAAGAGTTAGTTGCAGATTTAATTACACGTGGACAATGTGGACTGAATTTTCTAAGAGTTACTGGTGTGCAGGAATTTTCTAGAAGATAGAAGTTTCTAGGAATGTCTAGAGGATAATTAATTTATCTGCCAACAACATTGATGTAATAGATTTATATATCTAAATTGAAAAAAATGCACAGCGAATAAAGATTTTATTGATTTTATAGCCTTCTTAGAAACATGGTATATATATTAAATGCAAAACTCTAAGGCAAATTACTGATTTTGTGAAAAACAGAACAACGTACAAAGTATTAGTAAACTGCCTTCACAGTGATCCTAGACTTCCCATAGGCCTAAAAGTGCCTGCTACCCTTTATAGAGTAGCTTCCAAGTATATGATATACTTGAATTGTGGAATCTTCTGATCACAAAGTTAGTTAAAAACCTTAAATCCTGTATGAAATCAGTTCAAATTGTGTAGGAATTGTAGACCTTCATGCTTCCTTGATCGATTCCTTCCAAAAGAAGAATTAAAACTTACCAACATGCATGAATTTGGCACCATAAAGGGGTTGATATGTCTAGGTTGTTTACAAAAACTTATTGCCATAAAGTATGTAAAAAAAGTCATGGAACCCTGCTAATAGTGACCTTTGGCCAGAAATTGGCATATGATTAACTACCAGAAAAGACCCAACAAAATTTAATAATCCAACAAACAATTGTATTAGTAGTAGTACCTATAGGTGCCAAGGATGCGCTCATCACAATTATGAAGGAAACTCTGTTGGACTTAATGGAATGAAAAAAGCACAGAATATTCATCTTGTTATCAAAGTATTATTCAAAAGACACTTTTAAGCAATACTAAAGTACTCGGATATTTGTTGGACTCCGCTCAGGTAGATTCGAAACCTTAATTAACAAGGATAGCTTGGCCTTGATCTCCTAGAATTGGGTGAAATGATCCGCTCTGTTAGCAAAGAAATGGTTTGACACTACTGGAAGAGAAATTTAATATACCAAAATCATTCCAAAATTTAAGGAAATGCCAGAATGCTGGACAGTAAAGCATTGAGACCTTGGAAAATTTGCAAAATGCTTTCAATTACTGACACCAACATAATGCAAGTGGATAGTGTTAGAGTATTCGGGTATTTACTTGATTAATTAAGCATTCTTTGTTTAATTATTTAAGTTCCCTTTATCTCTATTACACTTAAGCTAACTTTAGGTGCATATAATTAATTGTTTTAATTAATTATTATGTGCAAACCTAGGTTTTCCCTTTTTAGGGTTTCTTGACCTATTAAAGGTTGAGTTCTTTCTTTTCATTGTAAGAATTACATTACATATTTTTGTGAATATTGAGCTCTCTCTTTTTGAGCATATTCTCTGTTTCTTGTATGTTCTTCAGATTTTGCTTCATTGCTTCTCCTTGTAATAGGTTATTCGGCTTGCAGAAGATCTTCAGGTTCCTGTGGTGTTGTATTTTCTCAACTCCTATATGGTATTAGAGCGGGGTCTACTGAAGGAGTAGAGCAAGTGGAAGACAAAACAACACCTGACTGAAATGGAGTGGGGGCAGACTTGCAATCAAGCATGCCAAATCGCTGAAGCATATCAAGAGCATACTTCTCCTGAAAAATGGAAATCCCATCCGAAGACTGAATAACCTGTAGACCCAGAAAGAAGTGCAAGAGACCAAGATCGGTCATCTCAAACTGCTCCATCAAAGCTCTCTGAACACTCTGAATCATGGAGGATGAGCTACCTGTAATGATGAGATCATCTACATATAGCACTAGAATCAAAAGATCACCCTCCTGACGCTGAATATAGACTGTGTGATCGGAATGACAGCGTGTGAAGTGCGAGGAAAGCAAGAAGGAGTCCATCTTCTCATACCAAGCCCGGGGGGCTTGTTTGAGACCATACAATGAACGTCGAAGTCTGCAAACCAAAGAAGTGTCCTGCACAAAACCCTGAGGCTGCTCCATATAGATCTCCTCATGTAGGTCTCCATGCAAGAAGGCACTCTTCACATCCATCTGAAACACTGTCCATCCCTGTGAAGCTGCAAGTGAAAGTACCAGGCGTATAGAATTCATCTTGGCAACAGGAGCAAAGGTCTCAGAGTAGTCAATACCCTCTACCTGAGAAAACCCCTTCGCAACAAGACGGGCCTTATACTTATCAATAGAACCATCTGCAGCATACTTGGTACGATACACCCACTTGCACCGAACCAACTTTCTTCCCTTAGGAAGAGGACAAAGATCCCAAGTATGATTCTTCATCAAAGAAGAATACTCCTCATCCATGGCCCTATCCCACTCTGGGTGTCCTGTCGCCTCTGAAAACTTTTGAGGATCATCTGAAAGGGTATGACTCAAAAGACTAGAACCAGATGTCTGAGCATGAGTGCGACGAGTATCTGAAGGATCACCTGCCAAAGAACCAGCTGCATCAACAGTATCCCGGGCCCACTTCGACAAAGACACATAACCATGAAGGATTTGAGAAATACAAATCCACAGAACCCAAAAGAAACCTGCATGCAAGAAACCTGTCACAGAGAAAGAGAGAGAACGAATACAAGGGTTTTGGCTCTGACAAAGAGAAAAGATGTATTATCAGAGAAAAAATGAATCAAGAATATGAATAATACAAGAGATCAATCCTTATAAAGGAGATCAACACCAAAAGGAAAACCTAACCCTAAGGTGTGAGCATTTAATAATTAAATATTAATTATTAAATGACTAATGTATGCATAAAGAGAAATCTTAAGAGGAGAGCAAAGTTAATTAATTACTTTACTCTAACACCCCCCCTTAAGATGAGCTACAATGCAGCTACAAACAATGCAGAAGAAAGCAAAGGAACTACAATGCAAAAGAGGGTCCCGGCAACAAGGTTTGATGAGGTACCCGAATACAAGAAAATCTCTATAAAGTGGAGTAAAGGAGAAAACCCAGTGGGAAAAAACTCCTCTCCAAAAAGAGATAAAGAATCATGCTGAAAAGAAAACATGAAGGAAGGAAGGCCTCACTGAGACCCCCCAAGGACAACTTCCTTCACCCCAAGCATTGAGCGCAACTGAAGATAGCGCGGAGATGCCAAAGGTTTAGTGAAGATGTCAGCAACCTGCTCCTCTGTAGGAATATACTCCAAGATGAGAGAACCATCCTGAATCAACTGTCTGATGAAGTGCATGTGGATTTCAATGTGCTTTGTCCGCTGATGCTCCACTGGGTTGCGTGAAATGTGAATGGCACTCTGGTTGTCACACCAAAGAATAGTGGGACAATCTGGAGGAAACCCAAACTCTGTCATCAACTGCCGAAGCCATAAAACCTCCTGACTGGCTAACACTGCTGCTCGGTACTCAGCCTCTGTAGATGATAATGCAATAGCAGATTGCTTCTTGCAAGACCATGTGATAGGACCAGAACCAAGGCAAAAAACGAAGCCAGAAGTAGACTTCCGATCATTGACATCACCAGCCCAATCGGAGTCAGTGAAGCCAATGATGTGAGGGGATCCTGAAGAGTAGTGAATGCCATAATGTGTGGTGCCCCGAATATATCTCAAAATACGTTTGGCTGCTTGCCAATGGCTCTCATGAGGATCATGGGAGAACCGAGAGACAAGGCCAACCGCAAAGGAAAGATCAGGACAAGAATGTGTCAGGTACAACAGACTGCCAACCAACTGCCTGTATAAAGTGGGGTCTCTGTTTTGGTTCTCATTTCTATTTCCAGTCTTCTTATCATTGTAGCTTGTAATTATGCAAACGCACTGAGATAAAGTGCCATCATGCATTGTTTACTTGGAATCTTGCATATCTTGTGTCTTGTTGTACATGCACTATTGATCAAGTGCCATGAGGGGGTTGATGTTTGCCTTTGTTTGCCATCTTCCTTTGTCAAGTGAGTGTTCCTTCCATGACATTCACCTCATGATGATGTGTCTCAACACCTTTGATGTTCTTGGTTCTTCGTCATGCAGTTGTTTTTGGCTGTCCTTTTCAGTGTTCCTGTCCCTCTCCTACTTCCGCATTATGGGGAGGTTTATCCTGTTGGTTCTAATGCTTCCGTGGTTCGATTGATCAACTCTTCAGGCTTTGGTTTCTCATGCCATCTGTATCTTCGATTTCAGTTGTTTTGCCTTGTTTGCCTCCTGATTCGAGTAGTGTCATTTGAGGGCACTCATGCAGATTACAGTCTTCTCTACTTGGTCATGTTCTAGTTCAGTGGATGTTCTTCAAATCAACAGTTATTCTTCGACAAAGTTTGCAGGGTCTTCATGCTTCAGTGATATTTTTTTTCCATCTCTTTTTGGAGTAGAGTTTTGTTCCCATGTGGTTTTCTCTATTTCTCCAGTTCATAGAGATTTCATTGTATTTGGGTACCTGATCAGGCCTTGTTGCCGGGACCCATCTTTATTGCTTTCATTAGCTGTTCTAGGTTTTAGCTTCTCCCTAAGTCTAGCTTAAGGGGGGGTGTTAGAGTATTCGGGTATTTACTTGATTAATTAAGCATTCTTTGTTTAATTATTTAAGTTCCCTTTATCTCTATTACACTTAAGCTAACTTTAGGTGCATATAATTAATTGTTTTAATTAATTATTATGTGCAAACCTAGGTTTTCCCTTTTTAGGGTTTCTTGACCTATTAAAGGTTGAGTTCTTTCTTTTCATTGTAAGAATTACATTACATATTTTTGTGAATATTGAGCTCTCTCTTTTTGAGCATATTCTCTGTTTCTTGTATGTTCTTCAGATTTTGCTTCATTGCTTCTCCTTGTAACAGGTTATTCGGCTTGCAAAAGATCTTCAGGCTCCTGTGGTGTTGTATTTTCTCAACTCCTATAGATAGAAATGCTTTCTAGTTTAGCATGAGTCATTTTGGGGTATGGAAGTTAAGATATTGGTAAACATACATAATAGTTAATCCAAAAATTATAAAAAACTAGTGAGCAAATAAAGAGTTGAAAAGAAGATTTAAAGATGGCATTTAAATTTTTCTATGTACTGAACATATGTGGAAATTCGACATTCATAGAAGGGGAATTCAATTAATTCACATAAACCAAATTGTATTCATACTAATGTTGTGTAATATGTTTAAGTAGTTACATATGAGAATGGAATTTTTTAGTGCCTTGACATAATTGTATTTAGTTGAATGAGTATTGATCAACTTTACATAACTGATGAAATTCCAAAATAGAAATCATGAAATAAGAAGACATATGATTGTTTTTAATTTGTGGAGTCAAAATTCATGCTATTAAAGTTGTAGCTGGTGGCATTTGCTGTGTTCGTATTGAGATTGTAGCAGAGAGTCGGAGACCTACAAAGTGGGTAGATGAAATTTAATAATATGAAAGAGAAGTGTAAGAGGGTAAATCTGAGAATAAGGGGAGAGGAATGTGTTATTTGATGAAGGTGTCGTAAGGAGGAGTAGCTTCTTACCTGAGTTGTATGTTTCTGGATTAGTGTGTGGTGGCAAAAGTGCAGATGATTGTATTTGTTTGGTTTGTCGGTTATGTGATCTTGAGGCGATAACTCGTGTAGAGTGGGCATTAGCTGGACTGCTATAGTGTTCTCTATGATGTAATTGATTTTCTGGTCAGAAGCTGCTGTGAGAGTGGACTTAAGGTGCAAGTAATATTCATACTTGACGTCCTTTTGGCACTTTGGACAGTAGGCAGTGTTGCCATGGAGCATGCCGAATGTGTCAAACTTGTATTTGTAGCTAGTGCAAAAAGCAACGAAGGGGTTGGAGAATGCATTTGTAATAGTTAATTTGCCTGTGACCTGCAACCATAAGAAGGAAATAATTATATAGTCGCCAAGACGATGGTTTGTTGTAGACTATGTAAAATTTGGTTTTGCTTACCTTGGTGGTTGACTCAATGAGTGTAGTTAGCTTTTGCAATGTTATTTTGTCTTTGAGTCTACAAATGAATGTAGCAATGCTTGTGCGGAATGCATTTTTGAGATTAGTTCTTTTCACAATGTTTTTGAACAACATTTGTAGCAGCTCATTAATTTTTAGTTTGTTCTCTATTTCTAAATAGTGTTGTATGAAGTTGGCATTCATCCATAGCTGCAAAATAGGAGAGAAAATAGATAAGCATGGTGGGTAAAGGGAAAGTAAAGAATGATGGAGGTTGGTTTGAAAAAAAGTAGAGATAAGGGAAAGAAGGGTGAGAGTTGTGAACCTGAGCATTATCATTGTGTGCGTCTTTGATTTACAAAGTATATTGTACACCAGATCTCTTTGTTGCAACTACCAAAGTGCCTATTGTGCCAATAGGATAGTCACTTGTGTTATTTAGCAGGTGCCTGATTGTGGTGTTTGGGATGAAGTTGTAGTCATGTAAAATATGTGGAATTACTTGAAGAGTGCTTGTGTGCTCAAGGAGAAGAACACAGTCATAATCACCTCTGTCATAGTCAGTGCGTGGAACAACGTCAAAATCTGATATAGAGAGGCCCATGCCTAAGATGATTTTGTCTTCGAATTTGTGTAGTAAGTTGTTGCCGACAGTGAGAGTTACTGTCATTTCACCCTTCAAATCCGTGAGGTCTGCACGAATAACTTCTCTAGTCTTGTTCACTTTGTCCAATGTTGTTTTGTAGATGACAAGAACATCTCCTTGAAAATTGTTTCCAGCTTTTCTGACGTTTAGGTCGTCGATCGATAATGAAATTTCATTGTTAATTTTGGACCTGTGCAAAGAATGAAGAGTGTTAGTACTATAGTAGTAAGGAAAAAGAGAATGTGTAATGTTTAGATAGGGCATGTATATTACCTTTTTCTTGTGTTAGTGTCCATTATCTCAGACTTTGGTGCTATTGTTGTACGTTGTTGCATGCATAATGCTGCAGAAAAATAGTAGAGCGTTGAATAATGATCGTGTTATTTGGGTATTTTGGGGAAGGAAAAAAAAGTTGTAATTTGCGAGTGCTGAATTGGAAAAGTGAGTTTTGTGAAAAGTTTAGTTGAAATTTTCTTGTTTGAGGTTGATTGATTGAATTTTAAGGATTGTGAATTGCTAGAATAGCTGCCAGGTGGTCAGTCTAATATGCTTCCATCCTATTAATGGTGCATATGTTAGTAGTTGAGTTTGACCATATGTGATCAATTAGTGGCCTATTTATGGTGTGCGTTTCTTTTATGAGTAAATGTATATTGTACCTTTGCATATGTTTTTCAAGCACTTATTTGGATTTGGTTTGTGTGGACATGTCAATATTGAGGTCGCCAACAATGTAGAGTAGTGTATTAAGATCTATGATGTTTAGTATTTCATCAATAATTGTTGTAATTTGTGTAATTGGAGTATTTGGCTTTGCATAAATATTGCAAATGTTTAGTTGTGTAGTTGATAATATTATTGTTAGTGTAATTGCTTCGATATTAGTGGAATGATGTGTTTTGGATTTGGAAATAGAGAACTTTGTATTTGTTAATGTTGAGATTCCATGGACATTATACATTGTATACATATTAAAGTGGTTGGCTAGAGGATTTGTTTGAGATGGATGTATGTGTGTCTCTTGTAGGCACAAGATGTCTAAAGACATTAAGACGTTGTCATTGAGTATGTCCAATGTGTGTGCCTATAAGGTATGGGTGTTTAGTGTGCATATGTGTAGGTGGTCAATATTGTTGGAACAAATAAGTTTGTTGTCAATATTCCATTGTGCAGTTGAAAGTAGACGCAACATTTCTATGTGCACTTTTTTTTTAACTTTAAAATTTGCTGGAGTCAATGGGTGTAGCAGCTATAATTTATCAAGTGTTTTAGTTCGTGATAATGCTATGTATGTTAAGCCATGTTGTTTAATGCCAGTGGGGTCGAATGCCAAAGCATCCATTGTAAGTCCTTGCGATCGATGTATAGTATGTGCACATGAAACTTGAATTGGAAATTATTTCCTTATTGTAGTGTGTGGTTGTTTATTTAGTTTTTGTATTGCTTTAGTTATACGGAGTATTGGAGTCTAGTTTGTTTGAATGGTGGGATTGTAATAGGGTGCAAGTTTTTTGCATTGTTGTATTCCTACTGTTGGGTCATTGAAATGAATCCAAATGATGTCAATGTCATTGTGTTTTGTATATATTTTGAAGATTCCATCAGATCCATTGACAAGGCCATCTTGAGTATTGTAATTGCCAACATATATTTCAACTAGTATATTTGGTTTGACGTGAATTTGGGGAGGCAAAGTAGTTGTGTGGTCATCCAAATGAATTGTATTTGTATTGGTTTCTTACTCATCCAATGCATGGTGGACAATTGTGTCTCCTGGAAGTTTTATTAGCATTTTATTATTGTGCTTGTCTATGTCATCTTTTCTATAGAAGAGGTGAGGTAGTGCTGGGTCAACTGGTGGTTCCTTTAAGCAATATTGATTAAGATAGTCAATGTCATCACTTGTTTGTGAAATGACACACATTTTATTTAAGATAGAGATGGAAGTTTCATCTTTTTGTCGCATTGTTTTTGTTAGTGGGTAGCACTTGACATTGTCTATCCAGAAATTGTATGGCAACAATTTTGTAGAAGTTGGTTTGTTTTCAAAAACAATGGAGTCTAGTACTGGTAGTGCTTGGTAGAGGTCACCACAAAATATTGTGTCCAACCCACCAAAGGGTGTTGTGGGTGTTTGCATTATGTCACGTAAATGTTTGTCTACGTAACGGAGGAATGTTGAGCCAACTAAAGATATTTCATCAATTAGCAGGACGTGTAACTAGCTGAAGTGTTTTGACACTGTATCTAGAGTCTCAGTGCTAAGCAGTACAAAGTTTGATTTGTTAAAAGGTATGTGGAATGTTGAATGTAGTGTAGTTCCACCAACATTGAATGCTTCTTTTCTTGTTTATGCAGTGATTAGTCCTTTTGGTTTATCTGGATCATTGTCAATGGAAGCACTGTAAAGGCGGAGAAGTGTTTGGTAGATAGCTTTTGCTGTGAATGTCTTTCTAGTTTCTGCTTCGCCAGTGAGGAATAAATGCAATGGCATTTGCATGTTTTTCATCTTTTTAATGGCAATGTCTTTGACAATTGCTTGTTTCTCTATGTTTAGCATTTGTCTTAATTTGTAGTATTCATTGTTATCAATTATTTGTGTGTGCTTTGCAATTTCAAATGCACCATGGACAACTGCATTTGTAGTTTTGAGGCTTTTTTTGTTGATATCTAGTCCTATGTTGTATAGCTCTTCTTCGTTGAATTTGTTTGGTACATGGACATCATTAACATCGTTAGGATTTTCTATATTGAGTTCGTCGATGGCTTTCTCAATGTTGCCCCATGCAGGGTTAATAGTAAATGTAAATTTTGCATGATTTATTAGTATTGTTTTCTCATGGTGTGTGTATGCACTTTCCCATGAGAGGAAATGATCTTTTAGGGTGGTTTCATCGAGGGTAAATGGTACCTATAGCACTAGTTGCTCTCTACAATAGTTTTCTATGTCAATATGCTTGTTGTAATTGATAAACCTTATTATGTTTGGTTTTCCTTTTTGCTTGATCTTGGTGCCATCTTTGTTATAGGTAGCAACAAATTCAGCAAGGCAAATAGCAATGATTGTGGGTGGTCGTTCTATGTAGTAGTGCATTAGAGATTTACAAATAATATCTTTAGAGTCATCTACTTCTTTTCTTAATTGTTTAGGAGGTTTTAGCATAAATGTCCTTTCGTCATCGGGCCTTATGTCAATGAATATGCATTTGCGTGAGCTTTTATTCAATGGGAGGGAGAGGACAATGTGGGCAGCTTGTTGTGATGACATTTGTTGTAAGTTTAGTAGTGCATTGCCAAGATTCCTTATCGTTTGTATTGCATCTATGTTTTCATGTTGATGCTCTTGACATATTTTGTTGAATGCTTGTGTCATTGACTTGTCAACTTTTGCAATGTAGGAATTGCAATACATTGCCACTGCATATGCATTTAGTATGAATTGTGCATCTGTATTTGCGTTCCATAGCAAGGGCATTTGTCTAGCAAAACTATTGTTCCATATTTGTGAGGGCTTTCTTTGTAGTAGTAACGTTGGCCTCTGGATTGTTGACCTTAGTGCTAGTATGTATTCATCCTCAGTTATTTGGATTTCATGTAAAAGTCTTGCATGGTGCAAGAAGCATCGTAATTTTCTATTTGCAATGTGGAATATATTTTTCGTAGAATTTGAAATTATTTTTTCATTTTTTTCTAATAATGGTTCAAGTATCATTGTGTTTTGCATTGGTAGAAATGGGAAATTGAATCTACAATTTGTCTTTTTCTTTCTTCTACATTGCTTTGTGTGGTGATGCTTATGTAAACTTGCTAGTGCATTGTCTAAATGTTCTGTGCTACAAGTAATGTACTTATCAACAAACTACACTATATCTTTAGTTGTGGCTTTCCCGTAGATGGGTGCATCTTTGGTCCATATGAGGAAATGGTCATCTTCATTTCCTTGATTTTGAAATTCAGTTACTGAGAAGTAGTCAGTGATGTCTCCAAAGAAACTGTTATCAGAGAGTATTAGTTTTTTCATTGCATTTATCCTATGCCTATAGTATCATGCACATGTCACTAGACCTTTTTTAATAAGTTGGAATTTATGGTTTCCAATTTGAGTAATGTCTCTTTGTTCATCTACTTTTGAGTAGTGTAAATCATGCAATTTCTGAAGAGTTGCCATCAAGGGTTCCCAATTTTGCTCTGTGCTAGTGAATGTGAGGGAAAAAGTTGGTGGCCCTAGCTGTCAGATCATTGCAAAGACATTTTTTTTAGCTAATGTGTGTAATCTAGAGAAATTCTAATTCTTTTAAAGTCAATGTAACCAATATTTAATTTTAGCATTCTTTCTAGGTTTGGCTTTTCTTTGACATCTTTTGCAATTAGTTTTCTGCCTTTAAGTTTCCCTTTCCGTATTCTTACCCACATTGTTGAGATGACTTATTGTATAAGGACTTTGACAGTTTTGAAAAACAGGTTTATTGTGTGATATGCAAATTGTCTTTGTGAGCTTAAGAGTTACCATTGTGCAATCTTTTGGTATGTAAACCTTTTCATAATGTCATCGTCATGCGTGCTACCAAAAAAAAGTGTTGGGAAGTTCATTTCTTCAGCATATTTGTCTTGGAAAATGCCTATGAGACAATTGTCTTGTGCAGGTGCGATTTCTAGTATTTTATCCTGCATTTGGTGTATGCACCTAGATTCAATGAATCTGTGTATCAAAGTTTCTGATGGTTGTTCTTCTTCCGTGTCACTATCTGTATCAGTATCACTATTATTTATTTCTATTGTTTCTTGGTTATTTGAATTGTGTTGTAGGATGGCTTGCCAATCTTGCTTGATTTGCACATTTTGTAATTTGTAAAGCGGTGTGCTTGATAGTTGCAATAAAGCTTGCATTATAAGGTTTGGGCACACCATTCCTTTTTGGAATGCATTTTTGTACTCCAAGTGCCTCTTTAGCGATACTGTAATTGTTGTTGTGCTATCAATAGATTGTGGTAGTGCTGTTTGTATTATGTCCATATTTGTTGGGACATTAATTATCGAGCCGGTCAAGCCTAGTTGTGGTCTTCTATGGCCTAGTTCCCAAATTTGTGCAAATGCAATTCTTAGTGAGACTAATCATTCTTCTAGTTGGGATAGATGTTGTACATGTTGCAATGGTTTATTAGTGAGAATATCGTGTGGTGTTGAATATTTTGGCAGCATATGTTGTTGTAATGCATTGTTACAAATTCAACATATTATATTTCCTGTTGTAGTACCATCAAATTGCAATAGAGTTTGATAAGTGTTCTTTTCTTTGTCTTTAAATACCCTAGTATCTTTTTTAAAGTGTAATATTAGGCAATTTGAACAAGTATACTTAGGAGTATCTTGTATTCTTTGTTTAAAAATTCCTATTGGTGACAGTGAACTAGTCCTTTTATTATTTTTTCATTGAAATGATGGGTTGATGGCTATTGGTTTTGGGATATTGTAATCTTTGGCAGCTTCAATATCTATAAGCTTTTCACTTCTAATTTGTTTTTCTAGTTGACGAAGTGTGATCGTTGAGGAGTTTGTATTGGTTGATTTTGTTCTTGTACTTATAGTCATATTACCCATTTTGCTTTGTTGAGGTTCAATATCTTGCCCTGACTGATTACTAATAGCTAGGACTTGTTCCAATTGTTTTTGTGTAGAACATGAAGTCATAATCTTATCTATGAGTGTTCTTTTTAATGTGCGAAGTGTTAGATTTTGTGTGTATTTGGTATTTTCATTTCCTATTTCTAAGAGTGGCTCAAAATGCCCTGAAAGTGGATTTGTGTCATGGAAGAGTAAAGAATAGCATTTTGTGTTTGACAATTCTTTGAAATGCAAGTACTTTTTTCCCGTTGTTTTTGACCAAACACATATTTGTATATTGAGCCAGTTTGAGATCCAATGGATGCAAAAAATATCTCCCCATAGTCCTGTTTCTTTATCGTTTGTGGTTGTCATCGCAGACAATCGCATGCGTTGTAGATAAGTGTTTCTATCTCGAATATGGTGCATTTCATACAAACTTTCAGGGTTGATCTCATCGTTGTATGACTTGATTTATTCTACTTCGCATCTTGAAAGGAAGTTTAAGAAATGGTCAATTACACCATTTCGCAATTCTATGGAGGTGAATCGATTTTATAATAGGAACTCTAGAGAATTGAATAAGCAATCGCCACTATTGTATTTGAAATTCGTAATTCGACATATGCCATTGTGTTTTAACATTTTGTTAATGTCACAAGTATTAGCACCCATCATACGTTGAGATGTTTTGACTTCTATGACTTCGAACTTTTGTTGATTCTCATTTTGCTAAGAGGTTTCCATTTTAAAATTGTCAAGTTAGAATTAATTGCAATTGCTTAATTCTAGATTTTGGGCACTATGAGAACTGAACACTATATACTGCACTTAAATTTATTGTCTACTTACAAAGTTTGTTAGCTACAAAGTTCGTCACCTACAATGCAAATAAATTGCAGATTGTCATGGAAAATTTCAAAATTCTTGTAAAGTTGAGCGCAAACTTACTTGACGACATGCTTATAAGTAGACTAATGGTGAACAGTTTCTTTGTTTTTGATGCTATGGTAAAGTATGTAAATATACTTCTAGAAAGATATGTTTGTGTATATAGATATTCTTAATCATTTATGGTTAGTTAAAAAAGTACTTGTAAATACAATCGAGACAACTTTCTTTATATAATACAAATGGATAAAACAATATTTCCTTAAAATCCTAGATCATAATACACAATTTGCCTCTATGTTTTAGGAAAAAGACTATTATGTGAAACCATGTAACAATTAAAATGTTCTATGACTAACAATGGAATGCAAATAGGAAACAAAAAATATGTCGTATGTATGACAATGGCATGCAAATGAACAAAATTTTGAGAATGTAATAAATTTGTATAAAACCATTTAACTTGCGAAACAAATACTATTTTGTGGAAGTATTTGACATACCTTCAATATTGTCAATTGATGTGGAATATTTGTATATGAAATCCTGGAACAATTGAATCTTTTATATATTAGTATTAACATTAAAAAGAATTGAATTTTATACAACAATAAGAATTCTTATTAAAATTATTGATTCCTAAAAATAATTTTTTAATTTTTCAAAACAAATGCTTAATATATTCAAATTATAAATATGTTACTAAATATATAAATAAAATTATTTAAAATAAAAAAAACTGGTATACAAAATATATTATTGTTGTCTTAAAACAAAATTGCAATCACATATTGATAGTTAATTAATAAAAAATTATAGTGTTATTGCCATCATTTTGCAAGTTAATTAGTAAAAATTTATAGTGTTATTGCCATCATTTTACAGTTTGTAAATTCAATAGTTGAAAGATAAATTCAATTTTAGAAAATTATAACTAATAGAAAGTTGAACCTAATTAAATAAAATAGTAAAAATAAAATTAAACTATATTAAAAATGTTAATGCTAAAATATTAACTCTTACATTAAAACTTACAAATAATATCAAATTTAAAAAGTTAAAAATAAAATAAAACCTATTAAAAATGTAAATAGTAAATTCTCAATTCTTTTGAAATTTTAAATTTATTAAAAATAAACAAATATTTATATTTATCAATTTTTATTTATTTATTTTTTGATAAAAGTGAATAGAACCACTGAACTATATTAAATTTTAAAATTTTTTTATAGTGTTTGGTTCAAAAAGCACTGAAGGGAAAGAACCAATAAGAAAACCCTTTAGTATTGCTAAATTAACACAAGCCTATTCTACCCAATACCAAATGCCCATTGGCATAGTATATCGAAAAACCCATCCCAATTACATAAGCCGCATTAGATATAAAGGAAGCCACCAACAGAAGCATATAGAAGGAAGATTAAAGTATGATCACCGAAGGATGCATATCCATTGCTGCCAAAAAACATCAGTCTGAACCACCCCTGTCTATGAAACACAATTCTCCAAACCACTGGTTAGAATGATACCACATAGCAGAAATGAAACCATAATTAGAGACCTTGTCAAAATAAACATTGTGACCAAGCATAGCAGAACCCACACCAAAGAAAAGCCACACCAAATAAGGTGGTTGATGAAGAATACAACTATGCCCTTCTTTACTTCAAATATTCCAAAACCGAGGAAGGGATCTCATCCACACTTACCTCCCACATATTAGCTTCACTATCAATGGCTAAGTTAGCCAAGAAATCTGCAATCTTATTCACTTCCCTATAACAGTGGGAAATCAAAAAGGAATCAAAAAAATCTAATTTTTGCAAAATATGATCAAGTATATATTGTAATTGCCAACAAGTCGACTTCTTTTTCATGACACTTTGAATAATAACCATAGAATCACCCTCAATTATCAAGTCCTTAATTACCAAAGATATAGCCATATCCAAACTGAAGGACAAAGCAAAGAATTCTGCATAATTGTTAGACTTGAAACCAATCGTATGACAATGAGCCTGAATAAATCTTACCTTATGATCATAAATTACCATACCTGCCCCTGCCAAGCCAGGGTTCCCATGAGAAGGACCATCAAAATTCAATTTAAAGTGCCCTTGCAGAGGAGGTTTCCAACAAGCAAAATTTCTTTTACCTATAATTAGTCTTATTTAATATATTTATCAAATTTTTATTTTCTATTTTAATGATAATTATATTTGTGATTGTATTGTATACATAAATAAAATACTATGAGAGATGAGGTTAGAATCATTGGTCAAATGACATTGATTGAATAATTTTATCCAAATTTCAACTTCTTAATCAAAGAAATATTCCCTTACACTTATATTTCTAAGTTTAAAATAAAAATAATTTAAATTTATTGAACCGGTCATATAAAAAATAAAAAATAATAATTTCATTACTATATAATATATATTAAATTTAATTTTTACATTAAATTTAAATTCACCTAAAATTTATTTCTAATTATTCTTCTATTCTTTCACTATTAAAACTATTGTATAAATTTTCTTCATTTTTCATAAATAAAATAAATAAATTCTCTTCACTAATATAATTAATTAAATTTTAATCAAATTAAAACTTTCAACATTTTCATAATAAAATTGTTACTATTAATCTTATATTGTTAATAATGTTAATATATTATTACTATATTACTATATAATGTGATATTTTAACTATTATATTATTATTATTTATTATATTTTTATTATTATATCATTATATGTTTATATTATTCTTATTATTATATTTTACATTCTTCTTGAACACAAGCTGAGAAAGCTGTAAAGATTCGATACTTCATTCAATCATTCAATTATAAAACTGAAGAAAACAAAAAAATAGGCATACGATACTTCATTCAATTATGAATAAAATGGAACTGCACAAAACAAGAAACTTGTATATAAAGTGAAATTGTTACTGTCAAGGTTGAGTCTTACATATTGTTTGATTGTTTTACAAGGGTTGTTCATTATCCACGTGTTCAAAAGAACTCTGAGATAGACATGCAAAGCAATCCACGTGCCTTGTCCATGCCTCTACATTTTCCATGTAACTTGTTTGCATACCTTGTCTATGTTGCACATGGACATTGGTTGTTACTTTCATGTGCATGAGCCTAGTAACATTGACTAAAAAACATGGAGGATGACTATAATTGATGTTGCAGGTGAGAGAAGGATATCAGATAGTTATAAGATGCGCCTATTGAATGAAGCATTAGAGGGTTTAGAGATGGTGGGTCCTCAGAGTTTCATGGAAAATGGCTCAGAGCTGCTGGCTTCGGCATTGAAAAAGCTTGAATCGGCTTTCATGCCTGTTGTGGAAAACAATGCTGCTATAAATCTTCATGGAGAAAAATCTTCTGAGAAGGAGGATTTGGTTTTAACTTTGGATTTAAGGCCTGTTGAATTGATCAACATAATTGCAGAGAAGTTGAATAGCTTTGGTAGGGGTCATAAGTGCTTGAAAATGTATTGGGAAGTTAGAATTAAGATCCTGAGAGATAGTTTCAAAAGCATGGAGACTCATTATCTGAGGTATAATACTGCAAAGAGTGTTGATGCCATAGAGTGGCATGATGTAGAGGGCTATGTTGTAGCTTGGTTGGTGATGTTGAAGAAAATAGTGAAGGTCTTGGTGTCTTTTGAGAGGGATCTCTGCTGTAAGATTTTTGAGACATTTGGGGAAAAGGTATGGACAGAGTATTTTGGAAAATTGGTTTTTAGGAGTGGTATGAGTGCGCTAATAGAATTTGGGGAAGCTGTTGCACTTAGCCAAACTCAACCTCAGAAGCTGTTTAAACTATTAGATATGGTTGAAGGATTGCAAAGCTTGAAGGAAGATTTTGGAAATCTTTTTGAAGGGTCAGGATGCTTGGAAATCAGGGTTAGGTTACAGGATTTGGAGAAAAAATTGGTGCACAGTGCTTGCCAAGTGTTGAGAGACTTTAACGGGAAAATTGTGGAGGATGCAGTGATTTCCAAAGATGGAACTACACCAAGGATTGCTAGTTACGTTGTAAATTATCTAAAATTAATGGTGACCAAATATGGAAAAGTGATGATAGGGGCTTTGGAAATGGAGGATTGTACAAGCCTTGCACAAAATGTTAGTCTTGTTATAGATTCTTTCGAGTTGAATTTGAGAACCAGAGCAAAGGGGTACAACGAAATCGTACTAGCAGATCTATTTCTAATGAATACTTATTGGTATATATTCAAGAGAGCTAGAGACAGTAAGTTGGGATCAGTCTTGGGCGAACCCTGGTTGAAGCAGAGGAGGCGGCTTGTTAACCAACATGTTTTGAGCTATGAGAAGGAGAAATGGGGGCCTCTGTTGAAGCATCTGAATAGAAATGGATTGGTCATATCTAGTCATGGAAGAGGAGGGGCAAGGGACTTGTTTAAGCAGAGATGAGAGAAAATGCAGATAACAAGCGACATTGCGTGAAGCTCACGAATTTAAAGAAGCCTTCTATTTACTTCACCCAAACTTCTATGCAGTGGACTGCTTCCCAAAATACAAATTCCATTATAACCTTGAAAATCTGTACAGAAATTTTCAATATCCTTCACCATTGTATAATATTTCTTTTTCGTATTTCTACAAATTCTTGTTTGATTTCGTGTTCTGTGAGAATTGAGCTTAAAAGGGAAGACAAATTTCTGTCCAATTTCATGTTCTGTGAGAGTTGAGGAAACGCGAAAGACAAAATGGTAGGTTTTGGTGTTCCTCTGGTAGCGGCTACTACAGCTGCAGCTACGGCCATCAGATTTTACAGTCGCCTACATACACAAGTAAAACTCATACCCTAACCCTAATCTTTTTCTCTTTTAAGTTTGATTTTCCTTTTGTTTCTGACGGAAATATGGGGAAGTTCTATTGCCCTCAAGTTCAGAATTCTCATTTTTAGTGAAGGATTTAACTGATGGTTTTTGAAAACTGCTAAATATCAAAATGGGTACTAAGCTTCCCCACATCTAGGATTTGTATCTAGGATTAAGAGAGAAAAAATTATTTGCAGGGAAAAAATTAAGAATTCTGTTCTTAAAATAAAACCATAGGTATTTTCTGAGAAGTAAAAACCCTAACAAATCTTTCAGATCTAGGAAAGAAGTACTGAATCAGAGACAAATTTCACATAAACATTTACATACATTTACATTTCTCACCTAGCTAATCGCTCGAAATGTTGTCACCTGTCTTTGTCACTAAAGTTCTCACTGTTGTTGTTCTTTGCCTTGCAGGAAAATGAATAATCGATCAATTGCATAAGAGCCCAAACACACAATGCAAATGACTACTCCAAATTGTTCGAGACTACTCCAGATTGTTCGAAAGTTAAAAATTAAGTGAACTCTGCCAATTTCCTTCAATTGTATTTAATGTATAAAGATTTTTACAGATACGTTTTGCAACAACGCAGATTTCCAGCTCAGTTTGCAGCTCGGCTTTAATTACAATAATAATTATTACCATATGTCTACAGTTCCCAAAGTAAAGTAATATAATGTGTAATTTTTTTCCGGTACATATTTTCTTATTTTTTATTTCATTTAATCAAATGTTTCAACAACATTGACGAATCATATTAAATATAAATGCTATAATATTAATTATTAATCCAATTTATATATTTCAACTTTTGCTCAAGCATTGAAGCTCTAAAAATTCTTAGTGCTCATTGGAGGAGGTTGAAAACTAAAATGCATACAACGATTGTGTTAGTTTTTGCCTGTCGACAGGAACTAAAAATGATATTGTTTACTATTATGGTAAAAGAACGCCATCAATGCGGGCCTCAATTTGATGGTCGACCCTGATAATCAGACATATTTTTTGTGAGTTAAATATGATTATATTTAATATATTTCTTATAAATAAGATGTCTATCTTCCTACGATTTTATATAAAATAAATTATGATTGATAGAAATTTATTTTTTATATGATATAATTTTCTTAAAATATGAAATTTGATGTCTATTTATATATTAAATTATTAATATTTAATAATAAACATTCTATTAGTAATATTTTATTAGAATAAGAATAATTGATATTGTAACAAAATGCAACTATTCAAAATAATAATATCTAAAATTATTTTTAAGTAAATATTTAAATAAATGTTGTTTTGTCTTTTCTAATCTATCTATTTATCTATTTATGGGTGCATCTATTTAACTATTTAGATAAATATTAAAAATGACATTCATATAGAAAAATAAAATACCTTTTAAAATAAAAGTTAAATAAATATATCTTTCAAATTTGTTTAAAATTAACTTAAATTTATTATGATTTATTGCATTATTATTTTAAAAAATATCCCTTTAATAAAATATAATTTAAAATAAATTATACCTTTATGTTTCTATGTATATATAATAGCTTATATAGATATTAAAAAAATAACAACTTAAATAAATATATAACGGTAAATACATTTTAAATTAATATAAATATCTTAAATAAACCTAACTAAAAATCTTAAGACATATAGAAAAGGCACCTCCAGACTCTTAGGGTCTCAAGACTCTTAGGTCTCTTAAGTATATGTTAAAATGGTTTAAGGTATCTATGGTAGTTTTAAAATGGTTTTAAGACAAAATGTTTTGAGTTGGAATTTGGTTTGTTACGTTGCAGTTTTAAAATGGTTTTAAGACAAAATGTTTTGAGTTGGAATTTGGTTTGTTACGTTGTATCATTATGGTTGAGATTAAATATTAATAGAGTGGATTTTAATGTTATGAAATTTGACAATTACTTTTTTTTTATTAAATTAAATGCATATGTTAATATATTTCATAAAAGTTGATGCAATGTACTTGTTCATAATTTATGTGTATTTAAACGTGAATTTTTTTTACTAATTTAATTTAAAGTTAGTGACTTGTTTTTGTTAACAAATAAAGGTAAAGATGAAACAAAAACATAATATCATAACTTATACAATTTAAGATTGAAGATTCTAATTCTTTAGGTTGCTTGATGGGTTCTCATAAGATTTAAGATTGAGTCTTCTAATTTCGTTGGGTTGTTAGGTAGTGCCATAATCAAGTGATTAGAATGCATGTATTTCTTCTTTATATATTAGTGTAAGGTCAAAATAACGCATTCCTAACACTTTTCCTCTTAGTTTTGCACTCATTTTAGAATCTTCTTATGATAACCATGTGATTTTGGTCACTTTGACTTTCTTGTATGTAATGCACAGTTTTTTCACTAGAAAACACAACTTTTTTTTTAAATATCAAAATATGTGGTTAACTTCACTTGAGTGTACAACAACAAACACTTGCATTAATGACCTAACTAGGATAGGTACCTTATGCCTTTGTATTGTGACAAATATTGTGAGTGTGGAAGAAAAATTATAGGGAAGCATTAGGCAATTCATGGACTAGGTCTTACTACCATCATGACACCTACCTCTTGGTCTCAAGGGTTAATAGAATAAGCATAAGCCTCTACTTGATCAATAATATATTTAGGAAGTTTCAAAATGAATTAGCTATAATTCTTATACATTTTCATATTGTGTCCCCTAGCCTTGTGAAAAGAGAAATAATTTGAGATCAATATCTTTAGGTTATTGTAGAGGTTGTATATGTTGTCATCAAAGAACCCAGATTTCTTTGTGACTTGTTTTAGTTATTCCTTATAAGTTCCTTAATGTGAATGTCATAATTTTATTTAACAACCACTAATTGTAATGCAAATGTTATAAATTTGATTGTCATCACCATTGTTCTTAATTGGAGGAGCATTAATATGTCCATTTATAGTGACACTAATAGCCCTAAAATTTTGGAACTAAATAGTTGCTATTTTTATTTTGATTTTGATTATTATTTGTTCTCAAGTGACCAATATTTTTTTGTTTCTAAATGTTTTCCTTCCATTGTTGATGGAAACTTGGTCAATTCAAATAACACTTTCCAAGGCTTCCTCATAAGACTTCTAAGATAGGAGCTTTTGGAAAGATATCACATAGCTCATGGTTACATCTATATGGGGTTTTCTAGTTGAGGAATACAAGACTTGTCTCCACCGAGTCAAAAAGTGAGCTACATACTCTTTATCTTGTTCCACATTAAGGAATCTCATAATCCCTATTTTGACAAGCTTGTTTGTATCAAAAGAAATGATAAAATCACCAAATAGTTCTAGAAAAGAATGGATCAAAACCTTGAGTAACCAATATTACTAGTCAATTATGATTCTTTCTAGGGTATTTGGAAAAATCCTAGCAACAATTATGGCCCAATGGAGTTCTTGGAAAAAGATATTGTAAGCCTTCATGCACGAGTGTTTGGATCCCTTCCCCTTTGAACTTGGGAAGTTTAAGGAGTGGCCTAGACAACATAAAGTTTCTAATGATGTGGTCCAAAGGTTCTTTAAGGTATTGAAGATAAGTTCTTGAAAAGGGATCATGCACATAAAGGGATGGTCCTTCAAAGACAAATCCTTTGTAGAGAATGAGTAGCTAAGTTGAACTTGGGATCTTAGATTTGGTTTTTGATACCCCTATAATGTAACATAATTGAAGGCACATTATTGATTAGGGGAAAGACAAGTGGGGTCATGCACTTTTTTGTTATTCTTAGTAGTGCAGTAGTCCTTTACCAAACTTGCTACAGAACAGTGGTGCAAAGATCTCTAACCGGATCTTCTGTAAAATCTGAGATTTGTAATTTGAGATTCAACTTGGAACTGATCTCATGCATTTTGAGATATAAATGTTCGCAGTTCAACCTTTTTAGTTGCAATGAGCATTCTAGTAGTTAGTCGTTTCTTTTAGTATCTGCACTGAGTAGTCCAACAGTGAGCCATTTTTGTAATTTGGTAGTGAGCCACCTATTTGTAAACACAACTATAACAAGTTATATTTTCCTAAGAGTTAACACTCTCTATGGTTTTTCCCATTTGGGTTTTCCACGTACAAAATATAGTGTATATCTTGTGATTGTGTTCTTCTTTATTCTGCATTAATTGCTTTACTTCAGTCAAGTTTGTTTGATATTTTTTAAGACAACTTCAATTGGAAAAAAGTTTTTTGTTTTAAATAAGTGGGAATACTGATTCACCCCCCCTCTTAGTATTCTATTGCTTTCAACCTAATAAACAATTGGTATTAGAGATTTTCTCCCTTTCTTGAAAAGTTTAACCACTTGAGGGAGATATGTGTTAGTTGAACCATGACACTTATATACTTGGATGAACAATTTCAGATGGATGAAGAATTGAAGACAACCCTTGAAGATTTAGAAAGTGTTGAATCAGAGAATGGAGAACTGAAGGAGAATGTGAAGATAGAAAATGAATGTGTATAGAAGCTGAGAGAGAAAATCTAGAAATTCAAGTTGAGACATAAGGAGGTTAACAATAAGTTGAATCAAGCGAATGAGAACATCAAAGACCTGATGTAGAAAATAGAGGAAAAGGATAAGACTGAACAATCCCTGAAAGAGACATTAAAGATGAAATATGAAGAATGTGAAAATATTGAACAAGAAGTGAAGAATCTAAAGCGAGAGAACAAGATCCTTGACAGTAGCAAGCTCCTGGAATATTTGATCAGCATGCAACAAGTTAATTCAGATAAAACTAGACTTGGTTTCCAAACCGCTGTATGTGCAAATTAGATTGTTAAAGAAGAAAATAAGGAAGTCAAAGTTGATAGAGAGAAGAAATCAAAAGATGAGAATAAATCCTAGAATTAGAAATAAAATGCAATAAGACCATTGATCTGACAACCCAATGCATAAAGGTACCCATCTTTTAATGGCTATTGTTTCAAATGCAATAAATTTGGACATAAAGAAAGCCTTTGTAGGAATCATGTTGTGAATCAGAATTATAACCCAATTATTGCAAACAAGAAGAGTTATAACTTTCAAGTAAATTGTTACAATTGCAATAACTATGGACATAAGGCCAGTCAATGCAGATACATATCTCATCCGGTAAGATTTGAGAAAAAAATTGCTGGTCATTTCAAATGCATTCAACGAGGAAATTATGCTAACCAATGTAGGAAAGGAAATGAAGAAAATATTGCAATGAAGAATGATAAATGAAAGAAAAAAGAAAAATTGGTCTAGAGAAAGAAGAATGAGAACAAAGGAAGTGATCCTGAAGTACCAAAATCCGGTGTAGGCACTGCTTCCTTCGAAAATTAAGTTTAGAGCTTTTGGTCAGGGGCGAAGGCACCAAGATGGGGGACCAAAAAGATGCCAAAAATATTTTTGGTCCCCAATAGGCCATTTGGTGGATGCCTTATTTGGTGTGCGCCAAATAGGAAAGCTCACATTTAAAAGAGCAAAAATCATATTTTAGAAGCCATTTTCTGCTAAACTTGCATTTGGAGCTACATTTCTCACCTTCCAGACTGGGCACGCCAAATAGAGACATAGTTTTGGCTTCTAGTAGTGTGATATCTTCATCAAAATGGCACCAAGACATCGAGGGGGTCGAAGAGGTATGTATTTCTATTTTTTTACTCTCAAATTTTATTTAAAATATGGATTAAATTAGGTATTTCAATTGAAAGTTGTTAAATTAAATTTTAGGAAATCAAAATCCATTTGAAAATGTTGAAAACCCACCACCACCTCCTCATGAAGAGCCTTTTGAAGAAGAGGCACAACCATCCCCTCCCCCAATTCCTAGACATCCCCCAAGAACACAACAAAACATATTAGGGCAAATTGAAAACAACAAAAAACAACTTGAGGAGTTGATAAATAGACTGAAAGATCCTAATTCCACAACCTTTCATAGGACAAGCCTTCCAGAGTCACTGCAATCTATTGTAGCCCATGTAGGTTTAGTGAGTGGTCAAATTAATATGTGGTCCAACAAAAGAGAAGAAAAAACAATTTTATGCAAACAATTTATCTTATACTACAGTAAAGAAAAAGAAAATAAACAAAGTTGACTTGTGTGCACTTTTCACGGACCCTAGAACCAATCAACCCTTACAACTTGGACGTAGGAGGTTCCCAATCCATTGGTGCCACCATGAAGGAATAAGGAATAAATTTTGGGATAGGTTGTGGATGGTTTTAGATCAACCACCATGTAATAATCATAAGGTGCCTCAGTACTTTTTGAGGAAACTCTATTGTGAGTTTATCCTTAATGAGATCCCTAACTATTTTGACTACCTAAAATTTGAAGGTAGGGGTGGGGTATCCTCACATGACAGAGTAGGGGCACAACGCGACCCAAACCTAGCACCAAAACCCTTGGGTAGACCTATGGTAGAGCATGTGACTGTTCCTTCCATTATTAAGGACAACCTTGAGGTGAATGCCTTAGAGTCCATTAGCTCATTGACTCAGACCCTCATACAGTATGTTGAGCCTCTAGTACATGTTGACGCAGATGAATCTGATAGGACTCGAGTTCCATCTCACTACTGTCAATCATGTGGGGCCCTTTGCACTTATCACCCTAATAGTAGTCAGCATGCACCTACACAACAACCATCTGCTACAGAGAATATGGTCATGAAAAAGTCTCTTCTAAGTGAGACATTTGACATTGATACCCAGGTAAATTTTTGCAACTTCATTTAATTTTTTTAATTAAATTTTACTTTGAAGTGTTAGAATAAGTAAATTAGTACAATGATTGTGATAAAAATGTAGGGTCAGAGTGTTTTTACTACCTGTGACATTCCCCCAACTACGTTTTACTTGACATCATCGAGTGATCAAGTATGTATCTAGTAAATAAGTCAACTATTACATGTGAATAGTCAACATTATATGAATGGTTTTCTCATAATTAATTTTGGATGTCAAATAGTTTGTTGTTGGACCTTCGACATCGACACCTCACAATGAATTTCATCAAGGCACTTACATCGAGGTAACCTTTATTCATTAACAGTGTGGTAAAACAAGTTTAGTAGTTTTGATAATTGAATAATAGTTATTTTAATTTTCAGTTGTTGACATCAGATACTCCTCCCAATTTTCAAGCTACATTGGATCATGGTGTTGTTGCAATAGTAGCAAATTTAGAAGCTTTGACAAAGGTATGAGATAAATGAGTACATTTTAGTTGTTCTTTTGATCAGCTATTATTGAAAGTTGCAATGATACTTGTATGTAATTTAATTTCTATCATAGTGCTTGTTGTAGGGCCTTGTCACTCCTGAGCGTGAGCGTACCCCCAATGTAGATGAACAACGTGATTATATGTTTGCAGTTAGTAATTGTTCTATTATTTATCATTCTACAATTCATTTTTTTATATATATTATATATTGATGTCTATACTTTTGATTGTATCATTTGGAGCTCTAGAGAAGTCTAGAAAGGAGGACTAGTGAGCGCATTCAAAAGACGCCAACATTGCATACATCTCCATCCCCTCAATAGTCGAAGGCAACTCGTGATCTATTTCCTCATGCTAGTGGGAAATCGGTAGACTAGGGGCCTTTATTGTATGCCTAATTGGCATTTTTGAGCATATGTTTTGTATTATGTATATGTGACATTTTATTGCCATACGGATTTTGGCAAGCTCATATCACTGTATTGGATATATATGTTATACTCTTATTGACATGAAACATCGTATGACTTTATGACTTTTTTGGTTAATGCAAATCATATTACAACTATTATCCAAAATCACATATATATATTTGATGATTGAAATCGAGATTCTCTAATTGTACAAACATTTTTGTATGTGAGATATTATATTCTATAGGTTTTGTCTACAATTCTTATTACATTTTTAATTGAAATAAATTCTTGTTTGATAATTCAACTTCATAACTTGGTAACCAGTAAATATATGTATTTTCATGCCTAGAATTTCAATTTTGTCATAGTCCATGGAGACAAACAGTAGTAACATTATCCTAGTTACATTTTTAGTTTCAATAACTAGTCTCTTCACTTTAGTTAGAGTTATTTTATTAGTGTTAGACTAAGTTAGAAAGTCTTATTTTGCACTAGTCTACATATATGCTTAAGCAAGAAATTACTCTTTTATTCAGGTTTTTCTTTTCTTTGAGGTACAAGCTAGATGTCAACTCTTACATTAAATTTGGACCCTCTAAACTACTTTCAAAATTCAAATAACTTTTATTTATACTCATTCACACAAAAAACAAAATGATCACATCATATTTAAAAAAAATCAAAATCACGATCGGGCGACTTGGCGAATGAAAGAATGCCATAACTATTGTAAAGCAGGCCTCCTAGATGCACTCACATTGATGATTCATACCCATGATGAGAAGAATGAAATTTGCACTATGTTGCCACCTTTCACTGAATGCATTTGATGGTTTTTCATGCGAGAGAAAAAGTATCACCACGAGAAAATAGAATTGATCTCTCTAAAAGTGAGAGGTTTTTATAGGTACCCACCACACGACCCCGTAGGTTTAGACGAATCATTCATACAAGTCACGGGCTCTGAGATACGCAACCTGAAAGTTTGACAGTTTTCACACTTTGAGCACTCAAAAGAAAGCGTCGCTAGGGTGTGGCTCAGAATGATCGGGAAGCTTGGGAAGAAAAACAAGGGCATACTTGGTGTAAACCTGACTACCCAGGCATGCTCACACTGGCAGTTTTTTGCCACAATGAGCATAATGAAAGTTGCACTATGTTGCCACCTTTTATTGAATGCATCTGACAATTTTTTATGCAACAGAAAAAATCTAGGCATGGGCAAATGGAATTGAATTGTTCAAAAGATAGAGATGTTTTCGGAGGCGCCCATCACATGACCTCGTAGGTTCAAACGACTCATCTGTATGAGCCACAGGCTCTGAGATACATGATGTCAAAGTTTAATGGTTTTCATACTTTGAGCACTCAAGAGAAAGCGTCACCAAAGTGTGGCTTAGAATGATCAGTTGACTTGGGGAGAAAAACAAGAGCATACCTAGCATAAACCCGACAACTTGGATGTTCTTGTAGTGATGGTTTGTTGCCACGATGATCAAAATGAAAGCTGCACTATGTTTCCACCTTTCATTGAATGCATTTGATGGTTTTTATGTGACATAAAAAGTCTCACCATGAGAAAATAGAATTGAGTTGTCCAAAAGATAGAGAGGTTTTCGTAGGCACCTACTACATGACACCGTAGATTTAGACAAATCATCCATACGTTCCACGTGCTCCAAGATACGTGACATCAATTTTTGACGGTTTTCATACTTTGAGCGCTCAAGAGAATGCATCATGAGGGTGTGGCTCAGAATGATAGGGCAACTTGGTGAGGGAAACAAGGGCATACCTAGCATAAAACCAACCACTAAGACATGCTTGTGCTGATGTTTCATTTCCATGAGGAGCATAATGAAATTTGTGCTATGTTGCCACGTTCTACTGAATGCATTTGATGGTTTTTGGTGCGAGAGAAAAAGTCTCACCATGAGAAAATGGAATTGAGTTTTCTAAAAGAGAGAGGTTTCCGTAGGTACCCACCACACAACCCCGTAGGTTTAGATGGCTCATCCATATGTGTCACAGGCTCCGAGATACGTGACCTCAAAGTTTGACGGTTTTCACACTTTGAGCGCTCTAGAGAAAGATTCTCAAGGGTGTGGCTCAAAACGATCGAGTGACCTAGGGAGAAAAGCAAGGGCATACCTAGTGTAAACCTAACCACCCATATGTGCTCGCATTGACGATTCATTGCCACAAGGAGCAGAACAAAAGTTGTGCTATGTTGCCACGTTTCACTGAATGCATTTGATGGTTTTTGTTGCGAGAGAAAAAGTATCACCACAAGAAAATGGAATTGAGTTGTCCAAAAGAGAGAGAGGTTCTCATAGGTGCCCATCACATGATCCCATAGGTTCAGACGGCTTGTCCATACGTGCTAGGGCTCCGAGATACGTGATGTCAAAGTCCGACGATTTTCACACTTTGAGTGCTCAAGAGATACCCAAATCTTTTGAAAATGCACAATATTATAAGCTAAGACAAATGTTAAACAAGGAGAAACAAGCAATTATAAAAGATATTGCAATAAGAAAAAAAGATTGATAAAAGAAAACCATTGTACTTCTTCCTCATTGGTGGTGCCGCAATAGGGAAATTTTTTACAACAAAACTAATTTTTCAAATGTTACTTCGTATATACAATTCATCCCCAGATTCTACCCTCTCAAACAAAAGAGACTTATTATGGCATACATAGGAAAAACAACATTCAATGTAGGTGTGACAACAATACATTCCGCAATGTTGTTTCCCTTCTACAAATGTATTTTGATTCCTCTTACCAATGAGGTCATAGACTCTTTGCAAAAACAATACGAACAATTACAAGTATTGCTCATAGATGAAGCATCATTAATAGGTAGCCATTTTTTATACTTGATTGACAAAAGAATGAGAGAAATAAAGCATATAATCCAACAATTTTTTTTGGTGGTGTAGATATACTATTTAGCGGAGACTTCTACCAAGCACAACCAATACAAGATAGTTTCATTTTTGAGCCTCCCATTTTCAATAATGAAAGAATACCATATAATTTTTGGACAAATATGATTAAATGCTATGAATTGGAGACAACCATGTGACAAAAAAATAAAAATTTCATTTCAATTCTAAACAAAACGTGAACTAATTTGCAAAGTCAATAAGATATAGACTATATCAATTCTATTTGCTATCGACCAACCCCGTTTGATCCCACATTCCTATATCTCTTCCACACAAATAATTAAGTACAATTACACAATACTAAAATGTTATCAATTGTACTTGGAGAACTAATAATCATAAACAAAATAGATGATGTAGAAGAAAATTATGGTAACATAACAATACTGCCAAAAAAAGGACTACCACAACAAATAATACTAAAAATCAACATGTTAGTTAAATTATATGCAGGAAACTATAAATGATGGATTAGTAAATGATGCTGACAGAATTTTAAAAGAATACACAAGTTTAAACCAAACAGATATAATATGGATTCAATTTAATGACATAAATATTGGACAAAGTCAATCTACAAAATTAGCACATTTATTCACAAAAAAAATTTCAAAGCAATGGTTACCAATACTATGAATCACCATACCTATATCACAAAGAAAATTTCCATCACAAATTACAATTCAAAAACAATTTCCATTACAATTAGCATGTGCACAAACAATTCATAGATCACAAGGATTAACACTTGATAGACTTGCATTTTAACCATTTGGAATCAAGCGTCATGGACTAGTATATACAACACTATCACATGTCCGAGATATTCAATCATTATACTTACTAATTCCACTTATAAAACATAATTTTAAAGTACAAAATAAAATTGCAAATGAGATGCATCGATTAAACACAAGAGCAAAATAGGATCTAACGTTTTCCAAATGTACAAGCGATCAAAACATTGCTATAACAATTATGTCATTAAACACAAGAAAATTGAAATCAAATATTGATAATATCACCAATGACTGTGACTTATTAGAAGAAAACATATTATGCTTACAAGAAACCCACACATCCCACTTCCCTTATCAATATCAGTTAAAATAATTTAATTGCATTACAATGTATTGTGATTATGGACTTATGAGTAGCATACAAAAAAATATAAAAAATAAACATTCACAACAACATTTCTCAAACAATATTGAAATCTTACAAACAGATTTCGAGATTAATAACTTTGCAATAACATTATTAAACTTGTACTCGCCACCAAATATAAATGTCTCCTCAATTATTGACATTCTTCACAATGGTCTACATTATACTAAATTACAAAATAATTTACTAATTTTTGGTGACTTTATCATCAATATGGAAGAGAACAATAAAACCACAAACAAACTAGAGACATTTTTAAACAATAAAAATATTCATTTTTTGCTTGACAAAAATAACTTGCTACAACAATCACTTATTGATCATGCTTGGTCAAACATTAAGAAGAAATTTTATAAAATATACAAAAGAGATACATATTGGACTGATCATGATTGCATTTGTTTATTACTTGATTTAGCAAAAAAAAATGATATTATCAATGTAAGCAACTATACTTTTTATGCACTTCTTACTATCTAGTTAGATATAGTTACTCATTTCTTTTATGTAATATTTATGCACACACTTATTTACTCTCCTTGTTTACTAGCAATGAAAAGAAACAAAAGAATAGAAGAAAGAAAAAGCAACAAAGGACCACGATAATCAAAGATGTAAATATTCTACACTTCAAAAACTCACAAGAAAATAAAAAGTATTAATTGTTCTAAATTATTTTTCCACATTTCCAACTCAATCTTTCCAAACATAAACCTTTATTTGTAGGGCAAAAAAGGAAATTGCAAAACCAATATCAATTGAAGAATTCAGTTCACACAAAATTGGTGATATATTTGAAGGTGATGTTGTTGTCACTTATAGAACTCAACTTGATAAAACAAAGAATTCAATTGAGGTCCTCTGTGCTGATTTGACTGACATTAAAGGAGAAATGATAGTTACATTGAATGTCACAAAACATTTTGTTCAAATGTTTGAACAAAAAGTATTTGCTAGAGCAAGCATACGTATTACTAATTTCTTAGTTTCTCCTAAAATAGGGTATGATAATGGATATTGTGACTATATTATTTTACTGACTGAAGGAATCATGATAGAAAATATACCTCATATCTGTCCTCAATATAACTTCATACCAAGTAGCACAAGTAAAATTCTCCACCTTATTAACTATATAATGCATAGTTTCATACTAATATGATTTTTTTTTACAATACATATAGAAGAATAATACATATATGTTTTATGCAGATATGTCTTCATGCAAATATACTACAGTAGTTTATAAAAATTGAGGACAGTGTGCAAATAAAAGACTATCCTCTCCTTTTGTTTAAAAGCATTTTTAGAAGAACTGATACAAAAAATAAGGATTTTGCATTCCATGCTAGCAAATTGACATACATTGGACTGTTGACAAATAAAGAAACAAAAGAACATCTCCAAAGATCGCTGAATTCAACATATGAGGTAAGTTTTTTGGAAATGAATAAAAACTGTAGACGTATAAAAATGACCATATTCCTAAATGAATATTTTATGTTCATTCCTCTATTTAATTAAATCCAATTTAATTAAATCACCCACATTCCTCTATTTAATTAAATAAATCATTCAATTTATTTAGTTAAATTCACTTAAGCCCTTTTTGCATCATTTAATTGAATAAATCATTTTATTAAATTAAAACCCTTCTCTCTACTTCTTAATTAAATTCACATTTAATTAAATAATTTACCCCAATTAAATAAATCTAATTTATTTAAAATCCTCAACTTGCAACCAAATTGAAATAAAGCAATTTATTTCAATTAATTCTATTTTCCCTCACCCACTTGCATTTTCCTACATCTCCCACTTGCATCCTAAACTCTATTCCAAAATTCTTCTAGAATCCATCTGATCCTAATCAATTAACCCTAACCCATCAATTATCCCCTTTCCCTAAATTTGAGGAGGTCACTTCTCAAATTTGGAGTAAAGTCTTCAAATGCATTAAAGTCTTTATCCATTCAACAAGATAACTTGTTGAATGCCCCCAAATTTGGAAGGACTCTTACAAATTTGTCCCCAAAGTCTTCAAACCACTAATGGTTAACTAACCCTTAGTGGCATGGTTAGAGACATTTTGCCTAACTTAACCTCCATCTAACCCAAGGGTCTCATCAAGCATTTATTGCTTTGACCATAGTTATTCCTTTAACCTTTGCACAAGAGTTTATCCTTTGGGTAAAATCTTTATCCAATGGATAACCTTAACCTAACCTTAACCCTTACCCCCTAGGGTAACCATGAGGTCTTCTCAAGCATTTAATTCTTCTTACATCTCCTCTCAGCCAACCTTATGTTGACAATTGTCACCATTTCATTGGTGAGAATTGTAAACATGGATTGACAACTTTCAATCATGACCCTTGATTACTCTTTCAATCCTGACCATCTATTGCCCTATTTTTTCTATAAATAGAGCTCTCCTTCCTCCATTTTGGACATCCATGAATCTAAAAAATCTATTATCTAAAATCCATGCAAGCTTTAGTATCTCATTTATGCTCAATTTTAGCACATCTAGTCTCTCTTTGCAATAGGAATTAATCTAATAAACATTTTAGATTCCTTCTTTTTATCATTAGCTTAAATCATGTAACTAGTATATCATGTTAGGATAGTATTACTACTAATCTTGTCATCTTATAATCTAGTTTATTGCATTTGTAGAAATCATACATAGATAGGATGCATTCTCATGGTGAAATCAATCAAAAACATCCCTCATTCTTGCATTTGTCATCCCTAAACCACTTTGGTCAGTGATCTGAGAGCAAAGACATTGGTTTGAGGGAACTTGTGAGATCGAGAACCATGGAACCAACCTTGGGAAGTTGAGTCATCCTTCATGCTCCATAGCTTGGACCAAGAAGTCTTGTGGGTGTGTGGAAAAGCCTCTTGGAGCTTCACTTTTCACATTTTAAGTTTCATTGAACCACTTTTCCTACATACATTTCTGGCACCCACTGTGGGGTTGTACCCCAATAATCAAATTGGTTTTCAAAAATAAACACTTTTGCAAGTACATGGGAAACAAGAATCAACGCGTGGGGAACATCCCTTAGCGCATCTCGCTAACATTATAGCACATCCCGTACACTATTTAGAGCGTGGGGTTTATACTCTAGCACATGAAGTCCTTAGTTTAGCGCATCATCTTTACTAACCTTTTCCTGTAGGTCTCGACATGGAATAAAAATAGAGTAGCACATCCAGAAAACAGAGCCGCGTGTCAGGTCTGTCTGATAGCACAACATAGTCATCCTGTAGCACGTGCATTCTTTCCTATAGCGCATAACAGGCAGAAAACAAAAACAAAATTATAACCAAACTTAAAATTTAGACTTGTAAAAGTCCACCAAAACCTTGATTTTTCTAACTGTTTGATTGGAACTTTTGCAGGACTTTGACAATTTCTTGTAGGTAGAGCTTGATTTTATTTGTAGAATTACAAATAGTTTTAAGTTTTTACTAACTTAAGTTAAGTTAGTTAAAATTTAGAGTCATTTTAAATTCTTGTTGGATAAAATTGAACTCACCTTACTTTGGGTTGTAAAACGAACCACAACAACAATCTTTTCTTGCTTTTCTAGGATAAAAATTCTCAATTTGGGTTCGAAAAAGAACAAAACAATCTTTATTTTTTCAAGAAAGGGCTAAAAAGAATCTCACCATCCTTTGGTGCATAAAAGGATCAATTTTACATTTTTCAAGAAAAAGGAACCACACTTTAAATTTTTGTTCACAATCAAAGAGGGAAGGTCTTCCCCTTTGGATCGATTTCTTTTGTTGACCAAACATCGATGTTTTGCTTTGTTGACCCGGTTCTTTTCCTAGATTAGAAAATCATTGCTTTGAAGGAAATAAAAGGAACACCATGTTTTCATGGAGCAACATGTCCATATAGATCTTAGAAAATCATTGACTTGAAAGGTAAAAAGAACCTTGTTTGCCTTGTCTTGAAAGTGGAAGGTATATGCTCTCCCCTTAATTGGGTGATCAAAAAACCAAACCACTTTTAAGCTTTCTGTACTTCAAGCATTTACATCCTTTAGCAGGCTTGCCTTCCCGAGGGGTTGAAAAACTCTTAAAGCCATTTTTTTGGCCGGTGTGAAGGGAACGACCTAAGTGGGAAACGACGTTGACGCCAAGTGTTCCAACCCACTATAATCAAATGTGGAAAGCAACTAAAGTCCTTTTCAACGGTTGCGCACAGCGATTAGCCTTCCCCCAGTATTCTTGAGATACATAAAGCCTTTGTTCTAAAGGTTGGGAAGCCTCCTAAGGGAGTTTATCACTGACGGTCGAACAGGAAGCTTAATTATGAACCTTAGCATAGAAACTTTGAGCCGAGTCAGTAACCAGACATTTGTAATATCATAGTGCAAGGGTGGGGAAGAATCCGCCCCCAAGATCGCTCACCATATATCTCCCAAGATAACTACTCAATTGTGAAGCAATTCACTTTGAGTTAATTTCTAGCAAAAGGAAAAAAAATGGGCACCCTCTAGGGGGTGACACGGCTGTTTGAGCTGATGGAGTATCGAGACTAGTGGGCTATGGTATTACTTATGACCCTTAAATAAAGAGTCTTTTTGAAGTGTATTCTTTGTATCCAAACCTATTGAAACATTGGGGATTTGAAAACATCCTCGCAAAACATACACTTACTGTTTAGATTAAGAAAAAATGGCTACTTCTTTGGTGCTGTGTCTTCATTTGTTACTTCATAAAATCATCCATCACTGAAAACTCAAGGCAAAACTCCAAAATTGCAGAAAACAATCAAGACAGGGCAGTTTAGCGCATAAGAGCAACATCTTAGCGCTTCGGAACCAAACTTTAGCATATCAAATCCTATCTTTAGCACGTAAAGTCTTAACAATAGCGCTTCACCAGAATCTAAAATCAACAGCAGCAGTTAGCGCGTTCTGAAAATAGTTTAGCACATTGAAGCATTGGCTTAGCACATGGAAGTCAACCTTTAGTGCGTAGAGTATAAACAGTAGTGCATCAGCAGCTCATATTAGCACATGATATTTTAAACCGAAGTGGAAACAAATTTGACCAGTGAAACTAGTTAGTGCGTAGCACGGGGCAGCATAGCGCATGGGGTCTTTTCCTTAGCGCTTTGAGAACTTTCTGTAGCGCATAGCGTCTCTGTTTCAGTGCATAGTCAAAACCAGAAAAACAGGGGGCAAAAAGGAGGTCAAATTGGGAAATTTTGAAAACATTTTTGGAAACCTCCTTTCATCAGCTTTAACTTCATCAAATCAGAACACCAAAAACAGAGTATCAAAAGCTATTTCCAAGCAAATTTCTATCAAACAAAAGTTGTCCAAATCTGAAACTAGTCACACGATAAACATATCTATCTTATCAAAATCAAGAAACATCATCACAAGTGGAAAATAGGTCCTTTTTATCTCATGGAATATTATCCTAAAACACACTTGTTTAAAACTCTAAGTTCTCAAATCGAGTTTCCATATCGGGAAAGCTCTATTCCATATCATTTGATGCACTTTGTCATGAGGGGGCATCTAAACCTTCACTTTGATAAAATAAAACTTAAAGTTTCCAAAACAAAATAAACTGAATCCAAAACAACTCAAAGGAAACCATTGATTGCTTGTGCATGACTAATCCTCGTATTCTGAGAAGAAAGAATATTTATCGTAATACTAAGTTGAAGAAACAGCAACCAAGTTCTTCGAAACTTGCCAAAAGAAATAAATTTTTATACATCAATTGTCAACTCTTCGTATCTCATCGAACATTCCTTCATCATGTGCACTTGTATATTTAGAACAAATCAAACGAATTTGACAAGGAACCTTTGAAGACTAGAGCATTATGTCAAAAATCCGCATTATGTCAAAAATCCACGTTCAGTCAACAAATAAATCGTGGAGGAAAGATCAATCTAGCATTCTTTCCCGATGAGTGCATCACTTACAACATCCCCCTGATTTGAACCACAAACCCCTAAACAAAACATTGAAGAAGAGTTCATTCCTTTTGTCATAGAAAGCTTCTACTAGATGCCTGTTGTCACTCACTCTCAACAAAACAAACAAAGCAAAATGCAATCAGAATCCAGCATGAATCGAAGATTATCAAATCCTTTTGAGCATCCAAATCTAGAGGACGTCGAAATTTCTGAAGAACTTCTTCAAGAATGTCAAGAAAGTGCTTCATTTCAAAAACTTGTGTAAAGACTCATGGAAAATGACAAAGAAAAATACCTACTCATGCTCACAAGCAAAGGGGTTAAAATTCCTAAAGACTTTGACACAGACATGTTTAGAACAAAATCTCAACATTACGAATATCAAGAACGACAACAAGAAGGAGAAGCACGTGACCCTAAGCAAGATATCCCTAGACAAAACATACCTAAACAAAACACACTAGGACAAAACATCCCTGAGAAACACATCCCCGAGCAAAACATGCTATTCCATACACCATTTCAACCTAGGATTAATGCAAGGGAAGAAATCTTCCCTCGGGAAAATAATGCGCCTTTGATTGCTCTTACTCAACAAATGCAAATGTTACAAAGACAAATGCAAGACATGCAATAAGGGACAACAATATGGTATTCATTAAATGAAATTTGTCCTTATCTATTTGACAAAAGATTGAACATGATACCTTTTCCTCCGAACTCAGATGTTCCCAAATTTGACAAATATGATGGAAAAAGCGATCCCCATGATCATGTTCAAGAATTTTGCACCATGAGTCTTGAATTCGCTCATGATGATACCTATTTGATGAGGTTATTCCCAAGAAGCTTGGGAGGACAAAAAATGGAATGGTTATCCAAAATCACACCTCCTGTTAGATCATTTGATGAACTAGTCAACAAATTCATAACTCAATATTCCTATAACATTCACCATGCTATCACCATGTTAGATGTCTGTAACACCAAACAAAAAAACAATGAAACATTCATGGTTTTCCTTCAACGATGGCGGCATATGGTTTCAAGATATCCTCGAGATATCCCTAAAAAGGAGAAAATGGAAATTTTCATCGACAACTTGAATGGTGAGATGATTTATAGGCTCAAGCTCCAATGCATACCATCTTTCGCTAAATTGATTGAGAATGGAATTCAAGTGGAAGAAGCATGTGTCAAGAAAGGAACATTAAAATTCTTCAAAGAAGGAACAAGTTCATCAAATTACAATAACCAAAACAACAACAACTTGGACAAATCCAGATTCTGGACCAGACACAAAAACAATGGAAACGAAGGAGGCAATGAATCACATGATCCAAAATTTAAGCAGCTCGTGCTCACATTATCAGGAAATCCTCAAACTACAAAGAATCCCAAAGGTGCTAACCTAGACACTAACACTTACGCACCAAATACCAATCAAGGTCAACCCAACACCAACAACACCAACAATGCTCAAAACAATCATACAAATCGAGGACCTAATAACAATTCACGAGGTAACACCAACAATTTTCAAAAACGTGTCTACACACCATTGGGGCAATCACTAGAGTCAGCATTCAGAGAACTCCTGGCAAAAAAAATTATCTCTTTACCAGCAATCAGCAACTATGAGCCACAAATCAAACCACCTTGGTGGAATGACTCGCACTTTTGTGATTTTCATCACAACAAAGGTCATCAAACAAATGATTGCATGAGACTAAAAAACATTGTTCAGGACATGATTGATAGAGGTGATTTAATGGTGGATGGTCTCAAGACAAATGGTGACCATGGAGCCTTTAAAAATCTTCCTCCAAACTACAACAAAGATGGAGCTTCAACCTCAAACAATACACATGGGGCTTGTATCAATAACATTTACAATAACACCATCAATCATATATTAGCTATAGACAATCATGTAAATGTCATCACAATCCAAGATCAGCATGATCATGAATCTGTCAACGTAACAACTAGAGCTCAAAAATATGTCTTAAAGGGACATACGTCAACAACAACCACCATACCCAAAATTCAATATGATCTAGTCAACCAGCTGCACAAAACTCCTGCTCAAATATCTATACTGGAGTTGCTGAAACTTTTGCCAAAACACAAAGACATATTGGAACAAGCGTTACTCAAAACAAATGTACCTCAAGATTTGGATGATGACAAATTTCAAGCCATGGTGGCTCATATGATAGGGCCTCATAATCTCACTTTTTCTGAGCATGATAATATCTCATTGAGTCATCTACATAATACTCCTCTTCATATTGAAGTCATAGTCTATAAACACCGAGTAAAACAAGTATGAATAGATGGAGGAGCTGGACTTAATATATGTACCTTAAAACTTATCTGTGCATTAGGCTTCTCGAAGGAGTCTATTGATCCACGCAAAAAGATTACTATAAAGGCATATGATGATGAGGAAAGATCCTCTAAAGGAACAGTGGTGTTGCCGATTCAAGTTGGACCGATACAAAGAGATACTATGTGCCAGGTCTTAGACATAGACCTGACATACAATATCTTATTAGGTCGACCCTGGATACATGAAATGCAAGCAGTGCCTTCTACATATCACCAGTGTGTCAAATTCCCCTATAATGGGCAGGAGGTTTCTATATCTGCTGATCACAATCCATTTCAACATTGTAATGCAATGCGGGCAGCCCAGGATAATTTGGTTCCACATAATAGAGAGAAACGAAATTCCTTAGCACCAAATCTTCAACAAGAGAAGTCTAAATCATTAACTAGAGATTTCAAGGAGAAAATGAAAATCAAAGAACAAGGCATGGGGGAATACTCTTTGGAACCCATGTGTTTGGCTAACTTACCCACATCACCTAGATCTCATGGATTACCTACAGCATCAATACATCAAGCAAATCAGCCCATCACCAAGTTCAATGGCACATTCATTCAACTCGGTACTTTAGCACATGAATCTGAGGAAAAGGATATCCTTAGTTGGCTATACAAAGATGAGGAAGAAGACACAACAGCTACTATGGAAGTAGCTATACCCACACACCTATATTGAAAAGGCTACTTAATCATGCAACAAATGGAATACAATGGCAAAGGACCTATTGGTAAGTGTCAGGAAGGCGTCACAGAACCATTGGATCCTCCTTCACAATTTAGTAAAGACAAAAAGGGATTGGGCTTTGAACTCACTCTACGACCAAAGAAGGTACCACACAAATATCAAAAACCTTAGTGGAAAGCAAAGAAGAAGTACAAAGAAGAATCCTGGCAAGAAGCACTATTTGAGTCAGCAGAGACAATCCTTAAGGAACGTGAACATCAAGAAAGGAAGCAACATCAAGGGGAGTCCATCATTCACAAGAAGATAACATCTACAAAAGTCAATCATATTCAAGAACAAATATCCAACAAAGCAGCATCATCTCCTGATAACATCATTCATCCCCAAGGAGGGACAGTATATGAACAAATACAAAAGGTAGAAGTAGGATCTGACATAGAATTAGAGAAAACTATCAAACTTGTATCAATCATCAACAACCTATTCTCACCATATAACATACCAGTTCATAGTACTAATAGAATCTAGGATGATACCTCTGAGACTGATTCCAATGAATATGAATGGGGTAGCTGTTCTAATATTACTGAAGATGTTGCTGAAAATAACAGTCATACACCCATTTCTCATGAAGCACGCAACATAGAATATAGAACTCTTGAATTTGGTCCATAAAATATCTATGATGCCAAGGAAAACGAGCAGTGACATTATGAGCAAGTCTATATGGAAAATGATACCATCGAAGACCTCGACGAAATCCTTGACTTCTTTAACACCCAAACCAATCACGATGAAACCTCTATCCTGACACTTACAGCAACAGAACTTGATCCTCCAAATGATTCCTTACCACTTGTCTTTCCGGACCTCATCGACTAGGACAAACCTGAGACTCATGATATACCAACTTTCCTGAATGATGAATCCATCATCCATTACTTATGTACCGTTAACCCGAAAATAGACTCTACCAGTAAACAAAGTAATGATGTCTGCAACCAAGGGAGTGCCAAGTCTCTCAGTAGCAAAAATGAGCAAAATAAAGGATCTATTGTTGAAAACCAGTCAATGGCAGCTATGGATCACAAAAAAGTAAAAATAAAGGACGCATCTGAGGGTGAAAACCTTTGTAAGGAACCTAAAGATGGGAGACTTGACACTCTTCCTGAGCATTATCATGAGTGATCACCCATACTGATTGAGCCCACTCAATCAATCAACATTGGTACTATAGAAGTAGCCAAAAATATACACCTGGCAGAATCTCTAACAAAGGAAGAAAGATCAGAATTTATAAAAAGTTTTAAAGAAAAGCAAATCAACTTTGCTTGGTCATATGCAGATATGCCCGAAATTGATTCACAATTAATCATGCATCACTTGTCCATTACTCCAGGAGCTAAACCAGTTAAGAAAAAAATGCAAAAGATGAATCCACATGTGGCACTCATGGTCAAAGCTGAACTAAAGAAACTATTAGATGTCAGATTTATCCGACCCATCGACTATGCAGAATGGTTTTCCAACATCGTACCAGTATCAAAACCAAACGATAGTATCAGAATATGTATTGACTTCAGAGATGTCAACAAAGCCTGTCCAAAGGATGACTTTCCTTTGCTTAGTATCGACATAATTGTAGACCTCACAGTAGGCCATGCAATGCTCTCACTAATGGATGATTTTTTAGGCTATAATCAAATAAAGATAGCCCCAAAAGATCAAGATAGAATAGCGTTTACCTGTCCTTGGGGAACATATTGTTGGAATATTATGCCTTTTGGCTTAAAGAATGTGGGAGCTACTTATCAATGAGCAATGACAACGATCTTTCATGACATGATGCATACCTTCATGGAAGACTATGCGGATGATTTACTAGCTAAATCCTTCACCAGAGTGGAACACCTCATCATCTTAGAAAAGATTTTTGATCAATTGGAGAAATTCCAAGTCAGGCTCAACCCTAAGAAGTGTGTCTTCGGGGTTACCTCAAGAAAGTTACTAGGCTATATAGTTTCAACTAAGGGTATTGAAGTGGATCCAGCAAAGGTACAAGCCATTATGGAGATGCAACCACCAAAGAATATCAGTCATCTCAGATCTCTACAAGGATGACTCCAGTCAATTAGGCGATTCATCGCTCAACTAGCAGATAAGAGTCTCCCATTTAATCATTTGCTACATAAAAATGTACCATTCAGATGGGAAGCCAAATATGCAGAATCCTTTTATTAAATCAAGAAGTATCTAATGAACCCACCAGTTCTAGTACCACCAATGGCAGGAAAGCCACTCATTCTCAACATTTCAACAATAGATATATCACTGGGGGCACTGTTAGCACAAGAAGATCAACAAGGCAAGGAACGAGCTATATACTACATCAACAGGACATTGAACGGATATGAATTAAACTATACAATCATTGAGAAGGCTTGTCTAACAATGGTATTTTCCTCTCAAAAATTCTGACATTACATGCTAGCTCACACAATTAAGCTGGTTGCAAAAATTGATCCTCTCAAATATCTACTCAGCAAGGTCTCTCTTATAGGCCGATTGGCTAAATGGGTCATGATTCTCAGTGAATTTGATATCCACTACACAGAACAAAGAGCTATCAAAGGACAAGTGATTGCAGATCAGCTGGCTGAAGCACCACTACTTGGACAACAAACTATGGAGATCGAATTTCCAGATAGAGACATCCTTGCTATTTCTACCAAACAATGGACCTTGTACTTTGACGGATCCTACACACAACATGGCTCGGGTGCTAACATTCTATTCATCACTCTTGAAGGACACACTATACCAAGATCATATAGGCTTATGTTTCCATGTACCAATAATGTGGCTGAATATGAGGCATTGGTTATAGGCATCAAAATGGCCATAGAATGGAAAATCACAGATTTAAAGGTCTACGGAGACTCACAACTAGTTGTTAATCAAATCAACAATGACTATCAGACAAAGGACGACAAGATACTACCCTACAAGCGAATGGTGGATGACTTCAAGAAATATTTTGTACACATCACCTTCAAACATATACCAAGGTTGGACAACAAAGAAACTGATGCAATGGCTACTATCGCTTCATTGCTGCAAATTCTAGAGCAACAGAGTCATTACGAGTTTCTAGTAGAGAAACTGTTCTCCCTAGCCTATGATCACTCTGAATCCCATGTTATCTATGCCTTGAATGGTTCAGATTCTCCTTTATATGGACCGATATATGATTATCTTAAGAAAAACATCCTACCCATTGACCTATCCTGAAACCAAAAATGTAACTTTATCTGGAAAGCCGCCCATTATACCCTTACTGCTGATACTTTGTATCATCGAGGTCTAGATGGTACTCTTCTTTGTTGCCTTGATCGTAATGACTCTAACTCTGCTTTACATGAGCTTCACGAAGGCAAGTGGGACTACTCTTGCTAAAAAGCTTCTGAGAATGGGATATTACTGGCCAACAATGGAAAAAGACTCTTATCACCTTGCAAAGAAGTGTCCTAAATGCCAGATCCATGGCAATCTTATACATGCACCAACATAGGAACTGCAACCATTTACGACATCCTGGCCCTTTTGTCAGTAGGGACTAGACTTGGTCGGCAAAATTCATCCTTCATCATCAAATGGACACAAGTTCATTATAACCGCAACAAAATACTTTACCAAATGGATAGAAGCAGTCCCCATGACCACGGTGAGTGGGAAACAAATTGGCTCTTTTATCCTTAACTATCTAATTTGGAGATATGGTATTCCGAGTTCCATCATCACCGATAATGGACGACCTTTCAAAAACCAAGATGTCCAAGAACTATGTGAAAAATTCAAAATACAACATCATTTCTCTACACCTTACTACCCACAGGGGAATGGTCAGGCAGAAGCATCCAACAAAACAATATTAAAAATCCTAAAGAAAACAATGAATGATGCAGGCAAAGATTGGCATATACAACTCAATCCAGCACTTTGGGCATATAGAAATAGCATCTGCACACCTACAGGAGCTACACCATATTCATTTGTATATGGATCAGAAGCAATTTTACCCTTGGAGGTAGAAATTCCCTCTCTCAGAGTCTCTTTGAAAGGCTTAATCCCAGATGAAGAGTATCGAGTTAACTGACTACAAGAGCTTGAACTTCTAGATGAACGACGCCAACGTGCCTACACTCATCTCAAAGCATATCAGCAACGCATGTGCAGGAGCTACAACCACAAGGTCATTCCCAGAATTTTTAAAATTGGAGACCTAGTACTCAAAGAAAATCCTAGAAATCAGCAAGATCGGGAAAAGAAAGGGAAATTTGAACCTAATTGGTTAGGTCCCTATGTCATCACATCGACCTATGGATCAGGCGCTTATTAGCTAACAACTTCAAAAGGAGATGTGTTCGATGAGCCAACTAACAGCATCCATCTGAAGAAATACTACACTTGAGTAGTCTAATGCACAGAAAAGTTACAATTAAAGCAACTGGTGAAAACTTGGCAACAGGCGCTATTATGAGAGGACAAATCCTCTATCTATATCCATATCATTATATCTACAGTAAAGCACTATCGGCCATCACTTGACATTTTTATCACAAAATATCCATTCAGGGCATACTTAGCGTAGTCACTATCCTGATTTATTCATATATCCTTTCACCCCATCTCACCATGGTTTCGTAATCATTGTACATATCCACATCAAGAGGTACACTTAGCTAGGGGCAATACTCGTCAAAGCTTGCAACATGTTCGAGACATTAAAACTTGCCGCAAACTCAAAACTTCATATCTAGAAAACAACGCTCGTACAATCGCATCGCAAAACATTGATCGCTTAACAGGATTCACACAATTACGATGGATGATTTTCTAAAGTATAAAATGTTGCATCTTGCATAAAGTTTTGACTATTTTGCACTTGAACTTTTTGAATTACTGGATTTTTTGAATTTTTCTCCACAATGCTTCAAAGCTAGAGAACATTGAGAGACTCCAATATTTTCTTAGTTTTCTGTCCGTGAGGCGATCATCTGTACTGTGTAAATACTTGTCTCAAGACGTGATTCACAGCATATCACTGAAGACATGATTCCACTTTACGCATACAAATGATTTAATCTTGTCTGTTTATATGCAATCCGCACTCAGGTCGTCTTGGTTCAATTATACCTTGATGCTTGTGCTATCTTGCAAAATAAAAAATTATGAAACATTTTCTCAGGTCATTATGGTTCAATTATACCATTATGCTTGTATAAATTTTCAATATATCCCAAAACAAATCAATGCTCAATGATGATACATACAAAGAAAGAAAACAACATGTGGCTATACAGGGATGACAAAAGCAGAATGAGGATGCTCAAAATCAATTAGCTGCATATCATTTTACAATTAGCTGCATATCATATTTTATATCTCACAGCATATCATATCATACATCTCATTTTCAAGATACATCTCACAACATCATGCATTATCACATCATATTCATCACATATCAAATCACATCCATCTATCTAAGCATTGCATCATCATAAAATAAACTAAAGCATATAAAAATCATCATCCATAACACATCACATGAAGATCAAAGAAAATGGTGTCATATATATATCTCAATAAATGATCAATATACAAAATATGTCATATTTGTGCCAAGTACAATACAATGATCAAAATACAATGGAGACAATGTCTCTCATGTATGACTATCTCCTGAAGGAGACGATCTCACTGAAGATGTCCTAGCACCTGGATCTCTAGGTGGATCCTATCTAGGAGGCCCTGTCACGCCTCTACTCTTTGTCCTCAACCCAGTCTCTCGAGATCAACTTGATCTCGACTGTGTAAAACTCTACACTCGGCGCTCCCTGGGCACCACATCCTCATAATGTCTCTGGTAATACTCCGCCTCCTTGGCTCTCAAAGCCAGCTCTCTCAAGGTGTCTCTCATCGGGCCACCTGCTACCACTCTCTCCAAAGCATCTACTCGAGCCTCAGCTCGACCCAACTGCTCCAAGGTAGTATCCCGCTCTGTGGTCAGTTGTGCCATCTGACGCTAATGCGCTAGCATCTGTGTCTGCAATTGCTACATTGACAACTGCAGTGATCTAATCTATGCATCCTCTGTATGTGTCGGAATCTGCACCTGCAAGGGTACCTGTGGAGGGGTACCCCCCGTCCCTCTAACTGTCCTTGGTGCTGGTGGGGGTAAAACATTTGAAATCCTCCTTTGGGTTGGTCATCTGAAATCATCATACCCTCCCACCACCGCTAACACCTCGCCAACCTGCTCCTCCTCTCCCCCTCTCCATCGCCACCTACCACCCTACTCTCTCACCCTGTATCCCTCTGGCACCAACATCTCCACCTCTCTCTACTCTCCTCCCCTGATCAAGTCTCCCTCAATCCAATCTCATCCTCTCCCCTAGCTGCCCTTGGCCACCTCCTCTATCATCACCACCTCCATCATCACCCCCTCCATCCCCACCTCCAACCTCTACCTCCTCATCATCATCATCAAATGCTGGAATCATTTCAGCTGGATCAGATATCCTAGCCACTGCCCATGCTGTGAAGAGTGTTGCAAACTCATCAGTCATCCTTGCATCCAAGATCTCAGGGGCATAATCCCAAATCTGGCCAGCTCCATGAAAGAACTCCTCCACTGCCACCCTGCTATCAATCGTCGGTCCCCAATCTGGAATATCCTGTCTCCGTCGAGCATAAAAACATGCTCCTTGTGGCATCCTCTACTGTCGACCATACTGTCGCAGGTTTCGGCTATGCAGAAACGTCTCAATCACAAAGGGCATCTGCCCTATCAAATATTTGGTCATGAAGACATAGGGCATCTCCATCCCATCCTCAGCCCATACCTCACACCCTATATATGGTCGCCAGATGACCGTATCAATATCATCCAACACTCTCCTCCAATGCTCTAGTTTGCCCAGCTTACGTTGGACAACTATCCCTCTATACCCATAGGCGTACGCGCATCCAACATGCCTATCTCTATCTGCCAGTGGCCTGGCTACGAGGATATGCTCCCACGCCCATACCTGAAGCAATGTCACACTAGCTGATAAACTGTCGTAACCCAGGTACACTATCTCATACAAATCCCTATATAAATGAGCCAACATAGCTGACCCCCATGAAAATCGATGACCCTGTGTAACCATATCCTCCAGCACCAATCCCCATCCCACTGACAATCCCTTTGACCTACGGTCGGGACATAGAAACCCACCAATGAAACCTGATAAGACTAATGGCAGAGGAGTGTAATTCAAATCCAAAAACTCCTGCCAGGGGATCTCATACCTACAAATGGTGTCATCCTGAAAAATCTAGCACAGTGCCTCAGTCCCACCCTCCTCCGTCTGCTCATAGGGTAACAGTGCACCTACTACAGGAATCCACAGAATCTGGTAGCAATCCTTAGGTGTCACTGTCATCTCGCCTGTAGCCAAATGAAAGGTGTTTGTATCGCTATGCCACCTCTCTGCCAATGCTGTCAATAAACCCTGGTTTATGATAAACCGAGGCATCTCTAACAAAGAGGTCAGACCACATCTATCAATAATTTCTCTGTCTCCCTGTGTCAATTGTGGTATCAATGACCACGGTCTTGAAAATTGCTCACATGACTGTACTACTCCAATATGCTCCTGTCAAAAACAACGCAAATCCAATATCAGTTTCCTCATCAACACATGGATATTAAAATCAAAATCCTCTCAAAAACTTAGAAACTTTGAACAAATTTAAATCAAGTTCCACATCATATCAATCCATCAAATCATATCAACTTGTAATACAACTCAAGTTTCAAATCATATCAACTTGTAATACAACTCAAGTTTCAAATCATATCAACTTGTAATACAACTCAAGTTTCACATTCATATCAACTTGTAACACAACTCAAGTTTCATATCAACTTGTAACACAACTCAAGTTCCATATCAGCTTGTAACACAACTCAAAGCTCCACAATTCGTATCCAACACATTCATATCCAAAACTTGAAAACTTTGAACAAATTTAAATCAAGTTCCACATCATATCAAAATCACATCAAATCTATATCAACTTGAAACATCGCAAATCAAATCAAGTTATCTCAAAACTCATATTGGACACACTTATCACATCAATGATAGCAGACACAACGACTAGCAAAATGCACTTATCCTGGCAGAACTGGCATCACCCTGCAAATTTTTCTCATTCACAAATCCCACTTTACTAAAATTTTCTATATGCACTAAATCATCCTATCTGTGCGCTAAACTGCTTCTCATGCGCTAACCTATTTTCTCTACGCGCCACTTGATCAACCCTGCGTGCTAGAAAAACCCAACGCGCTACCTTTTTCTTCGAATGCACCCTCTAAAATACCCTATGCGCTATAGAACACTTATGCGCTAATCTACCCACTCCACATTCTACACACTTAACCCTATGTGCTAGGTCACCCCTACGCGCTATCTTGACCTACTCATGCAACCCCCTGGAAGCCCTATGCACTAGGTTCACTCTATGTGCTACCCATTTTACCCTCTGCGCTACCCTGTACACCCGGTGCACTAACCTAATCTGAAGCGCTACCCTAACCTAACTATGCACTAGCCTACAAATTTCAGATGCTACCTAATTCGCTAAACCCTACGCGCTACAAATTTTTTTGTATGCGTTACCCTTTCGACCTGACGCGCTAAAACGTAAACATCTGCATGAAAATTTCAAAAAATTACCCAAAATGATAAAATCAAAAATCAAAAAAGGGTCAAAAGGTTGACTTACCTGTGGTCCATATGTGGCAGGCCTCCGATACCTCCTAACACACTCGAATCGATGAGAGGAATACAGAATCGGCTTGTTGACTTCTCTCCAAGTGTCACTCTTTCCAAAGTCAACAAACACAAATGAGACAAAAAGGAATTACTTTTTCCCTTTTATAGGGTAAATCAAAATTAGGGTTACATGGAGGAACATGAAAATTGCTCATGGGGTCTCATACCAGCCTACCCAACATCATTATCGAGAGATGAATCAATTTTAGCATTCAACATAGACCAAAATTTACAATGCTATCAAAATTATCCAACTCAAATCAATTTTTCACAATTTTTGATTCATCTCCCGAGGGGGCATTATCAACATCGTTTATCAAATTTGGGGCACGACATAAAATTGATCATAAAAAAATCATAATGGCACATCATTTTCTTTGAATTAACATGTGCACACGCGTCACTTCAAAGAGGGGCAAAATGTAGACGTATAAAAATGACCATATTCCTAAATGAATATTTTATGTTCATTCCTCTATTTAATTAAATCCAATTTAATTAAATCACCCACATTCCTCTATTTAATTAAATAAATCATTTAATTTATTTAGTTAAATTCACTTAAGCCCTTTTTGCATCATTTAATTGAATAAATCATTTTATTTAATTAAAATCCTTCTCTCTACTTTTTAATTAAATTCACATTTAATTAAATAATTTACCCCAATTAAATAAATCTAATTTATTTAAAATCCTCAACTTGCAACCAAATTGAAATAAAACAATTTATTTCAATTAATTCTATTTTCCCTCACCCACTTGCATTTTCCTACATCTCCCACTTGCATCCTAAACCCTATTCCGAAATTCTTCTAGAATCCATCTGATCCTAATCAATTAACCCTAACCCATCAATTATCCCCTTTCCCTAAATTTGAGGAGGTCACTTCTCAAATTTGGAGTAAAGTCTTCAAATGCATTAAAACCTTTATCCATTCAACAAGATAACTTGTTGAATGCCCCCAAATTTGGAAGGACTCTTACAAATTTGTCCCCAAAGTCTTCAAACCATTAATAGTTAACTAACCCTTAGTGGCATGGTTAGAGACTTTTTGCCTAACTTAACCTCCATCTAACCCAAGGGTCTCATCAAGCATTTATTGCTTTGACCATAGTTATTCCTTTAACCTTTGCACAAGAGTTTATCCTTTGGGTAAAAGCTTTATCCAATGGATAACCTTAACCTAACCTTAACCCTTACCCCCTAGGGTAACCATGAGGTCTTCTCAAGCATTTAATGCTTCTTACATCTCCTCTCAACCAAACTTATGTTGACAATTGTCACCATTTCATTGGTGAGAATTGTAAACATGGATTGACAACTTTCAATCTTGACCCTTGATTAACTCTTTCAATCCTGACCATCAATTGCCCTTGTTTTGCTATAAATAGAGCTCTCCTTCTTCCATTTTGGACATCCATGAATCTAAGAAATCTATTATCTAAAATCCATGCAAGCTTTAGTATCTCATTTATGCTCAATTTTAGCACATCTAATCTCTCTTTGCAATAGAAATTAATCTAATAAACATTTTAGATTACTTTATTTTATCATTAGCTTGAATTATGTAACTAGTATATCATGTTAGGATAGTATTACTACTAATCTTGTCATCTTATAATCTAGTTTATTGCATTTGTAGAAATCATGCATAGATAGGATGCATTCTCATGGTGAAATCAATCAAAAGCATCCCTCGCTCTTGCATTTGTCATCCCTAAACCACTTTGGTTAGTGATCTAAGAGCAAAGACCTTGGTTTGAGGGACCTTGTGAGATAGAGAACCATGGAACCAACCTTGGGAAGTTGAGTCAACTTTCATGACTCCATAGCTTGCACCAAGAAGTCCCGTGGGTGTGTGGACAAGCCTCTTGGAGCTTCACTTTTCACATTTTAAGTTTCATTGACCTGCTTTTCTTGCATACAAAAACCTCTTATATTACAATATTCATGAAAAACAACAATTCTTTTTAAATTGATGAAATTCAAAAAGAACTAAGTTCCAATTAGTTTACAACCACATATTTAAGCTTTGTCAAAAAAAAAAAACTTATACTTTGTTATTAATATTGTCATAGGTATATGGGGTTTTAAAAGTTGCAAATCCTTTCTCCATACCATTCCAGCCCACATGTGCACAATGCAATTATACAACTTCTAACTTCGGCACATTGAAAGATGACATAGGCCATTGCAACAAATGCAATCAGGAAATTGTATTCACATATGTACCTCATGTCTTAAATGCATTCTATCCACTGAAAACAATAAAAACATAGAATGTACTCTTGAAAAAGATATGTTCAAATTTCTATTGCCATAACTTAAAAATATCAGTTATGAAGAATATATTCGAGATAAAACCAAAGTAATTTTCATTGTATGTGGCTTGCAAAAAGAGACAAACTATACACTTAACCAAAACATCATCATTATCATCAGTTTGCAAGAGAATTGTATGCTTCTAGTAGAATCTTCAAGTCAATTATGAAACTTATATTACACAACTAGTTTTACATTCAATATTTTCATAATTGTAGACAAATTTAAAACTATACTAATAATTTTTTCCTAATTTTGCAGATGACTCATTTCTAGTCCCATCTCCAGCAAAAAATCTCTTTTCTGAATGAAAGTATCAAAACGTTTACTAGTTTTTCTTTAAAAACCACATGACAACTGATTCTAAGTTTAGATGCACTTTTTATAAAAACAATATGTTTCTCAGCAATGTACTTCTTATTTTTGGATTTCAATACCACTTCATAATAGAGTTATCGTTTCAGAAAAAAAACTAATATAAACAGAATATGTTTCTTAGTAGAATGAACATGGATGCTTTGAATGAATATAATTTCAATATCATAAAAAAATAGTCTTTGTTTTTTTCTTTGTATTTAACTTGAAGGACTACTTGTGCATATATTTCCTACATACCTAATAATTTGTCTATCCTTGTACAACATTGGAAACTATGGTGTTATATTGTGTCTATTAGTAATGTACCGCAATGATTTTTCTTTACTATTTTGGCTTATCCTTACTTTTACATTGCCACTAAATGCTATATGACTCTCCTTGCTTTAGTTAGAGCCTTCTTACTAATACATTTTCAAGCATTGGTGTCTTTTGAGAGTGCATTCTCTTTGAATCTACATTCTAACAAATACTATCTTTTCATGATGATAATACTATTATGAGCTACATTGTCATGGTGTCATGTGTGACTTTAGAATGCACTTCTTGGCTACTATTGATCTCAGATTCCACTATGTTATGATTGTGTATGACTTCCTTGTCACTTGAGTAACATGTTTATTGAACGGTGTATCAAGTGTACTTTCCTTTTCATCCCTATGACTGCAAATGAAACCCTAATTATTTGTGCTTCAAGTACTTTCATTATTATCACTACTTCTATTAGATCTGGGATTGTCTTTTAAGGTGTATATGAATACACAACCCTGCTTCAGCTTTGTGAACGCCTTTATGGAGGTTCATTGGCTTCGAAACTTCTGATAGTGAAGCTTTGGCTTTACGAGTACTGCAACTTGCTTGAGATAATCTCTGGAGCTATGTCATGATGATTGGCTGCAAATAACTCTTTGGGCTGCACCTTGTACAGTGACTGTAATCTTTGTGTTCTTAGTATGGATCTATTTCATAATTGAATTTGAGAACAAAACAATATTCTTGGATCTATTGTTCTTATTCTTTCCAACGCTTGTCACACATGAATGTGATATGTTCGTGTCTCAAATTACAACACACTTATTAATATGGAGATCTTAAGAATTTTTATGAGTCTACATTGGGATTCAAAAAGAAGAATGCAATCAGCAAGACCATCAATATCATGGGAGAATTCATATCTCCCATAATTGCTACCTATCAATCACTTTTCCATCATTTTTTGATTTTTTGATTTTTATCTTAGCCAATGAATTGTGGAGAACATTTTTTTTTTTATGGGAAGTAATGTTGATTCCTTAACTAATTGCAGTGAAAGAAGTGAATCGTATCAATCACTTTTAAAAATTTTTCCTATGTTCCCAAAACTGGGTGGATTGGTTTTAATATTTCAGAGAAATAATAGAAAATTACAGATGTTATGTAATTTCATCTTAAAGAAATCCACGTTAAATCTGCCTGGAGGCCCAAATAGATTACCACGTGATTTAAAAGAAAAAATGTTGAGTGATTGATCTTGTATTGCATTCGAACAAACAAGTGGGTTTATAATAGTAAAATGAGTATAGGGGTGCATTGAGGAGTGAAATAAAACTATGGTGAGAGAAATACAAATACTTAATAAATATAAAAGAAATATTTTAACGCGGGCAGGTAAATACCCATGAAGCAGCATAGAAAGATAAAAAATATTTGAATGCAGACGAAGGCTCTCGAAGGTCCTGCACAACTCGAAGCGGGAGAGACATCCTCATCGTTTTATTTTTTTTGTCACAACTTTGCGTCAATAGCTAGTGTCTTGGCTGATGGGCCGGATTTGAAGCGGGAAACGGGGGATATTTTCACTTCCTTTGATTAGTTGAAAATTTGGCGTTTTCTTTCTTGAAATGTGGCACTTGCTCCTCCGCTCACATACGTCTATAAAAACACTCCTCAATGCTCTCCCTTACAAAATTATAGTAATATATGTTCTTCTTATATTGGAGGTACAAAATTATATAATGTAAAATTAATGATAAATTATTGATATTTAATCTGAAACTTTCATCGGAGAATAGAAAATCAGTTACAATTTTCATATGCTCTCCCTTCATAGATAAGGATATCTTTACAAATTTTTATCTCACTCAATTTTACTATTAATTTGAATATGAATTGTAGTTGGGAGATATTATAATATATAATATAAATCTATAATTACATTTAAATTTATTATATTATATTTGTAATTGAATAGTATTTTTAATTAGAAATAATTTGCATTTAGAAATAAGTAGTTAGGGTTAAAGTTACTATGAGCTTGTGAAGGAAAAAATTCTCTATTAAGACTTCTTTAGAGAATTTATTAGTACTAAAGCAAGCTAGGTAGTCTCATGAAAGTACTATCTATGTTTTGTTGAAACAAATATAGATTTTCAATTTAAAAAAAGGTACTATAAAAGTGATTTTTCATATTTAATATCTAAAAGTTCTAATAGGTATGATTCATAGTTATACAAAGCATCAACATAAAGTGATTTCTTTGGATGTTGTTTTGGAAGTCAACTATACATGATTGGCTTTAGCATGGTCCTTTCAAGGGTGGCATCTTTTTTAATGCATTTACCCTCTCGAACTAAGTTACTATAACAATATTTAGAGGAAACACTTTTATTTTTTCTATCCCAAATAATGGAAGAAGATTGACTTACATACTTCTTGTTAGTTCGTGTTTTGTCTATGACTATTAGTAACAACTACAAAGTTATATCATGTTATAATATCGGCAATGAGTAATTTAAACTATTTAGTTCTATTGGTAATTAACCCTTGAGTACTTAATATACCTATGAGATAGTAAATGCTAAAGATATGACATAACTTTGTTCATGGGTTTACATTTATATGGCCCTTTGAGTGTGAATAGAAGTTGCAGGTACCTTGTTGGATGACTATACAATAAATGTCATTTAAACTCTATGTCTAAATTGTTACCTTGGTCTAACACTATTTGTAATTCTTAGGATTAATAGATGTTTCCTTTAATGGCACACAATCATTATGTTTGCAAGTGCTTTACTCTCTTCCATGATGTGTGCTATGGTATTATTGTAGACTTCTAGCAATTGATTCACCTATTAAAAACAATTCAATATTAGGAAACAATTACACTATTTGGTTTTAACAATACACTCTAAGATGACGTGTTTAGATAGATCATCTGAAATCATGCTATTAGGTAGACCCTATTGAAAAAACTAATGTAATTTTAGATGAACCACATAAACAGTTCAAAACTTAAATTGCATTGTTTAAACCTGACCCAATTACATTTTACCATGACATACCATGAATAATTAAATTATTCTTTCATCAGAAAATCCATTATATAATAAAATGAGGATGTACTTCACATGGTAGATTTTATGCATGACATGGATAAGGTAATGTCTTGTGTTGTTGAGTATCCCTATCTCAATTATTTTTCTATTCATAGAGATATTTCTGGTAGGGTTCCCCCACAATACTGAAAAGCCTATCAACAAACTTCATACCCATCCCACACCTGTCACCATACCTAAAATTTCTGGTGACCACATCTTCAGTTAGGATTTTCAGCCTATTAAAATCACTGACCAATTTCATTATCAGAACTAGGGAGGATTGGAGTCTCACAGGAAAAACGTCGGCGTGAAAAATTATGGAGAAAAATTATGTACTTCAACATGAAATGATTATTTAATTCCTGTATAATATTCCGTATATTTATTGTGACAGATTTTAATTATGATTATTTTTAATTATTTTATAATAATGATTATGTTTGTTTTATAAAATAAATAAATTTGATGCAATATAAATGATAACGAGTTTCATATAACAATGACAATTCTACAATCTATTTTTTTTTATATTAAAATCGAGGGGAGAGAGAACAAAATATTACAATCAGACCAGGGAGGAGAAACCTCAGCCTGGTAGGTTCAGATTGTCAAATCGAGCAGCTATAGGTACATAGCATAAAAAGACAAACACTAAGTAGGAAGTCCGGATACAAAGGGCATATAACCAGCAACAAAAAGGGGCAGTAAAGTATCAGAAGTTACTGAAGGATGGAGTTGTGATCCTCCATCCAAGTGGTCCAGCCAGTCGGGCCTTCCATCCAAACAACTTTTTTTCTTTCTTGTATTTGGATCAACATCTCCATCTGGTGATAGGAAGGGCCCCTATTGTCCTTGATTTCTTTAGTGAGCTTGTTGAGGGCTTGTTCAAATAGGGAGATGTTCTCAGCATGCCACATCTAGTCATACCCGCATCTCATCTCATAGACAAACATGGTAGAAGAGCCATCTTGTAGGAACTGCAAAAACTTGTCTCTTTCGATGTCCATGATAGCAGAGACCTACACAAGAATGTTATGAAAGGTGAGTCTTCTAAAAGCCTCAGTAAGGGTCTTGATTCGATCCTGATACCTGTCCTCATTCCTAATCTTCCAGATATACCAAAGAATGTTAGTAGATAAAATATACCAAAGAATGTTGGCATCCTTTTTAATGCCATGAATAAAGCCAGTAACAATCTCTATGATAGAAACAGTGTGAGGAATTAAGAAACCAAAGATAGACCAAATATCTCTAGCAATGATAAAATCAACGAAAATATGCCTGGAAGAGTCAGGAACATTACAAATCGAGCAGAGATCAACAATATCGTTATAGTTTCTCAAGGGCATCCTATCAAGTAAAAGTAGCCAATTAAAGCACTTAATTTTTGGAGCAACATGAGCTTTCCAGAGTCTGCTAAGAGAAGCTTGCCAGAAGGAGACATCCAAGTCATAGTACTAGAGGCGATTAAGGTGGTGTACTATAGAATCATCATAATTGAGGATAGTGTAGATATCACGGGCTTTAACTTTGTGAAGAGGGGTTCCACCATGCCAGGTAAAGGTGAGGAAGCTATGGGAATCAACCATACAAGGCTTGGGAAGTTCAAGAGCGACATAGGCTATCTGGAGAAGTCTATAGGTCCTTTTGTGAGAGTGGGGGAGGTTGAACTTGCAACTGATTTCCTCCCAGGAGATAAGACCATCCTCCTTCAATATATCCATGAAGCAAGTGATACCAGTTTGGGCCCAAAGCCTAGCCGAGCAGCCTCTAGTGAGAGCAAGAGGTTTGGAAGAGTGAAGTAGGTTCCACCATATAGATCTTTCACCATGAATAAGGTCTTTGGAGAAAAATTTAGTGTTTGTCAAGGAGCCCCTAACAAGTTCCCAAGCTTTCCATATGGATTTGAACACTGAGGAGCCTTGGATAGAGACAGGGAATTTGCCAGCAACAATGTCAACGAAGGGGAGAGGTTTCTAGGATTTGGCATGCTGAGGAATAACCCTTTCAATATTGTTCCTAATCAAGATCTTCTAGGGCACCTGGCCATCGAGCGCATGAAATATTCACTTAGCAGCAAGGGAGATCCCTTGCAATCCGAGGTCTTTAAGCCCGAGACCACCCAGTTTCTTATTAAGTGAGCACCATTTCTAGTTAACAGCATGCTTTTTTTCCCCCCCTTTTCATCTGACCAAAGGAACCGTCTGATAACCTTTTGTATTTCAAAGATCTGATAATTGCTAAACATCCAAGCCAAGGAGTAGTAGAAGGGTATACTGAGGTATCTAACAATTTTGTTAGGGCCACCCCATTGGTAGCCAAGGTGCAGGGCCCAATCGGGAGGCTCTTCCTGCCACCCAAGTAGGATGGATTTATTCTGGGAGATCCGAGCACCTGAGATGTCACAAAAGAGCCTTTTTTTTTTACTAAGAGCTTCAAAGTTCTATTTGGAAAGATCAAGAAAGAGAGAGGTATCATTAGCAAATTGAATGTTTAAGAGTTCAGTGTCATTAGTGAGTCTCAAGCCTTTAATGCTAGGGGAGATTGTGTCATCCCTCAGCAGATAAAAAAGAGCATCCAAAGAAATCACAAACAAAGCAGGGGCAAGGGGGCAGCCTTGCCTGATGGATTGAGTGAGCATGATAGGGGAGGAGAGCGAGCCATTAACTTCAATAAGGGCACATGCATCCTTAAGGAGAACTTTAACAATATCACAAAAATATTTAGGGAAGCCAAAGGCATCAAGCATCATGAGGATAAAGTCCCATTCCACTCTATCATAGGCCTTTTCATAATCAAGGAGGAACATGGTAGATTTTGTCCAGAGGTTTTAGCCCATTCCATGGCCTCCCAGCTAGTAATCAGGTTTTCAAGAATATACCTGCCCTTAATGAAGCCAGTTTGAGTAGAACATATGAATATAGGGAGGATAGTCTCAAGTCTGAAGGCAAGAACTTTGGCGATAATCTTGTAGGAAACATTGAGGAGAGTGATAGGTCTCCAATTCTTTATGAGAGATTTGTCCCCCTCTTTAGGAATGAGCTTAATGATGCCCTGATTAATGTCTCTACCAAGAGATCTATTAGTGATGGCCTCGTTATAGAGTTCCAATAGGTCTTTACTGATCCAGTCAATGTTGGCTTTATAGAACTCAACAGGAAGGCCATCCGGGCCAAGGGACTTACCATCACCGAGAGAGCGGATAGCTCTCTCAATCTCACCAAATGGAGATTCGTTGTTTTAGGAGAAGGGATTCATTATGGGAAATCCTGGTAGGGATGATCTCTTTACATTTGAACCTCAATCTCATTGCATCCACAGAGTCTTTAGAGGTGAAAAGATTGTGAAAAAATGAAAAAAAAACAGCAACAATGTCAGGGGTATCCACAAGTTCTTTATTGTCCACAACCAATCTATCCACTCTCTCCCTAACATTTTTTATATTTTAGGAGGTTGAAGAAGAATTTTGAACCCTTATCACCAAATTTAAGCCAGTGATGTCGGGTTCTAACCATGGCCCCTCTAATTTTAACCTATTGGTGCTGCCTTAGGGCATCCCTTGCTTTAGCTAGTTGAGAAAGGAGCTCCTCATTCTCAGGAGAAAGTTGCAGTTTCACCTCAAGATGAAGAAGATTGTAGGAAAGGGCGTTCTCAAGGCATCTGGAATCAATAGCCTTTTTTACCGAAGGTTTGGAGAATTTTCTGCCATGCAGAAACGTTATGAATCTATCTAGTAGTGGGGGAAAGGAGTCGATGATCATTTGAGTTAAAGAATCTGACCATGGAGATAGCTACGAGGACCATTGGATCCTGAAGAAGGGAGGTGTTGAGGAGGAACTTCCTACTCGGGCAAGCAGGAGTAGGGGAGGAATTAGAGATCTTAATCAGGGCAAAAATAAGATGGTGATCAGAGATAGTAGTAGGTCAGACGGAAATCGAAGTGCCATGCTTATCAAGCACAAGGGTGAAGTAATTCTTATTAATATAGAAGCGGTCGAGCCTGGAGTAGATTCTATTGGCTCCCTTCTGATAGTTACACCAAGTGTACCAAACACTACCATGGTTGGATTTGCTACCAAGCAACGGTTCGAGTAGGTCCTTGTGTTGAATCAATCTATCCCAATGAGGTTTTTCAGATGGTTTCCACTCAAAGGGGTTACCACTGGACTTGTCGTTTTGATGTTCAATCATATTGAAATCACCACCAAGAATCCACGAAACGTCATTGAGAGTAGCAAGATAGTCCCAGAGGCAATTGCTATCTTTATAGTCATTAGGGGTGTACACAGCACATACCCCAAAGGAGAAATTATTAAGAGTGAAGGTTGCCCAGACAGCCCTATTATAGGGGGAGAGACCACTTAGGGTAAGGTCTTTTGCCCATTTATTATTGATAAGAAGACCAACGCCCCCTCTGCCTTTGGGGTGATCTGAGCAGATTTTAAGTGAATCTTTCCAAATGTAGTCTAGACAAATCTCTAGATTAAAACCAGTAGTTTTAAGCTCTTGCAGCATAAGAAAATCAATATTCTTAATCGATATGAGAGAATCTTTGATGATATATTTCCTATCTGGGGCTTCCAAACCTCTAACGTTCCACGATACGTATTTCATCATAATCACCAAAAAGGGGGGGGGGGGGCTTACTTAGTGGCAGGATGCCCCTTATTTTTGGATCCACTTGGGCATCCAGGTTTTTTGGCCAAAACCGCAGGGGGGTCTTCTCCATCTTCTCCGGACACAAGATCCATCTGTGCTTCCGCGTGTGGAAGGGAGAGGTCTTTGTTTAGTGTGCAAGGAACTTGCGAGTAAAGCAGAGAAGGGTCTTCCTTTGTGGCCGGAATAATATAAATGTCAGAGTGGTGTTCAATTTCATTAAGGCTATTAGAAATAGGGTTCAATCTTTGAGTAGTATTGATTACATCACTAGGGAAGGGGTCAAGAAGTACTTTGAGCATGATTCCATAGCCATTAGGAGAGGAGATCAAACTCGAAGGTCTAGCTGAACCTTCCACAGTGATGGAATCAGTAGTAATCAGTTCCGAATTTTCAAAGGCTTGAATGATTGTTTTGACCATAGAGTTAGACCCAGATTTGTTCGCTGAGGATCGAGTGATCATAGCATGATCAATGATGGTGTCATTCTTTTTATTCTTGTTAAGCTCAGGTGTTTTGAGCGCATTGTTTTTTAGCACACTTTTCCTTCTGCATTTTTTTGATTTGCGGGTAACCGTTTGGAATTCATCCTGCTCACTTTCGAGATGCTCCAAGGCTTGGACAATCGGGGAATGGGGAGGAGGGGTGGCATTAAATTTACCAAAGTGGAGGTTGAGGTCAAGGTTCACAAAGGAAGGGATAGGGAGATCGGGGGAGGAGTTAAACTTATTAGTGGTAGAGGAAGGGAGAGGGGCTTCCTGGGGGACAGACGGAGCAGATGGAGGCGGGGGGACAACAAGAGCGGAGTCATTCATCTTAGCTTTGGAGTTTCTCTTGATGATAGGGCAGCTATTCCTCAGGTGCCCTTCCCTTTTGTAGAGGAAACATGCATTCAAACCCCCAAGTATTTCGAGAGGGCATGAAAACACGTCACCCTCAATATTGAGGTCTAATGCTTTAGGGATGTCTATACCAGGCTTAAGCGAGATCGAGATACAGGCATCAAGGTGGGGGATGAGTCGGGAGGTCTCATCGATTCAGATAACCTTGCCAATGGGCTCCATAAGCTACGGGATAAATTTCCAGAGGAAGGGTGGAATGTTTTTGAGCAAAACCCACCTAGGGCATGAAAGTGCTAAGACTTCTTCACAAATAGCTTCAGGGGTCCATCTGAGGGCATGGAAGGATGTTTTCCCAACCGCCCAGTATTATTTTTTTAAGACTTCGGTTTGCATCTCATGATTAGCAAAAAGGATAACAAACAAGCCTTTCTGAATTTGTTGACAAAAAGAAATTTTAAAGCCTAACTTTAAATTCCAGTAATTATGAAACCAAACATCCATAAATTTCCTTGGGGGACATTTTTCAATATCAACAGAAGCAAAGAAGATCGCAGTCTCTTTAAGCCTATTTTTCTCCAACACTATTTCATTAATCATGGAGGTATTAGGAGAAATGTGCATAGTAGCAGGGTCGGAATCAAGATCCTTACCTTCACTATGGCCTCCTTTATCACCGTAGGAAGCCACAAATCTGGCATGATCCATAGTTGTCTTAGAAGCCCTAGCCACAACGTCTCTAAACGAAAGTTTAATGGCCGGAATAGGGTTAGGGAGGCCATTGTTAGGGGCAGTTAGATGGGCCCTAGGGGGAGCCTTAAATGCGCCATCAAATTAAGGCTCCATTAGGAGGCGAGGGGGAGTACAAACGGAGAGGCAGAAGAACGCAGGGGAAAAGAAAAACTTAAATGAAAAGTAATAAATGAAGAGGGAAGCGAAGTTCAAACCTCGTGGAGGAGGGAAACCTCCTCCACAACACCACTTGGAGACATTCGGCGGATTGGGAGATGGGTTGCTGTCGTCAGACAAATGTGTAGGACCGCCAGGGAGAGTCACCAACCACCGGGAAAGTGCACGGGGGGATCACTGGAGAATTCGCATCCTTTGCATTCTACCTTTCTTCATAACCAACAGCTGCTTGCGGAGATCTTCCTTGGGAGGGAGGTAACACAACTGGAATCCTATTCAAAGCTTCTGCATTTGTATTCAACACAGTGATTATGGCCTCCAATGAGAGCTCTGCGTGTTCATGTGCAAGTTCTGCTCGCAATTTCCGCAAATCTTCAGCCGCAACTGAAAAGATGGATAAAAAATGGAGATTGCTGCTGGATTCGCCTTCCTTCCAAGTGATAATCAAAGGGTTTCAAAAGTTTCAGGTTTGCCTTTGCAGATTTAGTTCTTGACCAGCCTTCTCAGATCAAAAATTCGGCTTCCTGCTGCAATTCGCTCTTCCAATTCTGCTCCTCGAATTCACTCGCACTTCACTCTGTGTTAGTAAATCTTCCAAACTCTTATCTTTGTTCCGTGTTCATTCTACAATCTATTTGAAAAATTGCATATATTATAAACATGAAATTTCTATAATCTATAATGTTCTTACACTATTTTTCTAGAGTTATTTGTGTGTAGATTTTTAATTCCCAACATTTCAGATCAAACTCTATGATCCATCATCAGGGAAAGAAAGCATGAGAAGAGAGAAGTGAGATTTTAACAAACCGAGATATTTAAATAGATGGAGGGGGTTGGGGCCCAAGCTTAATTGACATGAGAACCAAGATAGAAAGATAAAAATTATAATATATTATTAAACTACAAAAAAGTATAAAAGGAAGGAGTCTGTAGTTAAAAGACATAAAAAAAAAAGGATACCAAGCAATTGGATTGGAAGGAGTTGAGGAAACTACATTAGTAAGTGAAAAAGTGAGGAAGCATGGACAAGAGAAGGAAATTGAAGGTGGGGGGGAGAGAAAGAAGGGAGGATACTAACTAGACAGAAGGAAAGAAAATTCAAAAGGGAGGGGGCGTGGAGGAGGAGAAGACAAGAGGAAAGATAAATGAAGAGAGAGACTTAATAATGGAGAAGGAAACTTGGAGTTATATTAGCTATTAAAAATTTACATAATTAAATTCAGAAAAATAAACTAAAAATATTGCATATGTTCAATTTCATCTTATGGAAAAAAATATCTTACAAAGTTTGAATGTAATCAGCATCCGTATTGAACCTACAGTTCCAAATGTTTTAGAAAGTAACGCTTGTGTAGGGAATAGTATTTGTTAATGTAAAGTTCATACATACTGTCCTAAGGTGGAGAAGAGACGAACAACCTTTATTTTAATGTGCTGCTGACCATCTTTACAACCAGAATGGTTTAACACGACCTTCAATTTCGTAAAACTTTCTTGCAAGATAAGAACAACCCTTAAACCAAACTGGGTATTTGCATTCGTCCATTACACCGAAATCATTCATTAATTTTTTTATCTCATGAGAATGAAACCATTTAATTATTGCTTAAATTTTTTGCCTACTATTTATTTATTATTATATATCCTTATATAATTTGAAAAAAATCCTCGTTACTGTTATGGTACAGATCTAACAGCTTTCATGCCAAAAGAGGTTCGTGAGTACAAAAAATAGTTGAAGTATATTAAATTCGCTTACATATTTATAGGAGCAGACCTGGAAACTAGCCTCAAAAATGGTCTTTAAACTTAAATCAAATATCTCTCCTAAGAATGAAAGTTTCCTCATTTTCACATATATTCTAACATTGGTATCCATTCAGCACCAAATTTACAGCCTTCTTTAATCAATGAGGAGAGAACTCTCTAAAAACTACTGCATCATTTCTTATATCAGTGAGATACACTTTGTTTTATATGATTATAGTCTGATTGCATTTGATTTTACATAAGTTGTCTCTATTACGCATACCGCTAATCCAGGTTGAGTGTAATGCACACCCTACATAGTTCATTGTTGTTAGCTTCACATCTTTGAAATGACTTAGGAAATGTGAAAGGACTTAGAAATGAATTAACAAGCATTGTAATAATTTGAAATGAATATCTGATTTTGTTTATGTGAAAAATGCAACTTTCAATATAATATAATTTCAAAAGATGATGATAACATAATTTAGTGGATCAAATAACTTATAATTCATAAATAAGAAAAATAAATATTAATAGTGCAAATATTTCTATAAGAGAGTGTTGCAAGTGATCCAAGAACTCATGTATGTAAAATCACTTATTTACTTATTTTCAGGGTAAACCCAAAATAGCGAGTCTGAAACTTATTTTCAGGGTAAACCCAAAATAGCGAGTCTGAAACTTGAGATGTAAGATTTTTCAATTTGAATAGAGGTAAAAAATAAATAAATTTGTGGCTAATGTTTTATTATAGTATTATAGTCAAAGAGGATTCAAATACCCATGTGTGATCATTTAACACCAATATCTTGATTTCTTTATGTGAAAAATGTAACTTTCAATATAATATAATTTCAAAAAGTGATGATAACATAATTTAGTGGATTAAATAACATATAATTCATAAATAAGAAAAATGTATATTAATAGTGCAGATGTCTCCAAAAGAGTGTTACAAATGATTCAAGAACTAAAATATGTAAAATTACTTCTTTACTTAATTTTTGTATAAACCCATGAATCTCAAACATGAAACATAAGATTTTTCAATTTAAATAAACACATTCATTCAAAAATGAGTAAAAAAAATACCTTCAATGAAAAGTTTCCTTCTATTTCTTTTATTGAATTACCCTTCATAGTGTTCGTAGATTTTCAAATGCATGAATATCCCTTGCATTCTCAATACAAAGGTATATACATGCATGGAGGAAAAAATGTATGACAGCGAAAGTGACAGTTTCAATTGTCTGAAGTTGAGAGGACCTTTCCCAAGTTGAATGGTATAACAAACTTGCCCTTTAACTTCGTAGAACTATCTTTCCAGTCAAGAACAATGCCGAATTTTCCTCAGCCATAAATTCCGCAACTCTTACGTGCAGATTTTTCGTTCGTCTATTACGCCGACTTCATATTACCATTTCGCTTTTGCTTTGATTCGTCGAACATCTAAGAAATCAAACCCTGACTCGCTCACGTTTTCATTTACTTTCTTCAAACGTGCCTGCCACTAACTCCTCCCTTCTTCACGTACCTCTATAAAATCATTCCCCAATATCCTCGCTAACCATTCAACGCTTTGCTCTCTCTAAACCCAAACGATGCCCAACATTTTTAAAAGCGCAGGAGTCGATTTGGTCCGGGGAAACGATCTCGGGCTAACATTCCCAACCCCAAACTCTCCACCCACCAGAAGTTACAGAAATAATCTGTTGTAATTTTGAAAGGCCAACGCAAGTCCGACTGAAACGCAGGGAAATGCTTGTGGCCTCCACATCGATGCATGTACCAGCGATGGGGCTTCTGCTGAGGCCGATCGATTAGGTTTTGAGTCTCACGGACTACCACAATCTCAAGAATGCGCAGAAGCTCAAGTTTCCCTCATCTGATAGTAATGACAAATTAGAAACAGAGAGCATAGACAGGCAAAAACAGAGCTCATTTTACACTCAGAACAGAACAATAAAACTATTATTATTTTTAAGCACTTTACAGCAATATAATTTTTTGCATCACTACAAATGGAAGGAGGGCTGTATATTTATAAGCATATACAGATATCTGGAGAATTCTAAAGCCTACATTGGAGTAGAAGAGTCTAGATTTACAATGTGCTGGAGTTTTTGGAAAGATCTTTACGATGCTGAGTAGTTGAAATATGCTGGAGAATGCTAGAGAGTTCCATATTTAATGACTTACCTACTCCATTTGGTGGTCAAACTAAACATTACTGTCAACACCCGCCATAATGTTTATTTTGAGAGTATAGTCACTTCCTTGAGTTGTAACAAGTTTCTAAGCTTGACAAATTTTACAATAGGTAGTGCTTTCGTAACTATGTCTGCAATCTGATTTTGTGTTCCACAAAATTGTAGCTCCACCACTTTGACTTTTAATTAGATCTTGAACAAAATGATGATGCACTTCTATATGCTTAGACTTGGCATGGTATACATAATTTTTTGCCAACTTGATAGTGCTTTGATTATCACAAAATATTATAGTAGGAGAATGTTGTGGGTGGTATGATTCTTCAAGTAGTCTTCTAAGCCACAATGCTTCTTGAGATTCCTTTGATGAAACAATATATTCAGTTTTTGCTGATGATAGTGACACAGTTGATTGCTTCTTGCTGCTCCAAGAAATTGGTCATGATCCAAGATAAAAGATGTAGCCCGAAGTTGATTTTCTATCATCAATGTCACCTGCATTTAATCATAATTTGTATATCCAACTAGAGTAGGATCTCCTCCATATTTGTATTCAATACCAAGTTGATAAGTACCCTTAATATATTTTAATATTCTTTTAGCTGCTTTCCAATGTTTAATGTGTGGATCTGCCATGTACATTGATACAATACCAACTGCATATGCAATATCTGATCTAGTTATAGTAAGATACAAGAGACTGCCAACAAGTTGTCTATACAACTTTATATCTACATTCTTTTGATTTGAGGTAGCACTCAATTTTAATCCTACTTCACATGGTGTATTAGATGGTTTACAATCACTCATATTAAATTTCCTTAATACATCAAGAGCATATTTGGTTTGAGAAAGCATAATACTTCCTTCTTCTTGCCATACTTGCATACCCAAGAAATAATGCATTAGTCCTACATCAGTTATTTAAAAGCTTGTTTAAGTTGTTCTTTCAATACACTTTGTGTGATCTCATGTAACGATCAAATCATCAACATATAATACAATAATAATAATTTTTCCATGAATATGCTTTACATACACATTTGGATCAAATTTGCTTATTTTAAATTATGCTAGTGACACAGTATTCATTTATTTTGGAGTACCATATAATGATTTTTTTAATCTACACACTAGATTTTCTTCACCAACTTTAATAAATCCTGGTGGTTGTTGCATATAAATTTCTTCCTTGAGATCACCATGTAGAAATGCACTTTTTACATCCATTTGAAAAAATTTCCAGCCAAATTTTGCAGCTAAAGCAACTATTGTACGAATTGAAGTCATTTTAGAAACTAGAGAAAAGGTTTCAATATAGTCAATACCTTCTGTTTGTGAAAATCCTTTAGCCACTAACCTTTCTTTGTGTTTTTCAATGACTCCATCTAATTTGAACTTTACTCTGTAGGTCCACTTGCATCCAATCACATTTTTTCCTTTTGGAATTGTTGTCAATTCCCATGTTCCATTTTTCCTCAAAGAGTTGTACTCCTCTTGCATAGCTGCTTCCCATTAATCTTTTCCTTTTGCTTCCTCATATGTTCTTGGAGTTTCAACCCGCATCACCTTAGCCATAAGAGCATAGTTAGCAAAAAAATTCTTAGGACATTCTTGGTAGATTTCTTGAATGCTTCTAGTTTTCTATGTATTTTTATCATCACTGTCACTTGATTCTTCAACTTGTGTTCCTTCTCCTCCTGGAGAATATTGCACTCCTTGATTTTGATCATTTGTGGACTTATCTTCTTCAAGCAAAATTGGAAAGTAAGATAATGTAGGAGAATTTTTACTTTCAATATCTTCATCAAACCATACATTCCTTTTGATATGAATTTCATTTATTTTGGGATTGAATAACCTATATCCTTTTGACTCTTCACTATATCCTACCATTATGCACTTCTCACTTTTCTTTTCAAGTTTGTTTCTTCTTTCATCAGGAATCTGGGCATATGCATTATGACCAAAAACTCTAAAATGAGACACTGTAGGCTTTCTTCCACTCCATGCCTCTTTTGGTGTTATGTTCAAAACTGCCTTAGTAGGTGTTCTATTCAAGATATCTACAACAATATGAACTGCTTCAACCCAAAATTTAGCTTCTGAATTTCTAGAGTGAAGCACACATCTAGCCATTTCTATTATAGTTCTATTTTTTCTTTCAACACCCCCATTTTGTTGAGGTGAATAAGAAATAGTTGATTCTTCTTTATTCCATACTCTTTACAAAATTCTAAGAAGGATTTATTCATATATTCACTCCCTCTATATGTTCTTGTTATCTTTCGACATTTTTCACTTTGTTTTTCAGCCAAAGCTTTAAACTCTTTAAACTTATGAAACACTTTATCCTTCTTTTGTAGAAAATATACCCAAATTTTTCTATTATAATCATCTATAAAAGTGAGAACATACCTTGATCCTCCAAGTGAAGGTGTTCTAAAAAGACCCATTACATCACTATGAACCAAATGTAAAGGAGTTTTTGACTGCCATGATTTTCCTCGTGGGAAACTTTCTACATGTTGCTTTCCCATTGCACATCCTTCACATACCTTATGTCTTGGTGAGATTTTTGGAAGTCCATGCACCATATGTAGTTTCTCCATAAGCTTGAGGCTTTGATAGTTGACATGTCCCAATCGCTCATGCCATAACCTGCTCATATCATCATGTTGAGCAATAACACACATATGCTCATCTCCACATTTAGAAGTAAATTCTTGAAACTTATATAATCCATTCTCCATTTTTCCAATTGTAGTCACTCTATAATTATCATTCACATCTTTGATTAAACATTTGTCATTGTAGAACTCTATTTTATACCCTTGATTTGCAATTTGAGAAACAAAAAGGTTTTTAATTCAAGAACTAACTTCACATTTTTGAACACACCATTATCAACTTTGACATTTCCGGTCCCTTTTACTTCCAAAGCACTGTTATTTCCCAAATATATTTTTTCTGTACTACTTTCACTTATTAATTCAAATTGTTTCTTATTATGAGACATGTGTTGTGTAGCACCAGAATCAATAACCCAATCATCCTTAAAGGAATTATTTTTTTAAGTGCAACACAAAAAGCATTTCTTTTAGAATCAAAAAATTTAGTAGACTTATTTATCTTCTTCTTTGTATCTCTATTCTTTTTGAAACATTCATTTTCTTTGTGACCCATCTTTCCACAATAATTACATTTCCATTTACTTCTATTATAATCTGTAGATGACATACTTTTATTTTTATTCTTCCAATTTCTTTCTTTGGATTGATTATCTTATGACTTTTTATAACAATGTTTTCTTTTCATTATGAATGCTTGAGATTAATCACTAAATGTTTCTCTTTCCTTAATTTGACACTTTTCTTCTTGCACTACCTTAGCACATAACTCTTCAGATTTAATACTTTTTAATTTATCTGCAGTATCTAATCCTCTTATAAATGATTGATAAGATCCTGGAAAACTTTGTAATATTATTTGCACAAAATCTTATCATTTATATCCTTTCCAAGGGAGGCTAGCTCATTTTTCTTTTCCTTTAATTTACTTAAATGTAGAACTAACTCTTGTGAGCTTGATAATTTCATGTTGTATAATTCTATGGCGAGAGATAAAATCCATACATCACCTGAATTTTGATATATATTTTTAAAAATCTCCCATACTTTAACTCCACTCGTTTCATTGCGAACTTTTGGAAAAACTTCTTCTAAAAGTGTGAGCTTGATTAATGCTTCTGCCTTTTTATCTCTTTTATCCCAATTTTCTTGGTCTTTGTTCACTACTAGTAATAATCTCATAACAATTTTGAAAGAGTTAGAGTAATTTCAATATGAGATTCCCAGTCATAATAATTTTTTTCATTCAATTTAATTGTAGCCAGAGACATGCTAATAGAATCCATTATCTCAAATTCTCTCCTTTTTGGATGAGAATGAAACACACTTCAAAAATCCTTAATACCCAAATTAAAAAAAAAACTAAAAATTTCTCACCAATTTTTCTATGTTGATATTCTTTCCTTTGTTGTAGTTTAGTTCACTTGCCTCCAGTAATTACAAGTTCTACTCATAGTCAAAATGCAGCCTGCAAAATTAAAAAATTCATACTACAAAATTCATATATCAGCTCAAGGTCAAAATATGCTCAGATACCATAATGACAAATTAAAAATAGAGCAAAGACAGGCAAAAACAAAGCTCATTTTACACTTAGAGTAGAACAATAACACTTTATTATTTTTAAGCACTTTACAACAATATATTTTTCTGCATCACTACAAACAGAAGGAGGGTTGCATATTTATAAGCATATACAAATATTTGGAGAATTCTAAAGTCTACAGTGGAGAAGAAGAGTCTAGATTTACAATGTGCTAGAGTTTTTTGGAAAGATCTTTATGATGCTTAGTAGTTGAAATATGCTGGAGAATGCTAGAGAGTTCCATATTTAATGACTCACCTACTCTATTTGGTGGTCAAAATAAACATTACTATCAACAGATAGTAATCAGATCAAAATAACGCCATCAATGCGGGCCTCAATTTGACAGTCGATCCTGACAATCAAGCATATTTTTTTTGAGTTAAATATGATTATATTTGATATATTTTTTATAAAGAAGATGTGTATCTTCCTACAATTTTATATAAAAAAAATTATGATTTATAAAATGTTGTATTTTATATGATATAATTTTCTTAAAATATGAAATTTGATGTCTATTTACATATTAAATTATTAATATTTAATAATAAATATTTTATTAGTAACGTCTTATTAGAGTGAGAATAATTGATGTTGTAACAAAAGAGTATCTGCACAAAAATGGTGGTTAGAAAAGTGGACACCACCTTAAAAAAACATGAAAAAACAAGCAGCGCATACGTGGTACTAAAATTTGAAATCACTGCATACGCGCTTAGGTCCGTTATCCTGAGTCTAAAAAAGATACCACATACGCATTTGTTTTAGGAAAGTGAGCGCGTATGCACTCATAAGCCTTAAAAAACTGCGTATGTGGTACCTGTAAAAAAAAGTTTAAAAAAAAGGATTGGGTCTTATTTTCCCCATGACTGCGGCGTTTTTTCCTCCTTTTTCTCCAAGAAACCGCAGACAGGCTACCACATTTCTCCACCAAATGCTATGGATCAAGGTTAGTTTTTCTTAAATTTTGTTTTTCTTTCTCGTTTATTCAACTTGTTTTACGTTTTGAATTTAATTTTGTTTATTTTGATTAGGTTTTTTTATTTTTTGTTTCAAAAACTAGATTCTGATAATCCACAATAACAACAAAAAAATGCACCTTTTGAAAACCCCGAGCAAAACCCACAAGATACACCTCTGGTTCCTCCTTTTGACCGTACACCTAAAACACAAGAGCAATTGATTAATCAGTTAGGGTAAAACATGTATAAAATAAATAGACTGATTAATAAATTGAAAACATCTGATCTTGAGCATCATAAATCCCTCACCAATAGCCTAGAAACATTAGCTAGTGGTGCCACAACCGTTTCCACACAAATTACAAAATGGGGAAACTTAAGGGATATGTGTCATCAATACTATGCTGGTGGGTTATCATATGAGGGAGTGAAAAATAAAAATATTAGTAAACAACAAATATGTGCCCTTTTTGTTGATCCTAAAATTGGTCAGTCGTTACCTCTTAATGCAAAGAGGTTTCCCATACATTGGTGTACCAATGTGCAGATGAAGACTTTTTTTTTGGTAGAGGTGGTGGATGGTCTTTGATGGTCCACCTTGTAATAATTATGAGGTGCCATTTTATATTTTGAGAAAAGTATACTGTGAGTTTGTCCTCAGTGTGCGGCCAAACTATTTTAACATGAGTGAGTTCCATGGTAGAGGTGGCAGCTCTGCCCAAGATAGACCTAGAGCTCGTAGGCAATTAGCCCTAGAGAGTCGTCACCCCCTAGCACCCAAACCCAAGGTGCATCAGGTTGTCCCAGTAGAGTTGAAAGAGTCGATGGAGCTACACACTCTTTAGGCAGACACAACATTGATTGGTGCCATCATCCAACATGGGACATAGTTAGCACACCCTCTTGTACTGGATGATGAGCCATTAGTTTCTCCAAGTGGCGATAGAGAGCCCATTGAGCCTGTGTGTGTCAATTGCTCGGGGATATGCTCAGGGACGGATGACGCGGCCATTGCAGATGGATCGACATCTCATTTGCGCACAATTTGCGGGAGTAGATGACAGACCCCCATGGATGAGGATGTGACGCTGACATAGGAGTTGATGGACATGTTTTTTGGCCATCAACCGCAGACACAGGTGTGTTGATTTGAATTCATAGCATTTTATTTATCAGTCACTTTAAATTTGTAATTACATAAATGAATTTTCATTTATACATCGATTTAAATTGATACAAATAATATGCATTTTAGGATGTAGCAATGGTATCCTATACTCCTCCCATAGTTACTACAACTACAACTTCGATTCCTGAGGTATAAATTTTGTAACATGTTAAAATAGAATAGTACACTTTGAATTCAAAAAAATTACAAGATCTACTAACTATCTTTAATGCTTGGTCCAATTTTTGGTTTGTAGGTGTTGACAGGGGACCAAATGTCCCACATTGATGACATCACGCTCTTAGCGATCCATTTTTGCCTACAAGGCTATATGGTATCATATTTTGTACACCCATTTTTATGTATTGTTTTGATGGAATATGCAAGTCATTTCATTTTAGATATTTAAAATTATGTTGAATATATTATCTGTACTAATATCTCATATTAATTTTGTTTTTTTAGGGGACCCCCTCCGCGTTTAGGCCTCATCCTAAGTAAAATAATTCCTCGAAGACGCCAAAATGTGGGAAGAAGGTAATTGAACACATTTTTAGTTGTACAATTGTTTGAAAATGTTGAAATTGTCTTAGTTGGGATTTGTAGATTGATTAGTTTTTTTTGTCTATTTTACATGTACAACGACCATTGAGCTATGTAGATTTGTTGAATGCACCTGATTCACCCGTGGATCGAGAGAGGGAAGAGGTATGTATCTCTACAATATTTTCTTAATTCATGATTATATGCACATGTACATGTGAACTTGTGATAAATTATAATCTTATAATTTTTTCATACAAGAAATATTCATAACTGCTTCATCAATGGCAAGCCCTCCTCTGTGCACTAGAGAAGCATCTCAGGATCTAGTACACTTTTGTTTGATATATTACATTAATTGTTTTTAACCTACAATACTTATCATTATATTAATTGTATTTAATCTTTGATCATTTTTTGTATAGGTAATAGTGACATTTTCTCCATCGATGGTGATCAATCCTCAGTCCATTGGAGAAGCATCTCAGGCATCGGTACACTATTGTTATCTATATTATAGCTTTTAAGTGTTTTTGATGTATTTATGTTTGTACATTGTATTAATTGTACATTTAATCTACAATAGCCCCCTTCATGGTTCGGCCATAACGTGGATCTTTTAAAGTTTTTCTTCAAGAAAACTCCTAAGAGTGACAAGGAGAGGAGAGCGAAGACATTAGCTCCAAGATCAGCCGATGAGGTAATCTACATGTTCTAACCGAGATCAATCGATGAGGTAATCTACATTTCAATTGCAAAGGAATTATAGTTAAATGCATAGTTATGTTGTTAGTTGTGAACTATTTTCTACAAAAGAATTCTAACTTGGCTTTTGAATTGTGGTTTTGCAACCATCTATAGAGTCGCGTACTACATTGAAGAGGCTCAATTTTGATGATCCACCACAAGTTATGGATCGTATAGTGTTATTTGTAGTCATATAATGACCAATACATCTAGATATATTCTATATTTTTATTGTATATCGATTTGGACATGGCATATGCCACCTTTTTGTAATACTTGTATTGACTTGGCAGACATGCCTTTTTTTGATATATATATATATATATATATATATATATATATGTTGATATTCGATCCAATAAATATGTACTGAGTTCATTATTATGTATTCGTTGTATTTCATGGCTGCCCTTTTATAAAGTTAATTAATCATTTGCCATTGTAATCAACAATATGAATATAAAAAACAAAATCTACGATATAAAACAATGTAACTGTGGAATATGATTTGATAAAATTTCTAAAATGTTGAATTAACCCTACAAAACTCCTTGTATTCAGTTCATTATTATGTATTTGCTGTATTTGGTGGCTGCCCTTTTATAGATTTAAATGAATATTTGCCTATGTAATCAACAGTATGAATTTAAACAACAAAAAATGACAATATGAATATAAACAACAATATGCGTGTGGTGCGAGAGCACCCTCATGCTCGCAATGGTCAAATTTTGGTTCTCGTGTTTGGGATCATTTGGATCAAAGATGTAAAAGTTGCTCAATTATTATCAAAGTTGCTCAATTATCATCAAAATTGTAAAAGTCGTCAAAGTTATCAAAGTTTGGCTTCATTTAGATAAAATATGTAAAAGTTTCTCATTTGTTGTCAAAGTTGCTCACTTGTTGTCAAAGTTGCCAAAGTTGTAAGATAGGATAGAATTGTTTTGGTTCGTTGTGTGCACAAATCGACATCATGAGCATGTCTGGGTGGTTATTTTTACACTAGGCATGCTCCTCTCATTCATCCCAAAGCGTCAGAACGTCAAGAGTCATACCCTACCGACACAATCTCTCAAGTGCCCTAAGTCCAAAAAATTGTCAAACTTTGATGAACTGTTTCTTCCAATCCAGGATACATATGATCAATCTGTTTGAATTTGTGGGGTTACGTGAGGCTCCTCTATAATGGTCTATTTTAGTTTCTGATGATTGAAAGCCATTTTAAATTGGTAGCATTTTTTTCGTCTACTGCAAAAGTTGTTAGTTGCATGCAATGCAAAGTTGCAAGATAAGCTAGAATTGATTCAATTCATCCTATGCATAAATCAAAATCATGAGCGCATCTGCGTGGGCAGGTTTATGCTAGGCATGCTCCTTTCATGCATCCCAAAGCGTTGGAACGTTGAGAGTCATAACCTACCGGCGTGATCTCTCAAGTGCCTTGAGTCCCAAAAAATGTCAAACTTTGACGGACCATTTCTTCTAATCCAGGACACATATGATCAATCCATTTGAACCTGTGGGGTTACATGAAGCTCCTCTACAATGGCCTATCTTGATTTTTCATGACTTAGAGCCATTTTCAATTGGTAGCATTTTTTTGCCTGCTACAAAAACCGTCAATTGCATGCAATGCAAAGTTGCAAGATAGGCTAGAATTGATTCGGTTCGTCGTGTGCATAAACCAACATCACAAGTGCATCCAAGTGGGTAGGTTTACACTAGACATTCTCCTCTTATGCATCCCCAAGCATCGGAACATTGAGAGTCATACCCTACCCACACAATCTCTCAAGTGCCCCGAGTCCAAAAAATTGTCAAACTTTGACAGACTGTTTCTTCCAATCCAGGACACATATGATTGATCCATTTGAACCTGTAGGGTCGCGTGAGGCTCCTTTACAATGGCCTATCTTAGTTTCTGATGAATCAGAGCCATTTTCAATTTGTAGCATTTTTTCACCTGCTGCTAAAACTGTCAGTTGCATGCAATGCAAAGTTGTAAGATAGGCTAGAATTGATTCGGTTCGTCATGTTTACAAACCAACGTCATGAGAGTGTCTAGGTGGGTAGGTTTACGCTAAGTATGCTCCTCTCATGTATTCCAAAGCATCGGAATGTTGAGAGTCATACTCTACCAGCGCGATCTCTCAAGTGCCTTGAGTCCAAAAAATTGTCAAACTTTGACAAACTATTTCTTCCAATCTAGGACACATATGATTGATCTGTTTGAACCTATGGGGTTGCGTGAGGTTCCTCTACAATGGCCTATCTTGGTTTTTGATGACTCAGAGCTATTTTCAATTGGTAGCATTTTTTTGCTTGCTGCAAAAATTGTTAGTTGCATGCAATGCAAAGTTGTAAGATAGGGTAGAATTGATTTGGTTCATCCTGTGCACAAATCGACATCATGAGCACATCTGGGTGGGTAATTTTTACGCTAGGCATTCTCATCTTGTGCATCCCAAAGCATTGCAACATCAAAAGTCATACCCTACCGGCGCGATCTCTTAAGTGCCCCGAGTCCAAAAAATTGTCAAACTTTGACAAACTATTTTTCCCAATCCAGGATACATATGATTGATCCTTTTGAACTTGTGGGGTCATGTGAGGCTCCTCTATAATGGCCTATCTCATTTTCTGACAACTCGGAGCCATTTTCAATTGGTAGCATTTTTTGCATGTTGCAAAAATCATCGTTGCATGTAATGCAAAGTTGTAAGATAGGCTAGAATTGATTCGGTTTGTCTTGTGCACAAACCGACATCACGAGCACATCTGGTGGGTAGGTTTATGCTAGGAATGCTCCTCTTGTGCATCCTAAAGCATCAAAACATCGAGAGTCATACCCTATCGACGCGATCTCTCAAGTGCCCTAAGTCCAAAAAATTGTCAAACTTTGACGAACTGTTTCTTCCAATATAGAACACATATGATTGATTCGTTTGAACCTGTGGGGTTGTATGAGGCTCCTCTATAATGGCCTATCTTGATTTTTGATGACTCAGAGCCATTTTTAATTGGTAGCATTTTTTTGCTTGCTACAAAAATCGTCAATTGCATGCAATGCAAAGTTGCAAGATAGGCTAGAATTGATTTGGTTCATCTTGTGCACAAACCGACATCACGAGCGCTTTCAGTTGGGCAAGTTTATGTTAGGGATTCTCCTCTCGTGCATCCTAAAGCATCAAAATGTCAAGAGACATACCCTACCAGTGCGATGTACAAGTTGCTTGACAACTTTTTTGACAATTTTTTTGACAATAATGATAATTTTTGCTCAAATTGTATCTAGATTCAATCTATGACTCATATGAACTGATAATGACTCAAATAATTATTCATGATTATACAAGAATCAAGAATGCTCATGATTGACTTTATCAATAATGGTCATGATTGACCTTATCACATCACATAAACTCAAAACATAGTCAAAAAACATAGACACAAAAAATAGTCACAAAACATTGTCACATATTATTCAAAAATTTGCCTCTAGATATGGTCAAATCAGCTCTTGGCTATTTGAATATACAAAAAAATGTCTTACAAATAATCTCATGGGCTTTTATACAAAATTTTGCATTACAATATGTGCGATTCAGCTCATCGCCATTTTCATATACAAAAATTAGCATCTAAATATGTACAAATCAGCTCATTGCCATTTAAATATACAAAATTATGCCCCTAAACATGTAAAAATCAGCTCAAGGGCATTTATATATACAAAAAATGAATATAGAATAATTCGTCGATGATATATATGATGGTATGATGAAAGAATAAGAATCCAGTCAACTACTGAGAAGGGGGGGTGAATCAGTAGATTGAAAAACTGATACTAACTTCACCAATCTCAAAATCAATCTCTCAAAGTAAACTTAGAACTATCAATGCAAAAACACTGTCAAGATAAAAACTCATAAGATAAACCAGTTGACTGTTACAACAAACTAACAGTAAACAACTTCAAACTCATAAACATCCAAATGATTTTTCATATGTCAACAAACTTCATTTTTCAATGCTTCTGGTTATCATGACTTATCAAAGTAGTTAAGTAGTTAAGAAAATCAACCATAAGATCATAACCACAAAAAAGTTCACCACTTGACACAAATATTTTTGATGTGGAAACCCAAATGGGAAAAAAACCACGGTGAGATGAGACTCACAAAATAACTATTTGAACTCTTTTGAAGTTCGCCCTTTTAGGAGCCAAGCTTGTTAAAGATTTACAAAAGTCCTGTTAAGAACAGATCCTATTAGGGACCACCCGATTAAGGGATTGACTACAATGCCTTGTTAGAAGCAATACCCTGTAAGGAGTAACCTTGGTAGAGTATTTGAAATCCAAGCTAATGGATCACCTTGTTAGAGGATTTGAATAGCACCAAGCTTGTTTGAGCTTACCCGGTTAGGGGATTTCAATTCTGCTTTAATTGTTAGAAAACAACAAGAGTTTGCTGATATGTTTGAATAGCACTACACTTGTTTGTTCAGATCCTTTTCATGCTCCTATCTGCCTTTACTCAAACTTCATATACATCATCGGGTTTGGCAACCACACACTCAACTAAAACTTTGCCAAATCTAAAACTAAACAAATCATCGACCTTATAAACAAATCAATTAGGTCGGTAACACAACAAAAATCTAATTCTCTCATAGAGATTACAAACAAGTCGATTCAAGTATGATCGTTGGATTACATAGCAATCTCTAAACATCAATCAAGAAAACCTCGATCTCTCCTTGATCACTCCTTCATCGAACTTAGTAACTCAGCATGCACTTTGTATTACATGCAGTATACTTGCTCATTCCCTAGAAAAAAACCATTACATCAATGAGCCAAAATCACTTGAAATTGTGTTCATACTATAATCATATGTGTCATAATCATTATCACTCATCATCAGATCATAAACCAATATAACCAATTCACCAAACTTAATCGGTTAGGGTTTATCAAATCAACAGGTAGGGTTTACCAGTTCAACTCTCCAATATATCGCAATATCGGTTTGCTCCACAAATTCTTCTTACCAGTTACAGTTTCCTTCACTAGTTCATCCTACTGGTTACAAAACAATATTACAACAATATCATTATCGATTAATTGACATCAATGACAACATAACATATCATTAATGCAATCTTCATGCAAATGCCAACAATCTCCCATCATCAGATCATAAACCAATATAACCAATTCACCAAACTTAATCGATTAGGGTTTATCAAATCAACGGGTAGGGTTTACCAGTTCAACTCTCCAATATATAGCAATACTGGTTCACTCCACAAATTCTTCCTACCGGTTACAGTTTCCTTCACTAGTTCATCCTACCGGTTACAAAACAATATTACAACAATATCAACAATATCATTACCGGTTAATTGACATCAATGATAACATAACATATCATTAATGCAATCTTCATGCAAATGCCAACAATATCCCCCTTTGGAATTGATGGCAATACCAATATCAATACCATTGATTGTTGTTGTGATTGTGAATAGGAATCTTGGTTTACATTACCAAGTATTCACCATGCTCTCCATGTCTTCATCTTTTCGCTAGTTCTTCTCCCCATAATCACGTAATTCTTCTTCCCCTTTGACAAAAATGCCAAATTGAAAGTAAAACATGTAATGCCAAATTTCATTGTGAAATGTCAACAACCTGCAACTTGATGCTCCCCCTGTGGAATAAATCCACTTCTACACCAATCCTTCTGGAAAATTCAGCAAGTAGCTCTGGGATTGATGTAATATACATCATGCTCAACTGACCTCATGAAGGGGTACAACCCCTAGCTGACTTCTAAGATACTCAAAAGTAGTCTTAGGCAGAGGTTTAGTAAAGATATCTGCAAGCTGCTCCTTGGTAGAAACACGCTCCAAGATCACATCTTTACTCTGCACTTTTTTCCTTAAGAAATGATACTTCAATTCAATATGCTTGGTTCATGTGTGCAAAACAGGGTTCTTGGAAATATTTATGGCACTTGTATTATCACATAATATCTTTACACATTCTAAAATCTTCATCTTAAAACCTTCGAAAATGTGCCTCATCCAGATAGCCTGGGTACAATTCATGTAAGCTACAACATACTCAATTTCAGCAGTAGATTGTGAAGTACAACTTTGCTTCTTACTTCTCCATGAAACAAGTCTTCCTCCAAGAAAAAATTCTCCACCAGTTGTGCTTTTCCGGTCATCAACATTTCTTACTCAATCAGAATCTGTGTACACCTTCAAGTCAAAATTTCCTCCATATGGATACTATAATCCATAGTCGACAGTACCTTTCAAATATCTAAAAAATCCTCTTGGTTGCTATCAGATGTGTTTCCTTAGGATTCTTATGGAATCTAGCAACTAGACCAACTACATGAGCTATATCCAGTTTACTGTGAACAACATAGTGCAATTTTCCAATCATTGACTTGTATTCCTTCTCATCAATAGTTGTGGATTCATCTTCCTTAGACAACTTACAACCTGTAACCATTGGTGTCCCAACTGGTTTACAGTTACTCATACCAAATGTCTTCAAAACCTCTTTCACATACTTAGACTGTGTGATGAAAATACCATTCTTCATTTGTTATATTTGCAAGCCTATGAAATTTTTTATTTCTCCCACTAAAGACATTTCAAACTCATTTTTCATTTCATCTGCAAAATCATTGCTCGTGTCATCATTACCTCCGAATATGATATCATCTACAAAAACTTCGCTGACCAGTATTTTATCTCCTTCAAATTTGAGATATATGTTACTCTCATCACTGGTTCTTAGAAAGCCTATCTTCATCAGATGTGTATGAAGCCTTTCATACCATGCTCTCAGTGCCTAATTTAATCCATGTAAAGCCTTATGCAGTTTGTATTCCATGTCTTTCTCATCAATCAGAGCATAACCAACTAGTTGCTCAATGTATACTTCTTCTAGTATCCCATTCAAAAATGTTGACTTAACATCCATCTGGTATACCTTGAATTTCTTATGTGCTACAAATGCAAGTAAAGTTCTGACACCTTCCAGTCTTGCCACTGGTGCAAAAGTCTCACCATAATCTTCACCTTCCTCTTGTGCATAACCTTTGCAAACCAACCTAGCTTTGTTGCGAACTACAACACCATCTTCATTCAACTCGTTCCTGAATACCCACTTAGTACCTATCACATTTTTATTTACCGGTCGGGGTACTAGGGTCCAAGTATTGTTTTTCTCAATTTGATCTAGTTCCTCCTCCATAGCTTTGACCCAATGATCATCACCAAATGCTTCCTTAGCAGTTCTTGGTTCAATAGTTGAGATCATGCAAGTATTCTCTCTAATTCTTCTTTTGGTTAGTACTCCAACATCCTTATCCCCAATAATTTATTCAGGATTGTGATTCAGTCTCACATATCTTAGAATAACATGATCATTAACTTCAGTTCAACTTCTTCATTATCATCATCTTCTTCTGAATTTATCTGTTCTGGTTGAACTGGTACATAAATATTTTCTTTACCGGTTTCAGATTTCAGAATTTCTGGTTCTGAAAAAAAAATGCAAGGATCTTCATCCTTTTTCTCCAAACTGGTTTCCTCTGAAACTTTAAGATATTCATCCACTCAAACATCAACACTCTCAATAATTCTCCATGTTCGGTTGTTAAAACACTTGTACACCTTACTCTTGGTGGAATAGCCAAGAAATATACCTTCATCACTTTTAGCTTAAAATTTTCTAACATAATCACCTCTCTAAATAAAACATTTGCTTCCAAATATCTTAAAATAGCTAACATTAGGTGATCTTCCATACCAGTATTCATAAAGAGTCTTGTCCTTACCTCTCTTTACCAGAATTTGGTTCATAGTGTAGACAACTATGCTGACAACTTCCCTCCAAAAAGTTTTCGCTACACCTCCTTGTATCAACATCATCCAAGCAGCTTCAACAATTGACCAATTGTATCTCTTTGCGATACCACTCTGCTATGGTGTCCTTGGTGCAGAAAGTTGTCGTTTGATACTGTTTTCTTCACAATATCTAGTGAATTCCTCATAAATAAACTCACCACCTTGATCTGTCCTCAGACACTTTATCTTCTTACTGCTCTCCTTCTCAACTAAGGCCCTGAATGCCTTGAACTTACCAAAAGCTAAAGTCTTATCCTTCAAGAATGTGACCCACATCATCCTTGAGCAATCATCAGTGAAGATCATAAAATATCTGTCACCTTGAATACTTTTTGTTCTTATTGGTCCACAAAGATTTGTATGAACCAAGTCTAACAAATGTTCTGCTGAAAAGGATTTTCTCTTGAAAGTTGAGGATGTCATCTTTCTCAACTGACATTCCTTACATAGAGCATTAACTAGTTTTTCCAATTGAGGCAAACCTCTCACTGTCTTAGACTTACTCACTTTAACAATGTTATCAAAGTTTATATGACAAAATCTTCTATGCCAAAGCCAACTATCATCTATCTTTGCAATTAAACAATTTTTGACTTTAGGATTAAGGTGAAACAGGTTACCTTTAGTTTGCTTATCGGTTGTAATCAGTTCACCTTTGTTGCCATAGATTTTGCACATACCATTCTTAAAATCCAATGTGTGTCCTCTATCATTGAGTTGTGCCACACTCAAAAGATTATGCTTTAAACCTTCAACCTAGTAGACATCATCTACACTTCTCTTCCCATTAAGAGAAATAGTTCCCTTACCTTTAATCATGCAGGGTGAGTCATTACCAAATCTTACAAATCGGCCATCAAATTCCTTCAAAGAAAGAAATTTGCTCCAGTCACTGATCATGTGATGTGAACAACCACTATCAATGATCCAATCATCAGAGTTATCCATCCTAGATACTAACACCTTCTGATCAGATATCTCTTCTTTTATGGCTACAAACACAATGTCTTCATTAGCATCACCATTAGATTCCTCATCAGTGATACCATCATCAACAACAATAAGACATTCTCTTTTGCCTTTACCCTTATACTTTTTGAATTTCTCTTGTTTGTGCTCATTATCACCATTAGGATAGTTAACAGCTATGTGTCCAATCTTGTTGCATGCAAAACATTTCAAAGGTAATTTACTTCTATATTTACCAGTACCTTTGGGCAACTGCTTGGCCAACAATTCTTCAAGCTCAACTAAACTGTCTTCATCATCAACTTCTCTACTGGATCTAGATTCATAACTGTGACTTACATCTCTACTCTTCTTCATAGATGGGTTAGAAACATAAGCTCTAAATGCAGAATCAGATTTATGTACACACCATCATAACCATTTAATTCAAAAGCAGTAAGCTTGCCAATGATGGAGTAAAGAGTTACCTTAGTTTTGTCAATAGACTTTAGCTCCTGAATGGTTAAAACTCGAATAGCGTAGACTGGTAGCAGGGTTCTCAGTACCTTACTGATCACAGTGGCATCTTCCACTTTACCTCCTGCACTCTTAATTTCACCGACTATCTCTTTTATCCCTTGACCATATGGCTAGATATTCTCACCTTTAGCCATCTACATGTCATCAAAATCTCCTCTTAGACTTTCTTCTTTAGCAATCATAACATGTTCATCACCTCTATAAATCTCTTCAAGTTTTTTCCATACCTCATATGCAGTCTCTAGACCATGAACGTCTACATACTCTGCATCAGACAAAGAACCGATAATAACCTCTAATGATTGATTGTGTTCTTGTTGCTCTTTCTTCTGATCATCAGTCAAAATCCCACTAGGTGCAACATATTGAACAATAACATGTTCCCAGTATTGATTTCTAAGACTCTTGATATAATTTTCATTCTATCACTCCATATCCTATAGTTCTCTTTATTAAACTTCAGACCTTTCTTCTTCATCATGATCTGCAAGATCTTTACCTCAAGATGATTAGGCTTAAACCTTAGAGGACCTGATATGCTCTAATACCAATTGATGGTATGATGAAATAATAAGAATCTGGTCAACTAATGAGAGGGGGGGGGTGAATCAGTAGATAGAAAAAATGATACTAACTTCACCAATCTCAAAATCAATCTCTCAAAGTAAACTTAGAACTATCAATGCAATACCACTGTCAAGATACAAACTCATAAGATAAACCAGTTGACTATTACAACAAACAAACTGTAGATAGGAATTTGGAATTCATCAAAGTAATAGGAATTTAGACTAGCTCAATCACAAAAACTAGATTGCAATGATAAGAAATCCTAAAAACATTCAACAGAGATATGAATACAAGACATTCAAATCAAATGCAAACCATAACAAACGTGAATATCTCCTTCAGAATTATCCATTGTCCTTCTTTCTCCTTCAAATTAGTGTGTTTGTGGATCTAACATACAAGTGCACAACCATAGCATGAAAGCAAGATTGACAAGATGAGATGACAGCGTAAGGATACTAGAAGCGTGATTGATTCGGATCTAATTCTGAAAATGTGATTGATTCTCCTCATTTCATTGAAGAAAATCATCCAATTTATAGACAAATTGGAGAGAGGACAAGATTAGCATGAAGAGATTTGAAAGGAAATTCAAATCAAGAATAGCAAATTTATGACAAGTGTATGACAAATTGCTATGCAAGGTGTTATGACAAATTATGAAAATTTATGACAAATTATGACAAATTGCTATGCAAGATGTTATGAAAAAAATTTGAAAATAGAAATAGAAATTAGAAGAAATTAGAAAATTAGGTTAGAAATGATGAATTGGAAATTAAGAAATTAGAAATTGACGAAATTAGAAAATTAGGTAAATTAATTAATAATTTTTCATTCATTAATTAATTCACAAAAAGAGAGGGAATTAATTAGCCAATTAAATAAATATTTAATTGTGACAAGAAGACTTAGGATAAATAAATAAATTATTTAACCTGGAGGGAAAATGACAATCAAGATTAAATGAATAAATCATAAAATCCTAGAAGATGAATTAGAAATGCAAGGACGACAATTAGGTCCTGACAAAAGATAATTGATGTAGGTTCGATTTGATCATGATTTTGATTGACAAAGGACCAGTGTTGATAAATGATTGAGATTGGTTGACAAAAATCAATGACAAATTGACCAAGATTGATAAGGAGACCAAATTGATAGTCGCCAATTGACGAGGAACAATGACTAATTGATCAAAATTGACATGATTGACAAGGACAAGGATCAATGACGAATCGATCGCAACAATGACGTGATTTGACAAGGACAAGGATCGATGACGAATCAATCGCAAAATGATGAGATTGACAAGGACAAGGATCAATGACGAATTGATCGCAACAATGACGTGATTTGACAAGGACAAGGATCGATGACGAATCGATCGCAAGATGATAAAATTGACAAGAGGACAAAACCCTAATTCTATCATCGATTAGGATTGACGATGCCCAATATATGACAAATGAGCACACATGTTGATGTGACAGGATAAGATCAACCAAAATCATGATTGAAGATTGTTATCGACAAGACCTGATTCGAAAGCGATAAAAATGAGGAATGCAGAAGAAGGACTCAATGCTCGCAAATGATAAAGACCAAGTGCACAACATAGAAGAAATGTTAATGCGATGCAAGAACCCTAAAATAAGGCAATGCGCAAATGTTAAAGTATGACTCTACAAGCATTGACCATTTTTAGACGTCTACATTTTGCCCCTCTTTGAGACAATGCGATTTTAAGCGTTGTTTCAAAGAACAATAATGAAAATGCCCCAAACAATAATAATGACATATGCATGCCCCCTCGAGGAGTTGGCCGGAAAAATCTAGAAAAGAGGCCAAGTGATCGATAAGAATGACAAAAGACGATAGGTTCAAACGGACTACCAAGACTGATAGAAGAAATGTTAGTAAGCAGAAATTAGATAGAGGATAGTTAGAGATGAAGGAAAACTTGCTTTCACAAATGCACATAAGTAGGTGAGAACCTTTATTAATTGTAGCAATGCAGATGCAGAGCATCATGGCATTGAAGGCCAGAGCTAGAATGCAACCCTTGTTGCAAAAGATAGACACATCGCACACAAGGAATGAGTGAAGCATCCTAGGGTGCATACATCAAGGGTCGAGGTTTGTGCAGTGTTCACAAAGCGAATGTACTTATCACAGACACCCAATGATATAGTTGCCCCAGTTTGTGACAAACATTCCACAAACAGAAAACACAACAAAAAAGGAAAGGGACCATGAACCATCTCGATCACTCTAAATCACTCAGTGACATCCTCGAGCAACATAGGAACATGATCGAAGCCAAAGATAAATTAGTAAAAAGATAAGACGCACAAATTCAACCAAGTCAAACAAACAATCTGATCGTCATTGTCAAAGGTGGAAAACAAGAATGATCATGTTGTCTGGTTTCAGGGAATGCGGTACCCCGTCTAAGATAGGACACAGTCTGGTTTCGAGTATACCACACCCTGTATAAGACCCATGATAATAGTGACAAGGACAAATGATATTGATGTTGATTGATTGATGTGACAATTTTGATCAGTTTGAATGTTTGGTTTGATTAAAAAAATTCATCTGTTAATACGTGATTTCATTAAAGCACAATGTTTGATTGATTGTTGTTGGATGTATGCTCAGCGATCTGTCTATGCACAAAGGGGATATTTATTGACAAAATGCAAAATGCCAAAGGAATTGTTTTTGGAATTTGAATGTTTTGAAATTTTTTGTTCATTTTTTCGAGTTTTTACAATTTTTTTTTGTTCGTTTTTTTTAGGACTTTATTTGACTTTTTAGGGAATTTTTCAGGACATTATTTGATTTTTAGGGATTTTTTTCAGGACATTATTTGATTTTTTTTTGGATTTTTTTCAAGACATTTTAGCTGAAAATGAACACATGATTTTTTTGATGTTTTTGAATGTTTTCAGGATTTTTTATGATTTTGCCCCTAGTGTCTAGCAAGGCAAGGAATATGACAGGTGAATAAATAGGCTTTCTGAAATGTTGGTGGATAGAGGGAAGACAAAGGCCTTTTATCATGGAGATAATACTGATGCAATTTTCAAGGGCTATTGCGTGATGGGACAAGAGACTGGATATGACAATGTAAAGCAGTGACATGGCATGAGGGACATGTCAAGAGGTTTTTGAAAAATATGTTTTGCATTTTGTGTCCTTATGTCAGATCAAGATCAAGGAATGAAAAAGAGTGTATGGATAGTGATAAGATATGGATAGGATAAGCAAGACCAAGAATGGATAAGGGACATGGACTGAAGGTCGGGGTAGGCTAAGGGATAGTGGTAGAAAATTAAAATAAGACAAGGAATATGGATGAAAGGTTGTAATAAGCAAATGGATAAAGACCAAAAGCTATGATAGACTAAAAGCTGCAAACAAGATGCATGATGCTCATGACAATCCTTAGCCTTGTCAAGATCAAAGGTGGAAAGGGAAACTAGACATGGGGGACAATAGGATATGAAGGGTAATGACATGGTATGATAGGATAATGAAGGGCAATAGGATATGAAGGAGGAAACCTACCCCCAAGTGTGGTGTGCAAGAAGTTCATAGATTACGCATGATGCCTGTTTGCTAGGTTGTCATCATGGTACTTGCCCAAGGCACCTGTTTGCCAGGTTTTCACTAGTGGATGAATTATTTTTGCTTTACTTTTTTTTTTCTTTTGTCTCACTTTTTTTTTTGTATTTTGAATTTTTCAATAGAAGATGGACACATGATAGGGGATGGAAGAAGGACTCAAACATCTTTTTGTTTGGATAGTAGCCTTGAAAAAAATGGACCATGACCTTTAAAAGTATGCTCAAAGACGTTGGTAGGATAAGGACATGGAAAATAAGATGAAACTAAGGCAAGGATTTATGCAAAGGATTGGATCAAAGGGATGGAAGGATGGAAAATATGCATTGGATAATGGATAGGGTATTGGAAGAACTGTGCTTCAGTGGACAGAAATGTTGGCAAGATTAACATTGGCACACACCTTGAGGGGTGACGGATTGATGGAGGAAGAGTGGGTTTTGGATATGGAGATTTTGATGAAGGAATAGGTAGGGATTTGTGGACATAAGGACCCAAAATAGATGATGAAGGTGATGGAGGAACAAATTTGAGAGGGTTGGATGGAGGAATAGCAACTTTGGATGCCAAGTTGGATGTTTCTTTAGGCTTTTGTGCTTCAAGGAGCCGCTTAGGGATCCACATGGTTTTTGATTTTTCATGATTTTGTGGTTCCTTGGAGTGCATTGCTTGCATAAGGGATTTAGGAACCCATATATATTTTGACTTTGCTTTATTTTGCTCAGTGGGCCTTTGTGGCCTTTTGGATATTTCTTTTTCTTTATAGATCAATTTGTTCTTTGTTTTGACATGTCGATTATATTGGACATGTTGATCCTTGAATACATGTGGATTTATAGACTTATGACTTTTATACTTGGCATCCAAATTGCTTGGAGGGGGAAAGGAATGCATGGATGGATATGAATGAAATGGAGTTATTTTGGATGGATTAAATTTACTCAAGGATGTGTGCCTTTGTTTACCTTGCATAGAGGACGAAGGAATATAACACTAGTACATTCGGGTCAAAATTTCGACGGCAAATCGTTGGCATTCCAATGCAATTTCGTTGTACTACCGACAAAAAAAGTCATCGAAAACTTTTTGTCAGAAGTTCCAACTATCCTTGTGGTCATCGCAATTCCGACATCAGCTCCAACCTTTCCGACGGCTGCCATGGATGCTCATACCCAGAAAGAATACTGTCACGATCTCGGCCTACCGTCAGAATTCTGACATCAAAGGGTAAAAATTCTGATAGAGGAGTGTCGTCGGATGCACAACATCCTCATCAGAACTCTCTTGGAGGCTGTCATAATTTTAACCCTTTTGTGTCAGAATTACGACGGCCTCCAGGAGAGTTCCAACGAGGATGCTGTGCATCTGACGACACTCCTCTGTCAGAATTTTTACCCTTTGATGTCGGAATTCCGATGGTAGGCCGATTTTTCGAAAAATTTTTTTTATAGAAAAAGATTGACATTGGTATCTCTCTTCTATCTCTCTTCTCTATCCCTCTCTACTATCTCTCTTCTCTCTCCCCTCTCTAGGTCTCTTTCTCCATCCCTCTCTTCTTCTTCTCTCCCTCTCTACTTCTCTTTCTCTACCCTCTCTAGGTCATTATCTCTTCCTCTCACCCTCTTTCTCTCTCTCTCTCTCTCTCTCACCTCTATAGGTCTCACCTTCCATTCCTCCATCATTACCCATGTTGTCAAGTTGCAAGATATTTCCCAAAGTACTTGGTTGCTAGGGTTGATTTGCTTAAGTGTTGGAGTCGGAGTTAGATGAGACCTGCATGATTAAGCTGTATTAAGTGATCAAGTCACCAAGATCTCAATTGTAAACATGACTAGGTTGTAAGGTTTTATGGTAGCATAGGTCAAAATTGAGGTATGGTGGTCAAGAATTACCTTCCAATGTATAAAAGACATCAAAATGATGAAGAATGAAGGCGATGAACTCATAGACGGTTGTTCGCTTAAATTATTGAAATTATTCATCTTATAAGTGAAATATAGTGTTTGCTTTTGGATAGTTTTGTAATGATGTTACTAAATTATTTGATTGCTTTGAAGGGTTCCTCTGGAGACGAGGAGTTCCACTGGTTTGTTTGCCAACTTTGCCTATTCATAAAAATGTGCAAAATTTATGTCTGTGCTTAGCACTGATACTGTTCTAATATTGTATAACCTCCTGCTGGTCACTCCCTTCTTTTGCATTCCTTTGATCACAAGGAGTGAGCATTCTTCTATCTCTAGTCCCCTAATGCCAAAGTGGAGGGCTAAAGCTTAATATTGCGAAGGGATTTACATTCACTATCCATAATGAGTCCTCCACTTCCTACAATACCTGGGTTGTCCTTTGGAGCAATGTCAAAATTGAATTTGAATCTGCCTTTCTATTGTGGAACACATTTTCTATAGGCTTCTTTGTTAGAGTTCTTTTTCATATTCTAAGCTTCAGGCTCATTCCAAGTTTTATTAAGGTTTTTAAAGCCTTAATTTATTCAAAGGTGTCACATTTGTTTTATGGTAATACTGTCAAAATCTTTAAAGTGGGGAGCTAAACTTTCATCAAAAGAGAAATAAAAACTTGTGTGGCCTTTTAATTCATGAGTTGAAGTTTGAGTTTAACATTTTGGAGGTAATTTTCTTAGAATATTCAATGCCCATTCTAACTAAGGTCAATCAAAATTCAAGATAAACCTATGGTAAAGATGAGGATCTCGAGTTCATTGGTAGAGGACTTCACTTTTGATGGGAGAAAACCCTAGTATTTAGTTTGGTAAGCTCTAGTTGAAGGTGCAGTATGACAACCACGTAGAAGGAGAACCATGACATGTTGCAAAATTAGAAGGGAAATTCTAACAAAGAGTAGCTACGTGTCTAGAACATTCAAAGCATTTCATGTCTAGGCTAGCTATCTTCTTTACTCTAGTGTAGGATTTCACATTTTTGAGAAAGCATGATTTGTATGGATGGTTTGTTTGTTTCAAATGAAGTATAGTCAATCCTCCACCAAAATAAAAATGACAGTAAGGACTAGTAGAGTAGTCTGTTAGAAGGTTTAGACATTGATAATAGTGTTTAGGTTTTCCCCAATTCTTGAATAGCATTAATAGATAATCATAAGTTTAGCAAGGAATAGATTACTTAGAACTTGTAATGAAGAAGGGTTTTGAATTGAAAAGACAATGATAAGAGTTTTTTTACGGTTCAAAACACAAAGACAATCACAATAGAAAATTACAAGTTATAGGGTTACATTGAAATAGAAAGGTGGATTTTAGAATTTTTGTAGTAACATTCACTGTTATAGCCATGTGAATATCTCATAGGACTTGTAACAATCAACATGGATAAGAAATGGAAATCCTCTTCTTAGAGTATGGGATCATTGTCAACTTTAGAAGAAGCTCCTTCTTTATATGAGTAGGTTTGATTGATTATTGAAGAATTTATTGTGTTTCTCTATCAATAAATAAGAGGTCTCAAGAAGCTAAAGACAATGAAAACTAATTGATGGGCAACCTTTTGAATGTCAAGAAGTGATTGCCTCAGATGAAAGTAGTGATAAATGTCACTATCAACAAAAGAACAACCAATAAATGATAAATTTGCAATGAGATCATAGTGCCTAAATCAGTCTAAAAGCTTATAAGGATCAGAACCAAGCCATATAAGCTTCAAGAACAATTTGAGAGCATCAAAGTCATCTACTAGACATTAGAAATTGTCAAATCAATGACACATAGCAGCCTCATTACAGTCTTATGTTGTATTAAATAGCAAAAGCCAAGTCTAAGATAGTGTTAGAAGGTGCGTGAGAATCTTCAACATGGATAATTGATGAATGACAGTGGCCATGATATGGAGATGATAGTGTCAAGTATCACTGTTAAAGCATGAATAGAGGTCCTAATCTGAGTCTTTTCAAGAGAGAACAATAAATATGAAGCACCAAGGTCTATAGTCAAATCAGAGACAAGCATCTAGCAGCCCAAAAAAGAATCAAAAGGCTGTGAAAGGTCAAAATCATAGTATTTCCATAGCCCATGAAGTTCTAGAAGATGTGCAAGGGCAGTTCATAGTGCAAGGTCATAGGTATTTAGTGTCATAATTATTTTCTTCACCCCCAGATCTTGATGAAAGATAAAAGGATGCCATGACACAAAGTGAAAAGTCTATAGCACTGATAAATATGTTATCATTATGTCATATGCATACAAGACATCATGAAGCAGATTTGACAGTAATAAAGTTGCAGCAGTCATCAACTCAAGCATAATGAAGGCATGGACACTGAGCATGCAAAAATATAATTGATAACAATGGTGAAATGATTAATGTTGTATCACAATTTGATATCAAACTATCTATGAAGATGGTTGTTGAAAGGTTTAGTGTTGGTTTTAAAGGTGAAAACATTGCATGAGATCTGCCACCATAAAGGAAATACAAAGCTACAAATAAGACAGCGACCATTCAAAGATAAAGCTACAAAGAACTATCAAAGAAACCATAGTCCAATGAAGAATCAAGAGACAACAGGCCTAAGTGTAGTCTCAGATATTTGAAAATGTCGTTATGGATAGTTAAGAAAAATAAATGCATTCATGATATTTGCACTCAACAAAAGAGAAGGGTTTGTATTCATCAAAGATTAATTGAAACACTTGTGATAGAGAGATCAATATCCATCAAGCCATAAATAAGATAATCACCATTACAAAGCACGATGAGTCAAAAAGGCCATCAAGAATTATTAGTTCAAAGGATCAATAGGTGAATCTTCTCTTGTTGATAATCTCTAGTGATGGTGTATAGGATCCCTGTTCCAATCTCAATGTGCCAAAGCTTGATGAGAAGTCATGGATTAGAAGTTACAAATGCCTTAAACAATTTTCTATTGAGAGAAGCCATATAGTCAAATCAAGACTCAAATCCACAATGGTAAGATACAAACAACGATGATAGTCAAGGAGTCATTCATTGTAGGGTTTTCATAAAATTTTAGAATATGGTATGAGCAGTCCAAAGAACTATGACACTTCACTGAAAGGAGCAGCATATCAGTCCTAATTGGCATCAAATTATACAAATGACAACTAGGGATGAAGCTATAGGAGACAATCACTGTCTTAGTTTAAGACCCTAGAACAATATAGCCCCAATGGAGAAAGCAAAAATCAAAACATAGGAGAAGTCCTAGAATCCCACTGAAATCTTATTTGTAGTCACAGAGTTGCAAGATCAAAAGCATATAATGGTAAAGATGACCTAGGGTTCTCTTTTTATTATCGAGACAATATTATGTGAATATGATAGTTTAGCAGTCCTCGAATGCATGTGAGTAGTCCCAATGAAGAAACAATACCATCAGGGTATTAGAATAATTTTTGAAACCTGCAATCATGTTAGATAAAACCTGCAATCATGTTAGACAAGTATTGAAAGTATAATTCATAGAGCAACCATTTCAACTAGGTTTAGATAGCATATATTCATAACTATTTCAATTTTATGTGAACTACACAATATCTATAATGCATAATTGGAGTTAAACCATAATAGGGCTTGGATGAGAAACATGATAGGGAACCCGAAGCTATCCACATGCTAAGCCCAAGAGTGGATATACCATCCCTCTTGACCCCATGTGGTAGTCTGCCATCCATATGAGGTGGTGTGCTTAGTGGGTAAACTTGTACTTGCCCTCCCTATCCATGCTACCTTATCCACCCTTCTATGATTGAGACCCCTTTAATCACAATGGTAGAGGTTGATGGGGAAACCACAATTACATTATGAAGGATCTCCTACCCTATCTCGTTGAATTCATTCCTACACCAAGTGACTATGAACAAAAGTGTAGGTATTTAACAACAATGACATGGTCTATGGACTAGTGATCCTCCTCTTGATACTCCATCTACAAATGAGAACATCTCTTGTAAATGTTGCTACTTCAGGATTAAAAGTTGCTTCTCTAGAACTTTCCACGATTCTTTGCAATAGGATTATATGTCTTCTAGATTCACCCCACTAGGACACATTCATATCAAGCATCTTTACTTTTTTGAAAAGTAGACCACATTTCAGATCTAGATGACACCATAATGACTTTGATTTCCTCTTGCAAGATATTCCTCCATCATGTATTGCTTCATCAAAGTTCAAATTTGCTTCTTCAAGGGCTCTCAATGATTCTCTATATAGGATTCTTCGTGTCTATGAGATCCACTTCATTGGGAGGCCTACTTAAACATTTCACATCTGTTTGTGGACTCTCACCTTTCAAACATTTCACATCTTATTGAGCTTCACTTTGTTTCGAGAATAGTTTAATATTCTCTACTTAACAGGGCCAACCACGTGAAGGTGGAAGCTCATTTGGCCCCTCCCCCCCCACCCTAACATCACTCTAAATTCCCCATTAACATCTAACATTCATTCATTCTTTCATCCATTATTAAAATATAACATTCATTCATTATCACATAATGTAAAATTCATTAAATTTCATTAAAATGCAACATTCATCAATAATCATCAACACATATCATTCATGAACATTCATTAGCACATAATTACATTCATTACACATAAAAATTAGTCATTATCAAATAAGGTAGATTACAATCATTTCTTTCTTTGTTTTTTCTTTGAAGCTATGAAAAGACTAAGTGGAACATCAGTTTCTTCACCATTTCCCCCATCTATGGATGTTATGCCCTCTTCTCATGGTCTTGATGTATGCCTAGTCCTATACAAAGGACGAGGATGCTGAACCAAAGGGGGGTCCTCTACAATAACAAAGAATTGGGTTAAATTCAAAACATTTTTTTATTATTGTTACAAGTATTTCATTAATTTAAAGAACACAACTGTTACACTCTTTACCTGATGGGGCCACATCATCTTCCACATCATTTTGTCTAGCCTCAACCTTGACATGCTGAGCACCCTCTAGATCCTCTAGAGTTGAAATACGAAACGTTACATTAATCAATACACCAATTGCAATTAAATTTGTTTAAAGGAATAACAGTGGTCCTCTTTACCTGATTGGGGAACATCACATTCCTGATGTTGTCTACCTGGATCATGCTCCACTTGGTCACCACCGACTACATGCTCTAAAATATTAACAATAAAGGTTACATTAATTACTACACTAATTTTCAATTTAAGATGTTTAATTGTAATAATAATTACATAAAAAATATTGAATAGCAAATGAATACCTCCACTACTAGGATGCACATCCAGACCTTCATGTACAGGTTCTGTTCCACGATTATCATGCTGCATTGCAATGTCACGTGCAGTGTTATCATTGCTTGCTTATTTAAAAAAAATATAGTCACTTTATGTTGAAACTTAACATCAAATAGATTATTGGTTAAGTATTCAATTTGAAATAATTTTCATTTATCTTAATTACCGTTGTGACAGATGCATCAGAATCTCGTGTTTTCCCACTCAATTCTCATAGCCATTCAGCCACGGCTATATAGCCTTACTGGTAGCCAATTCTCTTGTCATCTTCCGTGGGCGCTCTATTGAATTCAAAGCCCTGCATTTTTGCTTAGTATTGTGAATTTTGCTTGTATTGTTTGATAAAAAAAAAAATGTTTACAATTTATAAATATTTTGATGTGATACTTAATTTATAGATTCTTACAATTCATGCGGCAAGTTTCATATAACCACCAGAGCTGAGTTTGTGTTGCCCATGCTTTTCTTGTCTTGCCTTGGTTGCCTTTGACGTGTCACTCAATCTATTAAAAGTTTGAAATATGTTAGATTATATAAATATAATGAATAATTAGTACATATTCACATTCTTAATAGTATCACATACCTTCTTCTAGCGTCTGGTGGTGTATTTCCTTTTTTCCTTTCAATTCTCTCCTTTGCATCCAAAATCAGGTCCTTCCACTCCCTCTTTGGAATCATGGGGGGATGCTCATACTTTACATTCTTCTCTAAATGTGTCCTATATTGGTCCCTCACATACTTCAGATATGTGCCAGCTTTTTCCAGGAGCTTAGTCTTGTCGAATGTGTCATTTCCAAACAACCCTACCATATGGTTTGTGAGTTCATCTTTTAACTTTTTTTCTTAGTCATTCCACCTTTAAAGCAAAAACAAACCTGTTAGATTTAGAAAGAAATTGAAGCTACCTTTGATATAGTTCAAGAAATGGATAAAAGGAAAACTATTCTAGCAATGATACAAAATCAAAATAGTGGATAAGGGTTAGTTCATGTATGATATTCCACCTCTTATGTATGGTGGGCCCAAATATCTGCAATGAAATGTCATTTATATTTTTATAAAAAATATCATTTCCTGCCAAAAAAACATGGGATCATTAGTCCAAAATGAGTGATTAGTAAGTAAATTACAATTAGACTATATATAATAATATTTTTAAAGTACCTGGAACCTTCTGTATCTTCAAGGGAATCAATTCTTCATCGCTCACCACCAATGTGGCCTGCAATGTTCCCGTACTAGCAATACGGGAAGATCCAGGAAATGATGGTATGTTATCAGCAGTACTCACCTCTGGCAAATCCTCATGTGCATCTCCTACCACAATAAATGAATCCACTATGAAATGCCTCCAAGAAAGAACACTTCAAGGGTAATAAACACACAATGAAAGAGAGAGAAAAAGAGGGATCTACCACCAATGGGCGGGTCAACACGAGCCGGTGCAACAGACAATGTCTACATGCTATGTGTTGCCGACATTGCAATCAGCAATACAGTTGGGCTTGACCTCGGACCCATGTCAGTACCTGAAGAGTAATACATTAAATATGTAAAACATTAAAAAAGCAAGTTCACAAGTCCAAAGGAGTGGTTATATAGAATATGGTCATCACCTAAACTACTCGCAATACCCTGATCATCGCCACCAAGATGATGAGGCCCTATAAATTTCTGTAAAAACAACACATACATATTTTAGTTAATGACATAGAAGAGATAAAAATATAAACCATTATTGAACTTTTGTTATGATTAAAGCTTTCATTACTGCTTACTTGCAATTTTTCCATTATCGTCAACAATAGTTGCACCCTCTTTGTTATCTCATTAGTCTGAGGACTTATGGTTGCCAAATCAAGAATCTCTTGCCTAATTTTTCTAATATTCTTTTGTACAAATTGCATAGGGTTTGTGTTAAGTGCGATGTCATCAGTGCATAACACTGTCAAGTGCCCCACATCCCTATGGAGGTGCTGAGGTACTGCAGGTTCCTTTCCCTTATCCCAAGCATTCATCTGTGACAAGAATATAATTAACACTATCAAAATTACTTCAAAACACTCAAGAAAAGATCATAATGTAATAGTTTGATTCTATCTAATTTGTACAATTACAATGAGGTTTGCCTGCTCCGTAGAAGTGTCGAGACCTACACTCCTATCTGTGCTATGTGGTGGATCCATGTGGCCCTATGACAAAGAAAAAATATAAAAACTTTAGCGAAATGAAACCAATAGACTTAGCAAAAAAACTTAATAATACAATGGTTTATTGGATTCATTAATTGGAAGTTGGCTTAAATGGTATATATATAGTACATACCACCCCCATGATAGTAACTTTGTTTGTATCTATACGATTCAAATTGTAATCGATTAGTAGCTCTTCCCCTGCACTTATTGATTTTATCACACATACAAACACACAATTTCCCTCACGTGCCTCAAATATGCAATTGGGTTGCTTATTAGTTGACCCAGGTCGTGTACTATTTATAAAACCTGCAATATTCCTTGTTGCTTTTGGCCTTCCATCAGTGTATACAGCCACTCGTTTACTTTGATCATTATCTTTTTGTTGTATATAATTGGCTGAGAGTGCATACCTACGCATACTTTTTTTATATCGAACAATCTGCATCCAATCATTATAATTGTAACAAGGTCCAACAAACTCCATCAATTCAGCAACTTTGTTGTAACAAACCTTTATGCTATCCATGGAAAATAGGCCCAAACCATGTAATGACGAAGGTGCTATGCGATATATCCTCTCATTAACACAAAAATTAGTGTTTATTGGAGGAAGTTCCTTGGGTACACATTGTTTCAGTAGATGTTTGTACCTCAAGAGCACCTCAATGTCGCCTTTGGTCTCATCATCATAAGAACATGACCCCCCTTGAGAAAGAAAAAATTCCATGAGTTTATTAAATTTTCTTCTAATCTTTTGACCTCTAGTTGATCTCCCTATTTGAGATCTACTACATGTCTCACTTTCCTCTTCTATTCTTGCATTTCCCTCACTCGAGGAAGACACATCTGACAAATACCTATTTGGTGATACTTGTGCACCATCAAATGAGAGAGTTAGTTTGTAATGAGAGAGATATTTTGCAAATGAGGGTAATATTGATGAAGAAGTCGGCCATAAAGTTGATGTTGAGATTAAAATTTGAGTAAGTCCAACTGGGGCCTCAAGTGTTGATAACTGTATTAGATTTGCTGCTAATGTTGAGGTTTGAAAAACTAAGGAAGTTTGTTTTTCTTGTAATTTTTAAAAAATATATTATTTCTATAAGGTGTATTGACTTATACCTGTCGATCCATGAGATTGTGCAGGATCCTCATCAAAGGGGTCCAGGTTCTTGCACCAACAATTGAGCATCATAAGCATTACATTTGTAATTTGATAAACAATAAATACTGTAGTATCCTAAGCATCATAAGCATCACATATGTATCATCATATATGTAATTGAGCATCATAAGAATCACATATGTATCATCATAAACATGTAATCCATCACATACGTATCATAAATCACCATCCATCACATAGCTAATAAGTAGTCCACATTCCATAAATAAACACAAAGTTCAAAAAATGTCACATGTATAATCATAAGCATGCAATCCATCACATATGAATTTTAAATCACCATCTATCACATAGCTAGAGGTGCATCATGAATTAATTAAGTAATGGCATTAGAATTCAAAACATATGAATTATTTATGTAACCATATAAGTCAAATCAATTTCTATCAAGATATCAATATTAAATAGATAATATAATAATTGCATCTCATACATTTCATTCATGTCATTGATCTTCTTCTTCATCCAACTCATCATCATGACCACCATCATCATCATCATCATCATCATCATCATCATCATCATCATCATCATCATCATCATCATCATCATCATCATCATCATCCTCATCATCATCATCCTCCTCCTCCTCCTCGTCGTCGTCATCATCATCGTCATTGTGTTCATCATCGTCATCATCATCACCATCACCGACACTATCACCATCACCATCACCATCATCATCAGCAACAGCACCATCATCATCATCAACTTCTTCTTCGTGTAAATTTCTGTCAGGAACATCATCAAGTAACTGTCGATCATGATCATCTATATCATCTTCTACTTCTTCGGTATCTTCTTCTTCCATCACATTATACATTATCGGTCTTCCTCTTGGATCATGTCTAACAACAAATGACCAACCCGGTTTATGTGGAACCTCCGAGTAAAACACTTGCTCACATTGACTTGGAAGAACACAGGGCTCATCCCCAACTCGTTCAAATGGCCTTGTATTAACCATTGTAAATCCATTATCATGTTCAATAACAGTTCTATCAGGATCATTTATATTCAGTTGTAGCCTATACCATTTGATGATGAACATAACTAATTTGAAGGAATTAAAGTCACACTCAAGTATATCATCCAAAATGCCATAGTATTGATTTTGAGACACTTGAGGATGTATGTCATTTCTAGATGAAATAATGGTCACCTCAAAGACTGTAGTTATCCCAGAATCACAAGTTTTCTTCGTGTCATCCAACTATTTGATGTGAAATTTATGACCATTGCAGCACATAGCCTTGTGGTGTTTGACTTGCAATATGTCTAACATATTAAATTATTGCATCATGAGTTGATAAACATACGGGTGATTAATAAAATTATACGTACCTATTGATCTCTTAAACCATATGCTAAATCAATTTCCCTTTGTGTAACATTGGAATCTCCATTACGATGAGCTTCTTTAACCAATGAAGTGACACCATCCCATGTTAATGTGCGACCAGAATGTTCTATCCACACCGTCATGCAATCAAGATTGTTTGCAATATACAAATGTAGCGCATCCCACTCCCAACCAACTATACAAATAATTAATAGACCACTTACAATTGATTTATTTAGAAGATGAAGAATTAATTTACTACAATAACATCTTATAATTACCTCTCACTTTCTTCAATCTACCTTTCCCCATCAAGTGCTCCCCTTCGAATTTATTAATGGGGTTGGGATCCCAAATGCGATCTACATGGATTTTTACTGCAAACTTAGGAAGATATTCAGTAATGTACACCATAGTTTGGTATACCATATATCCCTCCACCATAGAACCCTCAGGATGTGTTCTTTGTCAAACCAAAGCCTTCAAAAATTTCAAGTGCCTCTCAACCATCCACATTAACCTAGTGTGTACAGGTCCACACAATTCGATCTCCTCAACTTGGTGTATGAGGTAGTGTTCTTGTGCATTGAAAAAGGTTTTTGGTAGACACTTTTGCATTTCACACATTAGATGAGGGATTTTTCTCTTCTAATATTTTATATCTTCCTTGTGGATTTCTTTAGATGACAACCACCTAATTAAAGAGATTGAAGACGCAAAAATATATAAACAAGACTTTACAAAATAATATACAAATATATTGCATAACAAGTAAAACAAATGGCAAATATAATATCTATACAACAAATTGAACAAACATCACTACTTACCTCATGTATTTTCCAAGATCATATATGACTTGCTTGATATTATTGTCAAAGTGGTCTGCAAGAGATAGAGGTAGAACATATTGCAACAATTATAAAATGATCTTTTCATTGTTTTCTAACATAATACAATGAAAAGTACATGCGTAGTATACAAATATATAGTAAATACACAAGAACACAAATTACCTTAATGAAGGTATGCCAATCATGCATTTTCATCCCTGGCCCAAATTCACTCTTCTTTGATATGAGATTGTTTATGTTTGCAGCAAATCCTGTGGGAAATCAAATTTTTCATATGACTTCTTTTATAGAATTGCTTTGTTGCTCCATTAATAACCAAGGAAGGGCACTTATATTAGTCTGATCTCCATTGCTATTTGATTGAATGACATTTTTCATTGCATGATTGGATTCCACAATGTCACTACAAATTTTGACAATTTTTTCTTTGTCACGCCTTCCATCCAATATTTTCCATAATGTCTCTGTTATATTCTTTCCAATATGCATTGTATCAAACAAATGCACAATTTGTAGCTTCTCGTAGTAAGGCAACCTACTGAATTGTCTGGGATAACTTTTTAGTCCCTTTGGAAGGTGGCCATCCATGCCTTGACGACCTTCAATATCATCAATTACATCATCAGTAAACAAAACACGATAGAAAAATTCAAATTCCAAACATAAACCATTAGATGGAATGACATTACCTTGACGATTAATTCTATTATATTCCAACTTCCATAAATGAGGAGTCATTCTTCGTGGCTTTGATGTAGTCTCTTCTTGCCCATTGAAAAGATGTTTTTCAGTATTCCGGTACTTATGATTTTTGTGAAGGAAGTGCCTATACTCATCAAACACCTGCTTTCCTAAACTTTTTGAATGATGGGATTTTATCTTTGGACCACAAACTGGACATGCAAATTTTCCCTTTGTTTGAAGACCTACAAGATAATGTATAATTCTATTAAATCTGTTAATTTTTATAATTATAATTATCATGCACAACTTGAACACTATAACGTACCACAAAAATGTGTTAGCCCTGGGGCATCATGTATTATCCATACAAGCATTGCATGGAATTGAAATTTTCTTTGTCCTATTGGTCTAGAGATTGCATACATGGTCACACCATTCCATAACTCCAGCAACTCGTTGAAAAGAGGCTCAATATATACATTCATATCCTTAACTTGGTACTTGCCTAGTGGAATGAACAAAAACATTACATAATTATTATGACCATTTTACCGCAACATTTATAATTAAATATAGATGACTATTAAATGATAAAATACCTAAAACAATCATTGCCAACATTATGTGCTCCCTCTTTATTGACATCCATGGAGGAATATTATTGTTGATAACAAAAATAGGCCACACCGAGTAAACAGATCTCAACTCTCCAAATGGATTGACACCATCCACTGCCAATGAAAGCCTAAGACTACGAGGTTCTTCTTTAAAGTGTGGCCACTTTTCCTCTATGTCCATAAATGTTGAACCATCCGCAGGCATTCGAATAATGTCATCTCAACTTCTATTGTGTGCATGGTAATCCATAAATTGTGCCAAGCTAGTGCACCTGAATAATCATTGCATACGTGGAATAATGGGAATATAACAAAGAACCTTGCAAGGCACCTTTTTTGTTATTTGATCTATTCAATATCTACTGATATGACATTCAGGGCATTCTGTTCCAAATTCATGTTGTTTATGATATATAATATGATCATTGGGACAAGAATCTATTGTTTGATACTCCATTCCAATATCTTTCATAATGGTAGATAATTCTCGGTATGAGCGAGGTAGAATATTTGATGGTGGTAAGAAAAACTCACCTATCAATCTACAGCAAAAAAAAAGTTTGAGGTGTTAATATAAAGAATATTAATGGTACATGATTCACTATTTATTAACTGTAATGACACGTATGACACACCTTAACATATGAGAGATTGTTATGTTGGACAAACCATTCATAACCTTCAAGTTCACCAACAACAATACAACAAAGAGAAGAGTTGTTTGGGAGCCTTTGTAAAGGGGCTCATATGCCTTCTCAAGAAGAGGTAAATCATGAACATCAAGGTCATCCTGATCATCATGATCAGTTGTGCCAGTACTAAATGTGTCATGGATCAATGTATTTGTACCATCATCTTCAATTGTGTTTTTTGGTGCATGATCATCATCTTCCATGGGATCATTATCTTTAGCTTCGATATTCACACCTCCATGTTCCTCCACTTCCAAAACCATATTCATAGGGTTTTGTTGATCCATACCATGTGCTCTAGGGTGCTCCACCTATATAAAATTGATATACATAAATAAACTGTGATCATGATCTCATTATCAAGTGATTTCTTATGTATATAAATTGTTAAAACGATATAATGAACAACTTACTAGTGGATGATAATCATGTCCCCCTTCAATGTGACCATGTTGCCTACAATGTTTCTTAGTTGTTTTGATTAGAATTCTTCTAGTCTTTAAGCCCTTACAAATTTTGCAGGGACAATAACATTTCCCATCACCTTTTCTTTTCAAGTTAGACCATAATCTAGCAATTGTCTCCTTATTTTGTTCTTCGTTGATATTATCTGACATGGTCTTTCTTCACAGGCAAAAAAATCAGGCTAAGAAAACTTTAGTGCAAAAGCTTCACAAAAATTGCAAATCGAACCAAAACCATTGAACTTAAAAGAGAATGTATTTAATGTAGTTGATTGTGTGAATTTCTGAGCATTGTGTCTACAAATTCTTACTAAAAGTTTGCCTGTTGCAGACTTTCTGAGAGACATTTTTGAGTATTCTAAGCAAAGCATTTATTTAAACATACACTAATTCATCCACATTGTAGGGATAACAATACAAGGCTCACATATTGGTCTAAGAGGATGCCATGGTCTCACAAAGTAACCAAGAACCATATGAAATGATGGCCATCTTGAAACCACACACAACTAGGGAGGATCCATACGATTATGTATGACTTCACCCTTATTTGTTTAATGGGATTAGCCAGCTCCAAGACACAACCATCAATAATCACTAAGAATGTACAAGTGGATCGTAGCTACCCATACAACAAACACTTACCCCTATCCTCAAATTTTCCCAATGTTTGATTCCTTATATACACTCATCCAAGGTTATCTATGTCGATCTTGGTGATGAATCACATCACAACAAAGAAGGCAATATTTAAAAATAGCAAGAGTTTCACTAAACTACCAAAGATCATAAATATTGAAAGAAAGAAAAAATAGTAACAATAATAAGTCAAATAAATGTGTTCAATTCCAATAGCAAATCAAACATAGCCACAATAACTACACAATAGAGAAAACTCACAATAGTGATTAAACTAATTCAAACAAGATAAAATAAAATTGTTGGCCCATGCAACAAAGATGAGAGATCATCAATAATTGAAGGAAACTTCACAATCCTTAAAAGTGCACATTACATAACTATACGACTAGAAATTGTGGCTAAATAGAGTGAAGATTCATCATGACTCCAATAATAGTCCCTCATGTGTGCATTTGTGACATGAACACAAAAACTCCCACATGGCATGGCCATGTACCTAATGGAGAAGACATGCCTAGGCTACATGCCCAAAAAACATGACTATAATAATAGTCCCTCATGCATGCATTTGTGGCCTTCACACTACAAATCCTAACATATCATGGCAATACACCTCATAGAGAAGACACACCTAGGGCCACATTTCACATAGCAATGTGCCTCACAAAGAAGACATGCATAGGGCACATGCCACATAGCAATGTGTCTTATGGAAAAATGTGCATGCATGTCACACACCAAAGCTATATGTATACATCATGAGGCACATTCAAATGTTATCAAACACAACCTATTGTATCTAACATGAGTTCCTCTCTACATGTGTGCAAATCTTCCAACACTAATCACCACTAAGAAGGAATAATATAAAATGCATCTTCAAATATTTGTGTGTGTGTGTGGAATTGTTTCTTTGAACCCAAATCGCTACCATCAACAACATGTAATCATCACCTACACTATATCAAAACATAAGTATGGTGTGACATCATATCTATTTGCATAATGTCAAAACACATGCAAACATGAAAATCATCATAGCATGACAAAAATCAATCTCCACATGTTGGAACAAAGATATAAATAAGATAATAGGGTAAGAGGAAACCCGTACCAAGAACCACATACCAACTATCGGCAATGCCATCAAGATAAATGTAGGATAGGATACCACTATGAGCCATCCAATGGTCCATTCTATGAGGAGAACTAGGGGATACTATCTTTGAAAGGTGTGGTCAATAGAGATAATCCCTACTAATTCCACAATATGTCACCATAGCTTCTTGAGTTTTCCATTCTTCTACTTAACACCACATTTATTGAGTTCCTCAATAGCGAGGTTGGTTCTCAATAGGATGCACAAACATGTAAACACACAAGCATGGTTTCATCATACTTGTATTGTATCATACTTGTACAACAATACAAATTCATTTTTCTAGTTAATTACTTAGTGTAAAAATAACTCCATTACATAACATAGGGTAATAATCACCATAAGTTTTCAAATAAACTGCCCAAACATCAATTGGAGTTACCCTTTCTAAGGTACAAACATAATTTATTTATAACTTCAAAATTAAAATAATCACAATACATCCAAATAAGTTCAATAGTGCATGGAAATAGACAACATGATGCATAATTAAACCCATAAATTACCCTAATTGGATATGCTAATAAAATGGTGTCTCAAATAATAGAGATTATGTTGGACCTATAATAGAGATTTGGACTTTGTTTCATCATACACAAGCATGGTTTCATCATACTTGTATCCAAATACACCATCCATAGATAGGTACTTAGTACCACAATCTCATGGGTACCCTTTTAGCTGAATTTACCCTCAATTTAGGTGAATCTACCCTTGTATCATTCCTTGATCTAGTATGTCATTCCACCAATCAATAATTTTTCCATATTCTTGGGAGAATACACTATCCCTTAGGTGAATATGCCATATCCTTAAATGAATCCTCATTGTCATCATCCTAAGTCCTCTTTTTGTTAAGTCTTATCCCTTCATCTTTAGGAAAATCCACCTATCCTTATGTGAATCTACTTTCTCTTAGGTGAATCTATTTCACATAAATAATTTATCTTATCCATCTTTCTTACGCAAATGGTGAATTTTTCCTATCCTTAGATGACTACACTCCCATTTAGGTGAATCTATCCAGTTTTAGTCTCCTTCCATTATTTTGTCCAAATTTGTATCCTCTAGTTTACATGAATCTACTTGTTCTTAGGAAAATCAACCCTATCATTCTAAGGAAAATTCACCTTGTCATCATCCTTAATCATCTACCTTTCAAGTGTATAGTCCATCCATCCTTGGGAGAATCTAACATATTATTGGGAAAATCCACTCCCTCTTAGGTGAATCCACCTTTTCCACCTTCTCATTAATCTATTATTTGTTCTAAGAAGGACACAAAAGTGGATAGAAAACAATAGAGGAGATAGTACTCAAACAAGTACTAAGGAATTGCATTAGTGACATGTCACAAATGTGAGTTATACATGTTCCAAATTGATTGATTCTCATGAATGAACTAAGTTATCTACAATAAATAGCCACCCAAGAAACCCATTTGCTTTAGGCAAACTATCTTCTTAGTAGTAGCTTAATTCTTGAGACACTTGATTTAGATATGATCTTGTAAATGGTGTTAAAAAGAGTAATTAGTCACCAACCAACCACACTCTTCATTTGTATATTTAAGAATTAGTTTGGTCAAAACTTAATCTTTGAAAGAAGGTAAAATAATTTTTAGGCATATTATTTATTTATTTTTTAATAAAAGAAACAACCACCTCACCATTCCCTTGACCCCTAATATCCCCAGCTTAAGCCACGATGAGGCATAATACAAGGTGTGACACCAAGAAAGATAGGGAGCTGGCCTTTGAATAAAGACATGCCACTCAAATGAGGATAGAGTGAAAAAGGCCCCTAACATCCAATGCCCATATAAAGAAGGCATTCTAGTTCATTTTCAAAACATCATCCAAGCAATTAATGTTCTGATCAATGCATCAAGGCACAGTGAAATAGACCCAGAGAATGACCTGTCAGAACTAAAAACATCATTTGATCATATAAGATCAGAGCACATAAGAGATGAAGGATAGGTAAAGATATTATGTACTTTATGATGTTTGATATCTTCTTGTTTGTCTTGTAGGTAAAAGCAAAGAGGCAGATTTTGAAGGAATTCTATTACATTATCAGACATGTAACAACAACAACACCAAGTTTAGGAAAGATTGGGCATTAATGAGAATTACCAAGTTCTGAAATGAAGTAAGGATGAAAAGATAGGAAGGGGAGGATAGGTCATTCTTTTCAAACATCAAATAGTCTAATTCAGTGCAGGTGCAGATTGAGAGATAACTCCAGAAATCAAGATTAAAGATCAGAGCAAAACAAATGAGTGATCAAAATCTGATCAAGTTCATCTGTTTGTACAAGTGAAGACAAGTAAAACTTGATCTTCCAAATCACCTTATGCAAATGGAACTTTAATCATCGATTTGGGAGTGAAGGTTTTGTTCACATTAGGATGAGGTAATACAAATGGAGAACCTAAGACCGACTTGATGCAATGTGAATGAATGATGAGGGGCAGAATTGTTTATACAAATGAATAAGAAAAAGCATCAAGACCTTGTGATACCAATGAAAGGGAAATGATCGATTGAATTGAGGAATACCACAAAGTCAAAATCCAAATGCAATTGAAATTGCAAACACCGAACTACAAAAGAAAAAAAAAGGAGGTCTGATTGTCTTAAACAAGTTCATAATAGTGAACTCATCAAACAAAGAAGATCAAAATATAGATTTGTTTACACAAAAGAATGAGGAAACACCGAATTGCTTGCACAAAAGAAACATTCAAAATCTGCCCAAGTGAAAAATTGCAAAGGAACCTAATATGGCTGATTATGTTAAGGATTGTAAAGCAAGTTTAAATGGCCGATCAAATCAAATCTTGAAAAGGTTTCATGATCCATAACTATTGTATTTTGTTAAAAATGTTTCTCTACAACGTTTTCCAGCATCCTCCCTATGTGTGCCAAAATAGGAGCTTTGGAACAAGGTATGGACATCCATCAAAGCATAATCAAAGGGGGTTTTTTGTCAGAAATTAGTTGCAAATGCTCCAATAACAAAAATCACAAAATGGGGTAGCATACACACAGCATGTGATTAATTCGCAAAAAATAACTAGTCTCAATATGATTGTGGAAAAAAATTAGTTGCCCTTACCTTGCTTGTGCAGAGATTGCTCCGGCGGGGGTAGGGAGGCAAGATGGTCGTCGGTTGCTTCAAATTGCTTTGATCAAAATGAAAATGCGTTGTGTTTTTTTTTTATAAAATGCCCGATGTCATCAGAATTCCGACGAACACGGGCATATTTAAAAAAAAAAATCAAATTTGACCCCAATGCTCCTTGTCCATCAGAAACCTCAATCAGAATTTGACCCCAAATGTATTAGTGTAAGGACCTAAGATGGATGGAAAGTATGATGGGGAAGGGATATGTTTGGATTTTGAAGGGATGTTGGATTTAGTAGTGGTACCCACGTCTTGAGGAATTTCACTTAGGCCATGACCCTTAATATTTTCTTTAACATGAAGGGATTTTTGCTTATGGATGTCTACCCCTTTGCCTTTATGAATATTTTGACTTGTAGGATACTCTTTCATTTGGGAAGAAGATGCGAGTCTATTATGAGGTGGATATGATATGAGAGAAATAATGAGATCTTGAAGTGGATCAGATTGGACCAAAGAGGAAGAACCCATCGTTAATGTCGAGGGTTCATGAACATCTTACATTGAAATGGTAGAATCATGAGGGGGATTAAGATCATGAGGGGGATTAGGATCATGAGGGGGACTAGGAATGTGTAGTGGACATGGTTCAATGATAGGCTCTTCAAGAGATGGAATGGGAGAAATAATGGGATCCTCAAAAGAAATGCGATCTTTGAGTGTATATGGAGCATTAAGACAAGGAGATGGAGGAACAAGTGGATCTTGTGGAGGATTTAAAGGAATAATTTGATCTTGACAAGGAGGAAGATCATTGGAATCCTCTTTAAAGGTGCTTTGCTCTTGAATTTCAATGGGATCATCGGAAAGGATGGAAGGGATATCTTGATCTTTCTTAGGAAGTGGAATGTCAATGGGATTTGAAAGGACATTCTTTTCATGAAATGGAAGGGGATCGTTTGGGATTGGATGGACTGGGATATCTCGATCTTTCTTAGGGAATGGAGTGTCAATAGGACTTTGGATAGGAAGGACAAGAAGAGGGGAATTGTCATGAGTGTCTGGGAACATGGGGTCTTGGTCAACAATTGGATGGGATGATAAGGTTTCAGGATCTTGATCTTGATTTTTTTTAAGACACATTTCTTCATGCTCTAAATTATCCTCTTGACATGGGGTTGGACTTTGGATATGCATGGGGGATTCTGACAAGGAATCAATGTTTTGGCATGAAGGAAATGCACTTTGAACATTTGTGATGGATTCTGGCAAGGAATCAATGCTTGAACATGAGGAAGAGGGACTTCAAATGGGGTCCTCTAAAACAGGTAACGACAATAAAGTGCATGGTTGCCTTGGGTCTTGTATTTCTGAAACATGACAAGGATGTGCATCATGAATTGGATTATCTTGGCAATCAATTATGGATAGCCCTTGGATTATTTCATCCTTGGGTGTATTGTTTGATGAGGATGATATGGAAGGTTCTTGTGAAACTTCTAAAGGTGTAGGTATAGATGCCATTGGAGAGTCAATTTGTTTGTGGGGGGATGAGGCATTGCTAGACATAAGTGTATTAGCTTGATCTTCTTCAAATAACTCACTTGGTAGTTTCCTTAAGATCCTTGCAATAAAGCCACCTTTCTTTCGAGGTTTTGACATAGTTGTAGCTAGAATTTGAACTTGTTTGGCAAGGAGTTGGTTTTGGTCTGATGTCATGTTTTGATTTTGAACTAGATGTTGATCAAATTGGTTTGACATGTTCAAAATTTGGCTTGGTGCATGTTGCAAGTTTTGTTTTTGAATGTTTGGTTGTGGTTGTTGACATTGATATGTTGATTGAACTTGTTGATATTCCACCATTGGTTGAACCATTTGTTGACATTGTATAGTTGGTTGGACATATTGTTGAAATTGGACCATTGGTTGTATTGGTTGTATATGTTGGACCATTGGTTGTGTCTATTGGAAATCTTGAACAATTGGTTGAACCATTGGTTGTGATAGTTGAAAATGTGATTGATAGTAAACACCTTCTTGTTCTTGTTGTGAAGGCACATAATGTTGTTCTCTCTTTTCTTGAAATTGTTTCATCATCTCTATTTGTGAGAGGAGAGCTAGTATGTCTGATCGTTCAATAAGAGATCTTACATCAATTGGCTCAATATTTGGATTTCGACCTAGAAATTTTTTAAATATTTTGGAAATTTGTGATCTATTCTTCTCAATGTTTTTCACTTTTTGTTCCAAAATCTCCTTTTCTTGAGCTAGTTTCTCCTCTAGTTTTTGTATTTGGACATTTGTTTCATCATAAAAAGTTTGATCCAAGTTCTGAGACATGTAGAGATTGGTTTGACATGATTGATTTCTCAATTGTGATGACATGGCTTCGTAAGAAGGTTGAGACCTCATTTCAACAAACATGTCACTATGCAATGCAACTAATGGGATTGACAAATGTAACCTAAAAGGATGACAATGCAACTTAATGTTTTTGTACCTTTTGAATTTTTGGAGACAAACTTTTGAAATGCAAAGCTAAAGACACAACCTTGGGAAATTGAAATGAAGTCAAGACCTTAAAGGACAAAGGACCAAATTACAATAGGACAAATTGACAATGTCTCACCTATATGCTTGGATACTAAGCTAGGTTTGACAAAAATGATATTAATGAAAGGACAAATTTTAGACAAGGTCAAGACTCCCTAACAACAACTTAGGGTATCATCCAAAGTTTTGATTTTTCAAGCTTGACAAACCAAATTTTTGAGACTAAATGCAAGAAGGCAATGATTATGACAATGACTTAGGATATGACATGAAAATGATCTAAGGATATGATATGACAAGATGAAGCCAAGACAAGATGACAATACAATGATAAGGATATGCGAAGACCAATGACTTGGAATATGCAAAATGCAACCTAGGCAAGACCTAATTTTAGCATGATAGGGATAATGCACAAATGTCACCTAAATGGAAATCTAGCTTGGATATGACAATGAAATGCAAACTTAGGGAAATTATTTTGAACCTAAGTGCAAAATGAGGACGCTTGCAATGAAAAGGACTAAAATGAAGGGAGATGACAATATGTCCTAGGACCTAAGTTGGACTATGCAAAACCTAGCTTAAAGTGACATGAATTTTGAAACAAAGATATTCAATGTCTTGACAAGCCATGTTCAAATGTTGGATGAATACTTGGACAAATTTGGACTTTTGTTTGGATTTTGTTTTGAATTGAAGGTTGTTGATTTTGAAAACCCAAATTGATTATGAGCACTTTTGAAAGTTTGTTTTTGATTTAACTTTTGACAATCACGGAAGACAAAATGTTTGTTTGACTTTGAATCAAGACAATCAAGCACATTCACAACAAATCCTATGGTTGGCAAGGGCAATATCTATTGAATCCTCTAACCATAAAATACAACACTCACTCAGATAGCTAGACGCTTGGTAGCACTGGCTCCCCCTTATAGTGCACTCACTTCTCGAGAATACCAAGATTTGAGTTCAAGGGGCATCACTTCCCAAGAAATTGCTATCTCTAACTGAGGAGTACATGAGAGGTGTCTTTGGCATGCGTGTATCACAATGCCTGAGCCAACAGATAGAAGGATTTTGGCCTCTACAAACAAAAAGTTCTAGTAAGGGCATCCGTTCGGGTGGGTATTGATCCGGTGAATAAATCATCACAATACCATTCCAGCACCCATTGTCTACAACTTTCGTTGCACCCACAGTTATTTAGAGTGGTTTGGAAGAGCTTGGTTTTAGCCCGTCACCACTTAGGGTCGTTCCCTCTCACTAATGCCTATGCGAAGTGCCAGGAAAATCGAGAGGTAGGCCCAATTCTAAGAGTTAAAACACACAATCAAACTCAAAGCAATCAAAGCATGCATGGTGTTCATTAGCCTTTAGGAAACTAAATGTGCAACTCCTTTAAAAATCACATGCAAGATGTTTTAATAGAAGTCTTTGACTGCGTCCTGCATAAGATTTGTTAGTAGTTTCATTCTTAGTCTTTGTCACATGTAATGCCAAGGTGCTGCATAGAGAATCAGTACCAAAGAAAACTAGAATATGAAAACAAAGTAATTTGAAAGTAAAAACACTGGTTTCACCTCTATTTCTGGCCTTACACGAGCACAAAATGTCTCAACACAGGCGCAGAATGCCTTGACACAGGCACAAAATGCCTTGACATAGGCGCAAATCCCTTTGACACAGGCGTAGGTCTCCTTAACATAGGCACAGATTCCTCCTACACAGGTGCAGAAGTGCCTAAAAAGCCCTGAATTGCCCTGTTTCTTGGGTTTTTTACTTGCAAATCAGCTCAAAAGAACTCAAGAACATAGTTAAGGGGTTAATTCACGTCGGGTTCACCAATTAATGTAGATAGGAATTTGGAATTCATCAAAGCAATAGGAATTTAGACTAGCTCAATCACAAAAACTAGATTGCAATGATAAGAAATCCTAAAAACATTCAACAGAGATATGAATACAAGACATTCAAATCAAATGCAAACCATAACAAATGTGAATATCTCCTTTAGAATTCTCCATTGTCCTTATTTCTCCTTCAAATTAGTGTGTTTGTGGATCTCACCTACAAGTGCACAAGCATAGCATGAAAGCAAGATTGACAAGATGAGATGATAGCGTAAGGATACTAGAAGCATGATTGATTCGGATCTGATTCTGAAAATGTGATTGATTCTCCTCATTTCATTGAAGAAAATCATCCAATTTATAGACAAATTGGAGAGAGGACAAGATTAGCATGAAGAGATTTGAAAGGAAATTCAAATCAAGAATAGCAAAATTATGACAAGTGTATGACAAATTGCTATGCAAGGTGTTATGACAAATTATGACAATTTATGACAAATTATGACAAATTGCTATGCAAGATGTTATGACAAAAATTTGAAAATAGAAATAGAAATTAGAAGATATTAGAAAATTAGGTTAGAAATGATGAATTGGAAATTAAGAAATTAGAAATTGATGAAATTAGAAAATTAGGTAAATTAATTAATAATTTTTCATTCATTAATTAATTCACAAAAAGAGAGGGAATTAATTAGCCAATTAAATAAATATTTAATTGTGACAAGAAGACTTAGGATAAATAAATAAATTATTTAACCTAGAGGGAAAATGACAATCAAGATTAAATGAATAAATCATAAAATCCTAGAAGATGAATTAGAAATGCAAGGACGACAATTAGGTCTTGACAAAAGATAATTGATGTAGGTTCGATTTGATCATGATTTTGATTGACAAAGGACCAGTGTTGATAAATGATTGAGATTGGTTGACAAAAATCAATGACAAATTGACCAAGATTGACAAGGAGACCAAATTGATAGGCACCAATTGACGAGGAACAATGACTAATTGATTGAAATTGACATGATTGACAAGGACAAGGATCAATGACGAATCAATCACAACAATGACATGATTTGACAAGGACAAGGATCAATGACAAATCGATCACAAAATGACGAGATTGACAAGGACAAGGATCAATGACGAATTGATCACAACAATGGCATGATTTGACAAGGACAAGGATCGATGACGAATCAATCGCAAGATGACAAAATTGACAAGAGGACAAAACCCTAATTTTATCATCAATTAGGATTGATGATGCCCAATATATGACAAATGAGCACACATGTTGATGCGACAGGATAAGATCAACCAAAATCATGATTGAAGATTGTTATCGACAAGACCTAATTCGAAAGCGATAAAAATAAGGAATGCAGAAGAAGGACTCGATGCTTGCAAATGATAAAGACCAAGTGCACAACATAGAAGAAATCTTAATGCGATGTAAGAACCCTAAAATAAGTCAATGCGCAAATGTTAAAGTATGACTCCGCAAGCGTTGACCATTTTTAGACATCTACACTAATAGTAAACAAATTCAAACTCATAAACATCCAAATGCTTTTTCATATGTCAACAGACTTCATTTCTCAATACTTTTGGTTATCATGAATTATCAAATTAGCTAAGTAGTTAAGAAAATCAACCATAAGATCATAACCACAAAAACATTCACCACTTGACTCAAATATTTTTGACGTGGAAACCCAAATGGGAAAAAACCACGGTGAGATGAGACTCACAAGATAACTATCTGAACTCTTCTGAAGTTTTCCCTATTAGGAGCCAATCTTGTTAAAGCTTTACAAAAGTCCTATTAAGAACAGATCCTGTTAGGGATACCCGGTTAAGGGACTGACTAAAATGCCTTGTTAGAAGAAATGCCTTGTAAGGTATAACCTTGGTAGAGGATTTGAAATCCAAGCTAATGGATCACCTAGTTAGAGGATTTGAACAACACCAATCTTTTTAGAGCTTACCCTATTAGGGGATTTCAATTCTACTGTAATTGTTAGAAAATAACAGAAGTTTGCTGATCTATTTGAAAAGCACTACACTTGCTTGTTTAGACCCTTTTCGTGCTCCTATCTTCTTTTACTCAAATTGCAGATACATTATCCAGTTCGACAACCACACAATCAACTAAAACTTTGCCAACTCTGAAACTAAACAATTCATCAACCTTATAAACAAATCAATTAGGTCGGTAACACAACAAAAACCTAATTCTCTCATAGAGATTACAAACAAGTCAGTTCAAGTATGACCATTGGATTACATAGCAATATCTACACATCAATCAAGAAAACCTCGATTGCTCCTTGATCACTGCTTCATTGAACTTAGTAACTCATCACGCTCTTTGCATTACATGCAGTATACTTGCTCATTCCCTAGACAAAAACCATTACATCAACGCACAAAAATCACTTGAAATTGTCTTCATACTATAATCATACATGTCATAATCATTATCGCTCATCATTAGATCATAAAGCAATATAACCAATTCACCAAACTTAATTGGTTAGAGTTTATCAAATAAACAGGTATGGTTTATTAGTTCAACTCTCCAATATATAGCAATATCAGTTCACTCCACAAATTCTTCCTACAGGTTACAGTTTCCTTCACTAGTTCATCCTACCGGTTATAAAATAATATTACAACAATATCAATAATATCATTACTGGTTAATTGACATCAATGACAAAATAACATATCATTAATGCAATATTCATGCAAATCCCAACAATATACAAAATTCTCAAAATCATTCTACTCTGAACCATAGAATCAATCAAGTGAGCCTTCAGGATCGGCTCTAACCCGTATTGTATCAAGTATTGCCTTGTGGTCAAATTCATGAACTTTCCATAAAATCTTGTTATGAGGTCTACCATGATACTTCATCAAATGAATATTTGTGCCAAAAACAAGGTTAGAGAAATGAAGAATATGTCTGTGTGTTTCAAAGTCCTCAAACAACCAAACATAAGAATTCTTGATAGGGTATCTCCTAAGCCAGGTTCCTGTCATGACAACAGACCCTATTAGGTACTCAATACCCTCTCTATCAATGATTGTGGTTGTCAATTTTATTTTAGGCTCAACACAATGACACAAATAGTAATCTATTGCTTCTCTTCTACAAAAACTGCATACACATGACCTTCATTTTATAAAGTGATAATTAATACAAAAAATAAAGTGTGATGTACAACAAAATGAACCAAAAAGAATACTTGCAAAAAAATTAACTCAAAAAGTCACCTGAATCTACTAGGTCGGATACATCGTCAAAATCCACTGATGTCTCCATCTGGCTCAATTGTAGTGCTTTGTGAATTTGATATGTATCAATGGGACCCAACGGTCTACATGACCATTTGTCAACCCACTCTTGTGATTCACATTCTTCCCACAAACTGTTGGCATTTTGGCACTAAGTTTTCATTGATGTCAACCAGTGGAGATTGAGCATAAAGGATAAAAGTACAAACTGGTCTGAAGGATGGTTGCTTGTTTATGATGAAGAGGCAGAATGTTAAAAGTTGTCTCACACCATCAGAGGTGAAGATGTGCAACTGGTACCGGATGCTCTAGCGGTTAATAGAAGGAGAACACACTACTAGCAAAGGGTCTTACTGATATGTGTTTTCCAGATCGACTGCGTGTTGGTAGGCCATGTCTTGATCGGTGTGATGCCATGTGGAGCTGAGGTAGCAAGTGTGTTGTGGTTGGTGAAGCTTCATCGACAGGGTTGATGGAATAGATAATCACCATTAATGAAGGAACCACAAATCAAGGGATTGCATCTGACTGATGGTGGCTCAAGGAAGAAGAAATGACAGAGGAAGATCAGGGAGCAGTTGACGCCTCAATCAAGGAAAAGGAAATCTGATTCAGGACATTCTCATAAAGGAAACTTCTAGAACACTTTATGTGTCATCTGACTTCATGACAGAAGATCTGATATGTGATTGCCACTTTGAGAAAAACATGCATTGGATAATGAAAACCATGTGCAGATGCAGTCTTCAAGGATAGGTGGGATTGGATCTCAAAAGATTGTGTCGAAAAGAGAAAATGCTAACCGCACATATTTTTGAATGGCATTCTGGCGGGAAAGTAGGTATAAGTAATGAGAGCTCTAAATAGAATATGTTGTTGATTCTGTGAAGATTGAGGAGAGAAGAGAAGGGAGAGTGAGCAAGGAGAAAACTTGAGAAGGTGTTCTGGGCAAGTTGCAATGTGAGTGAGTGAGCAAATCGGTGATAGGATTCTATTGGTAGTATCATAGTCAGGAAGTTGGACCTAACCAGCAAGGTGTGGCAGATTAAGCAACATCCTAGTGTGATACAATGTGTTGAGAGACTATGTGTGAAAGGGAGAGAAAGATAAACGAGAGTTATTTGATTCAAGAGTTGCAAAATTCATTTGCAACAAGAAGCCTTAATTGTGTTCAAATAGTATTTGAATATAATTCACCAAGTTGAAGCTTGGTGCAGGGGTTGGTGCTCCTTGGGTTGGTGCCCAAAATATTTGTAAGTTGGTGTTTTACCTATGAGGCTGGATTGGAGTAGGAGTCTCCAGCAACTCTTCTCACTGAGGTTTTTCCCATATTGGGTTTTCCTCGTAAATATGGTGTTGTGAATCTCCCATGTGTGAATGATCTCTTTGTTTTTTCTCTCTTGCATTACCGATATGAGTGTTTAGTGGTTAAGTAAATAGTTGATTGTCTGAAATTAAATTGGTAAAAGGAAAGTGTTAGAAACCACTAATTCATCCCCCTCTCAGTGGTATTCTATGTTCAACAATTGGTATCAGAGCCTTTTTCTCAGTTATCTTTAAACCTTGGGTAGATTATGGGCTTTGAGCACAATGGAAAGAAGTGAGTCTGCTTCCTCAAAAGCCCCCATGTTTTATGGATCCAACTATGCCTTCTGGAGCAAAAGAATTGAGACCTATATTTCATCTCTTAGTTTTGATGTGTGGATGTTAGTCAAGAATGGGTATGCCATTCCTAATACTCCTCCAACTGATTTGGATGCAAAAAGGGAGTATGGGAATAATGCAAAGGAAAAACATGCCATCTTGAGTGGACTATCTGATAATGAATTTGTCAAAGTAATGCACTGTACTTCAGCAAAGGAGACATGGGACAAATTACAAAGGTTTTTTGAGGGAGATGCAAAGGTCAAGGAAGTTAAGCTGCAAACGATAAGGAGCCAACTTGAAAGCATCAAAATGAAATATGATGAAAAGATTGCAGTCTATCTTCACAAATTTGATGAAACTATGAATACTATTAGAGGACTTGGAGAAGAGATCACAAATGATATTCTTTTCAAAAAGATACTTAGATCTCTCACTCCCTAATATGATACTAAGGTGTCAGCCATAGAAGAAGCCAAGGATCTGAAGACTTTTACAATTAATGAACTATTTGGCTCCTTTATAGCCTATGAGATGAGAACAACTAGTGAGACTTCCACAAGGAAAGAAGCAGCATTCAACATCACCAAAAAGGGAAAAGAAGCTATTACTCATAAAGAATCCAGTGAAGACTCTAATGCTGAAATAGAAAAAATTGTCAGGAAGCTCAAAAGAGGATCCAACCAGTACAAAGGAAAGCTACCACTTAAATGCTTCAACTGTGGGAAAGTAGGACACTTCTCTGCAAGTTGTCCTCACAAAGAAGCTGGTGGAGATGAGTCAAGAGAGTTCAGAAGATCTGTTGGCAAAGACAGAGATAGGAATGACTACCGGCAGGGAAGAAGAGGCTACTAGAACCAAAACATCCTATATACCATTGAGGATGACACAATAGATGATGAAGATCCATGAGAAGATGATGACCATGAGAATGACAAAAAAGTAAATCTTTTCATGGCACTTGATAGACCTACTGATGAAGATGAGGAAGAAGAGGATATTGAGGCTGAAGTGAATTTGGAAAGTGAACTTATCAGTGCACTTGAAGAATTGAGTAAAACAAGAAGAGAAATCAAGAGGGTTAAGCTTGTTGTAGTAGATGAATAAGATCTCTTGAATCAGTCTCTGGAAGAGTCTGGTCAAATCATATTTAAGTTAAAGATGCAGCTAGAAGAAACTAAGAGGATCGATGAAGCTACAACCCTTGATTTGGCAAAGAAAGAAAAGGAGCATCAAGAGCTGGAAGCAAAAATAATAAAGATCATAAAGGAGCTTGAAGAAAGCAAAGAAGAAATAAAAATAAGAAGTAAGTATGAAGGAAGCACTGAGGCTTTCGATAAGATGTTGAGAAACAAAAGCAATCCAAAGACACCAGAGGCTTAGGCTTTGAAGTTGGTCAAGGTTCAACCCACAAAGGTAAATCGGACAAAGAGAATGTTCACCTCTTCAATTGAAGGTGAAGAAAAGAAGACATTCACTATAGGCAAGGATACCAGCAAAAAGACATATGCAAATGTTGTTGGAAATCAACATCCAAACTGGTATGCAGAAATGAACCAGGGGCCACATTTCATGCATAAATATGTAGACCCAAGGAGGAATGCCAGAATTGACCAAGAAGGGTTTACCAGATTCAACAACATGAATGGAAGACACCCAATGAGACAGTTCCATTCAAGACCAAGACATCCCAACCGATATGTATCAGACTTTCATTGTTATTGTTACTAGTGTAATAAAATTTGGGCACAAAATAATTGACTGTAGGTTAAACAATAAGCCTTCTATGAATTATGAAAGTAGAAATTCATTTAATGCACTTTGGATATGAATGTTGTCTACTATCAGTGCAATGGATATGTACATAAGAGTTTTGATTGTAGGAAGAACAAATTGGTACCCTACAATAATTTTAAGGATGTACCCTACAATAATTTTAAGGATGTTCCCTTTAATGAAAATATAAAATGCTATAACTCTCAAGAATTTGGACACATGAAAATTTATGCAAAAATAAGAAGATCAAGCAAATGAAGAAAAATCCAAATCATTAATCGGCAACTGAACCTGAGCTGAATATAGCAGTTGATAAGAAGAAGGAAATCAAACCAACTTAGGTTGAGAAAGAAAAGGAAAAGGTAGAATCGAGTCTCATACTGCAGACTGCCTTGCATGTTGAAAGGAAAAATCTATGGGTGGTAGATAGTGTTGGTATTTTGGTATGGTTTTGTCATTGATGTCAACACCTACTAAATACACCTACTTTGGAGATCTAGCAACATTCACCGGCAAGCAGTAATCTGTGCAACAGTTACTAGTATATGATCAGCCGACAGGATATAATGTTCACCGGTACTGGGAATGACATGGAAGACACTTGGTAATGTTGAAGACATCATGTGGACACTTTATTTTGAAGTACTAATCATTGATATATTCTTATTTGCATATTTGTCTTTACCGGCAAATAGGTCCAGGTTATCTAGGGTTACACTGATAGGTTTATCTTTTCCAGATCAGCATAGCACGCTATGGAGATGATTTATTATTGTTATAAATGCACTAAGTCGACATGTTTTATCAGTTATTGCATCAAATATTATATTATTTGTAAAATGTTTTATTGTAATATCTTGTAGAGCCAACCTACTAAAATTGGTCTTAGGGTATGGTATAAATGTAAGATCTTATTTGTAAGATCAAGTGTGGAACACGAAAAAGATTTGAGTGAAGATATATGTGAGATCAAGCAGAGGCATACATGAAGACATCATCTGAAGGTGAAGTTAGGTTTTTATAGAAGCATATCAGCATTACACCGGTATTGAATTTAGCATATGAAGATGCGATTTTGTACAGTACATTCTTATTAGATTTAACCATCCAACTATAGTCAGTGTGACTCCCGTTTGTGATTGAGCAGTGAGCTCTAGGCTATTGGCCTTTCTGCATGTGCAGACCCCTCTTTGTACACTTACTATCTGCAATAGTATCATCTGATTGTGGGTAAGGTTTCCCATCGTGGTTTTTCCCCTTACAGGGTTTCCACGTACAAATATTGGTGTCATGTGTTGTGGATGACTTTGTGTTTATGTTTCATGCATTAATTCTTACCGGTATGGCAATTTATTGTTAACATTGTCTACCGGCATACTTAACTGGTTTACCAGTATTAACATTAAGCTGGTTAATAAGTTTTTGGTTTGAATTTATTTGACAACTGATTCACCCCCCCTCTTAGTTGTCTCCAAGACTTAACAATTGGTATCAGAGCCTAGTCCTCTTTTTGCAGAAGTTTAACAACTTGAGGAGATCCAATGTCTAGTAATTATTTCAGAAAGGATAGTCCTAAACTTGATGGAACCAACTATGGGATATGGAAGATCAGAATGGAGACACATCTAAATTGCATCGGTAAAGACATCTAGGAAGTTACTAAGAATGGTTATACTACTGTTGTAGTTGGTCAGACTGCTCCAACTACTTTAGCTAAAGATGACGAAAATGATTACAAAGCAAGAGAAGCACTCTTGAGCGCATTATCAGATCAACAAATCATGGGGTTATCAAATAGGTCTACTGCTAAAGCTATTTGGGATCATTTGGAAACATTGAATGAAGGAGACTCCACAGTCAAAATTGCAAAACTTGAAAGCTTTCGAGTCAGGTATGAACATCTAAAAATGGAAGAAGATGAAAGGATTTCTGCTTTCATGGAAAGAGTAAATGAAATTGTTTTGGGTATCAAATGTTGTGGAGGAACCTTGAGTGAGGATGAGATTGTTTCAAAAATATTAAGAGGTTTTCCACTGGCATATAAAATGAAGGTTACTACTATAAATGAGTTGAGAACAATGCCTAATACATCAATAACTAAGGATACATTGATTGGAAAACTTTCAGCTTTTGAAATTGAGGAATTTGGTCCTGTTGCTACTATAAAGACTGATTTGGCCTTCAAAGCATCAACATCATTTGCTCCATCTTTTGACAAATCAGACTAGAGAGCCTTTTATGCAAAAGAACTTGAAGAAACTAGGAAGGAGAATGAAGAGCTTGAAGAACTTGAAGCACTATTTGCAAGAAAAAATACCAAAAGGTCCAATTGGAAGTAAGTATGAAGGTAAAGCACCCTTTAAATGTTTTAACTGCAATAAGATTGGTCATATGGCTTCAAGATACCCTGATAGACATGCTAGAGTAAGAGAAGAAGCTAGAAGAACATAGAAGCCTAATCCTGAATATCAGAGATATAGATTTAAGAAGAACAAAGATAAATCTTGCTACATTGCTGATGAAGGTGTGACTGATGATTCTGATGAGGATCTAGCAGACAATGGATGGGTCTTTGTTGCTATAATAGAAGATCAACTGGCACCTATTTCTCAACCGGTAGAACAAGCCCTAGCAGCTAAAGTTGAATCAAAGGATGAATGGATTATTGACTCAGGATGCTCACATCACATGACTGGAGACAAAGGTAAATTCTTGAACTTTCAAGAATACAATGGAGGTTTAGTAAGATTTGGAGATGACAAAGCCTGTTCAATCAAAGGTAAGGGTTCAATATCTCTTGATGGTAAACATAACACTGACAATGTCTACTATGTTGAAGGATTAAAACATAATCTCTTAAGTGTTGGTCAATTAGTTGAGAAAGGTTTTCAGTTACAATTTAAAAATGGAAAATGCAAAATCATGAATAGAACTGGTTTGGAAATTGCAACCGGTAATCAGACTAGAGGTAATATCTTTCATTTGAATAACAGTGAAAAGGCATGCTTGATTACACATATAGATGAAAGTTGGTTATGGCATAAAAGACTATGTCATGTAAATTTTGATTGCATGGTAAAAATCAGTACTTCTAAGGTAGTTAGAGATCTACCTAAAATTGTGAAACCTCATAATACAATTTGCAAGGAATGTCAATTTGGAAAACAAGTTAGAGTTAGTTTCAAAAGTATTCCAGAAAATTCCAATAATGCTCTTGATTTAATTCACACTGACTTATGTGGTCCAGCTAGAACTAAAAGCTTACAAGGTGATAGATATTTCATGCTAATTATTGATGATTATTCTAGAATGTGTTGGGTTACTTTTCTCAAAGAAAAATCAGAAGCACTTGGAAAGTTCAAACTATTCAAAAAAATGGTTGAAAATGAAACTGGTAAGAAAATCAAATGTTTAAGATCAGATCAAGGAGGAGAATTCACATCTAAAGATTTTAGTACATTCTGTGAAGTGAATGGAATCAAAAGATAGTTATCAGCACCTCAGACACCACAACAGAATGGAGTTGTTGAAAGGAAAAATAGAACTATCTTGGATGCAGCAAGAAGTATGTTATCAGAAGCAAATCTACCACATGTGTACTAGAGAGAGGCAGTAAGCACTGCCATCTATACATTCAACAAAGTTCACATCAAAGGTGAAATTGGTAAGACCCCTCATGAACTATGGTTTGGTAATATTCCTACTCTTAAGTACTTCAGAATTTTTGGAAGTAAATGTTATATTAGAAGATATGAGTATATTGGCAAGTTTGATCCTAGAAGTGATGAAGGAATATTTCTTGGTTATTCATCTAAGAGCAAGACATATAGATGTTTTAATAAAAGATTACAGAAAATTGTTGAGAGTACAAATGTAAAGATTGATGAACAATTCAGAGGAACTTCAAGATATATAGACTCTGATCCGGAAAAAGAAATTATGACAAATGAACCTATAATAAATCCACTAGTACATAATGATGATCCAGTTACTCTGGTATCATCAGAGGATTCCACAGTAATTGAAGAACAACAATAGACTAAGACACCCCGGTATGTAAGATTGAATCATTCTGAAGATTAGATAATTGGAAGCAAATTTAAAGGAGTTATGACAAGAGGAAGATTGGAAAATGAAGAGGTATATCTTATTTCTCAAATTGAACCATTAACTATCAATGAGGCATGTGAAGATAAATTTTGGATCAAAGCTATAGAAGAAGAATTAGGACAAATTGAGAAAAATAATACCTAGACATTAGTTCCCCAGCCTAAAAATAAAAACGTAATTAGAACCAAATGGGTATTTAGAAACAAACTTAATGAAGATGGTAAGGTTGTCAGAAATAAAACAAGACTAGTGTGTAAGGGATATTCTCGGAAAGAAGGAGTTGATTACAATGAAACCTTTGCACCGGTAGCCAAAATTGAGGCAGTTAGATTATTCTTGGCTTTTGCAGCTCACAAGGATTACAAAGTTTATCAAATGGATATTAAATGTGCATTTTTGAATGGAGATCTTGAAGAGGAAGTCTATATTGAACAACCTGATGGATTTTCTTTAACAGATGACAATGATATGGTTTGCAGATTAAGAAAAGCTTTGTATGGATTAAAACAAGCCCCAAGAGCTTGGTATGCAAGATTGGATAAGTATCTTTTAAAGATTGGTTTTACTAAAGGAAATGCAGATAGCAATTTATATTACAAAGTAACTAATGATGACATCTTGATTATTGAAGTATTTGTTGATGATATAATCTTTGGAGGAGAAGATTAATTATGCAAAGAATTTTCTCTCGAAATCCAGCAAGAATTTGAAATGTCTATGATTAGAGAAATAAAATTCTTTTTAGGATTGCAGATTTTACAGACCGATAAAGGTATATTTTTGAGTCAATCTAAGTACTTGACACTTGTTAATCCAACTAGATACAGATCTATGATAGGAGGTTTACTGTATCTGACACAAACCATACCTAATATTATGAATGCAGTATGTATAGTCTCTAGATTTCAGAGGAAAATCATGAATCAGTAGTGAAAAGGATTTTTCGGTACTTACAAGGCACAACAAATCTTGGATTATGGTATCCTAAAGATATGAATTTTGATCTATGTGCATATACAGATGCAAATTGGGCAAGAGATGTGGATGATAGAAAAAGCACCATGGAGGAGCATTCTTTCTTGGAAAAAGATTAGTTTCTTGGTTGAGTAAGAAACAAAGTTGTACATCTTTATCAACAGCAGAATCAGAATATGTTGCAGCAGCAACAAATTGTATATAGATACTTTGGCTTAAGCAAATGTTGAAAGACATAAAGGTAAAATGCAAGGAACCTATTACTATATACTATGATAACACTGCAGCAATTGATATATCTAAAAATATGGTATTACATTCTAAAACAAAACATGTTTCTATCAAATTGAATTTTCTAAGCGAAAAAGTTGAAGAAAAAGAGATAAAACTGGTTTATGTGAATACTAAAGAACAACTTGTAGATATTTTCACAAAACCCTTGCCTAAGGAAACTTTTGAGTATCTCAGAGATCAGCTTGGAGTCATACCACCACCGGTAGTGACTTAGACAGTTGATGATTGTCATCAACCGACATAATTAAATGGAGAAATCTTTTATTCCGGTATTTGATGAGGAAGCTACTTCTCAGGGGGAGTAGTTGGTATATTGAATTGGTTGGTATTTTGTATGAACTTGACCTTTTGTGACTTTGGCATTTGATGTCAAAGGGGGAGAGATATCTATGGAAAAACACATTATCCTTTTGGAAAGAAAAAGAGATTTTAAGGGAAAGTTTTTTAAAGATTGGTATTGTTACTCCTAGGGGGAGAAATGAAGATTGTTGGTTTTTGTATTTGGCATTTCTATTATTTGGCATTTCTATTTTGGCACTTTGATGGTTTTTTCATCTTGTGTTGCCATCAATACCAAAGGGGGAGATTGTTGGTATTTTGGTATGGTTTTTTCATTAATGTCAACACCTACTAAATACACCTACTTTGGAGATCCAGCAACATTCACCGGCAAGCAGTAATCTGTGCAACAGTTACTGGTATATGATGAACCGATAGGATATAATGTTCACCGGTACCTGGAATGACATGGAAGACACTTGGTAATGTCGAAGACATCATGTGGACACTTTATTTTGAAGTACTAATCATTGATATATTCTTATTTGCATATTTGCCTTTACTGGCAAATAGGTCTAGGTTATCTAGGGTTACACCGACAGGTTTATCTTTTCCAGATCAGCATGGCACGCTATGGAGATGATTTATTATTGTTATAAATACACTAAGCCGACATGTTTTATTAGTTATTTCATCGGATATTATATTATTTGTAAAATGTTTTATTGTAATATCTTGTAGAGCCGACCTACTAAAATTGGTCTTAGGGTATGGTATAAATGTAAGATCTTATTTGTAAGATCAAGTGTGGAACACGAAAAAGATTTGAGTGAAGATATATGTGAGATCAAGCAGAGGCATACATGAAGACAACATTTGAAGGTGAAGTTAGGTTTTTATAGAAGCATATCAGCATTACACCAGTACTGAATTTAGCATATGAAGATGCGATTTTGTACAGTACATTCTTATTAGATCTAACCATCCAACTATAGTCAGTGTGACTCCCGTTTGTGATTGAGGAGTGAGCTCTAGGCTGTTGGCCTTTCTGCATGTGCAGACCCCTCTTTGTACACTTACTATCTGCAATAGTATCATCTGATTGTGGGTAAGGTTTCCCATCGTGGTTTTTCCCCTTACAGGGTTTCCATGTACAAATATTGGTGTCATGTGTTGTGGATGACTTTGTGTTTATGTTTCATGCATTAATTCTTATCGGTATGGCAATTTACTATTAACACTGTCTACCGGCATACTTAACTGGTTTACCGGTATTAAGCATTAAGTTGGATAATAAGTTTTTGGTTTGAATTTATTTGACAACTGATTCACCCCCCCCTCTCAGTTGTCTCCGGGACCTAACAGATAGTGGTTTCTCAAACCATATGACTGGTGACAAAAGGAAATTAATTAAACTTGAAGATTGGAATGGTGGATCGGTAAGGTTTGGAGATAATTCCTCCATCAAAATAAAGGGAAAAGGAACACTAAGCATTGATGGAAAACTGAAGGCACATGATGTATATTATGTGGAAGGCCTCAAACATAGTTTTCTGAGTGTGAGTCAGATGTTTGAGAAAGGTTACAAATTCACCTTTGACTCAAGTGGTTGCTAGATAAAGAAAGACAGTATCGGTAAAGTTGTGGTAGAAGGAAAGAGAACTGATGGAAATGTTTATAATTTGAAGGAATGATATGAGTCCCAATGTATGTTAGGATAAGTAGATGAAAGTTGGTTGTGGCACAGAAGATTAGGCTACATAAATTTTGATAACTTAGTTGTAGTAAGAAAAAAGGGGTGTATGAGGAATATTCTACTCATCATCAAACTGGTAAACACATTTTGTGATGAATGTGTAAAAGGTAAGTAAACAAAAGTGAGTTTCAGGACAAAGGAGCACAACACCTCAAAGCCACTTGAAATTGTGCATACAGATCTGTGTGGTCCAACTAGAACAAGAGCACTTGATGGTGAAATATACTTTATGCTCTTCATTGATGACTACTCAAGGATGACATGGGTCACCTTTCTGCAAGATAAATCACAAACATTTGAAAGATTCAAGATCTTTCAGAAGATGGTGGAAAAGGAAAGTGGGTACAAATTAAAATTCCTAAGATCAAATAGGGGTGGAGAGTTCACATCAAATGAATTTGAAGATTATTGTGAAAAACATGGAATTAGAAGGCAATACTCTGCTCATAGAACACCACAACAAAATGGTGTGGCAGAAAGGAAGAACATGACAGTCAAGGAGATGGCTAGAACCATGTTGAATGAGGCCAGTCTCCTAGATACTTATCAGAAAGAAGTTGTGCATACTGCTACATACACTTTGAACTGGGTTCAATTAAGAACAAATAGCAAGATGTCACCTTATGAGTTATGGTATGACTAGAAGCCATTAGTCAAATATTTCAAAGTATTTGGAAGCAAGTGCTTCATCAAGAAAGATATGCATGGTTTGGGAAGTTTTGACTCTAGGAGTGATGAAGGGATCTTCCTTGGTTACTCATCTAACAACAAAGCCTACAAATGATACAATAAAAGACTAAGAAGAGTTGTTGAAAGTGTGCATGTAAGAGTTGATGAAGATATGCACAAAGGATCTCAACCACAGGTTAATCGGTATGATGACTTTGGTGATGAATATTATGAAGCTTAGATAGAAACTAAACCAAAGGTAGCATCCCAGAAGGTTCCCAACCAGTATGTATAGCTGAATCACCCAGAAGAACAAATTTTGGGAAATAAGAGTGATGGTGTGCAGACTAGAAGAAGACTTGCCCAGAATGATGAACACATCAACCTATGCCTCATGACTGAAGTTGAACCCAAAACTTTCAATGAGGCTAGCAAGAGACAAGAATGGATAGATTCCATGGAAGAAGAACTGCACTAGACTGAGAAGAACAAGACTTGGTAATTAGTCCCTAGACCGGAAGACAAGAACATCATTGGTACAAAGTGGGTCTACCGGAACAAAATGAATGAAGAAGGGTAAGATTGTAAGGCATAAAGATAGAATAGTGTGCAAAGGATACTCTCAAGTAGAGGGGATTGACTTTGAAGAAACATTTGCACCGGTGGCTAGATTAGAAGCAATTAGGATGTTTATAGCTTACTCTCCTACAAGGGCTATATGGTATACCAAATGGATGTAAAATCTTCTTTTCTAAATGGAAATTCGGAAGAAGTATACATGGAGCAACCGAAAGGATTTCTGCTACATGATGATGAGACATTTGTGTGTTGGTTAAAGAAGGCTCTGTATGGTTTAAAGCAAGCTCCTAGAGCATGGTACTCAAGATTAGATCAGTATCTAAAGGAGCAAGGATTCAAAAATGGAAGTGTGGACAACAAATTGTACATAAGGAAAGATGGGAATCACATGATTATTATGGTTGTGTATGTAGATGACATCATCTTTGGAGGAAACAAGGATACTCTCTGCAAAGGGTTTGCCAATCAGATGCAGTCAGAATTTGAGATGTCAATGCTTGGTGAATTGACTTACTTCCTTGTCTTGCAGATATTACAGAAAGATAAAGGAATCTTTATCTCATAGGTCAAGTGTGCAAAGGAGATGCTGAAGAAATTCCAACTGGAAGATTGCAAATCGGTAAGTACTCCCATGGTGACTAATAGCAAATTGAGTAAGAATGATGAATCACCGGTGGTGGATCGGACTCTGTACAGATCCATGATAGGTAGTCTACTATATCTAACTGCTTCAAGACCAAATATAGTTCAAGCAGTATGCATGGTGGCTAGAGTTCAAGCTACACCAAAGCAGTCACACATGAATGTTGTTAGCAGAATTTTTAGGTACCGACAAGGAATGCTCAGCTATGGTTTGTGGTATCCTGAATAGGGAGATTTTATCTTGGAAGCATACACTGATGCTGATTGGGTAGGATTCATTGATGATAGAAAGAGAACAAGTTGTTGTGCAATCTTTCTAGGTGATCGGTTGGTCTCTTGGCATAGCAAGAAGCAAGACCTAGTCTCCCTTTCTACTACTGAAGCTCAGTACATTGTTGCTGCTACATGCTACTCTCACGTGCTTTGGATGAAGCAGACTCTCAAAGATATACAAGTGGACATCACTAATCCTATTCTCATTCAGTGTGACAATTAGAGTGCAATCAACATAGCAAAGAATTTGGTCATGCATTCTAGGACAAAACACATTGCAATCAAATATCACTTCCATAGAGAGAACGTTGAAGGACAGGAGGTAAGAATGAATTATGTTCCTACTGGTGAACAAGTAGCAAACATTTTCACCAAACCATTATCGGTCAGTACTTTTGAGTATCTCTGACATAAGTTGGGAGTTGTGTCATTTGCCTAGGAAGGCCTTATATGGCTCAGAGGGTGCTGATAGTGGTCAAAGGGGGAGCTTTTTATGGTTCAAGGGGGAGTGTGCAAACACCCTTTGTCATTGTGTCAAAGGGGGAGAAATGTACTGGTATGGAGTAGTCTATGAGAAGTTGACATCAATGCCAAAGGGGGAGATTGTTGGCATTTTGGCACTAAGTTGTCATTGATGTCAACTGGTGGAGATTGAGCATAAAGGATAAAAGTAAAAATCAGTTTGAAGGATGGTTGCTTGTTTATGATGAAGAGGCAGAATGTTAAAAGTTGTCTCACACCATTAGAGGTGAAGATGTGCAATCGGTACCGGATGCTCTATCGGTTAATAGAAGGAGAACATACTACTGGAAAAGGGTCTTACCGATATGTGTTTGCCAGATCGACTACGTGTTGGTATGCCATGTCTTGATTAGTGTGATGCCATGTGGAGCTGAGGTGGCAAGCATGTTGTGGTTGGCGAAGCTTAATTGAAAAGGTTGATGAAACAGATAATTGCCATTAATGAAGGAACCACAAATGAAGGGATTGCATCTGACTGATTGCAGCTCGAGGAAGAATAAATGACAAAGGAAGATCAGGGAGTAGTTGGCATCTAAATCAAGGCAAAGGAAATCTGATTCAGGATGTTCTCATAAAGGAAACTTTTGGAATACTTTATGTGTCGTCTGACTTCATGAAAGAAGATCTGATATGTGATTGCCACTCTAAGAAAAAAATGCATTGGATAATGAAAACCATGTGTAGATGCAGTCTTCAAGGAAAAGTGATTGATCCAAGAAAGGTGGGATTGGATCTCAAAAGATTGTGTCAAAAATCCTAACCGCTCATATTTTTGAATGGCATTTTGGCAAGAAAACAGGTATAAGTAATGAGAGCTCTGAATAGAATATGTTGTTGATGCTATGAAGATTGAGGAGAGAAGAGAAGGGGGAGCGAGAAAGGAGAAAACTTGAGAAGGTGTTCTGGGAAAGTTCCAGTGTGAGTGAGTGAGCAAACCAGTGAGAGGATTCTACTGATAGTATCATAGTCAGGCAGTTGAACCTAACTATCAAGGTGTGGCAGAGAATACAACATCCTGATGTGATACAATGTGTTGAGAGACTATGTGTGAAAGGGAGAGAAAGATAACAAAGATTTATTTGATTCAAGAGTTGCAGAATTCATTTGCAACAAGAAACCTTAATTGTATTCAAATAGTATTTCAATATACTTCGCTAGGTTGAAGCTTGGTGTAGGGGTTGGTGCTCCTTGGGTTGGTGCCCAAAATCTTTGTAAGTTGGTGTTTTACCTATGAGGCTGGATTGGAGTAGTAGTCTCTAGCTGCTCTTCTCATCGAGGTTTTTCCCATATTGGGTTTTCCTCATAAATATGGTGTTGTGAATCTCTTGTGTGTGAATAATCTCTTTGTCTTTCTCTCTTGCATTACCGATATGAGTGTTTAGTGGTTAAGTAAATAGTTGATTGTTTGAAATTAGATCGGTAAAAGGAAAGTGTTAGAAACCACTGATTCATCCCCCTCTTAGTGGTATTCTGTGTTCAACACAAACAATACATGCATGAAGAGAAAAAGCATACCATTTGTCTCGTATAAATTAGTAGTGAACTTGCATTTGAACTCATAAATGAGTGCATGTCACTCGACATGCAACTCTACAACAATCTATATTGTTTTCAATGTTAGATTCAGTGATCAACAAAAAATATCTATGAACCATTGATGTACCTGGATTACCTGGACCCATCGTAGAGCTACACCATCGCACAATTATTTCTGAATCTATCAACTCAGCACCACCTTCGTACTTCAATTCTTCTCTAGCTAGGGCTCTCTACACATGCTCCTGCACCATCGTGATCTCCCTTACCATGTCCAGCCTCAGTGAAATTCCAAAAATGTTGTACACCACTTGTCATATACATCCTTGTCAACCAATAAAACATCCTTGCATTCTTGAATTGTGTGGTGCAATTATCTAACCATATTAAGTGTCAGTTGTATTGTATGTTTCTTTCCTTTAAATTATCATAGAAAACTTTAAAGCATCCTTGTACAAACTCTGATGAATGAGTACAATCATCACTTATGTAGAAGTGATACTCTCTTACAACCTTTCTATCCTCCTCTATGCTATCATCTGCATGCATGAATGATATGTGTACAAAAATAGAAACTTGTGTAGAATGATAATACATAGATTGCACTTCATTTTGAGGTTGTAGTGTATAACTTTTAGAAAAATCAATGATAGAGACAATGGTGCCAAGAGGAAATGTATCCTTACATAACTTGAATTTCTCATCTAACCATCGAGCTCCATGTGTATGCATTATGTACTCATAAACTAGTTTCTCTTGAAATATTTTCATAAATTCAGCTACACATATATCATTTTTCACTAACTCACATCTCTTCAAATCTTTTTCATCTTTAACTCCATATGTGAATATCTTGTATTTTCCAAAAGAAACTAGTTTCTTACCAATTTCATGTGTGCTCTCCAAATGTACACATCTTGGTAAATGTTGCAAACCACCACATATAACACAAGAACCTTCCAAACAAGGCATCTTATAATAAATGCAACCATCATGTCTATTACATAGCACACTTGAAATAAATTCTCTTAACGACTTAGGAGGTGCTTGTATATTGCATTCCTACAAAACATCATTAGTGTGCAAAGTAGAACAAATATGACAAAAAATATCATAGTACATGGAAAATTCAATATGCATCCTATAACAAGACGTGATGCTACATGATTAATCTTAATATAAAAAGGTTTTATCATTTCAAAAAACCTTTGAGAAATTATTATTTGAGGAAATTTTTCAAGGATTATTTTATATAATTTTGTTTGTCATATCCATATAGTGTTTGGCATGTGGCTCATGATTTGTACACCCAATTCGCCTTCTAACAACATCTCTTTGGTTGGGCAAAACTCTTGTTTTGTCATGCCAAAAATTTTCAATTAATGTTCTTAGTGCATCAATAACAACCTTGTCTTTGCGTGGTAGTCTACCTGAGAATGCCCAAAGAGAATTATTGTTAGGTTCCTCTATTTTTTCTTGCCTTTGTAATGCTTTATTTAATGTTATTCTACTAACATTTAATGACTTACTTGTTTTGCTTATCAAATGATCATTTTTATTTTCTTGCTCCTTATGGTTGATGTAATGACACATTAGAATCTTTAGTATGTGATTTTGAACCAATAGTTTGATATGCATCAAATAGATTTCTCACAATAGTTCTTTCATTGTTACTTTCAGATGATCTTAGGCATAGAATTTTCATTGTCTCTCTAAAATTTAAATTTTTAATCATTTGAACAATTAATTGACATCTTGTGGTTTGATTTAAGTTTTCAAAATTGTTTTTCCATATTGTTTTAACCATTCTCCTACAAGTTCGTTCATTAATTTTATCGAGAACTGGCTTCAATATATTCTTGTAGTGTCATAAAATTGCAACCCTTGCAATTTACAACTGCATTAGGGTCCTCACACATGCGAACTTGAATCCTCTAGCCTGATCGAAGACTGGAGAGTGCTTGGCTTGTGAAAACTACTTCTTCCTTGGCCTTTGCATCACTCTGTCCACACTATGCCCTGGAGACAGGTAGGAAAGGGGCGTGGTTCCCTTGTCCTCCCTTGTACAGGATCATGGCACCCTTGTCCTTCCAAGATAGGGGTGTAGCACCCTTGTCCCTACCCTATTTTGGGGTAGGACCTTTCTAGTACAAGCATTGTGGGTTGTTTAGTGAGCAGGAAATCTCCCTGATGTCGGCCCATGATGGAATTCAAAATCCTTCAAACATGTATTTAAGGGGCCATGTGCTCTCTCATTTGCATAAGTTGGATAGGTCAAAGTTGGATAAGTGGGATGAGTGGAAAATTCACAAGCAATCAAGCATTCAAGAGCATTCAAGCATTCTTTTCCAACATTGAGCATTCTCAAGTCTAGGTGTTGCATTCAAGTCAAGGATTCAACCATTGAAGAGGAGATTGATTTCAACATACAATTCCATACAAGAATTTCTATCCACATTGCTACTACAACCTCCCTTGAGGTAATTTACAATTCAGTCTTCCATTTACATCTACTTGCAATTACTTTCTTTCATTACTTGGTTAATTCCAAAATTGGGGTTTAACCTAAAGGCAAACCCCCAATCCCATCACATTTCCCTCTCTTTTCTATGTGTAGGTTGTAGGTGCATAGCTGTACTTTTGGATTCGGGCTTCATTTGCAGAGGTGAAAAAACCCTTTTCATTTCGTGGATTTTTTGGAGGACCATGTACATTCCCGCCATGGTCCAGACAACTTTTCATCAAATTTGCAGGGCAAATTCATCTTGACATTTCACTACCAAATCTAGGTGCACAACTTCATCCCATAATCAGATCTCAAGTTATAATCGATTCTTTGTCACTTTTGCACTACGTAATTCAATCAATTTCCATTTCAAATTAAACAAAGAGAATAAGGGGATCATCATAAACATCCTTAATTCATTTAGAATTCAAACTATCATCTTTGTGTGGAGATTAGATCTAGTGAATTACCCCTTGTCTCCCTAATGTAATTGTGAAAAGTGCTTGAAGGGTAATCAATAGTGAAACTCTCATCTCTCTTTGAGGGGAAGGGTTAGTTTTCCTCTTGATCTATCACTCATCATTTTCCCACCATCACAATTCTCATCAATGTCAATTAGATACTTTGGTTTACGAATGATTCTAGGAGGTGTTAACATCGGTGCATTGTGTACATTCAATTCATCAAATAGAATAGGTGTATGTTCATCATTTAATCGATTATTCAATGATATCTCTTCTTCAATCGCATTAGGCTCATACGGTAAATCAAATGTCTCTTCTTCAATTCCATTAGGTGCATTATGTTTGTTTGGTAAATAAAATTGAGATGTTGAGGATGACATACCTTCTTGTCTCATTGTTCTTATGTCATGTAATTTCTTCATACACTGCCTTTTTATTTCCTTTCTAGCCTCTTGTTGTTCCATCGTTCCTAGCTTGTTCTTTCCCATGGTTGATATTAGTTGTCCTAAATTGAATCATACTACATATATATGTAAACAAAAGTTCATAAACAATCAAATAACCATAAATATGCATCTTACCATTATTTTTTTGAATCAAAACTATTAAACAATCACAATAATGTTGACAAAACTAATAAGAACAATAATTCAATAATTTGAAATCATGCAAAAACAAAAAATTCACTTACTTCTATGTATAAAATAGTGATAGAAGTGCAGACATGGTTGTAGTGGGGCCTTCAACGACCTCAAAAACTTTTTTTGAGTCCATTGAATCTCTTGGGCAAATAAAACTATGTCTAAGGACCACGTACACGATATATTAATAATCGCGTACATGCTGTTAGTCCATAAAATGTTGGCAAGCCCAACTATATTTTTTTTTCACCTTGTACGCGCTTAGAACTCATAATTACTATGTACGCGCTCCTTTAAAAATGTTATGGCAGGGCAACGAACCAATAGGCTCAGTACCACATACATGCTATTTCTAGTAGAGAAAATGTGAAGAAAAAGGGAGGGAGAGGGAGAGGGAGAGGGGAAGAGAGAGAGAGGGAGAGAGTGAGAGGAAGAGGGAGAGAGAGAGAGAGAGAGAGAGAGAGAGAGAGAGAGAGAGAGAGAGAGAGAGAGAGAGAGAGATGATGCACAATGGGTTTTGTACACTAAGTCAAATGATAAGTCTATCAAGGAAAGCATAGCCTCTCGAGCTCAAACTATGGACCTTGGGATTATTAATTCTATTGTTCATGGGTATGTGCAAGATCATGGTTTGCCAAAACATGCCCTTAAGTGGCAATGAAATTTTAGAAAATTAGAGTTATGCAACTTGACATGAAAATTTGAATAAGTTGTGAACATTATTTTTAAAATATGTAAGAAGAGAATATATAGAAAATTGAATGTAGTTTCTAAGCTACTAGTTGTTTTTTGGAAAAAAAAAATTCTATTTGATGAAAATTTCAAATTTCAATGCAGTGGTACTAAAATTTCAGGAAAAAAATAAGAAGTAGATCTATGTCTGACCACCCTAATCACAATCAAATCTTAATATTTTTGTATAATATTTATAATATAAATATTAGACTCATTTCCAGATGTGACACATATTTTTTTAAATTTTTTATGAATTAAATAATTATTTATGATTTTTTTACTACAACTTTTCAGAAATTCAAAAACTCCTACGTCTGACCACCTTAACTTGGTCAAAACCCTATGAAATTTAATTTTTTTATATTTTTTCCCTATAGTAGACAAAGCGATGTGACGCATTTTTCGGTTTCAAAAAATGTTATACCATTTGAAAGTTATGAGTGTTTTTCAATCAATATATCAATCATGACTATTGTCAGAATTCAATTAGAAAATAAATAATAATTATTTACTAAATTTGAAATAAGACAAGCCTTATATTGTTGGAAAGCTGGGAACGTCCTTTAAAAACCCTTTTCGTTTTATCAATTTTGGCTACAAAAAAAGTCGTCAGCCACTAGTGTAAAGTCTCAAAAATCAAGGAATACTGAAAAACACGTTTTTTTAGTTGACTTTCCAAGCTTGTCACTTCCAAGCCTAATACCAAAGCATTCCTGAGCCAAAATTTGAAATTTGAAAATTTGAGTACAAAAATTTGCGGTCCCCAAAGAATTTCCCTTTGCCGCCATTTATGAAGTACACTGCCACATGACAAAAATCTGATATCCAATTAAATTGGATATCGGATTTTATTGGTCATATTTTAGAGAGAGAGAGAAAAGGAGAAGGATAGAGGAAGAAAGAGAGAGAGAGAGGAGGAGAGAGAGAGAGAGAGAGAGAGAGAGAGAGGAGAGGGAGAGGGAGAGAGAGAGAGGAGGAGAGGGAGAGAGAGAGAGAGGAGGAGAGGGAGAGAGAGAGAGAGAGAGAGAGAGAGGGAAGAGAGGGAGAGAGAGAGAGAGAGGGGAGAGAGAGAGAGAGAGAGGGAGAGAGAGAGGAGTAGAGGAAGAGAGAGAGAGAAAGAGAGAGAGAGAGAGAGAGAAGGAGAGAGAGAGAGAGAGAGACCATATCACCCCTAACGACACAATTTGTGTCTTAAGGGGTCCTATGGTGTCATTAGGGGTCATATGGTGTCTTGGGACACCATAGGACTCCTTAAGACACCAAATCATGTTGTTAGGTGTCATATTGTGTCTTACGACCCATAACTATGACCCCTAATGATAGTTAGGTGATATGGTGTCCCATGAACCCTTATGACCTCTCAGGACACCATATGACCCCTAATGACACCATATTGGGTTGCTTTGGGTCATATTGTGTCCTAAGGGGTCATATTGTGGTCTATGGCCCCTTAGGACACCATATGACCCCTAACGACATGATTTGGTGTCTTAAGGGGTCTTATGATGTCGTTAGGGGTCATATTGTGTCTTACGGGGTTGTAGGACACAATATGACCCCTAACGACATGATTTGGTTTTGTTAAGGGTCATATGGTGTCTTGGGACACCATAGGACCCCTTAAGACACAATATGACCCCTTAGGACATAATATGACCCAAAGCGACCCAATATGGTGTCACTAGGGGTCATATGGTGTCCTAAGAGGTCATAAGGGTTCATGGGACACCATATGATACCATAGGACCCCTTAAGACACCAAATCATGTCATTAGGGGTCATATTGTGTCTTATGGGGTCATAGGACACAATATGACCCCTAATGACATGATTTGGTGTCTTAAGGGGTCCGATGGTGTCGTTAGGGGTCATATGGTATCCCATGAACCCTTATGACCTCTTAAGACACCATATGACCCCCAATGACACCATATTGGGTTTTTTTGGGTCATATTGTGTCCTAAGGGGTCTTATGATGTCGTTAGGGGTCATATGGTGTCTTGGGACACCATAGGACCCCTTAGGACACAATATGACCCCTTAGGACACAATATGACCCAAAACAACCCAATATGGTGTCATTGGGGGTCATATGGTGTCTTAAGAGGTCATAAGGGTTCATAGGATACCATATGACCCCTAACGACACCATCGGACCCCTTAAGACACCAAATCATGTCATTAGGGGTCATATTGTGTCCTATGACCCCATAAGACACAATATGACCCCTAATGACATGATTTGGTGTCTTAAGGGGTCCTATGGTATCATATGGTGTCCCATGAACCCTTATGACCTCTTAGGACACCATATGACCCCTAGTGACACCATATTGGGTCGCTTTGGGTCATATTATGTCCTAAGGGGTCATATTGTGTCTTAAGGGGTCCTATGGTGTCCCAAGACACCATATGACCCTTAACAAAACCAAATCATGTCGTTAGGGGTCATATTGTGTCCTACAACCCCGTAAGACACAATATGACCCCTAATGACATGATTTGGTGTCTTAAGGGGTCCTATGGTGTCGTTAGGGGTCATATGGTGTTTGGTGACACCATAGGACCCCTTAAGACACCAAATCATGTCGTTAGGGGTCATATTTACACCATAGGACCCCTTAAGACACAATATGACCCCTTAGGACACAATATGACCCAAAGCGACCCAATATGGTGTCATTAGGGGTCATATGGTGTCCTAAGAGGTCATAGGGGTTCATGGGACACCATATGACCCCTTAAGACACCAAATCATGTCGTTAGGGGTCATATTGTGTCCTACGACCCCGTAAGACACAATATGACCCCTAACGACATGATTTGGTGTCTTAAGGGGTCCGATGGTGTCACAAGACACCATATGACCCCTAGCAACACCATAGGACCCCTTAAGACACCAAATCATAACATTAGGGGTCATATTGTCTCTCTCTCTCTCCCTCTCCCTCTCTTTCTCTCTCCCTCTCCTTCTCTCTCTCTCTCTCTCTCCCTCTCTCCCTCTCCTCCTCTCTCTCTCTCTCTTTCTCCCTCTCTCCTCTCTCTCTCTCTATCTTTCTCCCTCTCTCCCTCTCCTTCTCTCTCTCTCTCTATATCTCCTTCTATCCCTCTCTCTCTCTCTAGAATATGACTAATAAAATTGGATTTCTACCATGTGGTAGTTTAGTTCATAAATGGCGGCAACGGGAAATTTTTTTGGGGACCACATATTTTTGTACAAAAATCGGATATCGGATAAAATCCAATATTCGATTTTAGTACTAAAAACCAAGAAAAAAAGGGTTTGTGGGCCATTCTGTAGATTCCAACGGCCGATAGTTTGGGTCCTATGTTTTCTGTCAAGGATCACGGGGTTTCAGAGTGCTAGAGACAAATTTGTGCTTTTGGGAGATTCTTAAAGTGAAAACTTACATTGTCAATCACGAAGGAGCATATGTGTGGAGGGAAATGGGGAGTAGTAGTCGTCGAAAGTCTAAACGCAAAAGAAAAATTTCAAATGACCAAGTTGAAGTGTATAGAGAAAGAGATAGAGAATGTCATAGGAGGAGAAGACAAGGTATGTTAAATATTGCTAATGTTACTTCAACTGAAGAGGAAATTGAAATTGAAAATTGTGCCACAAGTTATTGAAAATGAAAATGTAAATTTTGAAAGTGAAAATATTGAAAATTTTGAAAATGTTGAAAGTGATAATGAAAATGCTCAACATGTGGAAAATTTTGACATAGGAGGTGAAAATGTGGAAAACTTTAACATTGAAGGTGGAATTGCCTCACCAAGTGAACCATATATAACACCTAATTACTTTAGAAATGAAGACCCTCTCATGGATGAAAGACAAATTCCAAATCCAAGACCTTCAAGAACCCCAAAATGGTTATTTGAAATCTATGAGAACATTATTGTGAATCTTGAAGGCAAGAGGTCAACAAGAACCATTCAGTTGTGGGCTACAAAACTTTTCAACCAAAATTTTAGCAATAAGACATTGATCGAGCAATGCCAACTCTTTTTTCAATTGCTAAAGATGATAAAGATGAGACCAATGCTAAACAAATTGAAGATTCGTATGAACAAGAAGATGGAGAGAAATTCTATTATTGCAAAAAATCTATTTGACGCTCTCAATTCTATTGGAAAGAATACCAAAGAAAGAGATAAGAGAGCCACTCGAAGAGTGATTACAACCTCCTTAGTAAGCCATCAATTGAGGAAGGCTCGTCAAATGAGACAAACTTGTGTTGGTTTTAACATAAACCATAAAACTTTGGATAGAGCACTTGCATGAAGACAAAGACTTGACGATCCACTTCAACAAGATACATGGGCATTTGGTGGAGGCTTCCATGTGTTGATAGAAAGTTAACTGACAATGTGAAGGAAGAGATTCAATAATTTTGGCACTCTAATTCTAGAGTGTCACCCAATGTAAAGGACGTTTTGAAATTAAGAATCGGCAACCGAGACCGCACACCGCATCCCAAACATTTCTTGGAATCAAGCCAAACAATGTTGTACAATTTTTTTTGTGAATTACATCCAACTTTGCAAATATCACAAAGGGCCTTTGAATCTTTGAAACCATTTTATTGTGTTCCTCTTAAGATTCACAATACCTATTGTTGCAAGTACCATGTGGAGTTTTCAATGTACCATGAACTTTTATGTCATATCGTTCTACAATGCATACTAATGAGATGTTGCAGGAGTGTGGTACAATGCTATTTCCGAGATCATCAAGAGACTTGTAAGATCTATTTTTATGCCCTAGAGATGATGGCTGCTATTTCTATAGAAATGATTGTTTGAATGAGAAGTGCTCAGAATGCGGTGGGTTGTCAAAGTTTGTTTCATGTTTTCATGAGGGCAGTGAACACGAGTTTGGAAATAATTATGTTGAGATAAAAAGATACGAGATAGTGAAATATAATTTGAAGATGGGAGGTGAAGGTTCTAGATGCGAATTAGTCTCAAGAGAAATGAGTATTGCTGATTTTATTTTGGAATTTAAGGAAAATATTTTCTACAAGTATGCAAGGCACACCCATAGGTCTCAGTGGTTGGAACAATAGTTCAGGATGTGTAAGAACTCTTTCCCGAGTGTCACTATTGTATCGATGGCTGATTTTGCAGTGAACTATACATTGCAACCACAGAATGAGGTACAGTCTTAGTACTACAATTCAGTCCAGATTGCTATTTTTGTTCACATTACATATAGACATGCTCCTGATAGTACAGAAGAGGACAGGAAGATAATCAGGGAGTATCATTTTTATATGAGTGATGATAGATCACACTCCTCCGAGTATGTGCAACATTCTTTCGAGAATTTTTTTGAGTTCTTGCATGAGAAAGATATTGTAATTGACTAACATATAATATGGTCAGATAACTGTACGGGTCAATTCAAGAATGCCTGTATGTTTTATTGGTTGAGTAGAATACATGTGGAGAGGTGTATATCTCATATTTGGTGTTTTTTTGAGGTAGGGCATGGGAAGGGAGAGCATGATGGAGCAAGTGCATGTTTGAAGAGAGTTATAGTTAAGGAGCAATTGAGGATTTCAGGTGCAAATTTCTCTAATGCATTTTCTATTGTTGATTGGTGTAGTTTAGCATTGTCACATGGAGGTACTCTTGATTCAGCAGTGAGTAGATTCTTTTGGTTGGTTGAGGAGGGAACAGTGGGAGATAGATTGGATTGTTAAACAATTAAAGATTCTTCAAAGATGCATTCATTTCTTAGCTTAGATGCAAGTACATGGACCATTTGGACATGAGAATTGGCTTGTTTTTGTCAGAGTTGTCTTTGGTGTGATTGGGATCAGTGCAAGTCAAGTGAGTGGGTTGATACATGGGTTACCCACTATCTAACTCCTTTATCTCAAACAATATCCTTGTCAAACGATGACATGGAAAGTTCACTTGAGTATGATCGTCTATCAAATCTTGTACAGCCAGGACATGTTTTTGCAGTTTTTTGCACCGCAAGGGAATGAAGAGAGATCAAAATATTGGTTGGCACGATGTGTACAGGGAAAAAAAAAGCTAACACAACCAGTGACAGATGATGATGGGTTCACATATCCTACAGGTTCAGTTGTTGTTGTGGGAACTTGGTTGCAAACATAAATGATTAGAAAGAATGGCATACCTGCATTTGAAGACTATGAGAGAAACAAAACCATTATAATGTATTCACACCTTATTATAGCTACAAATGTCAAATTGTTGAAGCATCAAGCAAAAACAAAGACCAAAGAGCTATGGACAGTGACTACTACTGATCATGAAGCAATACTAGATACTCTTAAACAAAGGGATGACCCTTTAGGTACACTTGAGTAGTAGGTCTTTAATGGTGCCTTATTTTTTTATCATGCATTTCATTTCAAACAATGATCATTAAACCTTAATGTTCAAGTTTGTTACGTGTATATTAAGGATGTGTTCAAAATGTAGGTCTATTGATGAACATTTTTTTTGGGCAACATGGTTTTTGCATGCACATAGTGAGTACACTCGATATAATTGGAAGGGACGTATTTTTGCAACACCACTTATTTTCATCCATGCAATTTATGTGAGGACTAACAATTCTTAAAAATATAGGTTCATGCTAGCTCATTCGTCATTGACAAGGCCCTCTCTTGGTGATGGTACATATTCCTTTGTGCATTAATGAGATTAAATTGTGGGTCTTGTTGTGTTTATTATCATGAAGATGATTCAAATGTATGTGGCCAAGACACATCTATAGTGGATCAAATTGTCATGACAGATGATCTATTGAATCAAACATTTGACATTGATTAGTCAAGGTGGTCATCGAACTTTCACTCAGGTAACCTTGTCTATTTTTATTCATTAATGGTTTATAAAATAAAGTCAATTAGATTTTGGCAATTGAATAACATTATTTCATTTTCAGGTGCTGACATCAGATGCACCTAACATTCTCTCCACAATGGAGCATGGTGTTCTCTAGCAGTAGCATCTTTGATGCTTTTGATAGTAGTATGAGTCAGATTAGTAAATTTCTATTTTGATGTTTCCCATAGGGCTTTGCACCTTCACATTGTGAGTGTGCCCCTATTACAAATGAAGTGTACTTTAATCAACATAGATGGTCTATGATGGCTTTTTTGTAAGACTATATGGTTTTATTACATATATTGTACTTTAATCGACATATAACAATATCCAAGTGGTGGTTGGCATGAGCTTGAATATGGTAAGTTGTATGCATCTTGAAGTTGAATATGATATGTTGTATACATCTTGAAGTTGAACTTTGATTAGACTTTGTCAGCATTTGATGAATCATAAATGTCATTTCATTATTAATCTTGTGAGTGTGAGGTGTAGGAATAATAACTAATTGAGAACATCAATTCAAATCCATAATATAGAGGATACTAATTTATTTATTGTAGTTTAGTGTAGAGCTTATTTATTTTTTCTAATAATGAAATAGGTACAATTGTATTGAGATAAAATGAAGCTTTTCTCTCATATGAAGATGTCACATTGGCAAATTGGTCTATATTATAATACACAAGACATAAGTAAAATCAAAACACTCTCGTCAAATCCTTCCAAATTCTATGTTAACTTGTGACTCATTACTATATGTTGGGAGAGGGAAGAGTGTGTGGCTTCAGGGTATAGTTTTGGACTTCAACCATATTGCATAAATCTCAAGGCGTCAACTTGATTATTATTAAAAGTTTCTAATTGTTTACAAAATATCCTTTCATATCCCTTCATGGATGTCACATGCGTAGGGTATGACACCGAGTGTTCGATCGAGTGTGGGGGTAAAATAGGAGCATGCATAGGGTAATAATGCCTAACTGGACATGTTGAAGCCGATGGTTCATCATCACGATGAGCAGAACGAGAAATCGGCCACGCGACAACATTCCATTGAGTGAGACTAATGATTTTTTCGCCAACCAAAAAATTACTGCCCTAATAAAACCGTAGGGAAACTTAAAAAACCAAGAAAGGCATTCGTAGGGACCCCTCTCATGGCCCCATAGGTTCAAATGGATCATTTGTAGGTGCCACGAATTCCGAGTTAGGGCCCGTCAAAGTTTGACAATTTTGAGCACTTAGGGCGCTCAAGGGACGACACCGGTAGGGTATGACCCCGAGCGTTCGATCAAGTTGGGGGGGGGGGGGAAATAGGAGCATGCGTAGGGTAATAATGCCTAACTGGACATGTCAGAGCTGACGGTTTGTCATCGCGATGAGCAGAACGAGAAATTGGCCACGCGACAACATTTTATTGAGTAAGACTGATGATTTTTTTGCCAATCAAAAAATTGCTGCCCTAATAAAACCGTAGGAAAACTTGAAAAAATGAGATAGGCTTTCATAGGGACCCCTCTCATGGCCCTGTAGGTTCAAACAGATCATTCACAAGTGCCATGAATTCTGAGTTAGGGCTTGTCAAAGTTTGACAATTTTGAGCACTTAGGGTGCTCAAGGGACGACGCTGGTAGGGTATGACCCCGAGCGTTCAATCAAGTGGGGGGGAAAAATAGGAGCATGCGTAGGGTAATGATGCCTACCTGGACATGTTGGAGCCGATGGTTCATCATCGCAACAAGCAGAATGAGAAATCGGCCACGAGACAACATTCCATTGAGTGAGACTGATAATTTTTTCGTGAATGGAAAAATTGCTTCCCTAATAAAACTGTAGGGAAAATTGAAGAAATGAGATAGGCTTTTGTAGGGAACCCTCTCATGGCCCTGTAGGTTCAAACAAATCATTCGTAGGTGCCACAAATTCCAGGTTAGGGCCCATCAAAGTTTGATAATTTCGAGCACTTAGGGCGCTCAAGGGACAACACTGGTAGGGTATGACCCTGAGCATTCGATCAAGTGGAGAGGCAAAATAGGAGTATGCATAGGGTAATAATGCCTAACTGGACATGTCAGAGCTAATGGTTCGTCATTGCGATGAGCAGAACAAGAAATCAACCAAGCAACAACATTCCATTGAGTGAGACTGATGATTTTTTTGCCAATCAAAAAATTGCTGCCCTAATAAAACCATAGGGAAATTTGAAAAACTGAGATAGGCTTTCGTAGGGACCCCTCTCGTGGCCCTGTAGGTTCAAACAGATCATTCACAAGTGCCATGGATTCCAAGTTACGACCCATCAAAGTTTGACAATATTGAGCACTTAGAGCGCTCAAGGGACGACATCGGTAGGGTATGACCCCGAGCGTTTGATCAAGTGGGGGGGGAAAATAGGAGCATGCGTAGGGTAATAATGGCTAAATGGACATGTCAAAGTCGACAGTTCATCATTGCGATGAGCAGAACGAGAAATCGGCCATGCAACAACATTCCATTGAGTGAGATTGACGATTTTTTCACCAACGAAAAAATTGCTGCCCTAATAAAAAATGTAGGGCAACTTGAAAAAATGAGATAGGATTTCATAGGGACCCCTCTCTTGGCCCCGTAGGTTCAAACGGATCATTTGCAGGTGCCATAGATTTTGAGTTAGGGCCCATCAAAGTTTGACAATTTTGAGCACTTAGGGCGCTCAAGGGACGACGTCGTTAGGGTATGACCCTGAGCGTTTGATCAAGTGGGGGGGAAATATATGAGCATGCGTAGAGTAACAATGCCTAACTGGACATGTTGGAGCCAACGATTCATCATCCTGACGAGAAGAACGAGAAATCAGCCACGCGACAACATTCCATTGAGTGAGACTGACGATTTTTTCGCCAACCAAAAAATTGCTGCCCTAATAAAACCATAGGGCAACGTGAAAAACCGAGATAGGCTTTTGTAGGGACCCCTCTCATGGCCCTGTAGGTTCAAATGGATCATTCGCAGGTGCCATGAATTCCGAGTTAGGGCCCGTCAAAGTTTGACAATTTTGAGCACTTAGGGCGCTCAAGGGACGATGCCGGTAGGGTATGACCCCGAGCGTTCGATCCAGTGGGGGGGCAAAATAGGAGCATGCATAGGGTAATAATGCCTAACTAGACATGTCAAAGCTGATGGTTCATCATCGTGACGAGCAAAATGAGAAATTGACCACGTGACAACATTCCATTGAGTGAGACTAACTATTTTTTCGCCAATGAAAAAATTTATTCCCTAATAAAACCGTAGGGCAACTTGAAAAACTGAGATAGGATTTTGTAGGGACCCTCTTGTGGCCCCGTAGGTTTAAACAAAACATTCGCAGGTGCCACGAATTCTGAGTTAGGGCCCGTCAAAGTTTGACAATTTTGAGCACTTAGGGTGCTCAAGGGATGATGCTGGTATGGTAGGACCTCGAGCGTTCGATCGAGTGGGGGGGCAAAATAGGAGCATGCGTAGGGTAATAATGCTTAACTAGACATGTCGGAGCTGACGATTCGTCATCGCAAGAAGAATGAGAAATCGGCCATGCGACAACATTCCATTGAGTGAGACTGATGATTTTTTTGCCAACCAAAAAATTGCTGCCCTAATAAAACTTCGAGCCTTCGATCGAGGTGGGGGGCAAAATAGGACCATGCATAGTGTAATAATGAATTGTATCAATTATTGTTCATTAAATGAATTGTATTGTTCATTGAATGAATTGTATTGTATTGTTGATTAAATGAATTGTATTGTTCATTAAATGAATTATATTGTTCATTATAAAAACAACACTTACGATGAAATGAATTGTATTGTTCATTAAATAGCCATTATTAACCATTGTTAATTATTAGAATGAAGATTAAATATTTCCATGATAACACCACGCACAGATGAGCAACAATTTATATGATCGAATATCAACTTCTGTGTATATAAAAATGTCAAATGATTACAAATGTATGTCCATACACAAATATGGCATAAATGCCAAGTGAAACAAAATTTATGTCTAAATACATGAATGTATGTCCATATACAAAATATACATGCCAACTAGATATGTAAGCATCCCAAAACTATCTATAACATCTTAAGCTGTTGATGGATCATCAAAATCGATCTTCTTCACCGCACTGCTCGGCTCTGAAGGATCCTGCACAAGAAAAATAAACCACGATTAATATTAGTTATATTATATAATTCACATTTGAAAATTTAACATAAAAATGAACTATAATTAAACTATTCATGTTTACCTCATCTCCACATTTTTTCTTTAGCTTTGTAGGACTCTTGATGTATGTCTTCAATAGAGGAGGTATGTTTTGAATATTTTCATAAACAACCTACATATGTTCAGAAACATGACATTGATACAAGTTAGCATATAATTATCACTGATAATAACAAATTATATCTACTAATCAAAAAATAAAATAAACACACATCTACTCGAGGCATCTCTTCTTCTTCTTTAGGTATACTGGGTCTAGTCATCAAGGATGTGAAGCCAAGGATTCTCTATATATATACACAACAAGTATATGAAAGTATCAATCTATGTCTAGACATGTATAATCACTATAAGTTATTTAAACTATTCATTCAATCATATTTGCATTCAATTACCTTTCCCTTGTCTCCAACTGCACTACCAGATCCTAAATCACATTGCTCCACACTCATGCTGCTTGTGCCCTACAAGAGTAAAATAAGATATACATGCAAGTTACTACATAATCTAATTAACACCAATATAAATGATGAGCATGCATGTACAATAAAATACAAATGACTAGGTGCAATAATATATGTACCGTCAAGCTATCAAGGCCAAATGAAATGGCTGACAAGGTGCCCTCCAGAATTTGTCTCAACTCATCCTCAGTCATCAACTATTAAATAGACCATGTAAATAAAAATTAGTACTTAATATTATCTAATTTATAAATATTTAATTAAAATATAACATGAACTGTGAAAATACAAATCTTACCACTACATCATCAATGTATGATGATGGTGCCTTCTCACCTCTAGCATGTGAGGACTCCCCAGGGTATCCTCCAGTCTGTGTAATAACATCTGGTGCATCATGTATCTCATGCACCTCATAATCTGCGCTGTCCACAGGATGATCAACGGGTTGTCCTACTGGACCCAAGCATATGTGCCCACACATGACACAACTATGGGGCACGCATATGTGTGGAGCTGAGGATGACATGTCAATGCCACTGGATGCACCGCTACCATCAATAGTAGGCTGAGATACTGATGCGGCCTAAGAAACCAAAAGGCTACTCAAAGAGTGAATAGCTGATATGGTCCATGAAGCCACCTCACGAATGATATCAGGATGTTGCACTGCAGGTGGGGGATGACAAGAGGAGGGGGGACATACGGGCCCTGGACTACTCTGACTGCCCCAGGTCTATTTTGGGGCATACCTAAACCTACACCCTGGAAAGGTTGGATGTCAAAGTAGTTCACATGTTTGTGCAAAACAAACTCAGCATACAATTTTTTTATAAAATAGAAGGGGATATCAAGATTGTTGTTGGGTGGTTTGTCAAAAACTATCCACCAATGATCCCAAAAGTTTTTCACAATCCCATCATTTGTGCACCATTTAATAGAAAGTTTTATTTTTTGGGATCTACGGGCTGACTAGTACGGGGATTGACAAACAATGAGGCGATTTCGGCTTTGGATATCTCAAGATCCTTGATATCCTTATATGACAAGCCATCTGCATATTTTTCCCTCATAGAATCTCACCACAAAAGGGCAACATTGTGCTCCTCAGTCATGGTTTCCATACTTTTTATGATTGACGTGAGAGGATCAAACATTGGGTTTAGACGAGGGATCCTACGATATACTTCTGTAATCCCCCTCAATTCATTCAAATTTTGTGCAATCAAATCCTGAATTGAGGGGGGGTTTGGCAAATGAGGGTTTGGCTGTTGCAGTTGTTGTTCGTTAATGTTTTCATTATTATCCCCCATTTTTAACCTAATTGAATGTAAACAATTAAATTTAGTTAACAAACTTAAACAATTAGGTATTTGATTTAAAAAAACCTAGTTTCCATTAAAAAACCATATTTTCAATGAAAAATCAAATAAACATTAACAAAAAATGAATGAAAATGATTCAAAACGATAAAATTCTTACCTCTGAATCTATCTTTTAGCAATTTTTTTGTCAAAAAATTGGATATCGGATGGAGCGGATATCAAATTGTGATGAAATCGTGCAGCCTATGAGTTAAAAATGACTCACGGGCTGCCACTGTCAAAATATAAAAGTCTCAGAAAATCGGATATCCGATTTTTATACTTAAATTATTTTTAAATAACATATATAATATAATATAATATTATATTATAATATATTATAATATATTATATGATATTATAATATTATATTATATTATATTATATTATAATATAATATTATATTATAATATTATATTATATTATAATATAATATTATATTATATTATAATATAATATAATATAATATAATATTATAATATATTATAATATAATATAATATTATAATATATTATAATATAATATAATATTATATTATATTATAATATATTATATATAATATAATAAAATATAATATAATATAATATTATATTATCTATATTATTATATTATATATATTATATAATATAATAATAGATTATATATTATATAATATGTAACATATAATATATTTTTTAAATTAAAATTACAAATAAAAATCGGATATCCGATTTGCATAGGTAATTACCAGGCCAAGGTGTACTGACACCCAGGCCAAGCAAAAAGTCAACACGAATTTTTCGCGTTTTTAGGCGAGTGAAGAAGGCTATTTTTTTCACATCGCCACTTTTTGGCCCCCATTGATCCTGCACTAACCCTCATCCAAATAGTGACCACTACATGGCAGACCAAGCTTGAGAGGGGGAGAGAGGGAGACAATACACTTACATACACACATATGTGTATATATATACTTAATATATTATATATTATATATTATTATATATATATTATATATTATATATATATTATATATTATATATATATTATATGTATATACACATTATATAAACAATATCATATTATACACACCGAAATTTTAAACAAATTAGCGCATACGCGTTGTTTATAGTAAAGGAGCGCATACGCGCTTCTTATACCATAGGTACCCCGTATGCGCTTTTGACTGTTTAGGCTTGGAAATAGGCCTGTATGACAAAGCTATGGGTTGGAAGTTTTATTTCCCCCCATTTCCCTCCTTTTTGATGTGTTTTAATTTATCAACTTGGTTTCTCGACTTTGTCATCATCAGGGTTACACTTCATCAAGTGGGTATTTCTAAAACTGCCACCATATTTTCACCCATCTTCCAAGGTTTCTAACCATATAGTTTTTTTTAAATTAGAACAACAATAACATATTATTATTGAATTTCTTTTGTCTCTCCATAGTTCTCACATACATATTTGTACCATTTGTTTAATAACTTTTGATCGACTTATCCAAATTTTAAAAACTTTATATATTATTGTAGTGCACTTGATTCTTTACAATCTAAAAAAAATAAAATTATATTTTCAAGTTTTTTAGTGCAAGTTATGTTTGCACATGAACAAGTACCTAATTTTCAAGATGTGCTCGATTAGAAAAATCATTAAAAAAATACTCAACAAAAAATTACAAAAAAATACACAACTTCTAGTTCTCACTCTTAACTATCTTTCTGCCAAAGGATTTGTCAAAATACTAAATCTAACTATGACTTTTTTGATGCATATGTCAGACACTATGTTATGTTTTTAAAAAAAAATCAAGGTCTATTTTTCATGCGCGAAGGATTTGACCCCCTTAATTTTATCCAATTGTGAAAAAGTTTAGTAGTTTGAAAACTAGATTCAGAGTACTATAATATTTGTTCTGTGATTATCTTCATATCTTGAGTGGATGACTTTCAAATTTTGCCTCCAAGTTCAGGTTCACCTGATTTCTGAAAAAAAATGTCCACTTATACCCCCCTTTTTGACCACCATCTTTGTGCACTTACCCAAAATGCAACTCTTCAAAATAATAATTACTAAAATAATTTTTAAGTAAATATTAAAATAAATGATGCTTTGTCTTTTTTAAGCTATCTATTTATGGGTGCATCTATTTAACTATTCATAGCTCTTGAAATAAAAGAAATAAATATTTCTTTCAATTTTGTTTAAAATTAACATAATTTTTATGATTTATTACATTATTATTTTAAAAAATATTTCTTTAATAAAATATAATTTAAAACAAAATAATTTTTTAATAAGTTAAATTAAATTATACCATTGTATTTGCTTATATTTTGATGTATATATAATAGCTTATATAGATATTCAAAAACAACAACTTAAATAAATACATTTTAAATTAATGTAGATATCTTAAATAAACCTAACTAAAAATCCTAAGAGATATAGAAAACTATCTTAAATAAACCTAACAACAAAATGCTAAGTGATATAGAAAAGGCACCTCAAGACTCTTAGGTCTCTTAGATATAAGTTTAAGGTATCTATGGTAGTGTTAAAATGGCTTTAAGATGAAATGTTTTGAATTGGAATTTGGTTTGTTTAAAGTTAGTGACATGTTTTTTGTTAACAAATAAAAGTAAAGATGAAACAAAAACATAATATCATAACTCATACAATTTAAGATTGAAGATTCCAATTCTTTAGGTTACTTGATGGCTTCTCATAAGATTTAAGATTGAATCTTCTAATTTCCTTGGGTTGTTTGATTGGTTGTTAGGTAGTGCCATAATCAAGTGACTAGCCTGCATATCTTTCTTCTTTATATGTTAGTGTAAGGTCAAAATAAATTATTCCTAACACTTTTCCTCTTCAGTTTAGCACTCATTTTAGAATCCACTTATGATAACGATGTGATTTTGGTCACTTTGACCTTCACTTGAGTGTGCAACAACAAACACATGCATTAACAATCTAACTAAGATAGGTACATTATGCCTTTGCATTGTGACACGTATTGTGAGTGTGAAAGCAAAATTATAGGGAAGCACTAGGCAATTCATGGACTAGGTCTTACTCCCATCATGACACCTACCTCTTGGTCTTAAGAGTTAAAACCAAATAAGAATAAGTCTCTACTTGATCAATAATATCTTTAGGAAGTTTTAAAATGAACTAGCTATAATTCTTATACATTTTCATATTGTGTCCCCTAGCCTTGTGAAAAGAGAAAAAGAATTTGAGATCAATATCTTTAGGTTATTATAGAGGTTGTATATGTTGTCATCAAAGAACCAAGTAGATTTCTTTGTGACTTGTTTTAGTTATTCCTTATAAGTTCCTTAATGTCAATTTCCTAATTTTATTGATTTAACAAGCACTAATTATAATGAAAATATTATAAATCTGATTTTTATCGCCATTGTTCTTAATTGGAGGAGCATTAATAAGTCAATTTATAATGACACTACTAGTCCTAAAGTTTTGGAACTAAATAGTTTCTATTATTATTTTGATTTTGATTATTATTTGTTCTCAAGTGACCAATCTTTTTTTGTTTCTAAATGTTTCCTTCCATTGTTTATGGAAACTTGGTCAATTCAAATAACACTTTCCAAGGTTACCTCATAAGACTTAGATGTGATCTTTTGGAAATATATCGCATAGCTCATGGTTTTCTATCTAGGTTTTTCTAGTTGAAGAATAAAAGACTTCTCTCCACTGAGTCAAAATGTGAGCTACATACTCTTTATCTTGTTCCACATTAAGGAATCTCAAAATCCCTATTTTGACAAGCTTGTTTGTATCAAGGGCAATGATAAAATCACCAAATAGTTGTAGACAAGAATGGATCAAAACCTTGAGTAACCAATAGTACTAGTCAAGTATGATTCCTTCTAGAGTATTTGGAAAAATACTAGCAACAATTGTGGCCCAATGGAGTTCTTGAAAAAAGATATTGTAGGCCTTCATGTGAGTGTTTGGATCCCTTCCCCTTTGAACTTTGGAAGTTTAAGGAGTTGCCTAGACAACATAAAGTTTCTAATGATTTGGTCCAAAGGTTCTTTAAGGTATTGAAGATAAGTTCTTGAAAAGGGATCATGCAAATAAAGGGATGGTCTTTCAAAGACAAATCCTTAGTGTAGAATGAGTAGCTAAGTTGAACTTGGGATCTTAGATTTGGTTTTTGATACCCCTATAATGTAACATAATTGAAGGCACATTATTGACCAAGGGAAATATGAGTGGGGTCATGCCCTTTTTTATTGTTCTTAGTAATGCTCCACTTGATTAATGTGTAACTATGACGCTAAATAAGGAAAAAGGAAGTACAAAGTCCTTGTTATTGCAAGAAAAAAAGATAAAAGTGGGAGGGTGTGATCTCTAATTCAAGTTACTTATGTAGTAATGAAGGGATTTGTGTTTATTTGTAACTTTGGGTTCAAGGTTTCACATTTCTCTAAGACAAGTTTTAGAAAGGTTGTTCAATAGCTTTTTCTTCTTAGGTTTTAATGTGTTGAGCTAATATAGCAATTAAGTCCTTAGGAGTAGTTCCAATTGACTAGGTCACATAGTTAGCTTCACCACCTTAAATGGAATTTGTTTAATTTTCATGTGATTGTTTATATAGCTAGAGTGGATCTCCCTTAGTTTTTTATTAGGATAAATAGGCTTTGAGAGGAACAGAAACCCTGTACAATAGGTTTTGAAGGGACTTGAAACCCTTAGATTTTTCACGGATCTGGAACCAACAAAGGGACGCTGCAGACAAATACAAAAGAGCTAACCAGGAACAAAGCCACAGTCATCCAAAAAGGAATAAATATTACAACTCTCGTGGCATCAGAGGCTACAAGATAGAGCAGCCAAAATGAAACAACCGCCAGCCAGACACAAAAGAAAGACAATACAAACTAGGCTGGCAACAAAAATAGATCTAAACCACCTTATAGATCTGAGAGACAAAAAATGAGGGTTTATCAGGCACCCCCAGCCAAACATTGGGGTTTTTCTAGGCTCCCTTAACCTACATAACATAATTTTGAGCTCACCAACAACAAAACCTAAGACTAACCAAGTTGTTGTTGCTTCTTGTAAATTGTTTGGTGGTAATGGTTGGAGAGAAACTTGTTCATTTCAATATGTAGCTTCATAAGCATCATTAGATGATCAAGATTGACTAAATTCTCTTGTAGTTCCCTAATTTATTTTAAAAGGTGAATACATATTTCTCAATATAATCTAAAAATAGTTCCTCACTAATGATTATAAATTAGACAAGGGCACACCATCTATGCAGGTGATTATGATTTGAGATAACACATTCCCTTGATATTACCCACACAATATTGTGAAATATTGTGAGGTCTAGGAAAGTTATTGTATCTTGATACTCCTCATGATGAGTGTTTCTTTGGTTATCACAATCATATTAGTTTTGAAAAGGAACTAGAAGGTCGAGTGGAGGAATGTATCTATGTAAAAGTAAAGGCAGGAGGTGCATTGAGAGGAACTTGCCTCCATGATCAAATTCATTTCAAAAAATTCAAGGGTACCATAGCCATCAAAAAATAAGTGGATGAAGTTGAGAGGGTGGATTGAGATAAAAAGAATATGAGTGCAAGATTTTTATTTCATGGTGGGTTTATCAAAATATGTACACTCCTAGTTGTGACCTACCTCTACTATGTAAATCACAAATGAGGATCCACATGGGTTGTATATGTTGGATTGAATTTCTAATGGGTGAAATTTAATCATGGTAATAGCAAGTGAAGCAACATATAATCTATAAAAGTACCCTTCTCATGTGGAATATGTTCCCAATGAATGACTTGATTTCTATCAATTCTTGAGGAATTGCTCTCTTCATAAGGAAGGAGTTCTTGGAAAATGGTAGCATTGAGTAGGATCATGGTATTGGTATTATGTATTGTGATTTTTATCCACAAAGTATACATTTTGAGAATTCTCAAGGTTTTATGTTTGCATGAACGGTTTCCAACTCAAAGAGGGTTTTAGGGTAATATAGTTTAATGGCTAGCATGCAGTCATTCTCTTGTCAAATCCTTTATAATACCTTTTTATGTTCAATAACTTTAGTTATTGTAGGAGGTGGCAAAAAATCACTCAAAGTTACTTCTACTCAATTTAATCTCTTGGAAATATATAGCCATGCAACATTAAAATGTGATCACAAATGGAAAAATATGAGTATGTGCTGCTTTGATGCATATGTGAGCTAAAATGGATTTCTTGGTTGCTTTCAATTTGTGCAGAATTTCAAATTTGTTTGAATTTAAATGGGTTTTTAAATATGATTCCTTGTTTGTTGTTAACGTGGTAGCACGTCCTTACTTATGTTGAATTGTTTGTTTGTTTATTGCTAATAAACTACTTTTTTATGTTTTTTATGCTTGGATGTGCATGCATGCATTTGTTTGTCAACAAGCAATTCCAAAGGTAAAAGTCACTCATGCAAACAACATTTGAATTAAATTTCTCCTTTTACTTTTAAATTGAGATTTTAATTGTTACAAAAATTTATATTATTCTTTTTTGATTTCAATGTTTGTGTTTGAGTGGAGTGGTTGATTTTCATTTAGAAAGTTGTTTGCTTGAATGTGTGAATTGGATACTGAATTTATTGTGATTTCCATGAACGACTTTACAATAATTTTTTAAAGTTTTGTGAGGGAAATTAATGTGTTTCAAACAATAATTTGCAATTATAAACTCAAATTTGAATCTATAAGATGAAAATGGAAATACTCTATCCTAAAACCAAACTATGCAACAAAATGTTACAAGTTTGAAGCAATCAATTTACTACATTACAAACTGTAGCATCATTAAATTGCGACCCTTGCAATTTTTGACCACATTAGGGTCCTCACACATGTGAATTGAATCCCTAAGACTAATCAGAGTTCAGAGACTTGCTCAACACTTGAAAACTACATTTTCCTTGCCCTCTGCAATGCTTGAACTGCATCCTGTCCTAGAAAAAATGGCAGGACATGGGTGTGGCACCCCTTTCCCCCCTAGGACAAGGGTGTGGTGGCCTTGTCCCCTACCCTATTTTGGGGAAGGAATCTTCAAATTGTGCTTTGGTGGTTGTGCATTGAGCGAGAAAACTCCCCCAATGTTGCCCTGTGACGGAAAATCAGTTAATTAGGCCTAATTGACAAGTATATAAGTTGCATTTTCCCTCTCATTTGGATAAGTTCAACAAGAGGAAAAACTAGATAAGTGATAAGGCGGGCATAAGTTCAAGCATTCAAGCATCCCTTTCAAGAATTGAGCATCTCAAGTCTCCTTTCAAGGCTAGGTGTTGCATTCAAGTCAAGGATTCAAACATTGAAGAGGAGATTCATTCCAACATTCAACTTCATACAAGAAATTCTATCAACATTTCTATCACAAGCTCCCTTGAGGTGATTTACATTTCATTCTTTCATTCACATTTACTTGCAAGTACTTCCTTTCATCATTTGGTTAATTCCAAAAATAGGATTTGACTTGAAGGAAAACCCCCAATCCCAACCCCTTTTCCTCTCTTTTTTGTGTGTAGGTTGCAGGTGTGTAGATGTACTTTTGGATTTGGACTCCATTTGCAGAGACAGAAAAACCCTTTTCATTTCATGGTTTTTTCAGAGGATCGTGTACACTTTCACCACGGTCTGGACAACGTTTCCTCAAATTCGCAAGGCGGCTTTGTCTCGACATATTATTTCTAGATCCAAGTGAATAGCTTCATCCTACGCTTTTATCTCAAGTTATAATCAAATCTTTGTCACTTTTTCACTTAGTCATAAGTACACAATTCAATCAATTGAATCTCATTCTAGAAGAGGGGATTGTATTACCATTCTTATATCACTCTGGATTCAATCTCCTTCTCTGGAGGTCAAATCTAGTGTATTTTCCCCCCTCTTCTAATGTAATGCATGAAAAGTGTTTGAAGGGAAATCCTAAGTGAAACTTTCATCTCTCCTCGAAGGGAAGAAAAGCTTTCATCCAGATCTCTCATTCACTCATTTTTCCCAACATTACATTTTGGTGAACACGACGTCTCGCATGCTTTCCTTTGAACAAGATTGCAAGTTTAATTTTTCTACACACTTAGTGGTTAATTCAATCAAAACCCTACTTTTAAAATTGAAATTGAACTTGTGTGTTGTAAAAATTGCTTGTTATTGTCTTAGATCTAAAAATTGCTTTGTTTATCAAATTCAATTTCTTCATAATGGTCTTGTTCAATTTGTAAATCAAATTCACAAAATTAAACAGTTAATTGTTCAAACCCTAATTTTCAAAAAATATCTTGAACTTGTGTAAAAATTGAATTTCCATTCAATTTTTAGATTTGTGATTGTTTTCAGACTTATCTTTTATCCTAAAATTGAAAAAATTTAGTGGTTAGGTCATAAAACTCCTAATTTTCAAAATTAATTGGATTTTGTATAAATTTCAATCAATTTCATTCAAATTCATATTTCTAAACATTCTGCAATGCATCCCTCCCCTTTAGGTTTGAACCTTTTCAAATTTGCAGTCCAATTCCCTTTTTTTCTTCAAAACCCTAATATGGTCCTATTTTCACATTTGAACCTTAATTTTGCCTATCTAGAAATTGTAAAATCCGCCAATATTTTGGGATTAGCTTTAAAATCATCGTAATATTCATCCTTGAAAATTTTGAACAAAGTTGGTCAGACTGTCTAGATTTTCGCCACGGTCCTTGACTTTTTTCCTGAAATTTTAGGAGATTGTTATGATTGTATTTAATAGCCTAAATCTAGAAGATTGGTTGCTCGTGTCGATTTTTGATACCTCTAAAATCAAAAATATTTCCAAAATTCAACATTTCAAATTTCAAGAATTTTTTTAAAATTAAGTGGTTAATTATACCCTGCCCTGATTTTAAAAATTTTGATTTTATCAATTTTAAAATTAAGTGGTATCCCCTTGGCTCTAATTTTAAAATTCCAATTTCCTTGGATTTATTATTTTGTAAATTGTATCATTATCCTCCTCCAACAAAGTTCAAATTGTTTAATCATTATTTTCTTAAATTTTGCATTACTCAATTTCGTAAGCTTTGTTCAAAATTAAAAATTGCAACCTTCCCTCTAGTGCCTGAGTTTTAAAACTATTAGTCCTACCTACACTATCCCCGTTAGACAAAGCATTAGAATTAAGGCTTCCCAAGGTTTAATTACTGAGGTGATGGAGCATAATTTGGGTGTCTTCTTTAATGAGAATAATGCTAATTCTTCCCATCCTAATCATGAGCCCATTTATCCCATTGATGAATCTCATGATGAAGAAGAAACTTTTACTAGAGTTTCCATAGATCAAATTTCAAAATTGGACAATCAATTTGATAACTTTCAACAATGGATGTCCCAAGAATACCCTAATAGTGAAGCTCTTCCATTAATTGAAGGCCTTAAACACATGATTCAAAGTGATAAGAATGGAATTGATATATTGTGTGGCATTTCTCATATTGTTGATTCTAATGTCATGCCTATCAAGAGTTGTGCTGAGAACTTAGGTTATTCACAACCTTCAAATCAAATTAATTCTTCTATTCCTTTGACCAATTCAATGGCTAGTATTCCTACTTTCACTTCAAGCGTCATCGTTACATCAACTCAAAATGTCATTCCTACAACTATTGGTCATGGGGAAAATCCCTCTTCTTCATTTAATCCTTCATCTTTACCTATGTCTTCCATAAGTATTCCTATTATCCCTGAACCAATCAATGTGACACAAGCAATTCATTCAATAATTTTGTTCCTCCTTTAAGTGTCCCATTTCCTACACAATTATCACCTATGCCTACTTATCATAATGTCCCACCATCCATTCCTTCCTTCAATAACATCACACCACCTTCTCAATCAACCATTTCTAACATCAATTCTTCTACTCAAGAAACAATCAACAATTTGGCTCAAACGGTGTCTTCCTTACAACACTTCTATGAGTCAATCCAAGTTTAGTGTGCCCACATTTGATGTTGTGAGCCTAGTTTCTCTTGATATTGTTAAAGTCGTCCAACCTAAGCATGTTAAGGTCCCTCAATTGGAACTCTATAATGGAAAAGGTGATCCTCTTACACATGTCAAAACATTTCAAACATTGTGCACTAATTTTGCTTATGATCAAAGATTGCTTGCAAAACTATTTACAAGAACATTAAGAGATAAGGCCTTACAATGGTATTTCTCTTTGCCTTCTTATTCCATCACTTCTTTTCAACAACTAGCAAATTCTTTCATCCAACAATTTCAAAATAACATTGGTCCTAAAATCACTTTGATTGATTTAATGCATTGTAAACAAGGTGTTAAATAAAAAGTCACTGATTTCATTGGTAGATATAAGCATTTGTGTGCACAAATTTCTTTTCATGTACCTGATAATGATATTCAACTAACTTTCATTTCTAATTTGCATAAATATATTAGGGAAAAGCTTCTTTTGTTCGAGTTTACTTCCTTTCCATAGTTGTGCACAATACTCCACAATTATCAACTAGCAGTGAGTCAAATGGAGCAATCCACTCCTATGGCTCCAAGTGATAAAGGGGAGAATGTTCAACAACCATTTGCAAATTTCAAACCAACAAAAAGCTTCATCAAGTTCAATGATACAATCAACAACAACAATGTGAATGCTACAATAGGTGTGTCTCCTATTTCTAAATTTTTCAAAAAAGAAATACAATTCACTCCTTTGAATGAATCTTTACATAGTATTATGTCTCAGTTGTTGCAAATAAATGTTATCGAACTTCCTCCCATAAAACAAGTTGACCCTTCTAAACTGGCATCCCCTTATTTTGATAACAATTCCTTTTGTCAATTTCATTGTTAGCTTGGTAATGATACTGATAAATATTTTGTATTGAAAAGTAAGATTAAGGATTTGATTGATAACAATACTATATCTATGGTAGGTGTGAATGATAAGGGAAATAAATTAGTAGCTCCTCCTAATCAAAATCTTAAAATTTTTACTGATCCTTTGCCTTTTCACACCTCTAACGTGATTGAGACTGAGTATACTTCTTTCTCCTTTGAAGAATTCACTTCTATGGCTCCGAACTTGGTAAATATGGTAGAAAAACAAGATATGCCTAAGGATTATTGTATTGCATTTGACCATAGTGAGACTATTAGAGCACTCGATGGGCCTTTATACATGGTTGCGAAGGTTAAAAACATACCTTGTCGTGGTGCTCTTGTTGATCCTTCTTGCATGGTTAATGTTATCACTAAGGAATATCTCTTCACTTTACGATTGTATAAACCGATATATGATGCCTCTAATGTAGTTGTGAAGTTATTTGATGGATTCCCTTTTCCTAGCATTGCCTCTATCACCCTTCCTATTGAAGTTCATACTAAATCTATGGATGTTGACTTTGTTATCATACCCTCTTCCAAGCAATTCCATGTGAAGTTGGGCTATCCTTGGCTATCTTTCATGAAGGCTATTTCTTCTTGAATCCATAAGTGTTTGAAATTTCCTCACAATGGCAAAGTCATAAATGTGAACCATAGCTTATTTAGATCATCTAAAAGAAGCCCTGGTGTTCCTATTGATTTCTTTTGGCCTAAGCAATTTCAATCTCTTCCATCCAGGAGTGATATTCTTTTTCAATCTTATAAAAAATGGAAGAAAGGTATGATCTTATCCTTACGTCAACCTAGATCCCCAACACTTGACATTCCTATCATACTTGAAGATGAAGTTCTTCCCTCATGGATAGAACTAATCTTCCTCCTAAGGAAGATCTTCAATCTATTCCTATGGATGTGACTATGCCTTCTCCTAAGAAGAACAACAATATTCCTCCTAAGGTTAGACCTGTACCTCCTCCTCATGATGGACTGGGTCTTCTTCCTACACCTAACATTCCTCCTTTATATGGTGCATTTCCACCTCCTTCCTCTTATAGAGAGAAGAGACTCCCTTCTCCCCTTGTCCAACCTAAAAGACCTCAACCTAAACTGTCAACTATCAAAGAGAGAAACATTCCTACTTTTTCAAATATTCCTCCTCCTTCTTAGTATTCCACTAAGACTTGATAGAATTGTTGTGTGAGAGAATGCCGACAAAGACATCATGCTCAAGCTCATGAAGTTGTCCCTCAAACTATTCCATCTCTTAAAACTCCAATAGTTTACATTATTCCCTTTTCTCCTAAACAAGATGTTGAACCTAGCTCTTCAAATCATAAGTTGCCAAAAACATGTGATGGTTTTACTCCTATTCATGTTCGTGCTCCTCTTTCTATAAATCTTGATGAAGAAATGAGTGAAAATGTTATTCATGATGGCAATACAACTCCTAATGCTTCTAATAGTGATTATGAATATGTTGATGTGGACAAGCATTTATCAACTGAATTTTCATGAACCCTAATCCTAGCTCCTAGAGTCAAACAAACTGACTTACTACATGAGCATAGTCCTTGTTTGAATCTTGTGATAGCTCCATCTATTGGGCTCAATGTCCCTCCCCTGGCATGTTTCTCGCCTTCCTGAAATAGTGATCAACAAGATCAAGAGGCAGATGTCATGCTAGATTAGGAATATTAGCACTATAGATCTTCTCTCTCTCCCCTTTCTTTCTCTTTTGTGACAATTCTTCTATGTGTATCCCTATTCTTCTATTTTTCCCTTAATGTCTATTCGGGGATGATGCAAAGCATTGAGATCTTTTCTTATTCTCTTTCATGTTGACTCAAAAGACTCTTGTCTTCCTTTTTTTCCAAGGAAGTTTCCTTTCTTTAGGGAATGACAATTATTACATGCATATACATATATGATATAGATGAGTTATCATACAACATATTGACCATGAGGAAAGTGAAAATACCTCATGTTTTGTGTTCATTATCCTTGGGTTTATTCCTCACTTGGGGGCTAAGTCCTTGTGATAATGTGCTCCTTCTCTTCTCTCTCTCTTTGGTGTACCCTACCTTAAAGCAATCACTCCCAATAAGGCATGTGAAATTGCTTTAACATGGGGGCATACACTCTACTCATATTTTCCTTTTTGATACTTAGAATTATTTAGTAAACTCAGCTTTGCTTTATAATTTTGGGTATCTTTTTTGTGACTCATAGTGAGGGGAACCTTGCTACTTGCAGTCATGGTTTTCCCCTTCTTGATCTTCCCTTTTACTTTGTCAATCAAAGTTGTAAGATCCTAAGTCCACTAGGGGCTTGGTGCATCTTGCCTCCTTGATGTGGTAGAAGTCTTTCAATCTTGTTTCCTTGTACTTTATCGGTAGTATTAGCGTGCGCTCATACTCTTTCTAAAGTGGGGGCTAAATGTAGCATCATAAAATTGTGACCCTTGTAATTTTCAACCACATTAGGGTCCTCACGCATGCGAATCAAATCCCTAAGCCTGATCGAAGACCGTAGACTTGCTTGACACCTAAAAATTATATTTTTCTTGCCCTCTGCACTACCCAAACTGCATCATGTCCTAGAAAAAAGGGCAGGACAGGGGCATGGTGCCCCTTACCCCCCTAGGACAAGGGCGCCATGCCCCTGTCCTCCTAGGATAGGGGTGTGGCGCCCATTTCCCCTTCCCTATTTTGAGGTAGGACTCTTCAAATTGTGCTTTGGTGGTTGTGTATAGAGTGAGAAAACTCCCCCAGTATCGCCTTGTGACGGAAAATCAATCAATTAGCTCTAATTCACAAGTATATAAGTCGCATTTTCCCTCTCATTTGGATAAGTGATAAGGCAGGCATAAGTTCAAGCATTCAAGTATCCCTTTCAAGCATTGAGCATCTCAAGTCTCCTTTCAAGGTTAGGTGTTGAATTCAAGTCATGGATTCAACCATTGAAGAGGAGATTCATTCCAACATTCAACTTCATACAAGCAATTCTATCAACATTTCTATCACAAGCTCCCTTGAGGTGATTTACATTTTAGTCTTTCATTTACATTAACTTGCAAGTACTTCCTTTCATCATTTGGTTAATTACAAAACAAGGGTTTGACCTGAAGGCACCCCCAATCCCAACCCCTTTTCCTCTCTTTTATGTGTGTAGGTTGCAGGTGTGCAACTATACTTTCATATTTGGACTACATTTGTAGAGGTGGAAAAACCCTTTTCATTTTGCTGATTTTTTAGAGGAGCGTGTACACTTTCGCCACGGTTTGGGCAACTTTTCCTCAAATTCATAGGATGGATTCATCTCAACATATTATTTCCAGATTGAGGTGCACAACTAAATCCTACACTTTTATCTCGAGTTATGATCAGATCTTTGTCACTTTTTCACTTAGTCATAAGTACGCAATTAAATCAATTCAATCTCATTCCAGAAGAGGAGATTGACTTACCATTCTTGTATCACTCAGAATTCAATCTCCTTCTCTAGAGGTTGAATCTAGTGTATTTTCCCCCCTCTTCTAATGTAATGCATGAAATTTTTTTGAAGGGAAATCTAAAGTGAAACTTTCATCTCTCCTCGGAGGGAAGAAAAGATTTCCTCTAGATCTCTCATTTGCTCATTTTCCCCAACATTATATAAATTAGCCTTGAATAAATTATAAAAGAAACTGATACTCACACCTAGTTGTAGAAACTACAAGGCATGCGGAATTGATGTTGTTATAATCTCACCCTTAGGTGTTAGGGTTTAGGTAGATCCGGAGAAAATAGAAATTAAAAATTATATGCAGATACAAACACAAAAGATGAAGAAAAATGCATAACACAAATAACACAGAGATTTAACGTGGTTCACCCAAGATGGGCTACATCCACCAAATACAATCATCGAATCTTTTCTTATTATCCAGTAAATTAGTACAACACCATTACAATGCCTTTACATTCTAGCCGCTTATAATAAGTGATTTTTAGGGCAACACTCAAAGTCAGTTATTTTTAGGGTTTTCTTACAACGTCAATTTTTCCAACAACAAAAAATGCCAAAATTTTCCTCGGGGGCTATGCCCCCAAACCCCCACTAAGTCGAGGGTTGTGTCCCCAAACCCTAGTGAGGATACATGACTAGTGTACAATAATTTTCTAATCAATCGCCACATATCAAGAATCTCCCACTTGGAGATTGATCAGGCTCCACACCAAATAATCTCCCACTTGGAGACTAATCAGGCTCCACACCAAATAATCTCCCACTTGGAGACTGATCCTAGATGACACTTCTAAATTTGCAGCTCCCACTAGATAAAACTCCTGGAATTGGTTGTTCTTTAATTCCGTAGTTTTCAATCAAGAAGGCTAAGAGAAACTAAGGAGGAAATCAGCTTCTCTCATGGGACTACCTTCGTAAACATATCTATAGGATTATCACTTGTATGAATCTTCTCAAGTCGTAACTGGGCATCCTAAAAAAGAAACTGTATGAAGTGGTACCTGAGCTGAATATGTTTTGTCCTTAAATGAAGAGAATAATTATTTGCAAGATGAATAGCACTCTAGCTATCAGTATACAATGGGCTATCCTCCTACATTTGGCCCAATTTCTCTAGAAAATGTTGTAACCAATTCATCTCCTTGCTAGCTTCAGTAGCAATGACATACTTAGCTTTAGTGGTTGAAAGTACAACAACCTTTTGCAGTCTATAAATCCAACTAACTGTAGTTCCCCCTACAGTAAAAACATACCATGTAGTACTCCTCCTTGTATCAAGATCACCTATGAGATCAGAGTCAACATATCCATGTAGATCAACATTTGATCCTTGGAAACATAATGCCTTGCTAGTAGTACCTCTCAAATACCTAAGAATCTATTTGACAACATTCCATTGTTCCATTCCTGGATTGCTCATAAACCTACTCACAACTCCCACTTCATGTGCAATATCTGGCCTTGTGCATACCATCATATACATCAGACTACCAACAACTGTTGAATACAAGATGTTAGACATTTACCTCTTCCTGTGTCTTCAGACATATCTCCTTAGTCAATTTAAAATGACTAGCCAAAGGTGTACTAACTGCTTTTGCATTCTACATGTTAAATCTGGTCAACACCTTCATTATATACTCACTTTGGGACAAAGTTAACGTTCTATTTTTCCTACCCCATAAAATCCTCATACCAAGGATTTTCTTAGCTGCACCCAAATCCTTCATATCAAATGAATTTGCTAATTTCTGTTTAAGTTTATTTATATGTTGCATGTTAGACCCAACAACAAGCATGTCATCAATATAAAGTAACGGGATAATATAACTGCCATTATCCAATCTCTTAAAATAAACACAATGATCAAAGTGACATCTGTGGTAACCTTGTTCAGCCATGAAACTATCAAATTTTAAATACCATTGTCGGGGTACTTGTTTTAGGCCATACAGACTCTTCTCCAACCTACACATTGAGTCCTCCTTACCTTTGACCTCATACCCCTGTGGTTGCTACATGTAGATTTCCGCCTCCAAATCCCGATGGAGAAAAGCAGTTTTAACATCTAGTTGTTCAAGATGCAAGTCTTCAGCAACCACAAGACTTACAATAGTTCAAATTGAAGTCATTTTTATAACTAGAGAAAATATTTCATCAAAATATATACCTTTTTTCTACGCAAAACCTTTAACCATGAGTCTAGCCTTATATCATTTTTGTCCTCCATCCTCCTCCTTTAGCCTATAAATCCATTTATTTGGCAAGGCTCTTTTTCCTGTAGGTAATGGAACTAAGTACTAGGTCTGATTCTTCATCAAGGAATCCATTTCCTCTTTCATGCCTAGCTCCCACTGCTTTTTGGCATCCACTTGCATTGCTTCTTCATATCCTTCTAGTTCACTAGATTTAGTTAATAAAATAGAATACAAAGAAGAAGAAAATATTTCAGGAGGTCCTCATAGAATGTCTAACACTTGGAGGAGTTTGTGGGATATTTTGTTGCTGCTGAGCATCATGTACCAATGGCATTTTATTTTCTGGAATCTCATCCAGCGCCACATATTCCTTTTTGGCTTGTTCATGCTTCTTTTCTCGCATTTGTTCTTTATACATGACCTTCTCATTGAATATAACATCTCTACTTCTAATTATTTTCTGATTTTCAAAATCTCATAACCAATAACCAAAGTCATCCATTCCATATCCAATGAAGGTACATTTTTTAGATTTAGCATCAAGCTTGCTTCTATTCTCTTTATCAAAATGGACAAAAGTTTCACAACCAAAGGTTTACAGAAAAGAACAATTTACCTTTTTATCAGTCCATTCCTCCTTTGGAATGCCACCATCCAAAGGGTTTCAAGGCCCTATGTTTATCAAATAAACAATAGTATGTACAACATCTACCCAGAAATGCAGGGGCAGTCCAATATGCAATCTCATGCTCCTAGCATGCTCCATGATTGTCCTATTCATTCTCTCAGACACACCATTTTCTTGTGGAGTTTCGGGAACCATCTTTTGCCTTCAGATTCCATTGAAAGAATAGTAATATTCAAATGCTTTGTTGCAATACTCACCTCCATTATTATATTTTACACACTTCAACCTTTTTCCCATTTCATTATCAACCAAAGAATTCCATTTCTTAAACATTTCAAAAACATTTGATTTCTATTTTAGGAAATATAGCCATGTTTTTCTAGTTGCATCATCTATAAAAATAACACAATAACAAGAGCCACCAAGAGATGATACCTGAGTCGGTCCCCATACATATGAATGCACAAGCTCTAATTTCTCACTCTTCTTCTCTTTTCCAACCTTGATAAATCTGACTCTTTTTTGTTTACCATAAACACAATTGTCATAGAATTCTAAATCAATCTGCTTCAATCCTAGCCACAAATTTTTAGAGTGAAGGATTTTCATCCCTTTCTCGCTCATGTGCCCAAGTCTATGGTGCCACATTTTTGAATCTATCCTTGCAACATCTATTGTAGTTGTCCTTGCAACAACTTTTTTTGTAGTAGCTAAGGTAGAATAAGTATTACAGTGTATAAATTCAATGTACCTACCTTTGCACCTTTAGCTACTACTAATGCACCTTTAGTGACCTTCCAAAAAGTATCTGTAAAGGTAACTATGCAGCCTTCACCACCCAGTTGTCCTGCATAAATTAAATTTTTTAAATTAGGAACATGCCTTACCTCCTGCAACAACTAGTCATTTCCATTCTGCAACTTGATTGTTATCTTGCCTTTTCCAACAATAATAGGGCTCATCATCACCCAGATATACCTGTCCAAAATCATCTTGAACATAATCTAGAAAATATTTTCTATGGGGTGTAGCATGATATAAAGCCCCTAAATCTATTACCCAAGAATCATTAACATTATCTAAACATAGGATCAAGGCATCTTGTAAAGTATTACTTGCAACATTAGCTTCCTTACTATCATCTTCATTTCCATCTCCTTGTTTTTATTTTCCTGAGATCAACAATCTTTCTTTAGATGTCCTGGCTTTCCACAGTACTAGCAATATTTTCTTCCTTTGGATTGAGAGCGACCTTTATTTGACTTCCCTCGTGACTTCTCACACCCAAGGCCTTTTCCTTTTTCCTTTGATCTTTCCTTGTTCTCAATATTCAAAACAGTTCCTGATGATGTTGAAGTCTCACTTGTGCTTTTCTATCGCATTTCCTCGCTTAGTATACCACCAACTACATCATCAAATTTCAAAGTATTTGAACCAAAGACAGAGTTACTCACAACCATAACCAAGCTATTCTAGCTTTCTAGCAAAGAACATAAAATTAGGAGAGCCCTAACCTCTTCATCAAAGTTAACATTTACAGAAGTCATTGGCTGATAACTGTATTCAATTCATTTAAATGTTCTGCTACAGATCCTCCCTCACTCATTTTTATATTAAACAAATGCTTCATAATAAATACCTTATTCAAAGTTCAAGGTTTCTCATATAGTTTATCTAGTGCTACCATTAGATCTGAAGTCGTTGTTTCTTTTGATATATTAAATGCTACAAATGATGCAAGACACAATCGAATGGTTCCTAGTTCCATTCTATGCAGAATATCTCAATCTTCATATGACACCACGATCAGTTTCTTTGATTTTCTTTCCAGTGGCTGCCATAGATCCTTTTGATATAGGTAATCCTCCATCTACATTTTCCATAACTTATAATTTTGGTCGTTGAACTTCTCAACCTTGAGTTTGGTTTCATCCATTACTCCCACTCAAAACTGAAAGTCCCTACCAATTTATAGAAATATATGGCTCTGATACCAATTGTTAGGGTTTAGGAAGATCCAGAGAAAATACAAATTAACAATTATATACAGATACAAACACAAAAGATGAAGAAAAATGTATAACACAGATAACACAGAGATTTAATGTGGTTCACCCAAGATGGGCTACATCCACCAAACATAGCCATCGAATCTCTTCTTATTATCCAGTAAATTAGTACAACACCATTACAATGCCTTTACATTCCAATCACTTATAATAAGCAATTTTTAGGACAACACTCAAAGTCAGTTATTTTTAGGGTTTACTTACAATGTCGATTTTTCAACAACAAAAATGCCAATCTTTTTCCTTGGGGGCTGTGCCCCCAAACCCCCACTAAGTCGGGAGCTACGCCCTTGAACCTCAATGAAGATACATGATGAGTGTACAATAATTTCTTGATCAGTCACGACATATCAACATTAGGGACCTAGCTTTTCATCTATATTCTCTCTTTCTTTGATGTTCTCATTTTATGGTTGGAAATGGCGAATAGATTGAAAGTAAAAGATTACAAAGAACCAAGAAGCCACATAGAGTTTATTGTGATTGCTTGAAAGAGTTAGTACATCATCATGTTGAATCCCAAAACTCAACGCAACCTGCAAGAAATTCTAGGAAAACCAAAAATATCAATGAGTTGTGTGAATCCGATTGGAACCCTTGCAAATGCTTTTAAAAGACTATGGAGGAAAATTCACAAAAGATAGAAAAAGCATTTCCCTTCCATGCTAGACACACCTAACCATCAAAGTAAAACAATGAAAATAAAAATATTATAAATGTATACACATAAAAATGGCTATGAGCAATTAAATAAATATTTAATATTTATTTAATAATTATTCTTCTATTAAATAGTTAATTTGAAAAGATTAATTTATTTAATTTCATGTCCTTCTATTAATTAATTTAATTGAAACATTTTATTATATAATTCATTTATCCTTTTCCTCTAATCAATTAATTAAATATCTAATATTTAATTATTCCTTTAATCAATTAAATATCTAATATTTAATGGTTATTCTTCTATCCTATAGTCTCAAATATTAAATAATTTCTTAATTATTTAATCCCTTTTCAAACTCACCTTCCATCTCCACTTCATCTTTCCTTTGCCAACTCATCCATCATGTGGCTAGATTAATTCAACAAAATTAAAATAAATAAAACATTTATTAGCCACTTATCTCCAACTTCCAAAATAAATGAAATATTGTGTACATACACATATTTCTTAACCTTCTTCTATATTCTCTCCAACATACCTATATCTTAGGAAGGACTTGAGTCCACTTGTCTTCTCATGCCTAAATCTTCTCCAACCATCCCTAGATTCTCTCAGTCAGCAACCTAGTCAAGGTGAGATGAGTGACACTTGTCTTCTCTTTCCCCCTTTCTCTCAACCTTCACCTTTTCTCACAGCCATCCAAATCTACAGATTGGATCATGAACATTAATCCAGGACACATCATCTTATCCTCTCAAAGTCTATAAATATGGGAGTTTGAGTTGAGAAAGAGTTAGTCTTCAAGTGAGCTTTCAAGTTAACAATTTGAGTAAACCTATGCATCCATGAGTTTTAATCTTGAAGCAATTTAGCAATTTATCATTTCTCATTTAGCATAATCATTTAGCTTTAAGTAATTTGCATTGCACATCATAGTATCAATTAACTATCAGTTATCAGTCCATTCTTCATATGCCATCTTGGAAGCTATTAATGCTTGTTTGAGAGCAAATCATCTACAACCAGGAACAGTGGAGTTAGGACACAATGAGACTTAAATCATGAAGGTAAAAATAATGTTTTTATTTTAATATTCATTTCATGTAGTTTCATTGGTTGAGTTTGGATTTCCTATAGCATTTCCTTTGTATTTTGTGAAACTAACATGTTGCAGGTAGTATTTTGATGATGAAATTCAAGTCAACACAATAAATATAAAAAATTTAAGACTTATTAAATATGGACACACCTTAGAGGATATTGTTGTAGTCGTGTTTCCTTTTTCTTCCTTATGATTGTATTTGGACTATTTCACATTTTAGAGTATCTCTTGAAGGAAAAAGTAGGCTCAATGCAAAGGTCATCCAATGATTTCACTCTGGATATGACTATGAATGTCAGACCTTATCTTTTGATTGTTCCAATATCAGTCATTACCTTCTAGAGTGTTAAACCTTGGGATTTGTGCACTATAATAGCACATGCCATACTAAATATAACATACAAATATAATTTTTTAAACAACTAATATAAAAAAAAGAAAAAATATTTTACAAATTATAATTAAATAAAAAAATTAATTTTTTTTATTAATATTCTTTTAAACTAAATTTTGTCTACTTTATTTTAAGAAGATAATAATCTAAATTATTATTTATTAAAAATAAAATAGTAAAACAATTCAAATATTGTAAAAATTAACATAAAATGATTGTATTATAAAAAAATATTGTATCTTTAAAATTTAAAATAATTGAACGTTTATTATTTATTTTAAAAAAATTTATGAATAGGCCTTCTCTATTAATTAAAAATATTAAAGTACATATCCACACAAAAAAGTTGGGGGATACAAGATCATTTAAATATAATATTATAATTTACAATATCAAACTTCAAACTAATTATTTATATAAAATGAAAAAACAAGACTATTTTAAAAATATTTCTTTTGTATACCCATGTCACATCACCTTTGATTTTTTCAAGGAAATTCAAATTCCTTGAATCTCCCCATGCATTCTCTTCCCAAGGAATTTTTAATTCCTTTATCCATTTAATCTTCACACAAATCCTTTATTTTGGAATTTTTAATTCCTATCTCCTTTCCCCAAGGAATTTTATATTCCTTTTTATTCTCCCAATACACCTTGATCCATGTCTTCCATCCTAAATCAATCTCAACCCTTCATACCAAAATCCATTATGGCCCTCCATTGGCTTCCTCTAATCTATAAATTGGAGTCTTATTTCCTCACAAATCACTACATGGAATCTTCTTATAATCTTATGTTTTCCCTTTCTGATAGTTCTGATACTTAATGTTAAGTACATATGCCAAGCTAACAAGATGAGAGGGGGGGGTGAATCATACAAACTTAATTTTTCATAAAAACAACAGATTCAACCTCGGTAACATATACTTCAGTAATATAACCAAAACTGCTAAACATGCAAACTCAAAAGCATATAAACATCATAACACTCATAACACCAGATTTAACATGGAAACCCAAATAGGGAAAAACCATTGTGGGATTTTGGACCCGCTAAGAAATCTACTCTTCTAGAGTATGCTCGGTTAAAAACAAATCCTGTTAAAGATTACAAACACATTGCTAGATGTGACCCGGTTAAGGGATTTCCCTTAGATCTGTTAAGATCTTCACCTTGTTAGAACTGACCTTGTTAAAGGATTTCAAACACTCAATCAGAATGTCATCTTGCTAGAGGGTTTTACAAATAAAATTGTTAAGTCCACTCGGTTAAGAGATTTTCTATCACTTCACAAAATAACAGTAATAAAAATCTATCTGCAACTTCACATTCAAAATGCTAAAGCAGATTCTTATTTGCTCAATACAATAGGACTTATCTTGTCCATCTGTTGGGCTCTATACTCTGTTATTCAAAATAGGTCTTCAAGCTTCAGGGCTCGGTAATCACTATGTAGCATCCCTGTGCATACACTTGCCCGCATACATTGTTTATCAACAGTTCCTTATTTATAAACAATTCACCAATCGCTTAATCTCCTTGATCACATTTCCCATGATCAATTATAGCCATCAGATCTTTAAAATTTGACCAGGTTCAATGTATCCTTCGATCTGAAAATGTTTTACCCCGCTTTGGAACTTGCATACATTTCTTGGAACTTGTGCTAGGGTATTGCGGTTCAATATGAGTTGTAGATCTTCCTATCGATTTTCCTTTACCATAGATTCTTTAACAAACTTCATGCATGGCACACCAATCATTTAATCAATTCCAGCTCATCAGCTTCCTTCATTAAATAATGCTTTTATTCATTCAATGTATTCTGTTATTACTCGGTTGCAACTCGGTAAATACTAAACTTCACTCGGTAGACATTCTACCTTCATTAACCAATAGCGATAAGCTTAGGGTTTACCGACTAGGTTCCTTAGGGTTTATCGACTAGGTTCTTTGCTCGGTAACATAGTATAGTATTAACCTTACAATCAACAACATATGTAGGATATCAAAACAATCTAAAGATCATGATCTCATCATTGTCTAACTCGATAATAGTTGCCCATTGAATAACTTATTCCTCCCCTTATTCATCACATTCTTTTTGTGCCTTTTACCGACATCTTTATACTCATCAAATCATACTTCTTAAGATATGGAAATATCATACTGAATTAGAAAATCAATTTCTTGACATCAATGACAAAATAATAATATTAAGATAGTAAACATCCTTAATTAGTTATATCCATATTCATCAACAAACTTCTCAATATCCTTATTGAAATGCCAACAATCTCCCCTTGTCTATTATAATGCCAACAATCTCCCCCTTTGGCATTGATGGCAAAACCAATTGATTTGACCTATTCGATTCAGATTGTTGTGAGATTTTAAAATGCTCCCCCCTGTCATTAGTCTTCTCCCCCATACATTAGTCTTCTCCCCTTTTCTTCAGTCTTCTCCCCCTTTGACAACAATGCGAAAAAGTAAAGAACTAAAACATAATTTCTTCCTGTATGAAGTGATTTCCTGTTGTTATGTGTCAACCTAGTCTCGGTCAAAGCATTTTGTCTTCAATTCCTATTCCTTGTATTTGTTTCCTGCACACCTTTATAAAACATCCTAAAGTGTGTAAATAAGCATCAATCCACACATAATATTCTATAGATTCATCAAATTGATGCTTTCACCGAACTCGATCAGTGAATGGAAGATAGGGGTAGGACCCCTAACTTACTTATGAGATACTCAAAATTGTCCCTTGGTAGTGGCTTGGTAAAGATATCTGCTATTTGTTCCTTTGTGCTAACATACTCCAACACCACTTTCTTCTCTTGAGCTTCTTCTCTAAGATAATGATATTTGATAGAGATGTGCTTTGTCTTAGAGCACATAACAGGATTCTTTGAAATGTTAATGACACTAGTATTGTCACAGAATATAGTTGTTTGATCCATGCTATGTTGGTACAATTCAATGCTGTAGCAACATATTCAGCTTCTGCTATTCACTGTGAAACACATCCTTGTTTCTTGCTAAACCAACTCACTAGTCTTTCTCCTAAAAAGAAAGCTCCTCCACTTGTGCTTTTTCTGTCATCAATGTTGCCTACCAATCAACATAAGTATAAACTTTTAAATCAAAGTCATTTCCTTTCTTATATACTAAGCCATAATCTTTATTGCCTTTCAAGTATCTAAAAATTCTCTTGATTGATGTCATGTGTGTTTCCTTGATAGTTTACAACATATTGTAGCATGATGTGAACAACATATTGTAGCTTTCCAATCATGGATCGGTAAAGTGTCTCATCAACAGATGCAGATTCATCATTCCTTGATAGTTTGCAGTTGGTAGTCATAGGAGTACTTACTGGTTTTGAATCCTCCATTCTAAATTTCTTCAAGATTTCCATTATGTACTTGGATTGAGTAATGAAAATCTCATTTTTCATTTGTAGTATCTGTAAACCTATAAAATACTTTATCTCACTGATTAATGACATCTCAAATTCTTTGCTCATTTCATTTCCAAAGTTCTTGCATAGAGAGTCATTTCCACAAAAGATAATATCATCAACAAATATTGGTAAGATCAATACTCCATTTTCATCATTCTTCATGTACATGTTACTGTTTTCACTTGTTCTTATAAAACCAATCTTGATTAAATAAGAGTGCAATCTTTCATACCATGCTCTAGGTACTTGTTTCAGACAATATTAAGCTTTGTTCAATTTACATACCTGATCTTTATTCTTGTCTTCAACAAATCCTTCAGGTTGTTCAATAAAAACTTCTTCTAATATACCATTCAGAAATGCAGATTTGACGTCCATTTGATATACCATGAAATTCTTGTAAGCAGCATATGCCAACAATGTTATTACTCCTTTAATTCTTGCCATAGGTGCAAAAGTCTCACCATAATCAATTCCTTCTTCTTGGGCATAACCTTTGCAAACTAGTTGATGTAGAGGTACGGTTCAAACAACTTGAAAATGCCTTCAAGTTACTCACTTTCTACAATAAGTGACAATTCCCCTCACTTAGGAATCTCTGCAACCAGACCTCACACCTTTATGAGCATCATATCAATATCTCAACACATTAATTTTAATCCCCATAACCCACACTGGGACATTATGTAAAGGTTATCAAAATTGGCTATCAAACCCCACAGGCAAAGTGCTCAAAACTTGCTCAAGTTGCTCACGACTCCTCCCAATTGATTTTTAGGCTTTCAAAGGTTCAAAATAGGTTTTAAAAGTTCCAAATACCACAAGAGATACAAAACAACCCTTTGGTTTGGTACCCCAAGACTCCAAGGCAACAAAGCCCAATTTGGCACTACAAGCCTACTAACCCACAAAACCAACTTTGTAGAATTACTCAAAAAAATATCCAAAGGAATATTAGTTTTTATTTGACACACCTTATACTATACTATGGACAGCACTTTTTCCAAAGGGGTAGATCTTGGAACATCCAATAAACCCTACTTCTAAGAAACCCTCATGTAGGACTAGAAGGGCTAAATAAGGCAGTTAATGAAGGAAGTACCCTTTAGACATGAAACCATAGAAAAATAACAACTTAAGAACCTTAGGGAATCCAAATACACAGCAATTCCAAGGTTCTAGACTCTAGTTTGCAATCCATCAAAAGTTATGGGGACTGTTGTGTCTTTTTACCACTTTTGCATTACCAGCCACATAGAGATGTCTGGCTTCTTTTAATTCATGCTCTTTCCAAACACTTCCTCCAGGTCTGAAACAAATAAAATCTTAAATTACATCCCCAAATATTCCATCCAACCAAGTTTTTAGATTTTTTCCATGGTTAAAATGGAAGAAAAGGGAAAAGAAAAGTGAAACCCTAGGTTTATGCCCTTTCACGGGCTGTCTTCACTAAAACTTCAATATCTCGCTTATTTCTCCACTTCCAATGCTCTGTTTGGACTCAAATGAAAGGTATCTCACTCCTCTAACTCACGATGAAATAATTTTATAGTTTTTAGATCGTACAAGCCTGTACCAACTAAAATAACAGCGAATGTGCAGCAAAATACAGAATTTTTTATTGCTTCAAATTATCAACTTTCACCATATCCAACCAACAACCCTCCAAATTGGTTTTTTGAGGCATTATATATCCATCCCAACATGTTCCAACTGAAATCAGGTGGTTTTTAATGTTAGGATATGATTTTAACAACTTTTCAAAAAGTTGTTCACCAATATTGACAACATTTTGTCAATTTTTGACAATTTTGTATTTTGCCAACAAACTATCTTCAAACACAGACCTAGGAGCCTAAACATATTATTTTGGACCTAATTAGACCAAAATACACTTGAATCACTAAATCCACACATCCTAAGTCCTTTTGACCATAGTTGACCATAGGGTTTATAAAGCACCCTAGGCCACTAGGCCTTACAAAAATGGACTATGAGGACTTTATTATCAAAACTAAACATGAGCATGGGATTCTAATATCCCTTACAGAACCTTGAAACAAAAACATGAAGTTCATTGAAGAGGAAATGATTAATTTTAGTCTTGTGCCCCTGCACCATGCTCCCGGGTGGGCTGATCTCATTTCCACATGAGATAAGTTGGTCCAATGAAGTACCATGCTTCAGAATCTCTGCCTCATCCATCCATATAGCCTCTTCAATAGGGTTTCCTACCCATTTCACAAGGTATTGTTTGTACTCTTTGTCTCTGGTCTTCTTGATGACTTTCTCATCAATGATTTTCTCAAGTTTCTTTGGTGCATGATGAGGTATGGCAGCCATATCCTCTTGAACTTCTTCAATCTGAAAGTCCATACCTGCAACAACATTACCTTTATATGGTGTTAGATCACATACATTGAAAATAGGAGAAATACCAAGATTATGAGGAAGAGCAATCTCATAGGCATTCTACCCATGCTTCTTCAACACTTTGCAAGGACCCACTTTCTTCATGAGTAACTTAGTGTGCTTCCCCTTTGGTAATCTTTCCTTCCTCAAATACACCCACACCATATCATCCACTTGAAATTGCACATCTCTTCTCTTCTTATCAGCAATCTCCTTGTACTTTTGATAGCTCTTTTCAAGTGCCAATCATACTTGATCATGGATCTCCTTCATGCTATCAGCAAATTGCTCTCCATGAGCACTAATCTACCCATCGTGTGGAAGATCCCTCAACTCAAGAATGCCTCTTAGGTTTTGACCATACACAATTTGAAAAGGATTCCTTCCTATACTTCTATTCACTAAATCATTGAAAGCAAACTCAGCCTGTGGAAGTACAACATCCCACTTCTCACCATATTGCTTGGTTAAACATCTTAATAGGTTTCCCAAGGACCTATTCACAACTTCAGTTTGCCCATCTATTTGTGGGTGGTAGGCTTAACTAAAGTTCAAGTTTGTTCCCAACCTCTTCCATAAGGTTCTCCAAAAATGGCCTATGAACTTCACATCCCTGCCAGACACAATTGTCAGTGGAAGTCCATGAATTCTCACAATTTCCTTGAAAAACAAATTGGCTACATAAGTTGCATCACTTGTGCTCTTACATGGAAAGAAATGTGCCATCTTACTGAACCTATCAACAACAACAAAGATGCTATCAAATCCCTTTTGAGTCCTAGGCAGCCCCATGACAAAATCCATACTACAACTTTCCCAAGGCCTTGTAGGTATGGGTAATGGTTGATACAAACTAGCATTGGTGGAAGTACCCTTAGCCTTTTGACAAATGCTACATGTCTCTACAAATATTCTCACATCAACCTACATTTTAGGCCAATAATAATGTCTTCTTACCTGCTCAAGAGTTTTATCCAAACCAAAATGTCCACTCATGCTTCCACAATGCTTTTCTTTCATAATGTTGTCTCTCATAGAACACCTAGGAATGCACAATTGATGTCCTTTGAACAACAAACCATCTTGGATCAAGTAATCAGCATATTCAACATGGTAAGCCTCTGAAAAATCAGAACAAACTTTGTAGATTTCATGAAAGTCTTCATCACCTTCATACATACCTTTCAAGGAGTCAATCCCCACACTCTGTAACTTCACCTCTTGCACTATCAAGGATCTTCTACTCAAGGCATCTACCACCTTGTTTGCAATTCCCTTTTTGTGTTTTATGGTAAAGGTATATGCTTGGATAGATTCTACCCACTTCATGTGCTTGTGACTCAACTTCTCCCGGTTGTTCAAGAAGCTAAGTGCTTGATTGTCTGTAAAAACAACAAACTCTTTTGGAAGGAGGTAATGCCTCCACTTTTTCAAAGCTTGTACAAGTGTATACATTTCCAAATCATATGAGGAATACTTTCTCTTTGCCTCATTAAGTTTCTCACTAAAGAATGCAATGGGTCTACCCTCTTGACTCAAACAGCCCCTATTGCAACATTAGATGCATCACATTCAATAGTAAAAACCTTTTGAAAATCTAGAAAAGCAAGTATAGGCTGCTTTGCTACCTTTTGTTTGAGACTTTGAAAAGCCTCCTCCACCTCCTTGGTCCACACAAACTTGCACTTTTGTCCTCCCTTGATTGTATCTAGGATAGGTGCACAAACTTGGCTAAAACCTCTTATAAACTTCCTGTAAAAGGAAGCCAAGCCATGGAAGCTTCTAACTTCAGTCATTGACCTTGGAGAAGGCCAATTCAAGATGCTCTCCACCTTCTCAGGATCCATCTTGACACTTCCACCTGAAACAATGAAACCAAGACACACTAACTCTTCCTGCATGAAAAGACACTTGTCAATATTGATTAGGAGCTTAGCCTCTTGCAATCTTTTAAGGACCAAATTCAAATGATGCACATGTTCATCTCTATTCTTACTGAATATGAGAATATCATCCAAGTAAACAATGACAAATTTACCAAGAAAAGGTTTCAATACCTTATTGATGAGTCTCATGAATGTACTAGGTGCATTGGACAAACCAAAGGGCATAACCCTCCATTCATAGAGGCCTTAATTAGTCTTGAATGCTATCTTCCATTCATCTCCAGCCCTTATTCTGATTTGATGGTATCCACTCTTCAAATCCACCTTTGAATACCACCTTGCACCCCCTAGATGATCCAACAAGTCCTCAATCCTAGGCATAGGGAACCTATACCTGATAGTGATCCTATTAATGGCCCTTGAGTCCATACATAACCTCCATGTACCTTCTTTCTTAAGTGCTAGCATGGCTGGAACAACACATGGACTCATACTTTTAGAAATCAAACCCTTATTTAAGAGTTCCTGGATTTGTCTTACCATTTCCTCATTCTGTTGGGGTGTTAACTTATAGGCAGCCTTATTGGGAAGTGTAGCCCCTGGAATTAGATCAATGTTATGGCTAATCTCTCTAATAGGAGGTAAGGAATCAGGTAACTCCTTGGTTACAATGTCTTTGTAGGTCTCAAGCAAATCAGCCACCTCCTTTGGTCCTACCCTCCTAGATTCTTCCTTCTTTTTGTGCACCTTCTTTTCTTCCTATTTTGGCAACACAACCAAAGCATAACAAGGAGTATCCTCCTCTTTCAAGCATTCTAAAAAATCTTTCTCACTTACAAACATGATTTTAGAGTCTTTCGCTTCTTCACCATTATCAGGTAGGGGTGGTAAAGTTACCTTCTCACCTTTATACTAGATGGTGTATGTGTTCTTCTCACCATCATGCCTTGAGTTCATGTCATATTTCCATGGCCTTCCAAGCAGCAAATGACATGCATCCATGGGTACAATGTCACAAAGTACCTTGTCTTTGTACTTGCCAATAGAAAACTCCACCCATGCTTGTTCTTCAATGATGGTTTGCTGCCCCTTTGTAAGCCATGATACCTTGTAGGGTCTTGGATACTTAATCCTCTTCAATTTCAGTTTCTCTACTACCTCAATGGACAGCAAATTATCAGTAGAACCTGAATCAATCACCACACTACACACTTTGTCACCACTTCTACAAGTAGTCCTGAATAGTGCTTTCCTTTGGGGTGGCTCTGGTGGACTTGGTGCTATTATCAAGGTCTTCCTCATCATCATGATTTCTCCTTGCTCAAGTTGTACAAAGGATCCATGACAGTGAACACTATGGGTGTCCTCATCTCTCACCAAATTTTCTCTCCTTTCACCTTGCTTGTTTGCCTTCTCAGGACACATGGATGCAACATGTCCCATTTGATGACACCTATAGAACTTGATGCCTTCTAGGCCTCTTCCACCACTTCTTCCTCTAAATTTGCCTCTCTTTCCTCTGAAAGATCCCCTAGAGCTACCTTCCCCTTGTTCATTTCCTTGACTTGATTCACCAAGGTCTTTGGAACCTTGTCCTCTTCCTTGAGACATATTTCTGCCCCTATTTCCAAAGTCTTTTTGCCCTCTCCCTCTTCCACCTTGATCAATCTTCCTCTTGATTTTCTCCTCAACCTTCAAAGCAAGTTGAAAGCATTTTTGGACTATGGGAGGGCTTCTTAGACTAATTTCATCTTGAATGGTAATTCTCAACCCTTGCAAATATCGTGCAAGCTTCACACATTCAGGCTCCACTACCTTGGACTTCATCACCAATTTATGGAACTCTTGAGTATAATCTAAGACACTCATCTCCTTTTGTCTCAAACTCATTCTCCTCTTATGAAGTTGGACTTCATAATCATCAGGAACATATGCATCCCTGATCAATGCAACCATCTTCTTCCAAGTGGTCACTGGATTCTTCTTCTCCTTCACCCTATCATCTTGAGTGAAATTCCACCATGTAAGGGCTGGTCCCTTCAACTTAGAATTAGCAATCTTAACTCTCTAAATTTTAGGTATGTCTTCACATTCAAAGAAGCTTGTGAGGGCATCAATCCAATCCACAACAACATCTGGATTCAAATTTCCATCATAGGAAGGTAGGTCCAACCTAACATCCATGGTCCTTCTCTCCATGGCCTTCAGGGTCTTCACAAGTAGTCTCTGATTAGCAGGCACTTCTTCTTCTTCATCCTACTCAAGGGGTTCCTCATCACTCCCCTCTTCAACAAAATCAGAGTTTCCACCACTTTTCTTACGAAGTTCCCCATTAAGTCTATCAACCTCCTTCTACAAGGAATCAATCTTGTGAACCAAGTTTTGATCCTTCAAAAACTTCACTATTTGTGCATTAGTCATCCTTGAGGACAACTCAACCTCTTCTTCTTCCCCTAACATGACTAAACTGAAACAATCCTTCTCCTAAGGATCACACTTGCTCTGATACCAATTGATGTAGAGGTACGGTTCAAACAACTTGAAAATGCCTTCAAGTTACTCACTTTCTGCAATAAGTGACAATTCCCCTCACTTAGGAATCTCCCCAACCAGATCTCACACCTTGGTGAGAATCATATCAATATCTCAACACATGAATTTTAATCCCCATAATCCACACTGAGACATTATGTAAAGGTTATCAAAATTGGCTATCAAACCCCACAGGCAAAGTGCTCAAAACTTGCTCAAGTTGCTCATGACTCCTCCCAATTGATTTTTATACTTTCAAAGGTTCAAAATAGGTTTTAAAAGTTCCAAATACCACAAGAGATACAAAACAACCCTTTGGTTTGGTACCCCAAGACTCCAAGGCAACAAAGCCCAATTTGGCACTACAAGCCTACTAACCCACAAAACCAACTTTGTAGCATTACTCAAAAAATATCCAAAGGACTATTAGTTTTTATTTGACACACCTTATACTCTAATATGGACAGCACTTTTCCCAAAGGGGCAGGTCTTGGAACATCCAATAAACCCTACTTCTAAGAAACCCTCATGTAGGACTAGAAGGGCTAAATAAGGCACTTAATGTAGAAAGTACCCTTCAGACATGCAACCATATAAAAATGACAACTTGAGAACCTTGGGTAATCCAAATCCACACCAATTACAAGGTTATAGACTCTGGTTTGTAACCCATCAAAAGTTATGGGGACTGTTGTGTCTTTTTACCACTTTTGCATTGCCAGCCACATAGAGATGTCTGGCTTCTTTTAATTCATTCTCTTTCCAAACACTTCCTCCAGGTATTAAACAAATAAAATATTAAATTAAAGCCCCAAATATTCCATCCAACCAAGTTTTAGATTTTTTCCATGGTTAAAATGGAAGAAAAGGGAAAAGAAAAGTGAAACCCTAGGTTTATGCCCTTTCACGGGTTGTCTTCACTAAAACTTCAATATCTCACTTATTTCTCCACTTCCAATGCTCCATCTAGACTCAAATGAAATTTATCTCACTCCTATAACTCACCATGAAAGAATTTTCTAGTTTTTAGATCGTACAAGCCTGTACCAACCGAAATAACAGCAAATGTGTAGGAAAATACAAAATTTTTTATTGCTTCAAATTATCAACTTTCACCATATCCAACCCAAAACCCTCCAAATTGGTTTGTTGAGGTATTATATAGCCATACCAACATGTTACAACCAAAATCAAGTGGTTTTTAATGTTAGGAAATGATTTTAACAACTATTCAAAAAGTTGTTCACCAATATTGACAACATTTTGTCAATTTATGACAATTTTGTATTTTGCCAACAAACTATCTTCAAACATAGACCTAGGAGCCTAAACATATTATTTTGGACCTAATTAGACCAAAATACACTTGAATCACTAAATCCACACATCCTAAATCCTTTTGACCATAGTTGACCATAGGGTTTATAAAGCACCCTAGGCCACTAGGCCTTACAAAAATGGACTATGAGGACTTTATTATCAAAACTAAACATGAACATGTGATTCTAAGATCCCTTACAATAGCTTGAAACAAAAACATGAAATTCATTGAAGAGGAAATGATTAATTTTATTCTTGTGCCCCTGCATCACTAGTCTTGCTTTATTTTGAATGACCTCACCTTTTTCATTCAGCTTGTTTCTGAAAATCCACTTTGTACCGATTACATTTTTGTCCTTCAGTCTTGGGACTAGTGTCCATGTGTCATTCTTCTTGATTTTATCAATCTCTTCTGTCATAGCATTTATCCAATCTTCACTGTTAAATGCCTCTTTCACTATTCTCAGTTCAAATTCAGATATCAGACATGTGTTCTATCTCAGTTTGTTCCTTGTCATCACTGGATCATCCTTATCTCCTATAATCTGACTTGATGCATGATGTCTTCTAACATACTTGGCTAATATAGGCTCGGTAGGCTCTATATGATCTTCTTCATCACTTGGTAACTGAATATTCTCTTCATTTCCTTCTGTAGTTTTCTCGGCAGGACTTGTCGGTTCAACATAGACAAATTCATCATAATCTTCTGGTTCTTCTAGTTTCCTTCATCATTTCTTTCTGCAAATTCATCAATTTTCACATTTGCACTTTCTACTATTTTGTTAGATGATTTGATCAGACATTTAAATAATTTACTTCTAGAAGAATAACCAAGAAATGTCCCTTCTTCACTTTTTTGATCAAACTTGCCATTTCTATCATCTTTGTGTACATAGCATCTACTTCCAAAGATTTTGAAATAACTTACATTAGGTTTCTTGTCATACCAGATCTCATATGGTGTCTTCAAAGTTCCTTTCTTCAGTTGTACTTGGTTCAGGGTGTAAACTGCTATGCTTATTTCTTCTCTCCAAAATGTTTGTGGCACTTTCTTTTCAATCATCAAGGTTTTGGCACAATCCACAATAAATCTGTTTCTTCTCTCAGCTATTCCATTTTGTTGTGGAGTTCTCGGTGCAGAGACTTGTCTTTTTATACCATGATCATTGCAGAATAAGTCAAACTCATCAGATGTGAACTCTCCTCCTCTATCTGATCTAAGGCATTTCAGTTGTCTTCTTGTTTGATTTTCAACTCTTGCCTTGTACCATTTAAACATTTGAAAAGCTTCTGATTTTTTTTTTAAAACATAACTGATATCATCCTTGAATAATCATCCACAAATAATATGAAATATTTATCACCATAATAACTTTGAAATTTCATAGGACCACAAAGATCAGTGTGCACAAGATCTAAAATTCCCTTAGAAGTGTAGGACTTACTTGTAAAGCTTGATCTTGTCATCTTACCCATCTGGCATCCTTGGCACATAGCATTCTCAGGTTTTTCCAAACTCGGTAGACCTCTTACTTGGTGCTTCTTGCTTATTTTGATCAGATTATCAAAATTTACATGACAAAACCTTTTATGCCATAACTAGGTATCATCTATCTTTGCATACAAACACTTGTTCCGAGTTGAGTCAAGGTGAAATGTGTTACCTTTTGTTTGTGTCCTGGTAGCAGCTAACTTTCCATGCTTGTCATGAACTTTGACAATTCCTTTCTGAAATTCTATTTGATATCATGTATTGTTTAGCTGTGCTACACTCAACAAATTGTATTTCAAACCTTCAACCCAATAAACATCATTACATTTAGCATTGTTAAGAAGTGTTATAGATCCTTTACCTTTTACTGGACATGGTGCATCATTACCAAATCTTACATAGCCTCCATCATAATCTTCTAACATAACAAACTTGTGTTTATCACCTATCATGTGATGTGAGCATCCACTATCTACGATCCAAGAATCATTAGTATTTATGTGAGATATTAGGGATTTTTCTTCATAACTTTCTTCATCTAATCCATCTTTGATAGCCACATAAACTACTTCCTTTGTATCAGTTTCATCTGATTTATCATCATTGGATTCCTCATCGGCTATTAAGCATGACTTTATATCTCTTCTTCTGAAGTCTTGGTGTTCTCTGTAATGATTATCTTTCTGTCTGTCATCTTGGTAATCTCTCTTTTTAGTAGAATCTTTGTTAGGACAGTTAGAAGCCATATGTCCTATCTTATCACAATTGAAACATTTCAAAGGTAGTTGTCCTTTATACTTACCTTTGCCTCTCGGTAACCTTCTGACTAATAGTGCTTCAATCTCTTCTTGCTTTTTGATTTCCTCATATAGTTTGTGTACTTCCTCCACGTTCTTGCAAAATCTTTCACTTGCTCCACTGTGATCCCCTTTAGTGTACTTACTCATTCTATCATTGTAATCATCAGATTCACCAATATGAAAAGAACTGAATGCAGATTCAACTTTATTTACAGAAGACCCACTGTTATCAAAGTTACTTAAATCAAATGCATGTAGCTTACCAATAGTAGCATCTAAAGAAACTAGTATATTGGGTACAAACCTTAATTCATTGATTGCAGAGACTCGGATTGCATAGGCTGGTAGAAGGGTTCTTAACAACTTACTTGTTATATCCTTTTCTTCAATAGTTCCACCTGCTCCTTTGATTTGATTGACAATCTCCTTTAGTCTTGTACTGTACAGGGTTATGTTCTCACCTTCATTCATCCTCATAGATTTAAGTTGTCCTCTTAGACTATCCATTTTTGCTCTTTAAACATGTTCATCACCACCATACACAAATATGAGCTTGTCCCACATTGCCTTTGCATCATTGTAGCCTTCTAGGTCATTAAACTCTGATTCGGTCAATGCAGATGTTATTTCAATCATTGCTTGGATATGTTCTTGCTTTGCTTTTATCTCTTCCATTGTGAATGGATAGGTGCTCAGTGTAATGAAATCATTCTCCAGATAATATACAACATATTCTCCAACTTTTGATAGGTGCGGCTTCATCCCTTTCTGCCATGTAGAGAAACTTGACTTGTTCAGCTTTGGTGCATCCCTCTTATACATCTTTTGATCTTTTCCTCAAGTACCTTTAAAATTTTTCTTCTGGAGTCCAAAGCTCTGATACCAATTGATAGTTCTGATACTTAATGTTAAGTACAGATTCCAAGCTTACAAGATGAGAGGGGGGGGGTGAATCATACAAACTTAATCTTCCATAAAAACAACAGATTCAACCTCGGTAACATATACTTCAGTAATATAACCAAAACTGCTAAACATGCAAACTCAAAAGCATATAAACATCATAACACTCATAACACCAGATTTAACATGGAAACCCAAATAGGGAAAAACCATTGTGGGATTTTGGACCCGCTAAGAAATCTACTCTTCTAGAGTATGCTCAGTTAAAAACAAATCCTGTTAAAGATTACAAACACATTGCTAGATGTGACCTGGTTAAGGGATTTCCCTCAGATCTGTTAGGATCTTCACCTTGTTAGAACTGACCTTGTTAAAGGATTTCAAACACTCAATCAGAATGTCACCTTGCTAGAGGGTTTTACAAATAAGACTGTAAGTCCACTCGGTTAAGAGATTTTTTGTCACTTCACAAAATAACAGTAATAAAAATCTATCTGCAACTTCACATCCAAAATGCTAAAGTAGATTCTTATTTGCTCAATACAATAGGACTTATCTTGTCCATCTGTTGGGCTCTATACTCTGTTATTCAAAACAGGTCTTCAAGCTTTGGTAATCACTATGTAGCATCCCTATGCATACACTTTCCCGCATACATTGTTTATCAATAGTTCCTTATTTATAAACAATTCGCCAACCACTTAATCTCCTTGATCACATTTCCCATGATCAATCATAGTCATCAGATCTTCAAACTTTGACCAGGTTCAATGTATCCTTCGATTTGAAAATGTTTTACCCCACCTTGGAACTTGCATACATTTCTTGGAACTTGTGCTAGGGTATTGCGGTTCAATCTGAGTTGTAGATCTTCCTGCCGATTTTCCTTTACCATAGATTCTTTAACAAACTTCACGCATGGCATACCAATCATTTAATCAATTCCAGCTCATCAACTTCCTTCATTAAATAATGCTTTTATTCATTCAATTCATTCTGTTATTACTCGGTTGCAACTCGGTAAATACTAAACTTCACTCAGTAGACATTCTGCCTTCATTAACTGATAGCGATAACCTTAGGGTTTACCGACTAGGTTCTTTGCTCGGTAACATAGTATAGTATTAACCTTACAATCAACAACATATGTAGGATATCAAAACAATCTAAACATCATGATCTCATCATTGTCTAACTCGGTAATAGTTGCCCATTGAATAACTTATTCCTCCCCTTATTCATCACATTCTTTCTGTTCCTTTTACTGACATCTTTATACTCATCAAATCGTACTTCTTAATATATGGCAATATCATACTAAATTAGAAAATCAATTTCTTGACATCAATGACAAAATAATAATATTAAGATAGTAAACATCCTTAATTAGTTATATCCATATTCATCAACAACCTTCTCAATATCCTTATTGAAATGCCAACAATCTCCCCTTGTCTGTTATAATGCCAACACTTTCTTCCTCTATCTTCTCCTATCATATCCACATAATGTCCTCATAATGTCCAAATAATCTCTCATCCAAGACAAATCCTTTTTCATCCAAATCTATCCATTCCTCATCCATCATAATCCAAAACCAATCCTAATCCACCAATCTTGTTATGTGTTTGGAGAGCATTCCACATCCATCAAGAAGAGCACATCCAAACAAGTGGAGCACAAAGGCGCCTCTACTTCATCAAGCTCAATTGGAGGAACAAGAGAGACTCCTCTCTTGCAAGGTATAATATAGTTAGCTTGTTGTTTTCATTTATCTTTTATGCTTATTTAGATTTAACTAACCTGCTAACCTTGCATGAAAATTTTCCCCTGTTTCATTTTGACACACCCGGTGGGACCCACGTCTCCAAAATTCAACCTTTTTTTTGCATGTTTTTCACTATTTTTATTCGTAGGTTCTGGATTAGCATGAGATTTTGCAAACCAACGCATGTGCCTTGGCTTCAATGCGTGTACATGCACTTCAGCGCATGGGCATGCACTTCAGCATGTTTGTTTCAATTTTAAATTTTACTAATCTGGTATTTTTGCAGGTCTGTTGATCAGTGCAAGTGTCATGGATTCAGCACGTCCGTTGTTCATGATTTACCCCACTACATGTTTTAGGTTTCCTTCTTTTTGTATTCTACTCCAAATTAGTTAAAATCGAAAAATCAAAAATCAACTAAAATTATAGAAAAAATTGTAGCTTGTAATTCTGCTTAGATCGATACCTGGTTTTTTTGGTTAATTGTGCAATTAGCACATGCGAAGGTAGTTCAACACTTGTGCTTTGGTTCTAGTGAGACTGTGAAACCATGTTAACCGACTCATTTTAAAATTTAAAATTTTGCTTTTCCCGCTAATTATATATATATATATATATATATATATATATATATATATATATATTCTTGTTTTAACGCATATGAACGTGTATCAATGCATCAGCATCTACCTCAGCACGTCCGATCATGTATAATTTCTGAATTTAAATTCACTTTTTTCCTGCTTTCTAATTTTTTTTTGCAAGCGGCGAACTTACTTTAGTGCGTGTGTAGGTGGATCAACGCCTGCATAGGCATTGTGGCGCGTCTGCCAGTGGAGCAACGCCTGCACCGTATCCCTTAGGGATTTAGTTATTGATCACTTTTTTATTTTTTCAGGTTTGCACCGTTTGCCCAAGATCAGAAACTGAGACTACTAACTCATTTTGTTTCTGCAACACATTTGACAAAGACATGCTCTTTCCACTAGTTTAGATGTTTTTCATGTATTTTTAGATTAGCAAACATTTACTTTTGAGCTTAAAATCTTACAAGTGTTTGTCTCTTTTAGAATAGTTACACATTTTGATTTTTTAAAGGTTAAAGAACATCATGTATTGCATGTCCTATTTTATTTTGATTGCATGTTTTTACTTTTACAGGGTCTACCTTACCGATTTGTCAGGCACTTCGCACAGGCATTGGTGAGAGGGGAACAACCCAAGTGAGTATGGTTGAACCTGAGCATTCCAACTCACTATAATCATAGAAGCCACCTAGTTCACCTCTGAAAGGTGGATAATCTTTGTGCAAGGGAGATAGTAACTCCCCCAAGAGAATTTCCATATCATGCCCCCATTAGCATCTGGATTTGACTAATATGGTGTTGAGGATCCATTACGTGAAACTCAGTAGTTGTATTCTGATTAGCTATTGGGTGTGTACCTGAGTCAGCAAGCAAAGGTTTTCCTCCTCAGCCAACTTCCTAGGATAGCATGCTAGGCTTGAAGTCTCTATTTACATCAATGGCTAATGTGTTTTCTATGTTTTCTTGCCAAAAGTAGAATTAGTATAAAAACACTCCCCCTTCAAATTCCACTTTGTCATTATCAAACCCCTATTTCCCTCATCATCATCCATATCAAATCCCTAATCCATTTTCATCTATCTAAATAATCATCAATCCATTCTCGAGTATCCTTCCCCTTCTTCTTTCTTCCATCAATCCATAATCATTTTCTTCTCACCTTCAAGGACTTAGCACATCAACCTAATCAAATCTCCAAAAATACCAATTAATCAATCAATATTCCTTTAATCCAATCATCAATCATCAATCCTAATCCAAAGTCAACACTTTGTGAAAGTTTAATTTAGACCTTTATCTTTAATCAATCATGAATTGGATTTTTGTGCTTGGGAAAGAATCTCCCTCAATTACCTTTTCTTAATCATTTGGGTTGATCAAAACCCTAAATCCTTTTGCCCTATTTTACTTAGGCATGTAAGTCCACCCTAAGTAGAAGAAGGCTTAATCATTTGGATCTTTTTCCCTATTTTTCTTAAGCACGCAAGTCCACCCTAAGTAGAAGAAGTCTTAATCATTTGGATCCTTTTTCCCTATTTTGCTTAGGCATGCAAGTCCACCCTAAGTAGAAGAAGGCTTAATCATTTGGATCCTTTTCCATATTTTGCTTAGGCATGCAAGTCCACCCTAAGTAGAAGAAGGCTTAATCATTTGAATCCTTTTTCCCTATTTTTCTTAGGCACGCAAGTCCACCCTAAGTAGAAGAAGGCTTAATCATTTGTATCCTTTGCCCTAATTTTCTTAGGCATGCAAGTCCACCCTAAGTAGAAGAAGGCTTAATCATTTAGATCCTTTTCCCTATTTTTCTTAGGCACACAAGTACACCCTAAGTAGAAGAAGGTTTAATCATTTGGATCCTTTTGCCCTATTTTGCTTAGGCACACAAGTCCACCCTAAGTAGAAGAAGGCTTAATAATTTGGATCCTTTTGCCCTATTTTTCTTAGGCACGCAAGTCCACCCTAAGTAGAAGAAGGCTTAATCATTTGGATCCTTTTTCCCTATTTTTCTTAGGCATGCAATTCCACCCTAATTAGAAGAAGGGTTGATCATTTGGATCCTTTCATGCCTCACTTAAGTCCTAATCCAAGGGCTAAGCTTTCATTTTAATCCAAATCAATCTTGTCCTAACCCAAGGACCAATCCAATCTAATCAAATTTAACTCGATCCAAGAAAATCAAATTAAATCAAATCAATCCATCAATCCAATCTAAAGTTGCTAAGTCCTAGTCCTCATCTTCATCTAACATCATCTAATTACTTTTTTTTCAATCAAGTCTATCTAATCCCAACTTATCCCCCTATTCTTAGCATGTTGAGGTCACATGGCTACCCAAAATCCACATCCAAATTTCAAAGCTTGATATGATAAATGCTCATGGAAGTTCTTGGATCACCCTATCAACCATCCACATATAGCTCATACACCCCTCAAAATTATCCAACTTTCACCTATCCATGTCTCCCATCCCATCCCATTTACCAAGTCAATCCCAGTTCATCTCACATCTCTTATCCTTCTTGCTCTATTGTAGCATATATACTATCCACGGAACTAGATGCCTAGAAAAAGCATCATGTGTAGTCCCCCCATCTTCTTGCAATCTACATTTGGGGGAAAGCTTCATCCATGTTGTCCTACCATCTGCATTATCCATATCCATTATCCTCTATCCTCATCCTATCTAAGTACATCCTCATTTCCTATCTTTGGTCTTCATTATCCTATCCATATCCTCCATATCATATCCCTCATCTTATCCAAATTCATCCCTCATTCATACCTTTGGTCTTGATCTTGTCATTGGTCCCCCTCCATTTATCCTATATCCATAAACCAATCCCATCATATCATATCATATTGCCCATCCCATCCAATCCTATTAAATCATTTATCCCCCTCCCATTTTATCCAATCCATTTATGACCCCCATCACACTAAGATTTTCCCATCTATATGAGCTTATGCTAACTTGCACATAATCCAAGCATCCATCCACACTATTTTAATCAAATCAAATCAACAATCCTCTCGCCTAGAGATCCTGCACACCATCTTGTCTCTTGCATCTATCAATCTACGTGTTCCCTACCCATCAAGATGCATCCTTCCCATGTCTGGCACTTTATCCAAATCCATCTTCCTACCCATCAGGATGTATCCTTCCCATGTCTGGCAGCCTAACCAAATCCATATCCCACTCTTGGCAAGAGATGTTATGATTTATCTTATCACTTTTATTTTCATCTTGTGTTCCAGGACTATACCTATTCAGGGCTGCCCTGATCATCCTATATCTCAGCATGTCTTGGTTGGTGTATAATGGGGCATTTTTTTTGTGGTATGGAATGCTTGATGATTTCTCTTGTATGATCCTACAGTCTTGCATTTACATCATCATCGATGTTTGTGAGCCTATGTACACAGATATACCTACTATTTGAGAGTCTAGTCCACGCCTCAGATATTCAAAACATCCTGATTCCTATAATCAACGGTGTAGATAATATTTGGCAATATCAAAAACTAGGTTTTCTCTCCATATCTGCACAACAAGAAATCCTATCCACTTCATTTCTTTCATCCATCTCAGAGGCTCCAATTAATTTATTCCCTCTTTCATTATTTAATCTTGTAAGCCATTTCGAGAGAACACTCGTGTTCTTTGAACCCGCCTACCCTCTTGAGGGGGCATACCACTACTTACTCATCATCCTTCCTCCTTGTCATTCTTCCTCATCTCATGACTGGGGCATCAAGCTACTAGTCCTTATCCTCACCATCCACTATGTTTTACTCTTCTTTGATATAACATCACCTCATGATGCTATATCAAAGAGGGGCAAAATGTAGACACCGAAAAATTAATGTTTAATTAATTTAAGTCTGTCATCATAATTAACCAATTTAATTATGTTAATTCCCTTCTTCTTAAGGTTAATTAAATAAAATTTAATCAATCTTGTCACTATAGTCCAATAATTAATTTATCAAATAAATTTAGTATTTCCCTATTCTTCTAAAGTCAACGAAATCATTAAGTCTTCTAAATTCCTCTTAGTTAATTAATTCTAATTAATTAACTTAAGCCATATGATTCCTATAAATCACTTTTCGTAATCCAAACTCAACCTAATTAATTCTTTCTTAACCATACTTATCATTATTCTCCAATTTTATATTCCTCCACCCATGTCACATCACCTTTGATCCTTTCAATGAAATTCAAATTCCTTGAATCTCCCCATGCATCCTCTTCCCAAGGAATTTTTGATTCCATTATCCATTTAGTCTTCCCACACATCCTTTATTTTGTAATTTTTAATTCCTCTCTCCTTTCCCCAAGGAATTTTATATTCCTTTTTATTCTCCCAATACACCTTGATCCATGTCTTCCAACCCCAATCAATCTCAACCCTTCATACCAAAATCAATCTTGACCCTCCACTGGCCTCCTCCAATCTATAAATTGGAGTCTCATTTCCTCACAAATCACTACATGGAACCTTCTTATAATCTCATGCTGCCCCTTTCTTCCTCTATCTTCTCCTATCATATCCACATAATTTCCTCATAATATCCAAATAATCCCTCATCCAAGACAAATCCTTTTTCATCCAAATCTATCCATTCCTCATCCATCATAATCCAAATCCATCCTAATCCACCAATCTTGTTATGCATTTGGAGAGAATTACACATTCATCAAGAAGAGCACATCAAAACAAGTGGAGCACAAGGGCGCCTCTACCTCATCAAGCTCAATCAGAGGAACAAGGCAGACTCCTCTCTTGCAAGGTATAATCTAGTTAGCTTGTTGTTTAAATTTAGCTTTTATGCTTATTTGGATTTAACTAACCTGCTAACCTTGCATGAAAATTTTCCCCTGGTTCACTCATATTTGATGTAGCGAGCCCATTATCTAATGACATTAGTTGCCTGGTCCCTCCTAAATATGTAGAAGTCCCTCAATTGGAGCTTTATATTGGAAAAGGTGATCACTTGACTCATGTTAAAACATTTCAAACTTTGTGTAGTGGTTTTTCTCATGACCAAATAATATGGGATAAATTGTTTATTAGAATGCTTAGGGATAAATATTTACAATGGTATTGTTTTTTGCCTCCTTATTCTATTACTTCTTTTCAATAATTGGCTATTGCTTTCAGTCAACAATTTCAGAATAATATTGGTCCTAAAATTACTTTGACTGATTTGATGCATTGCAAGCAAGGTGTTAAACAAAAAGTGATTGATTTTATTGGTAGATATAAGCATCCGTGTACACAATTTTGTTTTCCTATGCCTGATCAAGATAATCAAATAATTTTCATTTCTAATTTTTTAAAGGATATTAGACATAAACTTCTCTTTTCTAAGTTTACTTTCTTTATATAGTTGTGTGCAGTAATTCACAATTATCACCTTATTGTAAGTCAATTGGAACAATCATCTTCAATGGCTCTGAATGATAAAAGTGAAAGTGTTCAACAACCTCTTGTGAAGTTCAAACCGAATATGGAATTCATCAAGCTCAATGACAACAACACTCAAGTAGCAGTTGCAACAATAGGTGTGCCTCCTTTGTCTAAATACTTTAGAATATAATTCACTCCTCTTAATGAATCTTTGCATAGTATTATGTTGTAATTGTTACAAATGAATGTGTTGAATCTTCCCCCTATTAAACCAAGTGATACAACTAAGCCTTTGTCACCTGCCTTTGATTCCAAAGCTTTTTGCCAATATCATTTTTAACCTGGTCATGACACTGAAAATTGTTACTCCTTAAGGAGTAAGATTCAAGACTTGATTGATAACAATACCATATATGTGGCTGGTGTGAATGATAAAGGAAATGTATCTCCTCCTAATCAAAATATTTAAATTTTCATTGATCCTTTACCTTCCCATTCCATTAATGTGATTGAGATTGATCAGCTTGCCTTCTCTCCAAATGATCTTGGCCTTGAGTCTAATAATGTGGTGAACCTTATTGATAAAACTAAACCTCCTAAGGACTTATGAATTACATTTGATCCTAGTGAGACTATTAAGGCACCTAATAGCCCATTATATATCATTGCAAGACTCAAAGACATACCCTCACGAGGGGTGCTCATTAATGCAACTTGTATGGTTAATGTGACAATTGAAAAATTTCTTTATACCTTACAATTGCATCAAGTGACATATGATAAATCTAATGTCGTGATTAAAATATTTAATGGCTTCTCTTGTCCTACTATTGGTTCTATCAAACTTCCTATTGAGGTTGGCACTAAATGCTTAGATGTTGTCTTTGCTATCATTCCTACATCCGATCAATTTCATGTGAAGTTAAGACATCCTTGGCTCTCTTCCATGAAAGTGATTGCTTCTATTGTTAATAAGTGTTTGAAATTTCCTCATGATGATAAAATTATAACTATTAATCATAGCATGTATCAACCTACGATAAGGAATCAAGATGTTTTTCTTGACCATTTTTGGTCCCAAAAATTCCAACCTCTTAAGCCTAGAAGTGATGCTCTTTTTTAATCTTATCAAAGATGGAAGAATGACATGCTTTTATGCTTCAGTAAAATTAGAAATCCAACACTTAATCTGTTGAACACACAAATACACTAAGAAGGGGGGTTGAATTAGTGTATACTAAAACAGCTTTTTAGATCTCACAAGAAATTAAACATATAATGCAGAAGAATGAAAAGATAAATAACACATCACACAACACCAAGATATACGTGGAAAACCCAACATGGTAAAAACCATGGCAAGCAAATGCTGCTTGGAGCTACTATCCAAATCCAACCTCACAAATGTATCAACTGATTACAATGAGTTTGAAGGCACCATCCTTCGGGAGACACCAATCCCCCAGATTTTATGGACACCAATCCAAATGAGAACCAACCCCTACAATTTTCTTTAGAATATGGGACACCAATTCCTTTATAATCACTTTATTTTAATGCACAAACCTTAAAGAGACATAAATGCCCTACACTAACATACAAGATTACTATCTTGATGTAATACAATAAATAACTATGAACCTTCTGTAGTTCTACTTCAGAAATTTGGTTCACTCTCTTTCAGCTCTGCAACTCACTCTCTTTTAAGTCCAACATTCATCCACACTTCCACACACACTACTATTTTCTAATGTACCTTCTCTTTACATACTCTACATTCAACTCCATAAAGTTGGCTAGAACATAGTTCATCACAGATAAAAAAAAAGAGTGTGCATCACTATCATACAACATGATCTATACAACTTTCTATGCTACATTAGGATCATTCATCTAGTTAGTTTGCACCTTGTTCTTATCATCTCATCATAGAGAATCTACCCCATGTTCTAACTATCCAATTACATTCACCAAATAGCTATTTAATTCAATCTGTGCAAGTTCCCAGAATGCTCTCTTATCGTGCCAAAACAAGTTCCTTTAGTTCCTTTAAATCTAGATCATTGATTATCTTAGTTTGACCAAAAAGAATAGTCATTTTTACCATTGTGATGGTTCCATGCATTGCATCAAATTATTTTCAACACAATCTCCTTGAGTCTAACTGTAAGAGACACGTTAATAAAGTCACAATATCATGAATTTTTATCAACATACATCACCAAACCCTGTGAGCCAACACTTTCTTCACTTTTTGTACATGTTGTAGGTGGTCACATCATCGCAAGACTTTCTTGATGACATCATTTATCTATGCAAAGATTCTCTCTCTACTATCCTTCTAACTCCATGGGCCCCAACACAACACGCGACAACTCATCACAACATTGTGGTCTGACAGTTCCTTATATCATCAAACCTTGTGAACATGTGATCCCTTCATTCCTTTTATCTCTATGAGCCTCAACATGACATGTGGAAGTGTCTCACCACATCACAGTTTAATATTCCATAGTTATCTCCAAGCTACAAGGATGCGGTATAGAAACTACTATGACCATTTATGGTTAGATCGCAACATCGCAACCTACCATGGTGGAATATCTTGACGGTTGCGACCCTATGCATAACCATCCATCACAACTTCATAGCCTCTTTTAGCAGTTTGTTTTGATGGTTGTGACCTTGCACTTATTGGTTAATATCTTCATGATGCGCTCCAAGCTAAGGGCAAAAAGCATGTGTCGTTACACACTTAAATCATACTCAATAGTCTATATAAAGACTTGACACCACCACTATGTTACAAATTTAGAATAAATAGTCAAAGCCTTTATACATATAGTTGTTTCTTCTATGGACACACTGTCTACTCTACATGTGTTCCTTCTGTGCATTAGTTGTTTCTTCTATGCACACACTATCTACTCTGCATGTGTTCCTTTTGTGCATACATTGTCTACTTTACTTATGAACATCAACTCTATGGCTCAAGTACACATCCTTTTGAGATCAATGACAATATTATTAGACCAAAATCAACAATCTCCCCCTTTGTCATTAATGGAAAAAATCAACTCTCATAACTCACTGCACTCCCCCTTTGAACTTTCTTCCTCCACTATGTTGACCAACACTCCCACACCAATCTCTCCCCCTTTGTCATAAATGAGAAAGGGTGGACAAAAACTTTTCTACAGGGACAAACTAAAAATCCATACGCTCCCCCTGAGTAGAACCTCTCTTTGTAGGAACATTTCATAAGGAAGAAAGGGGTAAGACCCCCAACTTCTGTGACAGAATCACAAATGTTTAAGGTGGGAAGCGGCTTTGTAAAGATGTCTTCAACCTTGTCCTTTTTTGTGATGTAATCTAGTCGAACTTCTTGATATGCAACCTTCTCCCTCAAAAAATGATGCTTGATAGCTATATTATTCTTTTTGGAATGCATCACAAGATTCTTAGATATATTAATAGCACTGGTATTGTCACAAAGAATCAATATTGGCTCTTCATACTCTACCTTGAAGTCCTTCAAGGTCTATTTCATCCACAATATCTGAGTGCAACATGAAGCAACAACTATATATTCTGCCTCTGTAGTGGACAATAACACACAATCTTATTTCTTGTTGTGCCAGAAAATTAATTTGTTTCCAAGAAAAAATGCTTAACTATTAGTGCTCTTTCTATCATCAATACATCATGCCTAATCAGCATCTGTATAGGCATGTAAGATAAAATATTTTCCTTTAGGGTACCATAATCAATAGCCTTTTGTATGTTGTAAATACTTAAGGATCCTTGTGATTTCCTTCAAATGAATTTTTGTTGGATCAGCCTAAAATATTTCTGCCATGCATACAACATGCATTATATTAGGCATGGAGTTAGTTAGATACAAAAAACTTCCAGTCATTGATCTATACTTTATCTGGTTTGCCAATGGGGGTTCATCTTCTTTGCTTAGTTTACACCTTGTCACCATGGATGTATCAATTGGATTGCAATCTTCCATCAGAAACTTTTTCAACATTTCCCTTACATAAGTGATTTGACAAATAAAAATAGCTTTGTCAGTTTGAGTGATCTGCAAACCAAGAAAGTATGACAACTCTCCTAACATGGACATTTCAAATTCATTTTGTATAGTGTTAGTAAATGCTTTACACATCTTATCACTACTTCTCCCAAAAAAAATGTCATCACCATACACAACCACAATCAATTGATGATCTCCTTCAGACCTAAAGTACATATTATTGTCTACAACACCTTTTCTAAATGCTTGTTGTTGTAAGTATGAATCCAATCTTGCATACCAAGCTCTAGGAGCTTGTTTCAACCCATACAAAGATTTATTAAGTCTGCATACAAATTTTTCATCTTTTTATGACATCTAACCTTCTAGGTGCTTAATATATACCTCCTCTTTAAGATAACCAAATAGAAATGCATATTTGACATCCATTTGATACACTTTAAAATTATTGCAGACTAAGAATGCAAGAAATTTTTTTATTGCTTCCAAATATGGCACAGGTGTAAATTTTTCTTCAAAGTCAATTCCCTCAACCTATGCATAACCCTTGCGCACAAGTCTAGCTTTGTTTCTAATAACTTTACCTTCTTCATTTAATTTATTTATGAATATCCATTTGGTTCCAATTACATTCTTGTCCTTAGGTCTGGGGACAAGTTCCCATGTTTCAATCTTCTCAATCTAATTGAGTTATTCTTGCATAGCATAACCCAATTCTCATCTTCACTTACTTCAACAAATTTCTTGGGTTCAACTAGAGAAAGTAAAGAAAATCTTTTAGGTTTAGTATCATCTTTAGATTGACCTTCTTGTGTCCTTATTGCAGTCTTTCTCCTTGACCGTACACCTGCATATTTATCACCAATAATCTACTCTTCTGGATGGTCTCTTTGTACAATTCTTGAAGGTGTATTTGTGTCATTCCTTGCTCATTCCTAGACAATTGGTTCAATATGAATTGGTTCAGGTTCTTCTGAGTCATCATCAACTGTTGGAGTACAAAGTGAATCCTCATCAAAATTTACATGTATTCTTTCCATAATTTTATGCAGCCTCATATTATAGCATTTATAAGCTTGCTTATTGAGGAATATCAAATAAAGTATCCTTCATCTGATCTAGCATCAAATTTTCCAAGATTTTCATCATCATACTTTATGTAACACTTACTTCTAAACATTCTAAGATGAATAACTGAGGTTGTCCTTCCTATCCATAACTCATAAGGATTTTTGGAGCTATTCGGTTTCAATTGTGCTTTGTTTAGAATGTAGAAAAGTTGTATGAATAGAATCCTTCCAAAATTTGTTAGTTAGTTTTGACTCATTTAACAAGGTTCTTTCCATTTTTTGCACTGTCCTATTTTTCCTTTCAAGCACACCATTTTTGTTGTGGTTTTCTTGTTGTAGAAAATTGTCTTCTTATACCATGTTTTTCACAATAATCCTCAAATTCATGTGATATGAATTCTCCACCTCTGTCAAACCATTAAATAATTTAGAAGTAGGTTCATCTCATTTTCATCTAGAGGCCTAAAGTTCTGAATTTCTCAAATGCTTCTTATTTTTATTTTAAGAAGCACACCCAAGTCATTCTAGTAAAGCCATCTATGAACAACATGAAATATCTTTCACCATTCCAACCTTTTATTCTCATGGGTCTACATAGATTAATATGAATCGGTTCAAGGGGTCTTGTAGTTGAATTTTCTTTAGTCTTGAAGCTCACTTTTGTTTTCTTGCCAATTTGGTAATGTTTACATGTGGTGATTGATGGCTTTGTGATAGCAGGCATACCTCTTACAGTCTTCTTTAAACTAAATTTGACAAGACTTTAAAAAATCATATATCCCAAACTTTTATGTCATAACCAGCTTTCATCCTTTTGACTCATGAGACATTTGGATTCATTCCTTTCCTTGAGCTTGTTTAGTATGTATAAATTTCCATCTGTTCTATGTGCATCAATAATTACTCTTCCATTTTTCTTGATATCACATCCTTTCTTATGGAATACCACATTGTATCCATTATCACACATCTGACTGACATAGATAAAGTTGTGTCTGACCCCTTCAACATAAAAGAAATTTTGTGTTGTCCTTCCATTATCATAACTGATTGATCCTTTTCTAAATATGGTAGCAGTATCATTTGAACCAAATCTTACTATTCCTTTGTAGCTCTATTTTAATGAGAGATTTACTCTTTTCACCCATCATATGATTTGAGCATTCGTTGTTGACATATGATGTGTCATTCTCATCTTGGGCATGAAAAGAAGCTTGTACAAAAAGAGACTTCTCTACATTTAGCTCTTCCTTATTCACCTTCCATTCCCTTTTAGTTTCTTTCTTCTGATCTATATTAGATTTAGTTTTCTTGACTACTTTTTCATGAGTATTCATTTTCATTTCTTGTGTGGGAGACTTAATACCACTTCTACAATTTTTTTCTATATGACCAAGGTTGTTACATTTATAACACATTGTAGTGAAATCAATAATAGGTGTAGATGAATTTTGACTTATAAAAGTATTTCTCCACATATTAAGTCTACAATATACTACCTTATGACCAAAATTAGTATAAGAGAAATAGTACCCATGAAAAGAATGATGGAACCTGAATTCTTGTTGTTGCTTGACAAAAGTTAATCTTCTCAATCTTCTCTTCTTACTGTTGACATCAATGAATTCCTCAGTTTCCTTGTTTTCTGATTTCTTGTCAGTTGTCATGTCCTTTTCTGCAATGAATTGGATCTTCTCTTCATATTTCCTGTTATCTTCAGCTTTTACAAAAACATCACTGAGTTTTTCTTTGCATTTCTTCTTATCTATCACAGTGTTGTTAGAGCATTGTCCCTTCTTGCAGCCTAGTCCAGTCAAGATATTAGATTTGTGTTGTTTACTCAACATGTTATCCAAGGCTTTAGAGCTTTTATCATATTTCTTTAGACATACTATCCTAGCCTCAAGTATCTCACATTCTTTCTCTTTGGCCTGCTATTTTCTGTCAAAGTATCCTCTATCTTCTTTGCTTATTCAATTTTAGTTTTGAGATAGATGATTAGTGCTTCAGAATCCTCAGTCTTCTTTTTGTATTTTTTATTCTTTTCTTTTGCAAGATCTAGTTCATTTAAGGCGGAAATGAATTCTCCTTCGAGATCAACCACAACTTATTCTTCATCATCATTATCATTCTTTTCAGACTCAATCTTATCAATTTTCATGAATATATGTTCTTCATTTCTAGGTTCAATGACATCTTCTATCTCAGTTTTAGCATCAGAGGTATCACTATCTTCTTTGGAATATAAACTTTTTTGTTTCTTTACTTTCTTATAATTAGGAAATTTTGATTGATTTTCATTCTCCTTTTTATTTCTACATTGAGATTCATAATATCCTACTTTACCACGTTCAAAAAAATTGAGTAGTATTTTTCCTTTGTACTTACTTGATCCTCTTTTTAATCTCCTTACAAAATTGGCCTCTTTTTGATCAATCTCTAAATCTTCCACCTCAATAGCCTTAAACACAATTTCTCTCTTTGATGTATCACCTTTTCCTATTCTCATTTCATATGTAGAAAGAGATCCGAACAATTCATCCATAGAAAAATTATTTAGGTTCTTAGATTCTTCAATAGCAAAGACTTTTGAGTCATACCTTGAGGGTAGAGATCTTAACACCTTCTTCATGATCATAGCATCCTTAATCTCTTCACCAAGTCCTCTAATAGCATTGACAACTTCATCCACTTTGAGAAAATATTCTACAATCCATTCTTCTTCTTGCATCTTCAACCCTTCAAACTGAGCTCTATAAGTTTGTAATTTTACTTGCTTAACTATGTCATCACCTTAATAGATACTATCAAGTTTGTCCCAAATCTCCTTTGCAGTTTTGCAGTGCATTACCTTGACAAATTCTGAATTTGATAGTCCACACAATATGACATTCTTTCCTTTTGTATTGTTCTTATATTCCTTCTTCTCATTTGGAGTGGATGGAGAATTGGTAGGAGGTGTATAACCAGTCACAACTGACTGCCAAATATTAAATCCAAGAGAAGAAATGTAGGATTCCATTTTGATTTTCTAGAAAGTGTATTATGTTCCATTAAATAGTGGTGCCTTGTTAGATGAAGCTCCTTCATTACTAGTCATGTATTTCAAAGACCAAGATCTACCTTGAGCGATTAAGCCTGTACCAAGGAACTAGACTCTGACACCAATTGTTGAACACATAAATACACTAAGGGGTGATGTTGAATTAGTGTGACCTAAAACCACTTTCCAGATCTCACAAGAAATAAAACATATAATGCAGGAGAATGAAAAGATAAATAACATGTCACACAACACCAAGATATATGTGGAAAACCCAAGATAGGAAAAAAAATGATGAGCAAATGCTACTTGGAGCTAGTGTCCAAATCTAGCCTCACAAATGTATCAACTAATTATAAGGAGTTTGAAGGTACCTGCCTTCAAGAGATGCCAATCCCCCAAATTTTATGGACACCAATCCAAAGGAGAACCAACCCCTACAATTTTCTTCAGAAACAGGGATACCAATCCCTTTACAATCACATGACTTGAAGGCACCAACCTTTAGGAGACACCAATCCCTTACGCTAACATACAAGACTACAATATTGATGTAATACAATAAATAACTATGAACCTCAGCATCTTCAGGGAAATTTGGTTCTCTCTTTCAACTTTGCAGCTCACTGTCTTTTTGGTCTAGTATTCATCCACACTTCCACACACACTATTCTTGACCAACATACCTTCTCTTTATATATTCTAAATTCACTTCCATAAGGTCAACTAGAACATAGTTCATCATAGATCAAACAAAAATAATTTGCATCATTATCATACAACTTGATTTGTACAACTTTCTATGTTTCATTAGGATTGTTCATCCAGTCGGTTTATACTTTGTTCTTATCATGTCATCATAGAGAATCTACCCCATGTTGTAACTATCCAATTACAATCACCAGATAGCTATTTAAGTCAATCTATGCAAGTTCCCAGAATGCTCTGTTATCACATTGAAACAAGTTCCTTTAAATCTAGACCATTGATTATCTCAGTTTGACCAAAAAGATTGGTCATTTTACCATTGTGGTGGTTCCACATGCCACATCGCATTACTGTCAACAACATTTTTCTGACTTTAACTATTAGAGACACATGGCATAAAGTCACAATTTCACATCCTGTCATCAACACACATCACCAAACCTTGCGAGCCAGTGATTTATTCACTTTCTGGACATGTGGCAATTGGCCGCATCATTGCAAGACTTTCCTAATGACATCATTTATCTATGCAAAGATGCACTGTTTTCTATCCTTCTAACTCCATGGCCCCCAGTACAACATGCAACATCTCATCACAACATCACGGTCTGACAATTGCTTATATAATCAAACCTTGCGAACTTGCGATCCCTTCATTCCTTCTATCTCTATGAGCCTTGGCATGACACATGGTAGTCTCTCACCATATCATTGTTTAATATTCCATGGTTATCTGCAAGCCATGAGGATGCATCATAGTAGCTACTATGACCATTTATGGATAGATCGCAACATTGCAGCCTAACATGGTGGATTATCTTGATGGATGTGACCCTACCCCTGACCATCCATCACAACTTTGTAGCCTCTTTTAGCTGTCTGTTATGATGGTTGTGACTTTATGCTTGTCGGTTAATGTCTTCACGACATGCTTCAAGCTAAGGGAAAAAGCATATGTATTGTTGCACATTTAACTCATGCTTAACAATCTATATAAAGACTCGACACCACCACTATGTTACCAATGTGGGATAAATAGTCAAAGCCTTTATACATATAGTTGTTTCTTCTATGCACACACTATCTACTCTACTCGTGTTCCTTCTATGAATACACTATCTATTCTACTTGTGCACATCAACTTTGTGCTTTAAGTACACATCCTTTTGACATCAACGACAAGATTATTAGAGAAAAATCAACATAGTCCTCCTCCTAGCAATGATTGTATTCCTTCTCCTAAGGATACTCTCTCACTTCCTTTTGTAGGTAAACCTATCCTTCCTCCTAAGGATAGACCTACTCCTCCTCCTCGTGATAGACCTATTCTCCTTCCTACACCTTCTATTCCTCCTTTATATGGTGCAGTTTGGCCTCCAAAATCTTACAAAGGGAAGTGCCCCACAGATCTCCTAGTGTTCAACTTAAGAGACCTTCTCCTATGCATCCTTCCTTAAAGGAAGAGAATAATCCTATTCCTGCTAAACCTAAACCTTCACAACCTTCAGCTAAAACCAAAAGATGCCAAATACTTGGAGTGAATCATACAATTGGCCACCTGCTTCAAGGACCTATTCTTGTGTTCTCTGACACCATTGTGCTGAGGACTGTGTGGAACTATGTGTTGCATGTAGATACCTTTTAAAGCACAAAATTGTTGAAACTAATTGTTAACATATTCACCCCCATTATCTGTATGCATAATCTTGATGAACTTCCCAGATTGTTTCTCTACAAAAGCTTTTAAATCTAGAAAATTATCAAAGACTTTAGACTTTTGTTTCAAAAATTAAACCCATGTATATCTAGAAAAGTCATCAATAAATGTCAAGACATATCTAGCCCTACTGAAAGATGGTTGTGGAAATGGTCCTACCAAGTCACTGTGTACCAGGTCCAATAGTTTTGTAGGTCTCCATGCTTTGCCTTTATCATACTTCTCCTTAGGATGCTTACCAAGAATGCATCCCTAACAAACTCCATCAGAAAATCAAATAGAAGGCAACCCTGAAACCATGTCTTGTTGAATGAGTTGTTGCAAGTAACAGTAGTTCAAATGGCCAAACCATTGATGCCACAAACAAATCAACTCATTTGCATGATTGAGTAAAGTTGTTGAAGGAAATTCAGGAACAAAGTGAGAAAACTTATATAATTTGGAATGATGATTTTCTTTTCCCACAGCAATAGTAGACCCATTATGCATTTCATCGATTACCATTGTATCTAGTGTGAACTCAACTCACTTGCCAGTTTCAGTGTCAGTGAATTGATAAACATATAGGAGATTATTTTATAAATATGGAACACAAAGGACATCCTCAAATGTTCCTTTGCCAACATCAACAAACTCTCTCCCATTCACTTCAATAGGAGTGTCATCACCCATTAGTATGGTAGGCATAGAATATGGCTCTAAAGAGGTGAAATCATCTTTTGAAAATTCCATGTGGTTCAAAGCACCCAAGTCAATTATCCAAGAATTGCATTGTGAAGCAACAAAAACTAGGGCCTTACCCTTTCCTTTCCCCTTACTCTTATCTGTGTCCTTTGAAGATCCTTTTGATGAACTCTATTTGATTGAATCAAGCACCTTGATATTATTCTTTTCAAGATGTAGAAGGTGATCAATTTGTTTCTTTAAACACTTATTTTTATCATGACCGAGCCTCTTACAATAAGAACACTTGACCTTCTCCTTCTTTGGTTGTTCACCTTTTGATGAAGAGGTCTAAATTATCTACTTTTGAAGTAGCATATTTTTTATCTTTCTTCTTCTCTCCTTGCTTCTATTGTTTCTTATCTTGTTTACTAGACCCTTTCTGTAATTTTGTGCCTTGATTTACAGCTAAGGCATGTGACTTAGAGGGTTTTATTGCACCCATATGAATCAATTTGTCCTGCTCCCTAGTGATTTCTGCAACAAAATCATCTAGAGAAGGCATTTTGAATGTGGTACCTAGAGCACATTTTGTAGCATAGAATGTAGAAACAAACACTAAATAGTTAGTACCAAGCTTAGAAAGAATACTCAAGATCAATTGATTATCATATTTCTTAGTTCCACACTATTCCAACTACAACCTTATAGACTTGAGTTTTGTGAAGAAGTCTTGTATAGTGTCAAAATTGGTTGGATTCAACCCTATGAGTTCATTATCCAACTAATGACCTCTTAGCTCATCCTGCTTACCAAAAAGGTTTTCCAAAGTGCTCCGTGTAAGGAAAGAAAGTGCGGAAATTTGCTTCCCTAATGTCAATTTGCAGGGGAAAATAGACTAGTGTTTACAAATTTTCAACTTTTATAGAATATGGCACAAGCATGAGCATACACAATTAAACAACATAGAGATAGAACAAACAAAGTTAACATGGGAAAACCCTTTCGGGAGAAAAACCCACCACCAATAGAAAATAACTTTATTATCAATATGTCAAATACAATAAAGTTCAGTCTGCAGACTTCCTTTCACTCTATCAATCAATTGTTCCAGATGTAACATACAACACTCAGATCACACTACAATTTTAGATCACTCAATAGCTATCATAACTCGTAACCATAGATTCAATTCTCATTTAGCTTCAAATACCAAACTGGTCAACCGTTACACCTACGTGAGATGGTTGGGAAGTCGAACTATCTCAATCAGTCTGCAATCATGGAAAACCAATTATCCCACATGCATTAGGGAGTCGGGTCAGTTCGTATTCATATATACTGACAGTCTCATCCTTAGTGTCTAAGTGTTCACCTTTTTGGATCTCTGTTCGATCTCACATCCATAGTTGGTCTTCGCTCCATCGACCATCAGTATAGCTTTCAACTGATAGAGCCGATCGCCCGATGATACCCAATCGCTAAAGGTGACTCCATCGGATATCCGTATAACAAAACCTCCAGTTACCCTGATCTCCAAAAACATCTCGATCTCTTTTCTATGCTCTGCTAGAACTTTTGCCAGACCCCACCGCTGGTCGCTAAGTCACGATAGTTAACCATCGAGTAGTTACACATTGCAGTATAGCGATGACCATCGATCAAGACCAAACTTGTTCACTAGTTAACCTGTTTGAGCTTCCCTTTTTGTCGGGCCCCACCACTAGTCACCAAGCCACAATAGATCAAGTTTGTGCATCTTCATCTTGCAGTATAGCGACAGTCATTCAGTCTGCCCGGACTTGGTCACCAGTTAACATGACTTAAGCTACCTTATTTTTGGGTCCCACCACTGGTCGCCAAGCCCGCATGGTTATTTACCGATCAGTTTCTCAATGCGGTAATGTGATGACCATTAGATCTGAATTGACTTTCACATGGTTTATCATGGCTGGTCTTTGTTGCGCTAATGACCGAAATCGATTCCATCGGGTCATTGGCAAGACTAACACCAAAATTGTTTCATCGGGTTAAGTTACTCCGATCAGTATGAGGGTTCCGATCAGTCTGAGGTCAAGTTAATGCAAGGCACACTTCCAACAATCCACACTACATTTGGTGAAGTGGCAGATTCAATGTGAAAAAGAAGGTCAGGGGAGACTGCCATACACATAGTACCAAAAGCTTCATCACATTTATTAAACCATTTAATCTTTTTTGCGGCATCTTGAGGTTCAGTTTCAAGTCCCATTGGAACACAATGATATCCATATCTTTTCAAATATATTATTATCTTAGATTTCCATTCAAAATAATTATATGGTGTTAAAAGAGGAATTGTAGATGCATCCATGATAGCAGAAAAGAAGATTGCAATGAATCAGAAAAAGTGCAAGAAAGAAGACACATGAGACACCTCCCTTTCCACTATTCTCAAAAATCACCTCCCATAAATATTACAATGTTGGCACTTTATAATTAGTGTGTTTACAAGGCCTTTTATCATATTACAATACTTTTAAGGCTCTAATGGCCAAAAATATAAAGTTTTAAGAAAAATAAAATTGATATGAAATCTAAAAAAAATATCCTTGTAGCTGTGTAATAATTCTCAATACCTTTCTAAAAACTATTCATTTTTGAGAAATAGAGTTGTGAGGTGAAAGATATGACCTGTAGAAGTAAAAAAATGCAATTGATTCAACTTACAATATCTGATGGAAAAAAGAAGAATTTTTCAATGAGACCCACATGAATATAAATTACTCATTTCTAGCTTTTTGTCGAGTACTTGTTTGCAAAAATCCGACACCCAAGGCAAAAGTTATGCAACTTTTAAGAAGGGTTGCTCAATATGTCTACTAGAAAAATGACTCATGCCTTGTTCAAACTTGTTTTTTTCATAAAATATTATTTTTCTGGGAACAACACCACATACCAGAAGTTTTTCGATGCTGGAAAGAAAACCCAAAAATCTTTTTTTTTTCTAAAAATGAGCAGAAATTTGAATTCTAAAGCTAAAATGAAAACAACTCCAGTAAAAAGATTTCACTCTGGTTTTTTTTACCGTGTCCTCCAAACTCTAATTTTGGTGAAATAAAAGTCACTTTTTACTTTTTGAAGCCTTTTGGACACTCTAGAAATGCTAAAGAAGCCTCCAGTATTATCAAAATGTTTCAATCACCCAAATCTCAAAGGAACAGATATATAATAAACCAAATTAATCTAGAAGCTTATTTTCCTTTAAACTGTTCTAATTCTCCAGGTCACACGAGAATGTAGGAAAAGAGCATAATTGGTTTTTAATGAAAAAATTAGCTATCTAATAGTCTCAAATCTATCAAATAAATCACAAAAACAATGATCTATATCAGACAACACGGCTTTGATATCATGTTAGATTTTGTGAGAAGAGAGAATTGAGTCAGGATCTGATGTCAGTCATAGATCACATGTTGCATCTCCAAACAATAGATGACCAAAGATCAAAATAGTTGAATGAAGATAAATCTGATATGAGAAAAAATAGAGACAAAAGAGAATTTTGGAGAAGACTCTCACCAAGCTATCACTAAAATAGTGAAGGTGAGAGTATTGTGCTTATTATATACAAAAATAACAGCTCATACATCCAAGGGGTACATTAAATCCTATTCCCCATAAAAGGTGGGAGATTTTACCTTCTTGTTAAATTTCAAAACATGTGGCATTACCTCCTTACATGAAGACAAGAAAGGAGTTGATAAATTGGCACATAAGGCCAAAAGAGGGTGAGAAACCCAACTACCCCATAACCCACTTAGGAAATGACAAAATAGTGGTTATTAGAGGTGGCACAACAAGCCAAAAGAGGGTGTGTAACTCAAATACCCATGTGAGGTGGACAGTTACACATGTAGTTGGGCTATTTTTCCATGTGTCCTCATATTAACTACTCCTAATAACCTAGAAAGCTTAAATAATATGTGTAGGAAAACTAAATACCCCCTAACATAAGGAAAATTAAAAACCTACACTAACAAAGTGTGGCTCTACCATTTATTGAAGGATTAAAGAGAATGGTTCAAAGTGATAAACTTGGTGTTGGTGTGTTGTGTGGTATTTCTCATATTGTGGATACTAATATTATGCCTATGAGGAGTTGTGTTAAAGTCCTTGGTTATACATAACCTCCTAGTCATGTTAATCATCCCATTCCTATGACTACTCCTATGGCTAGTGTTCCCACCTTTACATCTAACATCATGGCTACCTCTACACAAAATGTCATACCTACACATGTTAGTCAAGGGGGAAACTCCTCTAATCATAATTCCTTCATCCTTCCTCCTATGAGTCTTTCATCTGTTACCCAATCATCTCCCATACGAACCTATCATAATGTCCCACCTCCTTATTCTCAAGTGCCTCCTTCATTCAACAATGTTACCCCTTCATCTCAATCTAACATGTCCAATTTGAATCTATCTACCGAAGCTACAACCAATAATCTAGCCCAAACAGTGTCTTCCTTACAACAACAAATAGCTTCTATGAGTCAATCTAATTATATTGTGCCCACATTTGATGTAGCGATCTGATTATCCAATGACATTGTTCATGTTGTCCCTCCTAAACATGTGGAAGTCCCTCAATTGGAGCTTTATAATGGAAAAGGTGATCCCTTGACTCATTTTAAAACATTTCAAACTTTGTGTAGTGACTTTGCTCATGACCAAAGACTTTTGGTTAAATTGTTCACTAGAACACTTAGAGATAAAGCTTTGCAATGGTATTGTTATTTGCCTCCTTTTTCTATTACTTCTTTTCAACAATTGGCTAATGCTTTCATTCAAAAATTTCGCAATAATATTGGTCCTAAAATTACTTTGACTGATTTGATGCATTGTAAGTGATGAGTCTTAGGTTTATGCCTTTATTTGTTGTCATTTTACCATACTTAGGACTCTTATATACTTACTGATGGGACTTTATATTATGTTTTGACTGACTTTTTGAGCCAATTTCATGATCATATTGTCTATGATTTGAAACCTTTATTTTGACAAAGCAGTGAACCTTATGAATACAAATATAAATATTTATTGTCTCTATATGTTGATGAATGTGTTGAAATAAATGATCATGAAATATGGATGGGAGTGCTTGTTCTAACCTTGGTGTTCCAGTCGCATGAAATACTTTTTGTGATGAAAGAGGGCTTTATTGATAACAACATGGCAACATGGACAAAACTGGACAACAAGGCATGAAAAGGTCAAGAGTTGGTACAACTCGGGCACTAGTTGTTTGAGCTCATTAAGGAATCTTCAAAAGCAGTCATGATCTATTAATATTTTTTTTAATAGCCATGTTGGATGTTGGAGCATATCTAGGAAAGATTTATAAATGTTCAAAGATGGAGCAGAGTCTGTTCCTTAGTTCTCTTAGATTTCATATTCTAAATAAAAGCCTCCACCTAGATATTAGGAAGTGGGTGGCTCTTGTGAAAAATTGTTGTAAGGATGAATATTATAAATCCTTCTCAAGTTTCCTAGTTAGTTATTTTTTATTTTTGATATCAAACCATGTTATGTTGTTGAATTGATTTTGAATAAAAAGGTATATCTACTTTCTTGAATAAGTTCATGGTGTTGTGATATGATTATGCGAGCTCTATAGTTAACTTCTATTGTAACTTATAATCTAGAAGATTCACTCAAGGGGGCTCACTTGGTGAGGATTCTATATGCTTGTTTCTACGTACTTTATCTTTCAAATTTGTTTAATTTTGTTTTGTTAGATTGCTCATTGTCTGTTCCCACAACCACTGGATTGTAACTCTGTGTCTGTTCCTGCAGCCACGACAGAAAAAAATAGTCATTTCTACATAAGTTAGAATAAATTACATTTTGTTGGTAGAAGTTAGCAAAATTTCTCTAAGTTATAACTTTGAAGAAAAATTCCTTCCTTATGAGTATTTATTCAGTATTTCTAGCTGCTTAGAATAGAATAGATTTGTTTTGTGACACTCTTGGTGCATATAATTTTTTGTCCCATTTCAAGTTAGACTTCCTTAGATTGATAAGATAAATGAGCTAGGATATAGTTGCTCAAATAGAAACTTGTGTCTCTAAGATGAGTATTATTCTGTGTTTAAACATCCATTATCTTACACCAACATTTTTTGGCATCGTTGTCGAGGATGGTGACAAGTTGAGAGTTTATGGGAACATAGGATTTCATTTGTCAAGTCATTTTTATAAAAGTATTTTAATTTCTAGAATAAGATTAAGTTATTTATGTAATTCATGCAGGACTAATGATAGTTTTCCAATACCTATATGCATAGAAGAAGAGATTCCCCTGGGAGATTCCTTCCTAACTTGAATCACTTTGAATAATATCTAGCTAAAGATCCAAATGCTGAGCCAAAAATTAATCCTTTTGCACAACTCTTTGTAGACCTAGATAATACTGGCCTAGATAATCTCATTCCTCCACTTGACCCACTACTTGTAGAGAATCCGTTTGTTGCATTAGTAATTTACTAAGGCAATATGGCAGGCCTTAGCGGTGGTGGTGGGGGTGGTGGTAACAATCCACCCCCACCTCCTCACTTGACCTTTAAGTTTCCTATTCCACCACAAGGAGCCAATACCAATTTGAATAATATTCCTCCTGCTGCTCTCCCTCACTTTTATGGCCTTGTTACAGAAGACCCAGATACATTTTTGAGTTTGATGTGCTATGCATAACTTATGACTATAGCATAGATGCACATAGACTTAAGTTGTTTCCATCCACCTTGGAAAATTATTCTCTTCATTGGTTTATGTCCTTGGAGAAGATTCTATAATTGATTGGGACACCATGGAAGAAAAGTTCCTCACCAAATACAAGGACTACAACAGAATAAGTGATATGAGGGAAGATGATATATTCTAGATGCAACAAAAATATGAGGAATCTGTGGAAGACTATATAGAAAGGTTTCTCTTCAGTTTGAAGAAGTCCAAACATAATCAGTTGAGTGAAGATTCTTAAAAATTGGTCTTCTTAAAGGGAATCAATGAGGAATGTATTGATGCTCTAAACCTCATGAGTGGTGGTGATATTACTCAGGAAACTTAGAGTGACATATAACAACTATGTCAAAATTATTCAAGAGCTACATTAAGAAGGCCTAGAGGATACACGTACACATTATCAAGGAATAAAACTAGCTCTGCAGTCTCAAGAATGGAGTTGAATAATTTTCTCAAGGATTTTTAACAAGATATCAATAACATGGCCACACAAATTGACACTCTTCAGGAAAAACAAAAGCAAGATGTTGCAAAGAAAATTTTATCCTCATTACAGACAGAGGAAGGAGTGTAGATGCAAGAAGTTGGCAAACATCAACAAAAAATCTCATCAACCATAATTTCATCTAGTAGAAGATGATGAAGGCCAAATTTTATTTGTACCACAAAGGAAGCCATGGGTTCCAAAACAAGGTATGCCACTTGATCCCCTATCTTTTAATGGTCCATATTCTCATTCACCTAGTAATCAGTGGCCACCTTAATATTCACAAAATTTTGGCAATTATGGGAATCCACAATGGAATTATCAACCAAATTCTTGATGTGGACCTCAAACTCAATGGAAACCACCCTAAAGAAATTGGTAGCCACAACAAACCAATTGGTCACAATCACAACCATGGAGAGGAAAATAATGGCCTAATCAGCTAGTTGGATATCTCCAACCCAACTAATCTACTAGCCAACCAGTGATTATGCCACCTATACACACCAATTTCCCACAAAGACCTACTTTATTACCAACTCATCCTACTCCTAATCCCAATAATAGAACCCAACAACAACAACTAGTGTATTCGATAGAATTCAATCAATAACCTACATATATAGTTAGCATAAGTGATGTACACCTTCAGTTAGGAAAAACCTTACCACCTCCTATTACTCCTATTATCACAGAGTTAACTTGTGAAGAAGAGAAACAGGTAGATCCTAATCCTGTTTTACCAACTGAACAAATTCAGAATCCAAATCCTCCATTTCCACAAAGATTAGCTCAATCCAATCTCGTCTTTGAACCAACCTTTAATTTCTTGGACCAACTTAAGCATGTTTGTGTTAGGATACCTATCTTCCAAGCCATTAAACATGTTCCAATATATAGTAAAGCTATTAGAGAGGCACTCTTGAAGAAACCTCTGAGCAAGAAGAAAGTTCCTACAATAGTACATGTAATGGGTAAATTGGCTGATATCATGCTAGGGAAAGTGATCATACCTAAGTATTCAGACCCTGGTAGCCTGGTTTATGCAATAATAATAAATGGAATTATGGTTCAAAACACCCTTATAGATTTAGTAATTGCTAGTAATGTCATGACTAAGGAGATCATGTAGAAACTAAAATTGGTAAACATAAGGCATACTCATACAGTTCTTCAACTAGTAGATAGTTCCACTGTTAAGCCAAATGGTATGCTAGAAGACATTGTAGTAACTATTGATTCTTGGGATTATCCAAATGATTTTATGATTTTATCCCCAAAAGATACCTTGGGAGGGTATTTAGTAATTATAGGAAGACCTTGGTTGGCCACTGCAAATGCTTATATAGGATGCAGATGAAGAGATATGACTTTTTCCAATGGAGATAGTACGAAGAGATTAACACTTTATCCACCTACTCAACCACATGAAGAGTCAAGAGCAATTCATTTGACCTGATCTTGATGATGAACCTAAAGAAGATGCCAAGTCTATGATAAATCTAATGATTATTGATAGAAGTCCTCTTCTGCAATTACATGATGAAGATCAACTCTTGATATAGGTATAAAATAATACATGTGTAGTAGATGCTACAAGAGAGGGTACTTCAAACAATTTTTCATGTCCATCACAAATACTACTACCCAGTTCTCCCACACTACTCCTTACTTTGTTTCCCTATGAAATAAAGCTACCCAATGAGAATGAAGTTTCCATGAATAAAATGACTAAACAGATTGAAGTATCCCCTATGAAGCAACTCATTGTGAACTATAATCTGTTTGTAAAACAAGAGCATTCACTAAAATAATTATTATAGGAGAAAAAGAATACATTTGCATGGGAATACATTGACATGGTAGGATTGGATCCTAGACTATGCACTCATAGAATATACATACAAGAGCACACTAAGACAATCAAATAACGACAAAGAAGGGTTAACCTAGCTCTTAGGGAAATTGCCAAGACTGAATTACAGAAACAACTAGATGCAGGTTTTATTTACCCAATTCCAAATAGTGAATGGGTCTCACCTTTGGTGATTGTTCCCAAAAAAAATGGAAAATGGAGAGTATGTGTGGATTATAGGGAATTAAACAAAGCTATTAAAAAAGATCATTTTCCACTTCCCTTCATTGATCAAGTTTTGGATTCCCTGGCAGGGAAGAAGTATTTTTCATTTCTTGATGGTTTTAGTGGCTATAATCAAATTCAGATAGCACTAGAGGATTAGGACAAGACAACCTTCACTTTTCCCTAGGGAACCTATGTTAGACAATTCAAATAACTAGAAGACAACTGAGAGGGGGGCTGAATTAGCTATCACAGATTATCGGAACCATTAGAAATTTAAACTTTAATACCAGAAAAGTAGATAAACCAATTAAGCATAAACAATAATCACATAATAAATACCATCCACATAACACCAATATTTGTACATGGAAAACCTGGTAAAGGGAAAAAATATTGTTGGAAGCCTACCCACAATTAGATAATACTTCTGCAGTAAGTATGTGAATTATAATTGAGGGGCCTGCACTTGTAGGAAGAGCAACAGCCTAGAGCACATTACTTATCATAAAAGGAGCTTCACTGAATACATAGAAATCCAGACTACAATATGGAGAAGTGTTGAACTGCAAAAGATAGCATATCCTATGCCTGAGTACAGTTCTGATTAAGCTCAATACCGAAGGACTAAATCCTCTTACATAAACCCAATTTCATCTCCAATGATCAACCAACTCCTCTTCCTGAATGATATTTCATTATTCGCACATTACATCCCTTGACCATGACCTCTGATAATAACCATGATGATCTATAATGAGATCTTACATCTATATATACAAACTCCCGACCATAAACAATCAGGTCGACCACCAAACAATAAACCAATTACATAATTACAAACCATGTCGGCCTAAGACCAAACAAATAATATCAACATATAAGACATCCCAAAAATATATCAATAGGTCCTATCCACATGTTACATTAAAGTCGATCCATAACCTAAATCAACCAGTACCAAGTGTAGGTCCACATGCTATATAAATGATCTCCATCCACCAAGTCTCAAACATGGTCACCAACAACATCCTGAAACTCCACCAGAAGCTGCACCAACACCAATTATGCAATTCATCAAATATCTCCACCAAAAGCTCTGTCGGTGAAACCCTCACAGAAACTAGAAACTAAGCTTCTAGGAAAGAAGGATAGCATCTGATCACCAAACCAAAACCAGCTAACCAAATATGAGAATGAGTATCATGAACAAGACAATTCCATCACGAGACTATATTGGAGCCTACTGGATCATGTCGGATCCAAGTTAACTAGAAACCACTCAACCTACTGGGACCAGAAGGGTGCCGATAAAGCATCCAAACAACTAGTGTTGGCATCAATGACAAAACATCAATGCAACACATAATCAATTCCACCAAATGGCCAACAACCTACGCCTACTATGTTCTTCCATTTGGATTTTGTAATGCTCTAGCAACCTTTCAGGGGGAAGTTATAAGCATCTTTGCTGATATTTCTCATAATTGCATGGAGATCTCTATATGGATGATTTCACCACCTATGGAGATGAATTTCAGGAAGAGCTTATTAACATATCCAAAGTCCTACAATGTTGTGAGGATCATAATATTTCACCAAATGGTGAGAAATTATTTCTCATGATTCAAGGAGGAGTGGTCTTAGGTCATTACATCTCTGCTATAGGAATTCAAGTGGATCCTGCTAAGATTAAGATAATTAAAACTCTTCTAATTCCCACCAAGTAGAAAGATGTCTATAGTTTTTTGGGTCATGTTGGTTACTATAGGAGATTTATTAAAAATTTCAGCATCATAGAAAGTCCCTTGTATGGCCTATTGTTAAAGGATGTACATTTTTCAGTGGCCGCCAACATGTGACACAACCTTCTAGAATCTCAAAGTTGTACCTACTCAAGCTCCAGTCCTCCAAGGAACTAAATGGAACCAACCCTTCTATATTTATATCAATGCCTCTGACCATATAGTTGGAGTAGTTTTGGTACAGAAAGATGGAGCTATTGAGAATGTAATCTACTATATGAGCAAAAATTTGCAAGGAGTTGAATTGAACTATATTGTAATTGAAAAAGAAATGTTAGAAGTAATATATGTAAGGAAGTAAAGTAGCGGAAACAACTTCCTACACTAACCTTGAGAGGAGGGTAATGCAAAACTTTTTCAGATCGTTACAACAGTTAAAGAAAATAGAAATAGATATAATAGCATTCATACCACAACAAAGTGATTTACGTGGGGAAAACCCTTTCGGGAGAAAAACCCCACCCTCCAAAAGCAGCTCAATATTTTATTCAGCAATCAAAAATAGATTACAAAATACTTGCAGAGCAAGCTCTTCGCAGGAGTACCACTAATCAGAGATTCAGAGGCAACTCAATAGCCATAGGGCTCTTACACACAACCTCTATCTCACACACCTCATAAATAGGAGATACAATACAAGAAACCGTCAAATGGTATTACAAAACCATGGGCTAAAACCACCCAATAAGGTGTAGCTGACCTTATCTCCCTTCTAGATGCCCTATGACATGTTAAAGCACACATCAACATGTGTCGCTCCCTTTTTACAGCTCATTTATGTTTTCGATACAAATTATTTTTCCTATTTCAGGAGTGCAAACTTTCGGAGGCCATAACTTGAGAACCGGGTGTCCGATTGACGAACTGTTTGAAGCGCTGGAAAGCTCGCAAAGTGCTCTATCACCTCATAACCAGCTTTGCCAGTTACAGCCACTTTTCAAGGCATTTCAGAGCCTCTAAAGTCCCCAAAATTAAGTTTAAATATTTTATTGCACCCCTCCAAGATGAAAACTTTAATATCTTCAAAACTAGCTGTGACCTTGCGACGCAACTTTACTGAAATGCTTATCTAACCAACCAGAAGCTTCAGGGAGAGTTTCGCACCATTTCGTGCTCAAATGAAAACTTACTATAAATAGTAACCTCACATAAATGCAAGGTTGAGACACCATTTTTCCCAACAAATCTCCCACTTGTCGAACACCTTGCATGAGCGGAAGGGAATGTCAACACAATGAATCAATTGTTAGGGGCCATAAGGCCCATAGACTCTGAACACCATCTGAACTTCTCTATGCTCACAGCCTTAGTTAAAGCATCTACAACATTCATCAAAGTTTCCACCTTAACCAGCTTCACCCTACCATCTTCGACCATATCTCTAACAAAATGATACTGAACATCAATATGTTTGGTCCGGGCATGAAATGTCGAGTTCTTAGCTAGGCTAATTGCACTCTGACTGTCACAGTAAATTGTCACTGTTCCTTGTTTTATTCCAATATCTGAACACAGTCTCTTAAGCCAAATGGCCTCTTTACAAGCATGAGTAGCTGCCATATACTCTGCTTCAGTAGTGAATAGAGCAACCACAGCTTGTCGCTTACTCATCCAACTAATTGCACCACCAAACAAAGTAAACACATAAGCACTAGTGGATCTTCTTTTATCAATATCACCTGCCCAATCTGAATCCACATAACCATGGATATCAAGGGAAGTCATGTCTCCAACTGAATTACCATGATAACAGAAAGAATACTCTGAAGTACCCTTCAAATATCTAAAGACTCTTTTGACTGCATCCCAATGAACTCTACCAGGATTAGACATATATCTAGAAAGTACTCCCACTGCTTGGGCAATGTCTGGTCTAGTACAGACCATAGCATACATCAAGCTTCCAACCACACTTTGGTAAGGCACTCTGCTCATGTCTTCCATCTCCAATGGGGATGTAGGACAATTTGAAATAGATAGTTTCATTCCAACTGTAAAAGGAACACTCAATGGTCTACAATTCTACATGTTGAACCTCTGTAACATTGAATTCACATACTTACTCTGGCCTAGCCATAGCTTTCTGTTCACCCTATCTCTTCTAATTTCCATCCCAAGGATGTGCTTTGCTGCACCAAGATCTTTCATTTCAAATTTAGCAGTGAGTTGAGACTTCAGTTCTGAAATCTTACCTTTCCCTTTACCAATGAATAACATATCATCAACATACAATGCAATGAATAAGAAATGATCACCATAAGATTTATAATAAACACAGTGATCAGATTTAGAATGTTCAAATCCCAAACTCAACACATATGTATCAAATTTCTGGTACCACATCCTAGGACTTTGTTTGAGGCCATACAAAGATTTCTTCAATTTACAGACCAAATTTCTTTTGTCTTTCACCACATAGTGCTCTGGCTGTGTCATATAAATATCTTCCTCCAAATCACCATGAAGGAAAGCAGTTTTCACATCCATTTGCTCAACCTCTAAATCATAAGCAGTAGCAATAGAAAGCAAAAATCTAATGGACGTCATTTTTGCAACAGGAGAAAATATCTCACCGTAATCAACACCCTCAACCTGAGAGTAGCCTTTTGCAACCAACCTTGCTTTATACTTCTCAATGCTTCCATCTGAACCAATCTTTTTCTTGAACACCCATTTACAACCAACAGGTTTTCGTCCTTCAGGCAATGGTACAAGATCCCATGTATCATTCTTTTTCAAATCTGCCATTTCTTCCTCCATAGCAATCTTCCAGGATTCTGCATCATTCATACCTAATGCCTCTTCTATAGATTTTGGTTCATCCACACTAGTATTCAGAGCAAAAATACATCTCCAATCATCAGGTGAATACCTTTCAGGTGGTTGTCTATGTCTTGTAGACCTTCGAACAAGCTGAGTTGGAGGTTCTTCCTCCTCTTCTGAAGATTCAGAGCTAGACGAGCTCTCCTCAAATTCTTGCCTATCTAGGGGTCTCGATTCAACTCTTTCAGGTGTAGAAGGAAGTTGAATCACATCTTCTTTTTTAGTCTATTCTGGCTGCAATGTAACAGAAGGAGACTTAATTTCTCTAAAAATAACACTTCTACTGTGAATTACCTTTTGTGCAACAGGGTCCCAAAGCTTGTATCCTTTCACACCATAACTATACCCGATGAAAATACATTTCACAGCCTTGTTCTCCAACTTTGTTCGCTTCTCCTTTGGCACATGTGCATATGCCTCGCAACCAAAAACTCTAAGATGTCTCAATGAAGGCTTGTGACCTGACCATGCTTCCATAGGCATTTTATCAACAAGAGCTGATGTAGGAGACCTGTTAATCAGGTAGCAAGCAGTGGCAACAGCTTCAGCCCAAAACTTTTGTTCGAGACCAGCACCACTCAACATACTGCTAGCCTTCTCCATCAGTGTCCTGTTCATTCTTTCTGCAACTCCATTCTGCTGTGGAGAATACGGAGTTGTCTTCTGCCTGTTAATTCCACAGTCTTTACAGAATCTATCAAAATCATTAGAGCAAAACTCACCGCCATTATCAGTTCTCAAACATTTTATTTTCTTTCCAGTCTGCAACTCAACCATTGCTTTAAATTCTTTAAAATGATTAAAAACTTCAGATTTATTCTTTAGAAAATATACCCATGTCCTTCTACTAAAATCATCAATAAATGAAACATAATATGTGGGTTTTCCAATCGAAGAGACATCTACTGGACCAAACACATCAGAATGGATAAGGTCCAAAACACCACAAGTTTTATGAGAACTCGAGTAAAACTGAACGCGGTTTTGTTTTCCATAAATGCAATGCTCACAGAAATCAAAGTCAAGATTACAATCATTCAAACCTTCAACAAGATTTTTATTTTTCAAGGTCCTTAGACCCTTTTCTCCAATGTGGCCAAGTCTCTGGTGCCATAACATAGTCTTCTCTGCAGGTAACTTTGCTTCAGACGAAAGAGCACCCTTAGGTACCCAAAAACCATTTCCATCTGCTGAAGGTGAAACCTTCAAATCTTCCAATGAAGTATCCGTAGATTTACTTTTTACAGAAGTGCTATTACACTCAACAGTGTATGCTTCAAGCTTATACAAAGTGCCAAACCTGACACCTCTAGCAACTACCATAGCACCGTTAATCATCTTACATCCTGTTTCAGAAAAGACTACCTGCACACCCGCATCTATCAGTTTGCTCACAGATAACAGGTTTCGTTTTAATCCAGGGATATGCAGCACACCATTAATTCCTTTTATTCTACCATCAGAAAACCTAATTCTAACTTTACCTCGACCAACAATGTCTAGAGGTGAACCATCACCCAAGTACACCTTACCTCCATTAAATCCTTCATATTCAGAAAACCAATTTCTATTGAAAGTCATATGAAAAGATGCACCTGAGTCAATTAGCCAGGCATCATTACCTGCATGAGTCGCCAAAGCCGCAATAAATGCATCGCCATCTTTCTTATTGGACTCAGAATCAGAATCGAACTTTTTCTTTTTCTTCTTCTTTTCTTCTTTGCAGTCCTTACGGATGTGACCCGGTTTACCGCAATTCCAGCAAATGACTTTGGACTTTCCAGGAGATTTCGATCTCCCTTTGGATTTGGACTTGCCACGCTTCTCATTCTTCTTGCCTTTCTCCTTAGGTCTTCCACGAACGGTTAGGGCTTCCTTTGAACTGATGGATACCTTCCTTCGCATCTCTTCACCGAGTAGGGCACCCACCACGTCTTCAGATTTCAAAACAACAGAAGTACTACCGATAGCCATAACGAGAGAATCCCACGAATCAGGCAAAGAACAAAGCAAAATCTGACATTTCTCCTCCTCATCCATCTTAACACCGATGGATATTAATTGAGCCACAATCATATTGAATGCTTCTAGGTGGTCTGCAATTCGTCCACCCTCTTCCATCTTCAAGGAATACAATTTCTTTCTTAAGAAAATTTGATTTAATAAAGATTTCACTTGATACATCTCACCAAGCTTAGTCCATAGCTTCTTTGCAGAGTTTTCTTCATGGACATTGATTAGAACAGAGTCTGCCAGGCACAGTCTGATTAGACCCTTGGCTTTTCGGTCCATAACATCATACTAAGCTGCTGCAGTAGGATCTGAGGGTCTTTGGACATTCGCATCAACAGCATCCCAAAGATCTCGATCTATTAGCAGATCTTCCATCTTCAGCTTCCACATCTCAAAATTACTTCCATTAAATTTCTCCACCTCTATTCTCCCTGACGAACTTGCCATCTAAATATTCCTGCAACAAGATCAAAAAGTGTCTTCTGCACAAGCTCCCACTCAAATCTGGATTAGTTCAAAAAACCCAACTGCCCACAATTGAAACCAAAGGTGATCAGGCTCTGATACCACTTGTAAGGAAGTAAAGTAGCGGAAACAACTTCCTACACTAACCTTGAGAGGAGGGTAATGCAAAACTTTTTCAGATCGTTACAACAGTTAAAGAAAAGTAGAAATAGATATAATAGCATTCATACCACAACACAGTGATTTACGTGGGGAAAACCCTTTCGGGAGAAAAACCCCACCCTCCAAAAGCAGCTCAATATTTTATTCAGCAATCAAAAACAGATTACAAAATACTTGCAGAGCAAGCTCTTCGCAGGAGTACCACTAATCAGAGATTCAGAGGCAACTCAATAGCCATAGGACTCTTACACACAACCTCTATCTCACACACCTCATAAATAGGAGATACAATACAAGAAACCGTCAAACGGTATTACAAAACCATGGGCTAAAACCACCCAATAAGGTGTAGCTGACCTTATCTCCCTTCTAGATGCCCTATGACATGTTAAAGCACACATCAACATGTGTCGCTCCCTTTTTACAGCTCATTTATGTATTTGATACAAATTATTTTTCCTATTTCAGGAGTACAAACTTCTGGAGGCCATAACTTGAGAACCGGGTGTCCGATTGACGAACCGTTTGAAGCGCCGGAAAGCTCGCGAAGTGCTCTATCACCTCATAACCCGCTTCGCTGGTTACGGCCACTTTTCAGGGCATTTCAGAGCCTCTAAAGTCCCCAAAATTAAGTTTAAATATTTTATTACACCCCTCCAAGATGAAAACTTTAATATCTTCAAAACTAGCTGTGACCTTGCGACGCAACTTTACCGAAATGCTTATCTAACCAACCAGAAGCTTCAGGGAGAGTTTTGCACCATTTCGTGCTCAAATGAAAACTTACTATAAATAGTAACCTCACATAAATGCAAGGTTGAGACACCATTTTTCCCAACAATATATGCCTTCAACAAGTTTAGACATTATGTAACAGGGTACCAAATATATGTTTACACTAACCATACATCAATCAAGTACCTCATGAACAAACCAATTTTGTTTCTAGTAGACTTCCTAGATGGCTACTTCTCATGCAAGAGTTTGCTATTACTATCATAGATAAGACACGTAAAGAAAATATAGTAGTTGAATTATTCTCTAGACTTACACATTAGCCTCAAGAACCTGTCATTGATGATAATTTTCTAGATGAACATCTCTTTGCTATCACTGTTCATATAACCTGGTATGCTGATATAGCCAATTATTTGGTTACAGGTAAATTTCCCTCATATTTATTACCAAAGGATAAAAGGGTCTTCATTGAAAATATTTTTCCATATACTTGGGTCAATGGATGCTTATTTTACATAGGACTAGATAATGTCATGAGGAGATGCATCTAGGAAGATGAAACATATGACATTTTGCATGCCTATCAAGATGAACCCTGTGGAGGTCATTTTTCGGCCAAAAGGACAAAAATGAATATACTCAATACAAGATATTATTTTCCTATTCTCCATAAGGATGTAGTCAACTATACAAGGACATGTGATAGATGTTAGAGAATAGGCTGCCCAACTAGATCAGACGAGATGCCTTTGCATCCACAGGTTATTGTCACACCTTTTGATAATGGGGAATGGATTTCATAGGTCCAATTGACCCCCCATCCAATGGGATATCCCATAGATTAGTGTGTGCAAAATACATTACCAAGTGGGTTGAGGTAAGGGCCATGAAACATGCTAGGGACAACAAGGTTCCAAAATTTTTATATGAAGGGGTCTTTACAAGGTATGGAGTTCCTAGAGAACTTGTTACAGATCAAGGTGCCTAGTTTACATCTAATTTGAATGCTTCTATGCCAGAAGAATATAACATCAGACACAAAAATTCTACACCTTATCATCCACAAGCCAATGGCCAAGCTGGAGTGACCAACAAAGAAATTGAAGCAATATTGACAAAAATTGTAGCCATACATAAAAGGGATTGGGCAAATCTCCTACAAGAAGTAGTATGGGCATATAGAACCTCCTGGAAAACCACTACAAGGTTTACCCCCTTTGAAATAGTGTATGAAAAAACCACAGTAATGCCCATATAGTTTGAACACAAAACTCTACGTACTGCAATGGAATTGGGAATGGACCTATCATAAGCACAAAAGGAAAAAATTCTACAACTCAATCAACTGAATGAATTGAGGAAATCTGCTCTGCAAACTATAATTCTGGTTCAAAAACATTGTATGAAATGGCATATGAAATGGCATGATAAGTATATTAAAACAAAAGTATTTCATGAAGGTGACTAGGCTTTGTTATATGATTTTAGATATAAAGACAATTTGGGTAAATTACAAACATGGTGGCTTGGTCCATACAAGATTGAACAAGTGTAATCTAATGGAACAATCAAACTAGCCACTATTGATAATGCCAATTTCGACTATTAGTCAATGGCCACCGCCTTTGTCTTTATCACAAGGAAATTTTTGCAGCAATTTGAGGAGATTCCAAGTTCTTTTGCGACCACTACTGGTGATCCTCTAGATCCACCAGTTTGAGCATAATATGCATTCACCATAATAATAACTCCATGTCAATGTGGATTTCTTTTCTCCATTTCATTCCACATCACTTCCAATTCACTCGCACTTATTTTCTTCCATTTTTAGTTTCGTCACCATAATCATTAATTGAAAAATTTACAAATACAATCCTTTCACTTCACATATGCCAACAGTCTTACAAATGTGATCCTTGATCAAGTAAGTACTTTCCAATTCCTTTCATGATTATATTCTTTTTGTTCCACATTTTTTGTCATATCATTGAAGTAAATATTTATAATTGTATTCCTCTATCCTACCCATCCACATGTGTGGATACCTATGTCTATCTTTAGTTGGGGGGAGGGGAATAGATTATGCTTAAAAGATATTGTCATTATTAGGTTGGTACAAATTTTAGTCAACATGTTAACTTAGATTGGTTTTTGAAGTTAGTTTTTACTACACCCTAATGTTAAGTTCAGGCTAATGTCAAGACAACCCCAATTCTTATCAAAATCTAAATTTTGTTTTAGCAAGACTGTGTGATGTGACCTTTTATTACTCTTTCTACAATCCAATTCTTGTTACATATGAAAGTATTGTCTTAGTACAACCCTTTATTTCGTCGTAAGGATGGGAAAGAAAGAAATTCATATTTTTGAATTTCAGCATAACAAAGGGGTTTTTGAAGGCATTGGTCTTTATTTCAGCAATGGGAGGTCCTCCAATTCAACGAGAATCTACATATCATAGTCTATTGTTAAATGATCAAGATTGTGAACCTCTGTTTAGAGGTTGTGGATGGCTAGATAATTTTCTGAAGCTACATGTGTTTGATGATGCTATTGCTTTGGAGTTTGCACAGTCATTGAATGATGATCAGGTAGTAGTGAAGGGGTTAAGGGTGTGTGTTTCAGAGGAACACATTTCACAAGTAATGGGCTTGCCTAGGGATGGCGAGCCTTTTCTAAAACAAAATATGCTAGGTCAAATAGGGCTCATTTCAAAGAAAATGGTGACACTCAATTGCATGTCACCAAATAAGGAACAAGTCAATTGTCACTCCCACCTCTCTGGGCTCACAAGGTAAAGTATAGTACTATGTATCTCACTTGTGAAGGATAACAGCCATAGTTACACTCCATTCATTTCAAATTGTTGAGTCATTTAAGGCATGGTCGACACATGAATGTCCGCAATTTCCTTTACAATATGCTGAAATAGATGGCTACCCAAGTGCAAAAGGTAATTCTCAGTCGATTTCCCACCATTTCTTAATTCAATTATTGATTGGAAAAACCCCAGTGGAAACAAGTCCTAGAATACAATGGATAGACTTTCTTAATATGAGTAGGGCTCAACGATTAAGGTAGATGCCTAGCATTAGATAAGCTATGGGTGCTTAATCTTCCAAAGCAACTAAAGTTCTTCTTCTAGTAAGGATGAGGGTTCCGCCCAAAAATTTACAAAGGAAACCCTTGTGGCATGAGGGTTATTAGCTAAGGATAAAAACTAAGAAACAAACAAAGGTAACACTAGTGAAGAAAAGAATGAAGGTTAAGCCTCCTGGTATTACTTTGAGAGTGCTAGTGTCGCAAACAATCGTTGCTAAAAAACAAAAAGTGAAGAAATTTAAACTCCTTGTGGCAACATAGAAATTGAAGAAACTAGTTGATAAAGCAAGTCAAACTGGCAAAACATGGAAGCAAATAGATAAACCTTCTGCAAGTAAACATCCTACTAGGAGAAACCATAGGTCAAAGAATAAATTCAAGAGAAAAACTACTGAAGGAGAAAACATTGACATTCTAAGCTCAGAACTAAGGAAGAAGAGGCTCCTCAAAGGAATTCTCTTAAGTTTCCATCTCCATCTTCCTCTTCTAGAGAAGAGGAAGGCCATGATCAATAACTATCCCATTCTAAAGAGTTATTCAAGAGGGAGTCTCTAGGAAAGTTAGGAGAAGAAGAATTAGGGGATGCAACATGTTATGAAGTAGGGGATGTAGCTCAGTATATAAATCAGTTTATGGTAGAAAAAGACACACATGGTGTTGTAGCAGAAGAAGAAGAAGATGTAGAAGAGGACGCATTGGTTCATTCTGGACAAATTCAAGTTGAACTAAATATTTAAGGCACTCATCATGAAGAACCAACTATTGAGAAGGAGACTACTGCATCCAGGTTAGAGAACTTGGTTGAAGCTGCAGAAAAAGTAAATCTAGAGGAGCAGAGGATGAAGATCCTAATAAGTAAATATAATCCACCCTCATTTTCTTGGGCTTTAGTTGCTCTTGACTTATGGAAGTTATTAGAAAAGAAGGAAGAGGAATAAAAAAAAGGAGAAAGAAATGTTACAAGACAAATTAAAAAAGAAAGATGTAAAAATAAATAAATTGGAGGATAGAATAGATAATATAGCTACCTTACTACCTCAGGAAATTGAGTGTAGACAACCTCCTACAGTATACTCCCTTTACCTAAAGGAACTACATCTTTCCCATAAGATAAGTAGGGGGTTGTCAAGATTAAATTCATCCTTGATGACTTTTGAGGAATTTGTGAATGCTTATAACACTTCATCTCCTCAACATAAAAAAAATGTTGTGTGAATTATATCTCCATAATTATGTCATCCCATGTATTCCATAATGGAATCTACTTCTCTCAATTGGGGATATTCACCTTAGGGAATTCATGTCCTACATTCAGACTGAAAATAACAGGGGTGAACAAGCCTGGGAATACCTAGAGATGGAGTAAATTATTATGTTACCATTAAGAGCTAAAGTGGGCGACGTTGATGAAATATATTATAGATGGAACCAATTGAGTGTTGAACTAGATGTTAAGAAAAGGATGTTGACAATGAGAGAGGAAGTCTATGGTTAGTATGAACAAATGGAAAAAACAACAACAAGATCAGTATATGGACACCTATCCCATAGGTGGAATTGGTTGCCTACGGATCTAAAGAAGGTAGAACCTCATTCACTTAGAAATTACCATGCAAAACTCAGAAGGGTAGCTACCTATATTCATTTGGGCCAGACTCAACAAGAGAAATGGATACCACTTATATCTTCCAACCACCTATGTTATGGTGGCCCATTCTGCATTGGAAAGAACTTCAATATTATGATGTGGAGCAGGAAAGAGAACCATAAAACTTGTGTTGGTGAACTTCAGTTGGGGGGGATGATGAGTCTTAGTTTTATGCCTTTATTTGCAGTCATTTTACCATACTTAGGACTCTTATATACTTATGGGACTTTATATTATGTTTTGACTGACTTTTTAAACCTATTTGATGATCATATGTCTATAGTTTGAAACCTTTATTTTGACAAAATGGTGAACCTTATGAATGGAAATATAAATATTTATTGTCTTTGTATGTCAATGATTGTGTTGCAATAAATGATCATGGAATATGGATGGGAGTGCTTGTTATAACCTTGATGTTGCATCCACATGGAAGACATTTTGTGATGAAATAGGGCTTTATTGATAGCAACATGGAAATGTGAACACGACTGGACAACAAGGCATGAAAAGGTCAAGGGTTGTTACAACTTGGGCACCAATTGTTTGAGCTCATTAAGGAATCTTCAAAAGCAGTCATGATCTATTAATAATTTTGTTAATGTCCATGTTGGATGTTGGAGCATATCTAGGAAAGATTTGCAAATGTTCAAAGATGGAGTAGAATCCCTTTTTCTTAGTTCTCTTAGATTTCATATTCTAAATAAAAGCCTCCACCTAGATATTAGGAAGTGGGAGGCTCTTGTGGAAAACTGTTGTAAGGATGAATGGTATAAATCCTTCTCAAGTTTCCTAGTTAGTTTGTTGTTGTTTTTGATATCAGACCATGTTATGTTGAATTGATTTTGAATAAAGAAGCATATCTATTTTCTTGAATAAGTTCATGGTGTTGTGATAGGATTATGCAAACTCTATAGTTAACTTTTGCTATAACTTATAATCCAAAAGACTCACTCAAGGGGGCCCACTTGGTGAGGATACTATCTGGTTGTTCTTATACACTTTATTTTCGATGTTGTTTAATTATGTTCTATTATATTTCTCATTGTCCATTCCTATAGCCACTAGACTGTAACTTTGTGTCTTTTCTTGTAGCCACGACAGAAAAAAAAATCATTTCTGCACAAGTTAGAAGAACTTACATTTTGTTGGTAGAAGCACAGTTTATCTAAGTTGTAACTTGGAAGCAAAGTTCCTTACTTATGAGTATTTATTCAGTATTTCTAGCTACTTATAATAGAATAGATTTGTTTCTTGGCACTCTTGATGCATATATTTTGTTGTCTCATTTCAAATTATACGTCTTCAGATTGATAAGATAAATGAGCTAGGATAGTGGGGTTTTGGATAGTTCCTCAATTAGAAACTTGTGTCTCTAAGCTGAGTATTATGTTGTATTTAAACATCCATTATTTTACACCAACAGTAAGCAAGGTGTTAAAGAAAAAGTAATTGATTTTATTTGTATATATAAGAATATGTATTCAGAAATTACTTTTTGGGTTCTTGATCAAGATATTAAAAGAATTTTCATTTCTAATTTGCAAAAAGACATTTGAGATCTTTTCTAATTTTTCTTCCTTTACATAGTTGTGCGGAATAATTCACAATTTTCACCTTACCGTGAGTCAATTGGAACAATCATCTTCAATGGCTCCAAATGATAAAAGTGGAAGTGCTCAATAACCTTTTGTGAAGTTCAAACCAAATAAGAGATTCATCAAGTTCAATGATAACAACAACACTCAAATAGAAACTGTAGCAACAGGTGTGCCTCCTTTGTACAAATACTTGAGAAAAGAATTCACTCCTCTTAATGAATATTTCCACAGTATTATGACACAATTGTTAGAAAGGAATGTGATGAATCTTCCCCCTATTAAACCACTTGATCCATCAAAGACCTCCTCACCATACTTTGATTCAAAATGTTTTTGCCAATATCATTGTCAACCTGGCCATGACACTGCAAAGTGTTATTCCTTAAAGAGTAAGATTCAAGACTTGATTGATAACAATACCATATCTATGGCTAGTATGAATGATAAATAAAATAAACCTATCACTCCTCCCAATCAAAATTTATAGATTTTCACTAATCCTTTACCTTCCCATTCCACTAATGTGATTGAGACTAATCACCTTGCCTTCTCTCCTAATGATCTTGGTATTGAGTCTAATAATGCGGTGACCCTTATTGATAAAACTAAATCTCCTAAGGACTTATGCATTACATTTGATCCTAGTGAGACAATTAAGGCACCTAATGGTGCATTATATATCATTGAGAGAATCAAAGACATACCCTCACGAGGAGTGTTCATTGATCTGGTTTGTATGGTTAATGTGATAATTGAGGAATTTTTTATACATTACAATTGCATCAAGTGACATATGATAAATCTAATGTGGTGATTAAAATATTTGATGGCTTCTCTTGTGCTGCTATTGGTTCTATCACACTTCCTATTGTGGTTGGCACTAAGTGCTTAGATGTTGTCTTTGGTATCATTCTTGTTGGTTCCCGAAAATAGGTTTACACTGCTACAAGGAAGAGACCAATTTGATTCCTCATAATACCTATGGAAGGCCACTTCCAACTATTAATATCCTTCATGCTTGGACCAACTGCGATAAGGATTTCAGCTAATCCTTCTACACTTTGGGCTCTACAATACCCAAGAGGGTAATCCCTTCAATGAACTTCTTGATCTCTGCACCACACTTAGAAATTCACTAAAACAAAGCAGATTATCTCATAAAAGGGCTCAACAGAAAGGGTGAATTTTCAAGGATGGAAAATCCTTTAGTGATTATCAGCCTAACGGGAGCATGATATGGGTAGGACAACTCAAACATACATGAAAACTTAGCAATGATGTTCTGATAATCAAAAAATTACAATGATTCATTAGTAAAATTGAAACAAGGTTGATTATTAAAGACAGTTATAAGCTATGATTAGTGACTTACTCCATTGGGCACCTAAAGATACAAAACATAAACTGAAAATGTGACAGAATTTCATGTAATTGTTGGCATATGTGCAGAGTGTGATGACATGATAATATTGTATGTTGTCATTGATGTCAATATGCTAAAGTATGAACCGATATAATGAAGTAAGCAACCTGGCAAGTGAATTGGTATGATGATACAAGTAAACCGATATGATGAAGTGTGAACTAATATGATGGAATGAACCGATATATGTAGAAAGTGAATTGGTATGTGAACCAGTATATGGAAAGTTTGTATCGGGGTTTCTGGTTGATGCATTCCAAGTCTGTGTGATTCGATCGACGACATCCTGTGATGGGTTAGCATTGAAATGAAGATCAGATTGTGTTGCCACGTCAGCCTTGTGTGCGTGAAGGATTTCCTTGAGGATCTTGCTTGAAGAAGATTGATCCTATCTACCTTGGGAATGTGCGAAGTCTCAATAAATGATGGAGAGCCCATGATGGGTTATCAGCTTCTAGAAGCAGCAAAGAACAAATGATGGAGAACGTCTTGAGATTTGTTCAAGATCATTTTACACTATGCAATGTGATTAAACAGTTAGGATTGGACTGACTGTATTGATAACCTAAATGTTTAGGGTTTAGGGTTTATGCCTCCAACCTATCTGTTGTCTATAAGGTCGATGATGATTTGTATTGTGAATTTGTTGGCAAATGTTGTGTGTGTGTATCCAAGTGAAGAGATACTTGATTCTTGCCAGACTAGAGAAGTGTGTAGATACCTGCAGAGTGTGATTGTAGAAGTAAAGGAACTTAAGTGGATCTGCCTTGGCATTTAGTGTCATTATCAGATCAGTGTTTTACCTGTTGACTTCTAACCATTTCAGCAGTTGGAAAATCCCTTAACTGGGTAGGTTTGATAGGCTTTTTGTAAATCCTTTAACAGGGTGACTCAAAATCATTGAGTTCTTCAAATCCTCTTGTGAGGTAACCTTTAACAAGTTTCTAACCTTTAATCAAGTATTTAGCCATCCCTAGAAGCATCGGTTCCTAGAAGAACCTATTGTAAAGTCCTTAACCAGATTAGGCTCCTAACAAAGTAGACTTCAGAAGAGTTCAAGAACAACTTGTGGGTATTCATCCCCACCGTGGTTTTTCCCAGTTGGGTTTCCATGTGAAAAATAAGTGTGTTATGTGTGATGCTTTCATGTGATGTCTTAGTATTTTCTGTCAAGTGGTAAAGCATGTTGATCCAGTGGTCTTTATATTTCTGATGATGTATGACTTGTTTATGCATATGGGTGAAGTGGAAATGAGATATTAGATGGTGTGAGGATCTAAGTGTTACCAGTTTATGTCTTTCATAGTCTCACTGTGTTTCACCAGTAGTGCTCTATTTTAGATTGGTGAAACTGTTTACTAGTTCAGTACAGACTTTGTAGTCAAAGTGGTTTAAGGAAGTTTTTGTCTATATTAATTTACCCATCCTCTCAGTATTTTTTGAGTACTTACTATTCATCATTATTCATCAATTGGTATCAGAGCGTCCTTCAGGTCCATTGTGTTGTAAGCTTAACCGCTTGAGGAAAAGATCCTATTCTAATGATGAAGAGGGAAGGTCCTAAGTTTAACAAAGATAATTTTAAGATATGGAAGGACAGAATGAAGATATACATTAAAAGTATGGGTGCTCAACATTGGAGCTATGTTGAGAATACTTATGTTGTCCCTACCAGTATTCTCACCGATGATCAAAGAAGAGAAATTTAGGAGAATGGGCAAGTAATTGAAGCTCTTATCAGCAACCTATCTGATGTTGTGTTTATAGATGTTCAGGAAAAAGACAATCCCAAAGATGTATGGGATACTCTGGAGTCTATCTATGGCGGTGATGAGCATGTGAAGCAAGCTATGGAAGAAAGCCTTAGAGGAAATTTTGAAGATATGCAGATGGTTGAAGGAGAGACCATTCAACAATATGGGATAAGGATTAAAACTATTGTTGGAGACATCAAGAGTGCTGGAGGTACAATGGATGATTCCACCATTGTTAGCAAAGTTTTGAGAATCTTATTACTGGTCTATACAGTAAGAGTTGTTGCTATTCAGGAGTTGAGATCTATTGATAAGATAAAGGAGTCCCTTGATTCTATCATTTCTAAGTTGACCACATATGAGCTAAATAGTTATGATGGCAGTGTTCAGAAGACTGATTCAGCCTTTAAAGAATTTGTTGCACTATCCAGAAAGGGTAACAAAGCTAGTACTAGCTATGAACCTAGACAAAGCAGAGATATGGATGATGAGGAGATCCTGATGGAATTTGAAGCTCTTTTGGCCAAGAGACTTCCTAAGGGAACTGGAAAATATAGAGGTAAGCTCCCTTTGAAATTATTTTCTTGCAATAGGATTGGACACATTGTTGTAAACTATCCTAATGGTGATAATAAGGACTAACCAGAGAGGTTCAAAAAGTTCAAAGGAGGAAATAGGAGAAATTGTCTTGTTGCAATTGATGAAGGTGTCACTTATGATGAATCAGAAGATGAAAAAAGTGAAGACATAGTATTTGTAGCTGTTAAGGAAGATGTGTCAGACAAGAAGGCTCTCATCTCTCACTTTGATAATTCCAATGAGTGGATTATTGACAGTGGTTGTTCTCACCACATGACTGGTGGCCGGAGAAATTTTATATCTCTGGAAGAGTATGATGGAGGTGTAGTCCGATTTTGTAATGATGCACCTTGTGTGGTAAAAGGAAAAGGGTCCATTTCTCTAAATGAAAAAAGCAGTGTTGATAATGTGTATTGGGTAGAAGATCTCAAGCATAACCTTTTGAGTGTTGCTCAGCTAAATGATAATGGACTCACTCTAGAATTCAAAGATAGAGTATGCAAAATTAAAGGAAAGAGTGGTGAACTGATGGCCATTGGTATGCAGACCAAAGGTAACTTATTTTAGTTAAATGCAAATATCAGTCGATGTCTAATGGCTAAGTATGATGATAGTTAGATATGGCATAGGAGACTCTGCCATGTAAATTTTTATAAAATTGTGAAGGCTAGCAAGATCAAGGTAGTTAGGGGATTGTCTGTGTTGAACAAACTGAAGAATCCTTTGTGCAGAGAATCTCAACTGGCGAAAATGTCTTCCTCAACCTTCAAAGGTAAATATTTCACAACAGATAATTTACTTGATCTTGTGCATATTGATATGTGTGGTCCTGTGAAAACTAGGAGTGTTCAGGGAGATAGTTACTTTATGATTCTTACTGATGATTGCTCAAGAATGATGTGCGTCACATTCTTGAAAGACAAGTCTGAAGCTTTTGGAAAGTTTAAAGCCTTTAGAGAACTTGTTCAAAAAGAAAGTGGTAAGATAATCAAATGCCTTAGAACTGACCAAGGAGGTGAGTTCACTTCTAGTGATTTCAATAAGTACTGTGAAGAAAATGGCATCAAGAGGCAACTGGCTACCCCCAGACTCCACAATAGAATGGCCTAGTAGAGAGGAACAACCGGCCTGTAGTTGAAGCAGCCAAAACAATGCTGATTCAAGGGAAGGTTGCTCACACTTTTTGGAGAGAAGCGATGAGCACTGCAGTCTACACTATGAACCGGGTACTCATCAAGAAAGGTAAGGATAAAACTCCTTATGAGTATTGGACCGGTAAGATTCCTGTAGTAAACTACTTCAGAGTGTTTGGTAGAAAATTTTATATCAAGAGGAGTGAACAACATAGCAAGTTTGATGCAAAATGTAATGAGGGAATATTCTTAGGATATTCCACCAAGAGCAAAGTTCTCAAGTGTTTTAACAATAGGACTCAGAGAATTGTCAAAAGTATCAATGTTAGAGTTGATGAAACCTCTGAGAAACCTGAGGAAACCGACAGTGAGCAAGTGGTAGATGAACCAGTTGTAACCTTTTGGGAACCGGTTGCAAAACATCTTAGTACTAGTAGCAGTTCTCCTACACTGGTAGATGTTGATGCTGATGAAGATGAGGATGAAGAGGAAAAGCGAGAGGAAACAATTAGGATCATTCCTAGGTATGCAAAGCTGAATCATGATCCAAAGTAGATCATAGGAGATAAGGATGCAGGAATTTTTACAAGAAGAAAGGTCAGAGAAAATTCTTGCATGATCTCTGAATTTGAGCCTAAAACATTTAAAGAGGCAAATAAAGATGAAGATTGGATCAAGGCTATGGAAGAGGAACTTGACGAGATAGAAAAGAATGGTACATGGTCTTTGGTACCCAGACCTAAGCACAAAAATGTTATTGGCACCAAATGGGTTTTTAGAAACAATCTGAATGAAGATGGCATAGTGGTAAGAAACAAAGCCAGACTGGTATGTAAGGGATATGCTCAAGAAGAAGGAGAAGACTATGGAGAAACTTTTGCTCCAGTAGCTATATTGGAAGGAGTTCTAATGCTTCTTGCATATGCAGCCTTCAAGGGATTCAAAGTGTATCAGATGGATGTAAAATCTGCATTCCTGAATGGAATACTTGAAGAGGAAGTGTATATAGAGAAACCAAATGGGTTTTCCCTATGAGAAGATAGTGATATGGTGTGTAGGCTACATAAAGCCTTGTATGGATTGAAGCAGGCACTTAGAGAATGGTATGAATGTTTACACTCCCATCTTGTGAAGATTGGATTTGAAAGAACAAGTGAAGATATCTATCTAAAGTCAGAAGGAGATCAGATTCTAATCTGTGAAGTATTTATTGATGACATAATTTTTGGTGGAGATGACAAGATGAGCCATGCATTTGTAGATGAAATGAAGAAGGAATTTGAGATGTCACTAATTAGAGAGATTAAGTTCTTCATTGGATTACATATACAACAAATGAAAGATGGTATCTTTATCACTCAGTCCAAGTATGTCAAAGAGGTGTTGAAGACCTTTGGCATAGAAGACAACAAACCGGTTGGTAAACCGATGGTGACTGGTTGTAAATTGTCAAAAGAAGATGACTCAACATTGGTGAATGAGAAGGAATATCGACCAATGATTGGTAAGTTGCACTATGTAGTACACAACAGACCGGACATTGCACATGCACTGGGCATTGCTGTACGTTTCTAGAAAAGTCCAAGAGAATCCCACTTGGTAGCAGTCAAGTGGATTCTTAGATATCTGAAGGGAACTATAGACTATGGACTATGGTATCCATACAGTAATAATTTTGACCTCAAAGTGTTTACAGATGCCGATTGGGCTGGTAATGTGGTTGATCGAAAGAGCACAACTGGTGGTGCATTCTTTCTCGGTGGTAGACTAGTTTCATGGATGAGTAAGAAGCAAAGTTGTATCTCTGAGTCTACAGTAGAAGCAAAATATGTAGCAGCATTTATGAACTGTACTCAGACAATTTGGATGAAGCATGTATTAAGTGGTTTCAAAGTCCTTGTATCTGAACCGGTGTGTATATTTTGTGACAACACAAGTGTAATTAATATTTCCAAGAATCCAGTATTGCATGCTAGAACCAAGCACTTCGAGCTCAAGTATCATTTCTTGAGGGAGAAATTTCAGAACAAAGAGGTCATATTGGAACATGTTTCTAGTAAGGAGCAGTTAGAAGACATATTCACCAAGCCTCTACCGAAGGCTACATTTAACTATTTAAGAGGTGAATTAGGGGTGTTGTCCCTTCAAGAGGTGAACTAAAGCTATGTGCTCCACATTAGTCAAGTATTGCATTGTCAAATATTTTCAGGATTGATGTGTTCAAGGATGCTACTCCTCAAGGGGAGTAGCATAGTGGAACATGGATGGTTGTGCCTCCACTTTGGCATTGTTGTCAAAGGGGGAGAAGATGTGAAGTGGAGAATATATCTGTAGTATTGGGGAGAAGATGTGAAGAGGAGAGATATCTTTGTATATTGCCACCAATGCCAAAGGGGGAGATTATTGGCATATGTGTAGAGTGTGATGACATGATAATATTGTATGTTGTCATTGATGTCAATATGTTGAAGTATGAACCAGTATAATGAAGTAAGCAACCTAGCAAGTGAACTGGTATGATGATACAAGTAAACCGATATGATGAAGTGTGAATCGGTATGATGGAATGAACCGGTATATGTAGAAAGTGAACTGATATGTGAACCGGTATATGGAAAGTTTGTATCGGGGTTTCTGGTTGATGTATTCCAAGTTTGTGTGACTCGACCAACTACATCCTGTGATGGGTTAGCATTGAAATGAAGATTAGATCATGTTTCCACATCAGCCTTGTGCACATGAAGGATTTCCTTCAGGATCTTGCAAGAAGAAGATTGATCCTATCTACCTCAGGAATGTGCAAAGTCCTAGTAAACGGTGGAGAGCCCATGATGGGTTATCAGCTTCCAGAAGTGGCAAAGAACGGATGATGGAGAAAATCTTGAGATTTGTTCAAGATCATTTTACACTATCCAATGTGATTGAATGGTCAGAATTGGACTGACTGTATTGATAACCTAAATGTTTAGGGTTTAGGTTTTATGCCTCCAACCTATTTGTTGTCTATAAGGTCGATGATGATTTTCATTGTGAAGTTGTTGGCAAATGTTGTGTGTGTGTATCCAAGTGAAGAGATACTTGATTCTTGCCAGATTGGAGAAGTGTGTAGATACCTGCAGAGTGTGATTGTAGAAGTAAAGGAACTTAAGTGGATTTGCCTTGGCATTTAGTGTTTTACCTGTTGATTTCTAACCATTTTAGCACTTGGAAAATCCCTTAACCGGGTAGATTTAACAAGCTTTTTGTAAATCCTTTAACAGGGTGACTCAAAATCATTGATTTCTTCAAATCCTCTTGTGAGGTAACCTTTAAGAGGGTTCTAACCTTTAACTGGGTATTTAGCCATATTTTTGATGATGTATTACTTGCTTATGCATATGGGTGAAGTAGAAATGAGATATTAGATGGTGTGAGGATCTAAGTGTTACCAGTTTATGTCTTTCACAGTCTCATAGTGTTTTACTGGTAGTGCCCTGTTTTAGATTGGTGATACTGTTTACCAGTTCAGTACAGTCTTTACAGTCAAAGTGGTTTAAGGAAGTTTTTATCTATACTGATTCACCCCCCCCTCTCAGTATCTGTTGAGTACTTACTGTTCATCATTATTCATCAGTAATAGTATAAGATCTAAGATAATACCACCTTACAGTATATCTCATTTGCAATCCCAACCCAAATTACTTATCTGAAATCCCTGCACAAGCCATATCATTTTGTAACTCTATTTAAGCAATTTAATTGACCCCTTGGGCCGAAGCATAAATAGTAAGCTACATACATCATAACAATGCACTAAATAAATAAACCCTTGGTTGATTTCACTCAAAAACTGATAGAATCATACAATGGAGAGAAAAGAGTCAGGATTCTATTTTTATTTGAAATAAAATAATACTTTTGTCATAATATGAAATTTACATATAAATCCTTCAAGAACCTGTGCAAAGCTTGACCCTAAAATGCTTCTTCATTTGCTTTGTAAAAGACTTTACAGCTCATTCACTTTACCTAGACTCACTACTGGAAACAAACAAGGAAAAACCCAAGGAACAAGAAAAATATGAACCTACAAGAGACTCCCCAAAAATCTAAACCCCTTTATTGGCCTTGATTTCCCTTTTTATAGAAGAAAAAGGAAGCAACAAGCTTCGAGCCAAAAGACACATGTCAACAATAGATTTATTCTCATCAATTAGGCCTACAAGACCATATGCAATTCTATTACAAAGATATTCTATATCTATGCACTAGCACCTGTGAATCAATATCTTCAACCGAAAATTAGTAGAAGAAAAAACGCTTGAGCCATGCCATTATCACCTTGATGCTTTTAGATGAAGTGTGAGATATTACATTTTGTTCAACAGAGTGTCTCCCTTCTTGGAAAGGATACTGGGTCCCGATAGGAAGAAAAGTCACCTCTTAAATAGAAGAGGACCTCAAGCCTTCATGTCCAAGATCAGAGAAAGTGGAAGGAGGAGCTACAGGGGAAACATAATACATTGGGGAGGGGTCACAACTTCCATGCAATCACATGGATGATTTGTTGCCACTCCCCACCCAAACAAGTCCTCCTTTCATTCCTCTGCGAGCTCCCTCTTAGAACCCCCTGTCATCCAATGGCATAGTATAAGCAGAGGTTGTACCATGCATGGCCTTTCTTCATAAGAAAAATATTTCACACCCCCTCTAACAATAAACATACTCACACAAGATAAAAAACATCCATCTGGTATCACAAAGCATATAACAACTCCATTTATGACCTTGCTCAAACATCATTTTCCTTGCAAAAGAAAGAACTACTCTTAGAAAATGAAAAAGGCTTCTTTTCTCTCCTACCAATTAAGTCACCACCCTATTGTATTTATAATTAAAACGTTTCATCTGGTGATTCTCTTTCACATGAAAAATCCTCATTCTGGTGCTTTCAACTCAACCTGCCAGATATGGACTCTAGAAATCATGCCTATCACATCTACTGTATTTCCTACCAAGGCTCATCTTGTGAAAATGATTTTGTTCTGGTTTTATTCTTCCTTGGGTGTACATTTTGTGCTTCAAAATCCCTGTCAATAGGCGATCTTTGAATTCGTCAGGGAACCCGTGATCCTTTATCTCTGACTCATAAGCCATCCCAATCCTTTCATGCTTCTGATACATCATCCTTTCTTGTCTAATCAAATTAGACTGAGTAGAAAATTTCAAATTATCCCTTTGGAATGAGTTAGCATCTAAGTGTCCCAGCTTTTTGCTATCTGCTCCAAGTCGACAAGCCTTCATTTTGCTCATCCTATCTTTCTCATGCGGGTGACAACCAATACCTTTAATGACCCCCTTTTAAAATTAATTTGAAACTCAACCATAGATCCTACCCAACTTGGCAAATCAAATGATTACTAATGGTCAATGTGGAAATTAACCTTCCATCAGGGCTTGTGGGCCCATTAAAACCATGACATATCAATGCCATATCGTCCTCTAGCCCAACACTCTCAGTGGCCCCACTGTCAGTCTTCTTGGTCATCCTAGGACACATGGAATCATCTCATGATGTTGTGGTCCATAACCTTCTTGCAACTTCTATCCTGGGGATATGAGGGCCATTAGATATGTTCTCACTTTACCATGCAACCATAGTGCCCGCTAACCTTTGTGAATTAAAAATCGAGCACCTTTTCACCCAGATCATAACATCACCATCCATTTGAAACATGTGTTAATTGATAGGGCCATTAGTAAACTGGTATTTATCTCTGGAGAATCAGTAAAATGAGGTCTTTAAATATCAAATCACTAGCCTGCCCTTCTCCATCGAGAACGTGTGGCATCATCTCGTGATGTCGCGGTCTTTATCTTCCCTGCACTTTCGACCATGGCGAAGCACAGACCATTAGATCTAACCTGTCATTATCCACCAACCAAAATACTTAGAAATTTTAGACTTAGAAAAATATATAAGGGGCCCACTGAAGATGACTTAATGCTTAGGAAATAAATTGGCCCCGCCCACGGTAACCAACCCTTGGCTTAAGCGGAAAAAGGTAATGACAAAATATAACAAGGTTAGGGTTTTTTCTTCATAAGACTTAATCGGATATTCACAAACCCTAAACCCTACACCTTGAATTTTAATAAAGGACAAAATAAAACCAGAATGACCAATATATAGGCTCAAATATGAAAATTCTTGTGTATTTATTATTAGGACTATCAATTCCTACATCCTATCAATTTTGTGTGAAGTTGGGACATCCTTGAATCTCTTCCATGAAAGGGATTGCTTCTATTATCCATAAGTGTTTGAAATTTCCCCATGATGATAAAATCATAACTTTTTTAATCATAGCATGTATCAACCTATGGTGAGTAATGGAGATGTTTGTCTTGACCATTTTTGGTCCAAATAATTCTAACCTCTTCAACTTAGAAGTGATGCACTCTATAAATCTTATCAAAGATGGAAAAATGATATGATTTTATCCTTGAGTAAACGTAGAAATCCAACACTTAGTCTTCCTCCTAGAAATGATCATATTCCTTCTCCTAGAGGATACTCTCTCGCTTCCTTCTACAAATAAACCTATTCTTCCTCCTAAGGATAAACATATTATTCCTCCTAAGGATAGACCTTTTCCTCCTCCTCATGATGGACCCAACCTCCTTCCTACACCTTTTATTCATCCTTTTTATGGTGTGGTTCCACCTCCTAAATCTTACAAAGGGAAGCACCTAACATCTCCTATTGTTCAACCTGAGAGACCTTCTCCTATGCAACCTTCCTTAAAAGAAGAAAAAAAATTGATGTTGGATATTAGGGAGATTGTTGGACATTCTTATAGGATATTATGTTGTCATTTATGTCAACATATTCCTTTGATTTTCTTCAATGATTGTAGATTGGGAAGATCTTATGATTCGGTTTTGTAGTTTGTTTGTCTAATCAGTGCTTTGCAGAGTTCAGTATTTCCTCTAATATATTCTGATGTGACCAAATTTTGTGCTGATTTTTTGGGATGGTCTTGTGTATCTTCATTTTAGATGGTTCATGATTTGGTGCTCTGCAAGTTATCTTTTCTTTATGAAATTTATTATTGTTTGAGTGTTCCTGAGTCTCAGATGTTTATTGATGAAGGTTTGATAAGTGGTGCTAGTATAGTTGTTACTGATGATTCTAATGTGCATGCTAGTGTTTCCTAATTTTGTCCTATTTTTTTTTATGATCCCTATTGGTCATTGTATGAGTTATTGGTGGTTTTCATGAATTGGTGATGATTTCATGTTATGTGGCATTTCTGGTGGTGTAGCATGTTATGGTTGATCTTGGCATGATTTTCGGTGGAGTTGAGCATTTGGGAATTTGGTTTAGGACCATGTTATGTCATGTAAATCATTATATTGGTCTGATGGTCGACCTTTGTATCATGATATGTAATTTTATAATTGTGAGTTGAGGGTTTAGCCGACCTTGTTGTCAAGGTTGATGATTTGTATAAATAGGTGATATATTCATGTAATTTAGGTATTGAGGTTATGTTTACATTATTAGAGAGTTGTGTATGTATGAACAATTGACTTATCCTTCAACATTGTGATTGAGCAGAGATTGGTATTGCAAAGCAGGCATTTGTGCTTAACTGGAACTATAATCAAGCATTTGGAGATGCTATTCTTTCAGTTCATTTCTTCCGGATTGTAGTCCAAATCTTGTTGTAAGCCAGTGAGACTTCCCTAAGGGTTATATCCTTCCAGGTCATTGTATTTGAGTAGTGAGCTCTAGGAAGTGTTCTTGAATGCATGTGCATTCCCCATTGTAATATTTTCACATACTATTGCAGAGTATCATCTTATTGTGGGTAGGTTCCCACCGTGGTTTTTCCCTTAACCTGGTTTTCCATGTCAAAATCTTGGCGTTGTGTGTTGTGCTTTTAATCATATTTGTGTTTGTGATTAAGCTTGTAGATCCGGTGAAAACTGATTCACCCCCCCCCTTCTCAGTTTTCTTCATTATTGTTGCCAACAATTGGTATTAGAGTTGGATCCTTCAGAAGAAGCTTAATCACTTGAGGAGATCTGGGATGGCAATTGGAGGTGTCTTAAAGAAGGAGAGTCTGAGATTTGATGGTAGTCACTATGCTATATGGAAGAACTAGATGGAGGTACATTTGAGATGTCTTAGAGAAGATTACTGGAAGATTACAAAGAATGCCTATTCTTCTCCTTTGTATGGACCGGTTACTACTGATGAGATCAAGGAAGTTGAAAATAACATCAGAGCAAAGGAAGAATTTCTTAGTGCCTTGACTGATTCAGAGATGAAAAATGTAATGGGACTTCAAACCACACATGAGATCTGGGAGAAGCTTGACACCTTTTATGAAGGAGAAAAATAAGTGAAAGTTGATAAGTTTAAGATTTTGAAAGGAAAATATGAGATGTTGAAGATGGGAGAAGATGAGAACATACACTCTTTTATGGCTAAGGTGAATGACCTTGTCCTAGGTATTAGACGTGCCGGTGGAAATCTTCAGGAAGATGAAATTGTTGCTAAGGTAATGAGATCATTACCTCTTACTTAAAAACATAAGGTAGTTGTTATTGATGAGATCCGGAGTGTGACTATAGTGACAAGAGATATGCTGGTTGGGAAGATTGTTGCTTTTGAGATGAGTGAATTTGGTGAATCACATGGAAAGTCTGAGAAAACATTTAGAGCATCTATATCCAGTAAGTATAAGTATGATCCTGATGAGTGCAGAATATCTAGAAGTAAAAGAGAGAGAGAAGAGAGATGGAAGAGAAATAAAGATAACTAGATGAGCTTGAAGTATTGATTGCCCAGATATTGCCTAAAGGAGCCAGTAAGTATGATGGAAAATTGCCCTTGAAATGTCTTTCTTGCAATAAAGTAAGACATTTTTCTTATAGATTCCCAAAGAGAATGGCTAAATATGATAGGCATGATAAGTTTGATAAGCAGGATAGGAATGATAGATATGAGAAGTATGATAAGCCTTACAAGTCTAACTGGAAGTATAGGAATCAGAAGAACTGCTATTATGTTGTTGATGAAGGTGTTACAAATGAAGAACTAGAAGGAGATGAAGTCATATTTATTTCCATTAAAGAAGATAAACATATACATGTTGATCCTACTAGCAATATTGTTGAGAAGAAAGCTTTAGCTACTAAAGTTGAAGAAAAGGATGAATGGGTGATTGACAGCGGTTGTTCACATCATATGACCGGTGATAAAAGAAAATTTGTGAGTATGGAAAGATATGATGGTGGAATAGTAAGATTTGGAGATGACAAAGCATGTGTGATTCATGGTAGAGGTTCTATCTCTTTTGATGGTAAGTATAACACTGATGATGTCTTGTATGTTGAAGGTTTGAAGCATAATCTTTTGAGTGTTGGACAGATGGTTGATAAAGGTTATGATTTACAATTCAAGAATGGAAAATTCAAGATCCTAAATTCCTCCAGTATAGAAATTGCATTCGGAACTAAGACCGAAGGTAATATCTTTCATTTGAATGTTGGTGAGAAAATTTGCTTGATTTCTCAGATTGATGAGAGCTGGTTGTGGCATAGGAGAATGTGTCATGTTAACTTTGATTTTATGATTAAGATCAATTCTATTCAAGTTGTTAGAGATCTACCTAAGATTGTTAAGCCTGCTAATCTAGTATGTAAGGAATGTCAATTGTATAAGAAAACAAGAATTTCTTTCAAGAGTAAGTAGTATACATCTAATGGATTGCTAGATCTTGTGCATATTGACCTATGTGGACCTATAAATGTTATAAGTGTGCAAGGAGATAGATATTTGTTGTTACTTATTGATGATTATTCCAGGATGGTGTGGGTTGTCTTTTTGAAGGAAAAATAAGAAGCATTGGACAAATTGAAGATATTGAAAGCAAAAGTTGAGACTGAGCTACGATTGAAGTTGAAATGTCTAAGATCTGACTGAGGTGGAAAATTCTGTTATGGTGAGTTTAATTCATTCTATGAGAAGCATGGGATTAGAAGAAAACTCTCTACTCCTAGAACCCCTCAGCAGATTGGAGTTGTTGAAAGGAAAAACAAAATTATCTTAAATGTTGCAAGGACTATGTTGATTGAAGGGAATGTTTTGAAGATCTATTGGAAAGAAGCTATTAGCACTGCTATTTACACATTCAATAGAGTTCATATTAAAGGTGATACTGGTAAGACCCCTTATGAGCTATGGTTTGGTCATGTTCCTACTATAAGATGTTTTAGAGTATTTGGTAGCAAGTGTTATATCAAGAGAGATGAGGACATAGGAAAGTTTGATGCTAGAAGTGATGAAGGAATTTTCTTGGGTTATTCAACAAAGAGAAAAGCCTACCAGTGCTACAATAAAAGACTAAGAAATATTATAGAAAGTGCAAATGTGAAGGTTGATGAGAACCTTGGAAAAGAGATCAGAGCATGCAGATATGATGGTGCACAACATGTTATTATAACGCCTATTCAAACTAAAGAAATTAAGTAGATTGATCCAGTAGAGATTGTTAATCTGGATTTTGCTACTGTGGTGGAGAAGTGTAGGAACCTGAAAAATTAGAATGATCAAAAGACCTCGAGGTATGTAAGATTAAATCATTCAAAAAATTAGATTATTGGTGATAAAAATAAAGGTGTAATGACTAGAAGAAGGTTTACTGCTGAGGAAGTATGTTTGATTTCCAAAGTTGAACCTAAAGATGTTGTTGAAGCTTGCAAGGATGAAAATTGGATGAGAGCTATGGAAGAAGAATTAGATCAGATTGAAAATAACAACACATGGGAGCTTGTGCCTAGACCTAAAGATAAGAATGTGATTGGCACCAAATGGGTATTCAGGAATAAATTGAATGAAGTCAGTGAAGTTGTTAGAAACAAAGCTAGACTAGTTTTTAAAGGATATTCATAGAAAGAAGGAATTGATTATGATGAGACTTTTGCTTCGGTGTCTAGACTTGAAGTTGTTAGATTGATGCTTGCATATGTTGCTTATAAAGATTTCAAGGTATATCAGATGGATGTCAAATTTGCCTTTTTGAATGGTGATCTTGAGGAAAAAGTTTACATTGAGCTACCTGATGGATTTTCACTATTAGACAATAGAGACATGGTATGTAAACTGAAGAAAGCTCTTTATGGATTGAAACAAGCCCCTAGAACTTGGTATGCTAGATTAGATAAATATTTGCTGAAATTGGGATTTAATAAAGGTGTTATTGATAGTAATTTGTACTTCAAGATTAAGAATGATAACATATTGATTGTTGAAGTCTTTGTTGATGATATTATCTTTGGAGGAGATGATGACTTGAGCATGAAGTTTTCTTGTGATATGCAAAAGGAATTTGAGATGTCTATGATAGGTGAGATGAAATTTTTCTTAGGTTTACAAATTTCACAAACTGAAAAAGGTATATTTATATCTCAAACTAAATATGTGAAGGTATTGCTAAAGAAGTTTGGGTTGGATGACTCCAAACCAGTTTGAACTCCTATGGTGGCTGGTTGTAAATTGTCTAAGAATGATGAATCTCTAAAATCTAATCAGAGCTTGTATAGATCTATGGTTGGTGGAATGTTATATCTTACTCAGACTAGGCCTAACATTATGCATGTTGTGTGCATGGCTGCTAGATATCAAGTTGATCTAAAAGATATTTATGTCACTTTTGTGAAGAGGATATTCAGATACTTGAAGGGAACTATGGACTATGGTGTGTGGTATCCAAAGTGATGATTTCATGTTATGTGCTTACACTAATGTTGATTGGGCTAGTGATGTTGATGACCAAAAAACCACTACCGACGGAGCATTATTTTTGGGTAAGAAACTAGTTTCATGGGCTAGTAAGAAACAAGATTCAATATCCTTATCTACTGTTGAAGTTGAGTATATTGTTGCTGCTAGTAATTGCACTCAGGTAGTTTGGATGAAGCAAATGTTGAAGGATATCAGAGTTTTTTGAGATGGACCTACTTTTATATACTGTGATAATTCTAGTGCTATTAACATGTCAATTAATCCAATGCAGCATTCAAAGACTGAACATGTGTCAATAAAATATCATTACTTGAGAGAACATGTCAGTGAAGAGAAAGTGAAGCTGGAATATGTATCTACAAAGGAACAAATTGCTGATATTTTCACTAAGATTTTGCCTACAGATACATTTGTCTATTTGAGAGACAAGTTAGGGGTATCCACCCCTCCTAATGAGAACTAAGATGCATTGAGTTGCACCAATCTGATGGACTTCATAGTCTTATTCCTTTTATCTGGATTGATGAGTTGGTGCTGGTCCTCTGGTGGAGTAGTATATTGATTCGATTTCCTATTTTTAAGAGAGAATCATGATTTGTTTATGACATAGGGTTTGGTTTTCTATTTTGACAACCCTTGTCATTGATGCCAAAGGGGGAGAGAGATCATGTGAAAAATTGCTTTATCTTCCTTGATTTTAGGGGGGAGTTTCTTGGAGATATCTTCTTTCCTTGTATTGATTGTTTTTCACATTCATATGTTGCCATCAATGTCAAAGGGGGATATTCTTGGATATTAGGGAGACTCAAGGACATTGCTTCTGCTAGGATATGTTTTTGTTATTTATTTCAACATATTCCTATGATTTTCTCTAATGATTGCAGATTGGGAAGATCTTATGATTTGGTTTTGCAATTTGTTAGTCTGATCATTGCTTTGCAAACTTAAGTATTTCCTCCAGTATATTCCGGTGTAATCAGATCTTGTGCTGATTTTTTGGGATATCGTTTGGGATGGTCTTTTGTATCTTCATTTCAGATGGTTCTAATGTGCTTGTTGGTGTTTCCTAATTGTGTCCTATTTGTTTTGATGATCTACATTGATTAGTGTGTGAGTTATTGGTTGTTTTCATGATCTAGTGATGATTTTTGTGTTATGCGGTAGTTTTGGTGGTGTAGCGTGTTGCGATTGATCTTGGCATGATTTCCGATGGAGTTGAGTGTTTGAGAATTTGGTTTAGGATCATGTTATGTCATGTAAATCATTATATTGGTTTGATGGTCAACCTTTGTATCATGAGATGTAATTTTTTAATTGTGATTTGAGGGTTTAGCTGACCTTGTTGTCAAGGTTGATGATTTGTATAAATAGGTGATATATTCATGTAATTTAGGTATTGAGGTTGTGTCTATATTATTAGAGAGTTGTGAATGTGTGTACAAGTGATTCATCTTTCATAATTTTTATTGAGTAGAGATTGGTGTTGTAGAGAAAACATTTGTGCTTAATCGGAACTATAATCAGGCATTTGGAGATGCTATTCTTTCAGTTCATTTCTTTTGGATTGTAGTCCAAATCTTGTTGTAAGTCAATGAGACTTCCCTAAGGGTTGTAGCCTTCCGAGTCATTGTATTTGAGCAGTGAGCTCTAGGCAGTGTGATTGAATGCATATGTGCATTCTCCATTGTAATCTTTTCACATACTATTGCAGATTATCATCTTACTATGGGTAGGTTCCCACCGTGGTTTTTCCCTTAACTGGGTAATCCACGTCAAAATCTTGGTGTTGTGTGTTGTTCTTTTAATCAAATTTGTGTTTGTGATTAATTTTGTAGATCCGATGAAAATTGATTCACCCCACCTAGTTTTCTTCATTGTTGTTGCCAACAGTTGATGCCTACTGAACGTAAACCTTCACAACCTTTAGCTAAAACTAAATGAAACCATTGTGTGAGAGAACATCAATGAAGACATCATGATAGGGCTCATGAAATTTCTTCTCAAACCATTTCTTCTCTGAAGAAACCAACTATTGACATGATAACATTTCCTCAACCTCCTCCTAAGCAAGATGTTCAACCTAAATCTCCAAGACGTAAAATGATTAAGACAAATGATGGTTCAAGTTCTATTCCTATCAGAGCTCCTCTTTTTGTTAAACTTGATTAAGAAATAGATGAGAATGTTATTCATGATGAAAATATTGATGCTAATATTTCAGATGATGAATATGAATATGTTGATGTTGACAATTGATGCAGGAGCATCCCTAGTTCATAGCAATCTTGCATCAACCAAAAAAATTTGCTTTATGTTTTGTTTTTTGTTTTTTGTTTGCAGTTTTAGTTTTCCTTTTTGTGTGTCCCAGTTTTGGCTCACTGGATCCTATGGAGTTGGATTCTACTTGAAGACTTGATCATCTTTCTTGCTTTCAAACTACATCTCATTTGGATCACTTGTTGACAAGATATCGCTACCAGTTTTCATGAGTTTTTTGTTAACAGTTGTTCCTTTGTTACCAATTGCTTGAGACCTATTCTGGTGATCTACCAGAACCCATTCTGAAGCTTGTGGAGCCTTGGGCATTGATTTCAATGTTCTTTGGCATGTGGCCAACCTTTTTCCACAATCTACATTTCATCCTTAAGATTTTCCGGAGGAATCTCTTGGTGGAGGCCGACCTTGTTTATTTTGCACATTAGGTCTTTTTCTTCGGGTTTTGATCCATGTTGGGCCGATTAGATCCTTTGGATCGATATATAGGTTTGTAATCATGCTTAGAATGTAATCAATTTTGAATCAATCAGAGTATCAAATAGATAGATTATTCCTAGAAGATAGATCTTTCGATTCAAGGTCCCAGTTGTGACTATGTGTCGGTATGTTGTAACTTAGTTGTTACCGGTTGGGTGTAATCAAATTTTATGCAATAAAACTATCTATTTTGCATTGCCTCCATCATATATGTGTTTTTCTATTGTGTTTACTCTTGCTGACCGGTTTGGATTGATCTCTTTGATGTCCCTCATTACCAGTGACTGCTTCAAGTGGTATCAGAGTGAAGTTTCATTCTAGAGGTTGTGTGTCCTGAATTTTTTTGTAGGGTGGTGGATTGCGGATCCGACCTAAAATTGTAGAGGACTAGCGTAAATTGCTGGTGCAAAGAGGAACTAGGAATGGTGGAGCACATGGGAATGCATTACCCTTTTATGATGGAGATGTTGCAAGGAATAGCAGCCCAGTTAAAAGTCATGGAAACAACCCACAGAAGAGGCCGACATATAGAAGATGTAAGTGAAGATGAAGGAGAAGAAGCCTTGCCAGAACAAGTGAACCTACCAGTAGTTGATCTGGATGAAGAAAGGTTTTTAAGGGTTTTGAGTAGGGCGAACACTAAACCTCATTTTACCCCACAAGAATATGATGGGAAGTTAGACTTAGATGAATTGATGGATTGGATCTCAGAGATGGAGAAGTATTTTGATTTTGAAAACACTGTAGAAGAAAGGAAGGTGAAATATGCATGTACCCAGTTGAAAGGTCATGCATCTCTTTGGTGGGAATATTTATAAGTTGATAGACAAAGAAGAGGTAAATAAAAGATTAAGACATGGGATCGGATGATTATTAATTTTAAATCAAAGTTTGTACCGGTGAATTATCAAGTGGATTTGTTCCAAAAGTTGTAGAATCTTAGACAAAAGGAATCTAGTGTGAAGGATTACACCGAAGAATTTTACAAGTTGAACACTAGATCGAGACATGTTGATGATGAAGTTGAACAAATTCGAAGATATTTGAAGGGATTGTAGATATCTATTGGTGCAGGAGCACCCCATTGTAGAAGCACAATCAGGATGTCCAAGGTCACTATCTGATTATATTTGGATCATTTATGACTTGTAAAGAATATATGTATGTATTTGAGTTCATTTTTATCCAATGGAGTAATAATGTAAGGCTACTTGAGCCATTTGTGTAAAAGTTGTCCCTTTAGGACCTAGTGGGGTCAAAGAGTCAAAATGATGTAAACATGCCATGAAAGGGCATAAATGCTTGTAAAAGGTCATTTAAGGGTTATTTGATATGTTTATAAGTTTTTTGTCAAGTTTTGGGGTCACTTGTGAAAATGTCACAAAAAGTTATCAAAAAGATGAAAGGTGGCAAAATTGCATTAAAAGTTGTAAATGGGAAGTTGAAAGGTATTGGAGGTAGTTATAAGGTCCAAACTGACCAAGAGTCTATAGAAATGCATTGTATGGTCATTCCAAGAAAAAAAATAAAGGAAGAAAGGGAAGAAAGAACATTTTGATACATTTTGGTGCATTCTACTATTGCTATTTTGATTGGCTTTCCAGTTTTTATGTTGGTTCTAGGCCTTGTACAACCATGTATGGCCTGGAAACCTTTGTATATGTATAATGGATAGTTATATACATGAATTAACTTTATTTTCCTTTTGGTTTGGAGTGATTATGTGTAGAAATAAAGAAGATATGGAATTTTTGGTGAAAGTTGTTAATTGCAAATTTGATATTTCTTGAGAATAGTCATGTTATAGCATATGGTATGAACTCAAATGGGATGATTAAGACCTATAAATAGATTTATTATAAATATATGTGAATCCTCTTTCTTTTCCCTTTGATCTGAGTTATTTTTGTTTATATTTGTGGAAGTTATGAGGATTTTGGTGAAAACTGGTTTTAAACCATCTTCAATGGAGTTGCAGGCAATGGTTTATCTTTATATAATGATTAAACCATTGGAAAATTTAATGGATTTAATATTATGAAATTAAATCCATAAAGGGTTAATTTTAAATTGGTTTGGGATCATTTTTATTTGTTTTTTGAAAGATATTTGATGCCCTAGGCGGACTAGGCATGCACATGATTTGTTTGGGACAACAGAAATGGGTCTCAATGAAGCGGACATAAATTTTAATCTAACCGTTGGATGTGGCTAATTTTTGGATATGGTGTTTTTAATCCAGTTATTTAGGGTCTGACCGAAGGGATTGAGGTTTTTATATCTGGTTAGAAAGTTATATACCTCTGTATATAGGTCTATCCAAAGGGACAACAAGCTGGCAAGTTTGATACCTAGATTAAGTTTATGTTTTCTTGATTGATTGATTGTTGAAGAATGATGAAAGATGCCTCTAATGAATTGTTATCATTATTAAAATATGGATGTATCAATATGATCCTAGAGTTGTGATTGGTTTTATTTGATGCTCTACATCATCTATACAAGATGAACTCAGTAAGATTAAATTGGAGAGTGTTGAAGAGGCTTACTAGTATGCACTAAAGGCTAAAGAGAAATTGAACAAAAGACATGAGAAGAGATAGAGAGGTAGAGGTGGAAGGTTTACTGGAGGAATATTTAAAGGAGGAAGAGGAACTAGTACAAATCAGAAACAAGGACAAGGAAGTGAGCAAATAAGGTAATTCATATCGAAAGGATGATAGAAATTTCTACCAGAGGAGAGAACTGGATGGTTACCAGAATGAGAACTTTGGAAGACAAGACAAGAGGACATTTAGAGGACTTGATTTAAGTATGGAGGAGAAGGACACTGTGCATTCAAATGTAAGAAGATAGAGGCTACCAGAAGAGCAACAGTGGTGGAAGAAAACCCTATAGATCAAACAATAAACTAAAAGATGGAGAACTATTGATGATGAGGAGAGATTTGTGTCATATTGGAGGAGATGAAGAACCCTTGCAAAGGAAGAATTTGTTCAAAACAAGATGTAAGGTATCTATTAAGTGTTGTAAAGTTGTTATTGATAGTGGTAGTTTAGATAATCTTGTTTTAGAAGAGATGGTGAATAAGTTGAAGTTGGAGAGATTGAAACAACCTAAGCCTTATTAGATAGCATGGATTGAGGATGGACATAAGTTGTTAGTAAGTGAACAATGTTTGCTGAAATTGAAAATTGGGAATTATCATGATGAAGTTTTTTGTGATATTATGCCTATGGATATTTATCATCTTTTGTTGGGTAGACCTTGGCAGTTTGATAAACAAGCAATACATGATGGAAGGAAGAATACATACATTGTGGTCAATGGGATGAAGCAAACCTTGTTACCTTTGGAGGAACCTTTTAAGAGTGAAGTATGTACAAATGCCAGAATCTTTTTAGTAGATGGAAGGAAATTCATGGATGGACTAAGACATGAGAATATGTGTTTTGCCTTTGTTTCTAAGAAGACTGAGAGACGGGAACTGGAAGAAGAGAACTCGGAAGAGATAAGAGATTTGCTGACAAAATATGTGGACATCATTTTAGATAATGTACTTGATGGATTGCCACCTGTTAGAATCATTAGTCATTGCATGGACTTGGTTTCCAGAGCTATTTTGCCTAACAAAGGTGCACACTAGTTGACATTGGCAAAGAATGAAGAATTGAATAAACAAGTGCAGGAGCTCTTGAAGAAAGGTTTGATTAGGGAGAGTCTGAGCCCTTGTACAATACTAGCAGTATTAGCACCTAAGAAGAATGGAGAGTGGAGAATGTGTACTAATTTAAGAGCAATAAACAAAATCACACTGAAATACCAGTTTCCTTTGCCTAGGATGGATGACATAATGGACTGTTTGAGTGGAGAAAAATACTTTACAAAGATAGATTTGAAGAGTGGATATCATTAGATTAGGATCAGAGAAGGTGATGAGTGGAAGAAAACATTTAATATAAATGAAGGACTATATGAATGGTTGGTGATTCCTTTTGGATTGACTAATGCACCAAGTACTTTCATGAGGATGATGAATAAGGTATTAAAGAAATTCTTGGGTAAGTTTGTTATTGTGTTTTTAGATGACATTCTAATTTTTAGTAAAACAAGAGAGGAGCATTTGTTGCAGTTAAGACAAGTTTTGTAGAGGTTGAGAGAAGAAAAGTTGTTGATCAATATCAAGAAGTGTACTTTCATGAAGGATGAGTTAGTATATTTAGATTTTTGATATCTGACAATGGTTTAAAGATCGACCCTAAGAAAGTGAAACCCATTTTTGAGTGGCCTACACTGGAAAATATTGGGGAGGTAAGATCATTTCATGGATTGGCTACTTTTTACTGGAAGTTTATCAAAAATTTCAATTTGGTTTGTAACCCTATGATTGAGACCATGAGAGGAGATCAGAAGGAATTCAAGTGGACCACCATAGCAAACAAATTTTTTGAATTGTTGAAGCAGAAAGTGGTTGAGCAGCCTATGTTAGCTTTACCAGATTTCAATAAGGTATTTCAAGTGGATTGTGATGCAAGTGGAACAACAATAGGAGCTGTTTTGAGTCAAGAAGGGAGAGCAGTAGCTTATTTCAGTGATAAATTGAATGACTCCCAGAAGAGATATTTAGTATATGATAAGAATTGTATGCCATAGTTCAAACCTTGAAGAAATGGAGACACTACTTGTTGCCTAAGGACTTTGTGTTGTATACAGATCATCAAGATTTGTAGCATTTGAACAGTCAAAGTAAGTGAAACAGAGACATATGAGATGGGTATAATTCTTCTAGAGTTACACTTTTGTGTTAAAGCATAGAAGTAGAAAATCTAATAAAGTTGTTGATGCATTGAGTAGGAGAAGGAATTTGCTGACAAAGATGAGAGTGACATTATTAGGTTTTGAATATTTGAAGACCTTGTATGTGTTACAAGTGTGGTTGTCATTGCACCAAAAGATCGACCTATCAATGCCTAATACAACCACTACATTTATAGAATCCATAAGAGGTTATTAAGCCATGTCACAAACCTGAGCATTGTGTTGCATAACACAAGGAGACCAAGGATGCACACCTTCCAACATTCCCCCCCTAAACACAAGCAAGGGGTTTGAACCTATGACCAAGCTCTGATACCACTTGTTACAAGTGTGGTTGCCATTGCACCAAAAGATTGACCTATCAATTCCCAATACAACCACTGGATTTATAGAATCCATAGGAGGCGGTTAAGCCATGTCACAAACCCAAGCATTGCGTTGCATAACACAAGGAGACCAAGGACACATACCTTGCAACAATATTGCTGGCAATTGACACTCATTGGATTCATTTTTTTATTTTTGATGGCAAAAAGATCTGATGGAAGTCATATATCGGCATTAAGAGGCATGCACCGACTACACCGAATTTGGAGCATTCAGGGCTACACCGACATTGGCATTGACACTGACATCAATACTTTAAGGAAGCCGACATCAAGGAAGATTTATTTAGTAAATCATTTTGTAATTATTGTCGAGGCCAACATTGAATATCTTTTGTAAATGTATTGTAAGCCGTCATAGGGCATATTGTTTGTAATGGGTATATAGGTCAGCCTGCTAGGTCATTTTGAATATATTAGAGGATACAACATAGGAGAATATAGCATAACTTAATGATGTGAAGTATATGTATGAAGATCATTTTCTATGTGAATGTTATATCATGCAATGATCTGTAGATAGCTTGGAAAGCATTCTGAGAGGAGAAGAGATACTGATAATAGTGTTTAGGGTTTATGAACCGGTACAGAGCGGAGCTAGAACCAGAACTCTATTTGTAATAGCAGATGCATTCTTGAGTTCATTATTTAGTATTTTACTTTAATAGAAATCTTGTAGTCAGTGAGGCTCTTTAGTGATAGTGTGCCTTCCTGCATGTGTAGGCTCCCATTATATGTAATATATTTTCATATGGCCAGTGAACTGATATTGTGGGTCACAAATCCCACCATGGTTTTTCCTCTTTGAGGTTTTACACGTATAAATTATGCGTGTTATGGTGTTCATTTATGTGGATGGTTTACCTGCTTCAAGTTATATGTTTAATTGTTTACCAATTTATATGTGTATGGTATAAAAGGATAAAATCTTACTTTACCGGCAGAACACTAATTCACCCCCCCCCTCTTAGTGTTCTTGGATCCCAACAATTAGTATCAGAGCCTGGTACCTCAAAAGAAGTTTAATAGCTTGAGGAAGATCCTGAAACTAGAATCTTTGAACATGGCTATGGAGAAACAACTTGAGATGGCTCTTGAGGATTATGATTCTGAAAGGATAAATAACTTGAAATTGCAAGATGAATTGAATTCTGCTAATGAATTCATATGTGTCCTATAAGAAAGGTTATCATCATATCAAGCCAAGAGAAAACAACTTTTGCAAAACCTGAATGATGAGGAGAAGAATGCACTTAAGGAACAATGTCAGAAACTAAGTCAAGCAAACATGCTCATGAAGAATGAAATGCAAGATCTGACTATGAGGTTATCAAAAGATATTGAGGATAGAAAGAAGAAGGAAGATAATCTTGTTATATCTTTAAAGAACAAATTTGATGAATATGGCAGATTGACTCATGAGAAGAATCTGTTGAGAATTGATTTGGTACACTCCCGGAACAATGAACAAGAACTTGAAAGAAAAATAACTACTCTAAGAGATGATCTGACTACTACAAGTGAGTATAAAGAAAAGATTAGGATCAGTGTTGTACAACCAGATGACTTGTTGAAAAGACAAAGGCATACTGCTGATTCTAGAGGACTTGGATTTGTACAAGGTGAAAGCTCTGGTACTACAAATCAGTCAACTGGTATGCATAACTCATCAGAACAAAGGCAATTGGTAAGGCAATCTAATTCTTATAAATTAAATGGTAGATGTTTTGTTTGCAATAAATTTGGGCATATGGCTAAACAATGTAGAAATAAAGCAAATCAAAACTACAATTCTATTCTCGGTCAATGCACAAGTTGCAAGAAATATGGTCATAGATCAGAAGATTGCAGAATGAATGTTAAATGTCATGTGTGTGGAAAGTTTGGACATTTTGCTAATCATTGTAGGTCAAGAAATGATACCGGATATGTCAAAGAAATTCAAAAGAACAATGTTACATGTTATGCATGCAAAAAAATTAGTAATTGCTAAGTATTGCAGAAGAAAGACTCAACCAGTTAGCAATGATAAAGATAATGAGAAAGGAAAGCAGAAGGTAGATGAAATACAACAAGATCACAGCAAGAGATGGGTTAGAAAATCTAAAGAACCAACTAGAGATGGATCTACACCGGTAACTCCACCGGTAGAATAGAGCATTCCTGCATCGGTAGGAAATTTCACTAGTAACTGAGACATAAGCCTTAGGGGTTGGCAAAGTCATTGAAAAATATTGTACATTACCCCAGAGGAGATCTGGAAGAGATCTAGAGTGTTGTGTTCATCATTGATGAAGGTTCACTAGACTGTGAAACTAACATCTATAGGGTTGTTGGCGAAGCATTTATTATAGAGAAAATTAGGGCTTTATTTGCTGATAAAAAGGGCTAAGTGAAATCCTTTTCACTCACCAAGCATTCAAGCATTCAGAGTGAAGAAAAGGCGAGTTAAGAGTGAGCAAAAGCATTGTGAAAGGATTTTGAGCAGTTATCTAAGAAGCACTCAATCTTCCACTGGCGTTCACTTTCAAGTATTCTTTGAAATGGCATCTAGATCTTTAGCTCCTACTTTCATTTCAAATCCAACCATTGTCAAAGTCAAGGATAGGTTAAGGCCCTTATTCAAGGAGGTTCCTAAAATTTCTAAGAAGGAGGACTCTGTGGTAGCATTTTCTAGGGTTCTTGATGGCGTGATGTATTTTTAAGATGTGAGGGCATACATTCACTGCACCCTAGAGGATCTAGACACAAAGGACATCAAAAGTATGTATCAATCTGTGATACTGGGAGACTCCAGAACCATCAAACCAGAATACAAAGAAATTGAGGATCTAGGGTTAACCGGTATTCTGTACATACTGGAATTTAAAGATGAGGTTATTAGATATGTTCTAAGAAGGGTTCACAACAAATTTATCTGGAAGGATCGGCCTTACATGATCACGAAGGAGGATATTCGAGCAGTCAACGGCCTACCCAAAGTCGGACAAGACCCTGGTAAGAAAGTTTCCAATGATGAGGTCAAAAAACTCACTGGTGCAACTCCTGATAGTAGATCAATGAGGATCAACACAATCACCGACACTGATGTGAAATTTGCAAGCATGATAATAGGTTATAAGGTAACTCAATCTAATCAATTTAGTTTCCAGATCATGCATTCATGTTGCATATCAGATGCTAAGGAATAATGAAAAATATGATTTATGTGAATGGATGATGAGTTAATTGATGTTAAACCATGGAAAGATCAAGGGAGTCAAGAAGGAACTTTTAGATATGGAAATTTGATTGTTTGTTTAATTATTTACTTCCTGAATGAGCTTCCCAGTCTAGGGAAGAAGTGTTGGGCTCATTACATATTGGTAGGTATGTAGATCAAGGAATAAATCATCCATCTTGGTACCAATAGAGATGAGAAACTTTGGGGGTATTTCAAAACATTCCAAGAAAATATGAGGCAAAGGGAGAGAATATCAAAGAACATTGTGGAGAAGTACTCCACTTATATTTGTTTTATGGTAAAAACTGACGAAACTCTTATGGAAGCAATTGAACCTAGGACCATATGGATTACAGAGCTTGGATATGAGGTAGATGATAGCATTTTTGAACTCTATGCAAAAATGTTGCTAGAAGCTCCATTAGATGATGAAACAGAGCATTTTGGTATGGTAGGAGAGAAGGCGATTGAAGTGAAAACTAGTTTTAATAGGAAGAGAAGAGAGAAGAAAATAGAAAAGATGTCTACATATGTACAATATGTAATTCATAAGATAGACACTCAACTGGGTTCTGGATCCAAACAGGTAGCAAAACCGGCAATGGCTAGTGTTGTAGAAGTGAAGAAGCTTGAAGCTTACATTTCAACCATCACTTTTGATTCTGACCCTAAGGATAACCTATGACTTTTAGAAGGATACAAAGGAAGAAAGTGGATCAACCACCAGCAGAGAAGAAGAAGGCAGAGCCTAGGAGGAGACTTGTTAGAAAGGAAACTAAACCTACTGCACCTCCACCACCAGCAAGGAAGCCTATGCAAAAGAGAAAACCAGTCACATATACCCCGATAACCATAAGTAAAAAGAAGAAGGGTGTTGATATTAAAACTGGTAAAACCACAAAGACGTGTGCTGAGCTTATTGATGAAATTACAAAAGATGGAATTTTGAACAATGTATCTAAGTATTATGAAGACTTAGAACAAAATGAGCAAAATCAAATAGAAGAGGCTATTTTGTTATATATAGACATTTATAAGAAAGCCTTAGTTGAAATTTTGAAGGAGATACCACTATCTTTGTATAATAAACTTGAGGCTAGAAGACTTGATGTTGTCAAGAGGGATAAGGAGATTAAGGAAGTAGCACTTTTAGAAATGTGTGGTGTTGTAAACAATGAGGAAATGAAAAGATGCATAGATGTTGCAAATAGGATAATTTTCAGCAGTAAACCCTGATAGATAAGCCTTATGATGGGTAGAGTCAATGAGGTGATAAATGGGACTAGTAAGGGTTGGACCAAATTTTTTCAGAAAAAATCTAGATTTTCTCACATCTCAAGAAGAATTTGCAAAAGCAACAACTTCCACCATTCCTGACAAATCAAAAGGGAAAGACATTTTGGGCAGTTCAACTCCAATTTTGACCAAACCGATAGTAAATACATATATATAGATACAACCGGCAGTAAAGGAAAGTGTACAGTCTGTATCATCACAAACCATTTTTTAGCAAAGCAATATACAGGATACTATAAATATTATGGATGATACTCCATCGGTAGTAACTGACACTACACCAAGTGGCGAAGCCACCAATGCAGAAAAGGTTGAAGAGGATAAGGGAAAAGCAACTGGGTCTATACCAACAATTAAAAATAATTCCCCAATAAAGGTTTTTGCAATTGACACTTCTTAGGTTGAGAAGAAATCAGTCCCTGAGATGAGTCCAACTAGGTTGATGATGATGGCAACTCGAAAATTATTGAAGGAGGGTACTGTAGAAAAAGGAGTAATTGATCAATCAGTTACATTGTTGCACAGATTGATACCTGACTGTCAGATTGAAGATGGAGAAAGCCCTTCCGGCAAGCTCAAGACTCTAACAGAACATATTTCTAACAATTCTCAATCTCTAAGGCAGATTGCAGACCGACAGGCTTTGGAAAGGTTCACAGCAGCTAAAAGAGCAACTTTTGACCAGATCATAGAAAATGAGAAAAATAAAATTGAGGCCAAACTCATTCTTATTGAGGTTTGTTTAAAACAATGTACAAATATTTACAGAGTGTGTTGTAACTTAGAAATTCTTACAGCTAATGTAGATGGAAAATTGAAGGAGTTATATGATAAGATAACTAACATTGCTAATTCTTTTGATGGATTAATTGCATTGACCATATCTGTTGATGGACAAATTTTGTCCTTGGAGAACCAATTTTTTGCTTTGGAGAACGAGAAAGATAAGATCATTTGCAGGGCAAGAAGTCTTAGAGGATTGGTAAGTCCTAGATTTGTTTCATTGGGTGTTCATAAGAGAGAGTGCATGGACATGATTGCTAAAGCCACACTAGCAGAAGTCAAAGAGAAGGAAACACTGGCACACTTACTAAGTGGACTAGTATCCATTTCTGAAACTTTCAAAACCAGCTAGGATACATATCTTTAGTTGTTGGATAAGACATACCCCAAAATTTTGAGGATAGTCAAGCTCCAGTGAAATTAACAGTATTCATTTGTTCTTTTGTTTTTGAATTCTTTCAAGTCTTTCACTAGTCTTTAGCATTGATGCTAAAGGGGGAGTATATATATATGTGAAAATTTATCAGAAAATACCCAATAAGAATACATGGGAAGGACATTAGGATATTAGAAGGAATGTATTGCTCAGGGGAGCATATTTCAGTTATATAGGTAGTGAATCCATTTTTCACATGAGTGTTGCCATCAATGCCAAAGGGAGATATTTCTGGAAATTGACACTCATTGGATTCATTTTGTTGTCATTGATGGCAACAAGATCTGATGGAAGTCATATACCAGCATTAGAAGGCATATACTGGCTACACCGGCTTTGGAGAATTCAAGGCTACACCGGCACCGACATCAATACTTCAAGGAAACTGACATAAAGGAAGATTTATTTAGTAAATAATTTTTTAATTATTATTGAGGCCGACATTTAATATCTTTTGTAAATGTATTGTAAGCCGTCATAAGGAATATTGTTTGTAATGGGTATATAGGCCAGTCTGCTAGGTCATTTTGAATATATTATAGGATGCAACATAGGATAATATAGCATAACTGCATAATGTGAAGTATATGTATGAAGATAATTTTGTATGTGTGTTATATCATGCAATGATCTATAGATAGATTGGAAAGCATTCTAGGAGGAGAAGAGATACTGGTAGTAGTGTTCAGGGTTTATGAACCAGTACAGAGCAGAGCTAGAACCAGAACTCTATTTGTCATAGTAGATGCATTCTTGAGTTCATTCTTCAGTATTTTACTTTAATAGAAAGCTTGTAGTCAGTGAGGCTCTTTAGTGATGAGCAATATGCTTTAGGCACTATGCCTTCCTGCATGTGTAGGCTCCCATTATATGTAATATATTTTCATATGGCCAGTAAATTGATATTGTGGGTCACAAATCCCATCCTGGTTTTTTCTCTTTGAGCTTTTCCACGTATAAATTATGTGTGTTATGGTGTTCATTTATGTGGATGGTTTATTTTCTTCAACTTATATGTTTATTTGTTTACCGGTTTATATGTGTATGGTATAAAAGGATAAAATCTTACTTTACCGACAGAACATTGATTCACCTCCCCCTCTTAGTGTTCTTGGATCCCAGTAGTATGATGAAGAACTAGATTTTGCAGAACCTTGGAAAGCATGTAGAGAATCGGTTATGGTTGATAGGAGAAATGGTTGGATTATTTTATTCAGGAAGGGATGTTATTCAAGGGAGTTTGGTTGTGCATACCTAAGAGTTCCATGAGAGAGAACTTGATAAAAGAGAAACATAGTGGAGGTTTAGCTGGACATTTTGGTATTGAAAAAATAGTTGCATTCATGAGTGAGTAGTACTTTTGGCCCCAGATTCATAAGAATGTTAAGAGATATGTGAAGAGTTGTAGAGTTTGTCAAGTTGCAAAAGGTAGTAGTTAGAATGTGGGATTATGTAGACCTTTGATAGTACCGGTAAGACCTTGGGATGATATAAGCATGGATTTTGTACTTGGATTGCCTAAGTTACCTAGAGGGAATGATTCTATATTTGTGGTAGGGGATAGATTTTTGAAGATGGCTCATTTCATACCTTTTAAGAAGACATTAGATGTATTGCATGTAGTAGACCCATTTTTCAAGGAAGTGGTGAGATTGCATGGATTACCTAAGAGCATAGTTTCAGACAAAGACACTAAGTTTGTTGGCTATTTTTGGAGAACACTTTGGAAGAAGATGAAGACAGATTTGAAGTTTAGTTCTACTTTTCATCCACATACTGATGGACAAATAGAAGTTGTTAACTAGAGTTTGGGAAACTTGTTCAAATGTTTAGTGGGAGATAAAACTGGAAGTTGGGATTTGATCCTTGCACAAGCAGAGTTTGCCTTCAACAATTCAGTGAATAGAAGTACCGGAAAAACACCTTTTGAGATTGTTACTGGAATGCATCCTAAAGGAGTATCAGAATTGAGAGACATTAGCAATGAAGACCGGAAGAGTTCAGAAGCAGAAGATTTTGCAGATCACATGGCAACATTACATATTCAGGTTAAACAACATTTGGAAGTCATGAACAACAAATATAAGGAGAAGGTAGATGAGAAGAGGAGACATAAGGAATTTGAAATTGGCGATGAAGTGATGGTATATCTGATAAAAGAGAGATTCCTGATTGGAACTTATAATAAGTTGCAGATGAAGAAGTTTGGACCCTGTAATATTTTGAGGAAGTTCAGTTCTAGAAATGCATATGAAATGGATCTACCAGATAGTCTAAGTATTTCACCTATATTCAACATTGTAGACCCTCATGATTACCATGAATTAGAATTCAGTGAGGAAAGTATTGTAGACCTTGAGAAATAACTACCCTAGAAGGAACCAGATCAAATTGAAGAGATTTTGGATAGCAAGATTGGGCATAGTACTCAGAACAGTCAGTAAAAAGAATATGTTGTGAAGTGGAAGGGCATATCAATTGAAGATTCATCCTGGATTTCTAAGGAAGAGGTAGACCGCCTTGGTTTCCCTCTGACCCCAACAAAGTGAGAGGCTCACTTTTTCATTAACCCCAGATGTCTGATGCAGGAGCATCCCCGGTTCACAACAATCTTGCATCAACCAAAAACATTTTCCTTTCTGTTTTGTTTTATGTTTGTAGTTTTAGTTTTCCTTTCTATGTGTCCCATTTTTCACTCACCAGATCTTGTGGAGTTGGATTATAAATGAAGACTTGATCATCTTTCTTTCTTTCAGACCACATCTCATTTGGATCACTTGCAAACAAGATATTACTACCGGTTTCCATGATAGTTTCTTGTTACTAGTTGTTCCTTTGTTACCGGTTGCCTAAGACCTATTTTGGTGATCTACTGAAACCCATTCTGAAGATTGTGGAGCCTTGGGTGTTGATTTCAATGTTCCTTGGCATGTGGCCAACCTTTTATCACGATCTATGTTTCATCCTTTGGAATTTCTAGAGGAATCTCTTGACAGAGGTCTACCTTGTTTATTTTGCATGTTAGGTCTTGTTTTTTACGTTTTGATCCCTGTTGGGATGACTAGATCCTTTGGACCGATATATATATTTGTAATCATGCTTAGAATTTAATCAATTTAGAATCAATCAGAGTTTCAGATAGATTGTGCCTAGAAGATAGATCTTTCGATTCAAGGTCCTAGTTGTGACCTATTATACCAGGCCTGTGTGTTGGTATGTTGTAACCTGGTTGTTAGCAATTGGGTGTAATCAAATTTCATGTAATAAAACTATCTTATCTGCATTGCCTCCATCATATATGTGTGTTTTCATTGTGTTTACTCTTGTTGACTGATCCGGATTGATCTCTTTGAGGTCCCTGCTCACCGGTGACTGCTTCAACAATGATTTATCTAAACAATTTTCAAAAGCATTAAACCTAGCTCCTAGTAATACACAAAGTGACTTGTCAGTAGAGTATGGTCCCTATTTGGAACTTGTGATAGCTCCATCTATTGTGCTCAAAGTGGCTACTCTTGCATGTCATCCACCTTCCCAGAATAATGATGAGAAAGATTAGGAGGTAGATGATTTTCTTGATTAGCTTCATTCATGTCGTAGAATATCTCTCTCTCTCCTCTCTTTCTTGTTTGTGACCTTCTTCTATTTGTCTCTCAATTCTTTAATTTTTTGTCCCTAGACTTGTCTACTTGAGGACGATGCAAAACATTGAGATCTCTTTTGGTCTCTCCCATGTTGACTCAAAAGACACATGTTGTTGGGAAAATGGTGTTCTACATCTTGCATAATAATGTTTCATTGTTGTATTATTTTATTACTATGTGAGGTGGACAGGGAATTATATTGTAATATCATATTGTATTGTTGCACCTAGGAGCACCTAGATGGACGTGCAACATGTAGAGATTCCCTTGGAATATTCTTGTAACCACTTGACGAGTCATCATGACACATTGGTATTATTATATTGTATTTATTTAATCTTGGTGAATTTAATTGTGATGAAATTCCCAATATTAAATGTGGATCAAGGGTAGGTAGGAAAAATATTATATTTTATTGTCACATGGTTTTGATGTAATACCACTTGGTGGTTTTGTGGTTGCCTGTCTCTATAAAAGAACCACAAGGGTAGTTTTTTGGGTTAGATAGGTTAGATTTTTTGAAGGAGGAAGCATGGCATGGGGTTTGTGGATTCATGCTTGGTCATATAGAGTGCTTGGTTATGGCTAGGTTTTTGAAGGCTTTCCATAGTTTTATTGTAATGGACACATTGTTGATAATACATGGTGGATAATGCTTTTGGAGGCTGGGTTTTTCCCTCTTGAGGGTTTTCCCAAATTATATCTTCTGTCACTTTTTCATGGGTATGTTGTCTATTATTTTCATATGGCTTCTGTGTGTTGATTTGATTGAAATCTATAATGGGTTATGTGGAAATTTTCATAAAGTTGGCTGCAAGTTTTCTTACAAGTGGTATCAGAGCTATTGGTTTAATGGTGTTTATAACCCTAGTTGGAATCCATGAATGCATGAAAAAATGAAAAGACAAGGAAAGATATATAGTTTTGTAGGTTGTTATTACAGATCTATGTTATTTGGGTTTGTTGTTATAATGGGTTATTTGCAGTTTTGGGGTTTGCCAGATTTGGTCAATCTAGGGCATCATTGAAAATTTGCTTTAAAGAAGGGTTTTGGGGTGATCTTTCAAATTTGGCTATGTGGCACAAAACATACCTCATGGATGGATTCAAGTTGGCTAGGAAACAAAAAATTGATATATAATTTGTTATTATGAGGATCCAATAACTACTGAGAGCGGGGGGGGTGAATCAGTAGTTAAACTAATGCAGGACTATCTCCAATCGATGAGAAATCTTGCATCAACCAAAAATATTTCCTTTTAGTTTTTTTCTTGTCTAGTTCTTTATGTTGTTTTCTATGTTATTACCGGTTGGCACCAGTAGTTGCTTTCTTTTCATGGTAAATCTTATTTTCAGTTTCTAGGCTGGTTCATGTGCTTAATTCCATATTTTCAGTTCATTTGGGTTCTTTTCCGGTCAGTTATTGCTTCTAGTTGACTGTTTTTGGGTTCCAGGGAAGTTCTTGTGCTTACCAACTGATTTTCCTTCATTATCAGCATGATTCTTGGTATGTGGATCTATTTTGGGTCTTGTTCGATGTTCTTTGGCATGTGGCTAACCTTCCTACTGAACCACACCTCTTGGTTGTTATTTTCCATAAAGATTTTTTTAATTCTTAGGGCCGACCTAGTTACACATTTCATTTTCCTGCATTGGTAAATGTAATATTATGAGGTCAACTCGGTTATGTTTCGTTGGGTATAAATATGATGTTATGTAATCATTTGTAGGGGCAGAGGAAGTAGAATTGAGAATAAGGATTGAGATTTGCATTTTGTGATCTAGTTGATTCTCAAAGTCCCGGTTGGATTGTATCTGGTTGATGGCCTGCATGTAACCGGCTAACTACCGGATGTTCTTTGATGATTATATGATGATAACTAGATGGTTTTTGTAAATTCTAAAGTAATAACATGATTTGTTTATCTGATCTTGTTATGTTTTCTTATTGCTTTCATTGTGTTACCCTTGCTGTCTAAGCTGGTTAATTCTCTTTGAGGGTTTATCAGTTATGGCTGCATCAAGTGGTATCAGAGTTGGTTATGGACTAGCTCGTAGAAGAATTATTTATGAATATTGAGGAATTCCTTTGGGTAGACAGATCATTGATTGGAGGTAGGTTGTGTGTGTGTTCAATAGATCACCGAGGGGAGGCAATTGAAACCGGTAGTCAAATCACTGAGTTGAAATAGTTCATCAGAGTGGAAGAGGAGATGTCACCTAGAAGGAAAACCCCCCGGAGGGTAGAGCAGATGATGGAAGACTTCATGAATAAAGTGAGGAATGAAATCCAAAATGATTTGGTTGATTTACGAAGAAACCCTAAATCAGAGGATGAATATGAAGAAGCTAGTGAAGAGCTTGAAGAAGCTGAAGGACTAGAAGATGAAACAAAGGAAATATTCCTGAGAGTAGTGGAGCAAGCAAGTGAAGTTCATTAAGTTGAAGTTTCTAAATTTTCTAAAACACTGAACCCAGAGGATCTAATCGATTGGATTAGAGAGTTGGAGGATTACTTTGAGTTTGAGGATGTCAAGGACCCGTAGAGAGTCCGATTGGCACAAACTAAGTTGAAAGGGCATGTTGCCTTATGGTGGAAAGAATTGCAGAAAGACATAGTGGAGAATGGTGAATTGAATATCACCCGGTGGAGATAGATGGTTGCAATATTGAAGGCCAAGTTCATATCAGGAGACTATGAGTTGGAATTGTTCAAGAAGTTGCAAAACTTGAAATAGAAAAATATAGCTATGAAGGAGTATACTGATGAATTCTACAAAGTGGTGATTAGATCTGGTCATAGAGAGATGAACAGAGAAAAGGTAGCAAGGTACATCAATGGACTTGCATTTAACATTCAAGATGAGATGAGTATGTTGAGGGTTTCCACAGTTAAAGAAGTTTACTAGTATGATTTGAAGACTAACGAGAAGATGAGAAGAAGATAACCAAATAGAGGGAAGGATAAGTTCAAAGGATAGATGAGTGATAGTATGAAGGAAACGATAGAGGAAGATGAATCAAAACCTAAGTGGAGTAAAGAACCAGAATAGAAAACATAGAGGAAAGGCACTAGCAGTAACGATAGAGAATTTCCTAGCAAATGTTTCAAGTGTGGAGAAACTGGACATAGATTCTATGAATGTAAGCAGGGAATGGCAAGAAGTTGTATGGCAAGTAAGGAACTGGAAGGTGAAGGTATCAGATCTTACTATGCACTAGAGCAAGGAGAATACCTTATGTTCAGAAGAAAGGATATCAGATCTACTTAGAGGAAGAGTCTTTTTTGGACTGTGTGTAAATCATGTGGTAAGTGTTGCAAGGTTATTGTAGATAGTGGAAGTAATGACAATTTGGTATCTAAGGAGATGGTTGTGAAGCTTGCATTGAAGAGGCTTGATAATCCTTGTCCTTATAAGGTAAGTTGGTTTCAAGATGATCAAAAGATAGAGATAAAGGAGCAGTGTTTGGTGAATTTTAATATTGGGCCTTTCAGGGATGAGGTTTTGTGTGATGTTGTATCTTTGAGTGCTTGCCATGACTTGTTAGGAAAATCTTGGCAATTTGATAGGGGTGCTATTTATGACTATAGAAGAAACCTAGTCACTATTGAGAAAGATGGGCAAAAGTTCACATTGATTTCTTTGAAGGAGAAAGATAAGGAGGTGAAGAATCTGAGTCCTAAGAAAAGTTACAGTATTGAGAAACCAGTGGTAGAGGTTATACCGGAAGGTTTGAAGAAAGATCTGATAGAACCAGTTTTAGAGGTTATACTAGAGGGTGAGATGAGTTTTCATAAGGATCTGATAGATGATCCTGATGGACAGATGGAACTGGATGACATAAAGCTTATGGTGACAAACCAGATGAATTCTTGTGGAAAAAATAAATCAAAATTGTAGAAGAAAGAAGGCAGTAAACAAAGACAATATGCAGATCTGAAGCAAAGAAAGAGAAACAAAGAGAGTCTGAGGTTAGAGAAACCAGTTGAGGCACCAGAGGAACCTAAATAGATGTTGGTAGATAAGGAAGATGTTTGGATCAGAAATGAGCATGGGGCCTTTATTCTGAATCCTTTTAGATGTCCATAAGTTTCCTCTCATGGAACATCTTTTTCTATCTAGGTTGTCTGATGCAAGAGCATCCCCAGTCAATGAGCAATCTTGCATCAACCAAAAATATTTCCTTTCAGTTTTGTTCTTGTCTAGTTCTTTATGCAGTTTTATGTTTTCTTACCAGTTGGCACTGGTAGTTTCTTTCTTTTCATGGAAGATCTTATTTTTAGTTTATAGGCTAGTTCATGTGCTTAATTCCAAATTTTCAGTTCATTTGGGTTCTTTTTTGATCAATTATCACTTTCGGTTGACTATTTCTGGGTTCTGAGACAATTCTTGTGCTTACCAATTGGTTTTCCTTCATTACCGGTGTGATTCTTAGTGTGTGGCTTTATTTTGGGTCTTGTCTAATGTTGTTTAGCATGTGGCCAACCTTCTTGTTGAACTGTACCTCTTGGTTATTACTTTCTAGAAATATTTCTTTAATTCTTAGGGTAGACCTAGTTACACATTTCATTTTCCTGCATTGGTAAATGTAATCTTATGAGGCCAACCCGGATATGATGTTATATAATCATTTGTAGGGGCAAAGGAATTAGAATTGAAAATAACGATTGAGATTCACATTTGGTGATCTTGTTGATTCTTAGTACTGGTTGGATTATATCTAGCTGATAGCCTGCATGTAACCGACTAACTACCAAATGTTCTTTGATGGTTATATGATGATAACTAGATGGTTGCCAAAAGTTATAAATAAATAATATGATCTTGTTATGGTTTTTTGTTTCTTTCATTGTGTTACTCTTGCTACATAAGTCATTTGATTCTCTTTGAGGGTTTTATCAATTATGGTTGCATCATAAACAATTCTGCAATACTTCAAAAAACAATAGTGGTAACTACACAAACCAATCCGGTTAGTAGACCATTCACTCAAGTGTTCATCATTATGGAAACAATGTAAAGATATCAAATTCTCAAATCAACAATACAACAACCATATGAACACAAAGCTTTTTCACATGTTAACCCAAATGGGAAAAACCATGATCAAAATTAGCACCCACAAAATATTTGCACTCTTTCAGAATGTGTCTGGTTAAAGGCCTAGCTTGATTAGGAGCTTACAATATTCCTAGTTAAGAGAAGACCCTGTTAGGAGTCACTCGATTAAGGGATTTTGCCCCAGCCTCATTAGAAGTAACCTTGTTAGAGGATTTTAAACTCAATTTAATGAGCCACCCAGTGAAGGGATTTACAAATAATAATTGTTAAGATCTACCCAGTTAAGGGATTTCAAACCATTGTAACTATTAGGGAACAACATGACAAATGATATAATCACAACACTTATTTTCTTGCTAGTATAGATCCTTTTCAGCTCAATCTCTGCTACACACATGTAGACACTTCAATCTGGTTAGGTAACACCTTCACCTCAAATCACTGACACACAATCTCTTCTCCAACTAGCCCTAAAATACACTTTTCAGTTAGGTTGGCAACATAACCCTAACTAGATTCAAAATACAATTAATTTATATTATATTTTATTATAGATCATTACATATCATTACAATAAATTTCTAGACAATTTCCACCATTGAATGATCACCGCACATCGATTTGATAAGAAATCAAACCCTTGTCATATTCTACTAAGCACTTTGTTGTTTCCCAAGAAATATGATCCTTGTATAAGCTCAAATGTAATCTTATCATTACACATGGATTTTGACATGTCATTACTAAGTTATGAACATGATAAGATGTGTTACCAAACCTTAAATCATTACTGGTTAAAGATCCGTTACCGGTATTCATTCTTCTTCATAGAGTTCATGACAGTCAATAATAACTCACTCAATACATTGAATCTTTTGATGTGGTTCCAATGAAAGACTCATGCCAATGTTATAAACATATGTTCCAAACCGCAACATCTAACTCCTCTCCAATCATCTGTACCGATCTCTTGATCATTGCTTTATTCCTGTTTACCTTGATGTAAACCAGTTCCACTACCGATTAGGCTATATAGATAGGCCTAGATGACTTAGATCACTCAACAAACATGGTTGCCATCAATGAAAATGTAAATAAAATCATCAAACAACTTACAACTATATCATCATCATCTAGCCAACAATTTCCATCAACTTTACCGATCATCTTCATCTCATCAACATCTCGATATGCCAATAATGTTACCATCATTATCTTCATCATTTATTCCAACAATCTCCCCCTTTGGCATTGATGGAAACATCAAAATAGCAATACCAAAATCTCACCAAAAGCTCATCATGCAAAACTGGAACACTAACTGTTATGATTGTTGTACTTGTTCTTCTATCTCAGTTCTTCTCTTTCTACTCTTCACTATTCTTTTCCACCTTTTCTCTACTTCTCCCCCTATCACTTTTCTTCTCCTCCTTTGACAACAATTCCAAAGGTGCAAAGTGTCAAATTCATCTTCTGTTGCTAGTGTTTTCTTCATTTTTGTTGCTCCTCCCCTAAGGAGTATCCCTCTTCTCATCAATTCACAGTGAAAGATCTTCAATTAGTCCACTGGATCGATGCTACAACAACATCTTAGTTAACCTTCGGTAGGGATATAACCCCTAGCTTGCCTCTAAGATACTCAAAGGTCATCTTAGGCAATGGCTTAGTGAAGATATTAGCCAATTGCTCCTTACTTGACACATGTTCCATCTTGACTTTCTTTTCCTGCACTCTTTCTCTCAGAAAATGATACTTCAGTTCAATATGCTTTGTTCTAGCATGTAATATCGGGTTCTTTGAAATACTTATTGCACTTGTATTATCACAATATATGATCATCAGTTCTTTCATAGTCTCCTTGAATCCTTCTAATACATGTCTCATCCATATTGTTTGAGTATAGTTCATATATGCAACCACATACTTTTCTTTTGTTGTAGACTAAGAAATGCCACTTTGTTTCTTACTAGTCTAGGATACTAGTCTTCCTCCTAGAAATAATGCTCCACCGGTTGTTCTCTTTTGGTCATCTATATTACCTACCCAATTAGCATCTGTGAACACCTTCAAAGAGAAGTTGCCTTTGTATGGATACAACAATCCATAATCAATAGTTCCTCTAAGATACCTAAAAATTCTCTTCACTATAACCATATGAGTGTCTATAGAATTATTCTTAAATCTAGCCACTATACCAACTGCATGAGAAATGTCTAGTCTTCTATGAACAAAATCGTATAGTTTTCCAATCATTGATCTATACTCTATTTTATTCACTGGATCTGAATTATCTTCCTTGGATAATCTACAACTAGTAATCGTAGGGATTCCAATTGGTTTACAGTCTTCCATTAAAAAGGGTTTTCAATACCTCCTTCACATATTTGGACTGACTGATAAAGATTCCTCCTTTCATCTGTTGGACCTGCAAACCAATGAAAATTTTGATTTCTCCTATCAAAGACATTTCAAATTCCTTTTTCATTTCTTTTGCAAAAGTTAAATTCATGTCATCATCTCCTCCAAATATGATATCATCTACAAACATTTCTGTAATCAATAACTTGTCTCCTTATGTCTTCAAGTAAATGTTGTTGTCCTCACTGGTTCTTTGAAATCCAATCTTTATTAGGTGTGAATGGAGCCTCTCATACCATTCTCTTGGAGATTTCTTTAATCCATATAAAGCTTTATGAAGTTTGCACACCATGTCCTTGTCTTCAGTCAATGCAAACTCATCTAGTTGTTCAATGTAAACCTCTTCTTCTATAATTCCATTCAAAAATTCAGACAACATCCCTTTGGTATACCTTGAATCCTTTAAATGTTGCAAATGCAAGTAGCATTCTTACTCATTCAAGTATAGCAACCGGTGCAAAGGTTTCTCCATAATCCTCACCTTCTTCTTGTGCATATCATTTTTCAAACTAGTCTAGCCTTGTTCCTAACCACTTCATCAACTTCATTTAATTTGTTCCTGAACACCCACTTAGTACCAATCACATTTTTATCAGCTGGTCTGGAGACAAGTGACCAAGTGTTGTTCTTATCTATTTGATCAAGCTCTTCATTCATAGCCTTTATCCAATCATTATCCTTAAGAGCTTCCCTCATTGTCTTAGGTTTAACTATGGAAATCAGACAAGCACTTTCTCTGATATTTCTTCTTGTTTGTACTCCTGCATTCATGTCTCTAATTATATGATCTGCTGATTGATTTAACTTTACATATCTAGATATAACCGGTTCCAGTATATAAATTTCCTCTTTTTCTTGTTCTTCGTCTTCATCTTCCAATTGAGTCGTATCCTCCTCACTGTTCTGCTCAGCATCATTTTGAACTTCTGGTTCAATAATCACTATCCTCTATTCTTCTACTCATTAGATTTGTTAGAGTACTCATCAATCTTCACATTAACACTTTCTACAATCTTCTTGGTTCTTTTGTTAAAGCACTTGACTGCTTTCCTCTTAGTTGAATAACCAAGGAAAGTTCCTTCATCACTCTTAGGATCAAACTTTCTGGTATACTTATCTCTCTTTATGTAACACCTTCTACCAAAGACTTTGAAGTAACTACAATTAGGAGCATGACCATACCATAATTCATAGGGAGTTTTATCACTACCTTTCTTGACCAATACCTGGTTCATTGTGTATACTACAGTGCTAACTGCTTCTCTCCAGAATATTTTAGGTATATCTCCTTGTATCAGCATTGTTCTAGCTACTTCAATTATGGTCTGGTTTCTCCTTTCTACAATCCCATTCTATTGTGGTTTCTTTGGTGCAAATAGTTGTCTCTTGATTCCATTCTCATCACAGTATTTCACAAATTTAGCTTATGTGAATTCTTCACCCCGGTCAGATCTCAGGCACTTTAGGTTCATATTGGTTCCTTTCTCCACTAGGGATTTGAATGCCTTAAACTTGCTGAAAGCATCGGAATTATCCATAAAAAATGTAATCCACATCATTCTTGCATGATCATCAGTAAATATCTTGAAATATTTATCACCTTAAAAACTCCTAGTCCTCATAGGACCACATAAATCAATGTGCACCAAATCTAAAATATTTTCAGAAGAAAATGATTTTCTTTTGAAAGAGGAAGTAGTCATCTTACCCAACTGACACTCTTTACAAATCACATTGTCTGGTTTGACTAGTTGTGGCATACCTCTAACCATACTTGACTTGCTAACCTTAAACAAATTATCAAAATTTACATGACAAAATATTATATACCATAACCAACTGTCCTCAACTTTTGAAAACAAACAACTGTTAACATTAGTATTCAAATAAAATAAGTTACCTTTTGTTTGTTTACCAGTAGCAATCAGTTCTCCTTTATTTCTTAAAATCCTGCACACTCCATTCTTGAGCTCAAGACGATGACCTTTATCATTTACCTGACCAACACTCAACACGTTATGCTTCAATCCTTCAATCCAATATACATCATCAACATTACTTTTTCCATTTAATGAAATTAAACCTTTACCTTTTACCAAGCATGGTGTATTGCTACCAAATCTCACTACTCCACCATCAAATTCTTCAAGTGAGATGAACTTGTTCTTGTCACCAGTCATGTGATGTGAGAAACCACTAGCAATGACCCACTCATCACTGTTGTCAATATGGGACACTAAAGCTTTCTTGCTAGAGAGATCTTCCTTAACTGCTACAAAAACAATTTCCTCATTATCTTTATCCTCTAATTCCTCATCGATAACACCTTCATCAGCTACAACATAACATTGTTTCTTACCTTTTCCCTTAAACCTTCTGAAATTTTCCTTCTAATCATTGTTAGGACAACTAGCAATAATATGTCCTATTTTGTTACATGAGAAACACTTAAGAGGAAGCTCGCCTTTGTACTTACCGGTGCCTCTAGGAAGTTTCTTTGCCTAACAAAGCCTTAATTTACATTAGGTTATGTTCACCATCCATTTATTCATTACCACCGCCATGATGACTTGACCCATATTCATTATTTTATTTTCTTACCGGTGCATTAGATACTAATGCTTTGAAAGCAGATTCTACTTTAGATACACTATTGTCAAAACTATTCAACTCAAAAGCAATAAGCTTTCCTATCAATTAATCAACTGTAACTTTATCTTTGTTGACTGAACTCAATTCTTGGATAGTAGATACTCTAATAGCATAAGCAAGAAATAAGGTTCTAAGCAATTTACTTACCACTGTGTCTTCTGTTATGGTTCCACCAACACTTTTGATTCCTCCAACTACTTCTTTTATTATATGTATGTACTAGGTGATGTTCTCACCTTCCATCATCTTCATGGCATCAAACTTACCTCTTAGGATTTCTTCTTTATCTTTTTTCACATGCTTATCTCCACCATAAATCAACTTCAACTTTTCCCAAACTTCATTGGTGGTTTCTATACCATGAACATAAATATACTTAGAATCATAAAGTGTACTTACAATGGCTTCCAATGCTTGAATATTCTCCTGTTGTTCCTTAAGTTGATCTATAGTCATAGTATCAGTAGGAGGTATGTACTAATTAACCACATGCTCCCAGAACTATGGCCCCATACCTTTGATGTATATCTTCACTCTGTCGCTCCATATTTTATAGTTATCCTTCATGAACTTAGGACCCTCCTTATTTATCATCTTAGATCTTTACCTCAAGAGATTAAGCTTCTGCACAAAGATGACCTAGTGCTCTGATACTAATTGTTATTATGAGGATCTGATAACTACTGAGATGGGGGGGTGAATCAGTAGTTAAACAATTCTATAGTACTTCAAAAAATAGTATCGATAACTACACAAACTAATCCAATTAACAGATTTACTAAACCATTCACTCAAGTGTTCATCATTATGTAAACAATGTAAAGATATCAAATTCTCAAATCAACAATGCAACAACCATATGAATACAAATATTTTTCACTTGGAAACCCAAATGGGAAAAACCATGGTGGGAATTAGCACCCACAAAATATTTGCATTCTTTCGGAATGCGCCCGATTAAATGCCTAGCCTAGTTAGGAGCTTACAATATGCCTGGTTAAGAGTAGACCATGTTAGGAGTAACCCATTTAAGGGATTTTTCCTCAGCCCTGTTAGGAGCTCTACCCTATTAGGAGTAACCTTGTTAGAGGATTTTAAACTCAAGTTAATGAACCCCCCGGTGAAGGGATTTACAAATAAGACCTATTAGGATCTACCTGATTAAGGGATTTCAAACTGTTGTAACTATTAGGGAACAACAGGGCAAATGATCTTATCACAACACTTCCTTGCTTGCTAGTACATACCCTTTTTAGCTCAATCTCCACTACAGACATGCAGACACTTCAATTTGGTTTGGCAACACCTTCTCCTCAAATCACTAACACACAATCTCTTGTCCAACTAGCCCTAAAATACACTTTTCAGTTAGGTCAGCTACATAACCCTAACTGCATTCAAAATACAATGAATTTACATTATAGATCATTACAACAAATTTCTAGATAATTTCCACCATTGAATGATCACCACACATCACTACACATTGATTTGATAAGAAATCAAACCCTTGTCACATTCTACTAAGAACTTTGTTGTTTCCCAAGAAATCTGATCCTTGTACGCACTCAAATGCAATCTTATAATTACACACGGATTCTAACACATCATTACTAAGTTATGAACATGATAAGATCCACCGCCAAACCTTAAATCATTATCGATTAAAAATTTGTTATCGATATTCATTCTTCTTCACAGAGTTCATGACAGTCAATCATAATTCACTCAATGCATTGAATCTATTGATGTGGTTCCAATCACAGACTCATACCAATTTCATAAACATATGTTCCAAACTACAACATCTAACTCTCTCCAATCATCCGTATCGGTCTCTTGATCATCGTTCTGTTCCTTTTTACCTTGCTATAAACCAGTTCCACTACTAGTTAGGCTATACCGGTAGGCCTAGATGACTTAGATGACTCAACAAACATGGTTGCCATCAATGAAAACACAAAAAAGGTCATCAAACGACTTACAACTATATCATCATCATCTAGACAACAATTTCCATCAACTTTACCGATCATCTTCATCTCATCAATATCTCCATATGCCAATAATATTACCATCATTATATTCATCAATCATGCCAACATAATTTGCCCCAGTTTAGTCATAGTTGAAAATATTGCAAAAAATTTGGGTAATGGCTCGATAGCCATCAAATGTGTGATAGTCTGCAGATTAATAAATAAAAATCCCTATCGAATTAAAATTCAAAAACCTGCAAATAAATTAACAAAAAATATTTGGATGCCTGTGGATATTTTTTAAAAGTGAATTGAAAAAAATTGAAAAAAAATAAAATTTATATGGGGGGTGTGGGGCCGCCACACCCCGCAGATAGTACTAGGTATTGCGGTACTTGCAGTATGTATTGCAAGGCCTCTAGTGCCATGCTGGTCAGGGCTCCCACCGATAGTGGGTACCGTCCAGGTTGGGCCCACCATCGATGGTTCTCACCATTGGCCCACATCATAGCCCCACGTAGTCACAAAAATACCACCATTTAACATTTTATTCCTCACAAGAACAATAAGAAATGGTTTGTTACTAATATGAATGATATGGAAATAGATATCCTCACTGAATGGAACCTAATACATAGAGTCTACAGATCTGACAATAAGAATAGGAGATATAATATTGTTTGGTGCTTTCCTAATCATGATTGGATAAAGGTGAATTTCAATGGGGCGGCTAAGGGCAACCCTGGGAAGTCTGGTGGAGGAGGAGTTATCAGAAATGCTTAAGGAGTCTGCATTGCAGCTTTTGCTTCTCTTTTTGGGGTCCAAAATAATCATGTGGCCGAAGCTTTGGCCATGTTAAAAAGCCTCCAGCTTGCTTAGGGATTCAAATTCAAAAAAATATGGCTCGAAGGGGACTTCTTAAACATCATCCAAGCCCTCAAAGGTACAAGATCTATCTCTTGGAATATTACTAACTTAGTTAAAAGTGCTAAATATTTGTTAAATAACTATGTTAGTATTAGCATAACTCATACTCTAAGAGAAGGCAATAAGGTAGTGGATCTTGTTAGGATTCCCACAGATACTGAGAGGGGGGGGTGAATCAGTATTTAACCGATGACTTGAATTTCTTAACTTAAAACATGTAGAACATATTAAAATAGTGTACCGATATGCAAGAAATAGAATTAAAAGCAACCACATGAAAAAGACACCATAACACAATGTTTTAACGAGGAAACCCAGTGTGGGAAAAACCTCAGTGGGATTTGTGACCCACAATATTCACTTACTGGCCAATAAGAGAATATTACTATTACAAGAGGGGCCTACACATGTAGGAAGGCCAACTGCCTAGAGTTCACTGCTCAATGGGAAGTCTCACTGACTTACAATGATGGATTATATAAATCCAGTATCTTCTACTGCTTCAAAATAGCATCTATAATGCCAGATCTAGTACCAGCTTCTACTCTGCTTCTTACATAAACCCTTAACCTATAATTCGCATAATAGGTCTGCCTTATTTCGCCTAAATACAATCTTCTTCCTTACTTCCTTACAAATGTTCTATAATGATCTCTCTTATATAAGAGTCATTTTACAATGATGCCAAGTCGGCTTACAAAGATTTTACAATAATAAACAAAATATAATATAACAAAAATCCTATCGGCCTCTATGTTGGTATGCTTCCTTTCTCTGCCGGTGCTGGTGGTCTGAGTGCCGGTGTAGAGTCTGATATTGCTAGTGCCAGTGTAATGCCTTGCCAGCGCCATAGGATTGTAAGGTTGCCATCAATGACAAAACCTTCAATCACCTACAATGTCTCATTGGAGTGTGCATATGCCAACAGATCTCTTAGCAAACAAAGGGGTCAATTTAGAGAATGATGTTAAATATATTAGAGAAACACATTGTAAAAGGGAGGTTAAAGAGCAATTATATTTTGATCGTATCAATGGGTCAAGTTAAAATCATGATTATTTTTTGGGGAATGAATTCCAAAGATAGATTTTGGGGGTGGATTAACTGTCAGTTAATGAGTGATTTTTGGCATCATTTCCATGATCATATGCGTGAGGAAGATTATAATAATAATTGTTGGGATTGTGCGGCCATAAACATAAGTTTCAAAACAACAAAAGAGTTTCTTCTCTATAACTCTAGAATTTACAAGCATTTGGGGTTTCATCTACGGACTATGAATTATAGTTGTGGGTATTCCTACTTGGAGCTCAAAATGGGTGGTAACTTAAATAGGAATGAGCCCCCAGGATGCGAAAACTGGAAGAGTGAATGAAATGTCTAGAGAAGGCTTCACAGATGTGGCTTTACTAACTACATGGAAAAGCTTCATGGAAGCAGAAATTATGCATCACATGGTTTTCCAGAGGTTGGAGTAACAACAGAGTCACCTTATTTGGGGAGATATGGAAAATTGATGAGAACTTGGTTGTAGAGGTCATGGGTCTTCAGAAGGAGGGTACTAAATTATATAGAGACCGAAAGTATGCAGCTGAAGCATTCAAAAACTTCCCAAAATCGAAGGATGAGAAGGGCAAGCTTGTGAAGAAAGACAACATCTCCTACTACATTCCCTAGCAGGTAAAGCCCTTTTGGCAAAAAGTTTTAAGGGTTTTAATGGAGTATCTCACTATTGATGATAGATTTACCAAAATCTATAACTATCATTTTGCAATTTTGAACCACTTTCGTCATGGGGCTAAAACATCCCTGCCTTTTTATTTAGCATCCTCTTTGAATGAGAGTCTTGCTGACCATGCTAAAAATCCTAACTCTTACCCTATAGCCCATCAGGAGCTTATATTGCTCATTTATGAACATCTGAAGGACAAGGCTAGGGCTACCAAAGATGATCCCCTGATCACTAATGCTCATATCTCTGAGAGTTGCAAAGATTCTGATTCGGATGAGGATCAACCTAATACCCCTACCCACAAAAAAAGGAGAGCTGATATAGATAATGTGGAAATGGAGGTGCACTGTGATGTGGAGGAGGAAAAGGGAAAGGATATTGAAATAGAAATGGAGGATGAAAAGGATGAGAAAATTGGTGAAGAGGATGAAGGGGGTAACTCTAAAAACCCTCACTCTAACCCTATGGGCTCGGACAGTAGGAATGATGCTCTGCATTCTAAGGAGGATGACAATCCTAACTCTATGGGCATTGAACAGGGTAGGGATTCTGTGAACACTATCTTGAATACCGCTCATAAATGTACTCTGGAGTCCTTCAACTTCTAGAAATGGGTTGTCGACAACATTACCAGTATCCTAAGTAAACAGAGGGATTTGGAAGACAAGATTAATAAGATGATTAAGGATACAAACTCTGGGAAAAAGAATGATGAGACAGAAACTAGTGAAGCTGAGAAGGAAATCAAGATGGAGGATTGGCTGGAAAAAGACCTGATCAAAGGGGATTTGAAACACCTGGAGGATGTTATTAGAATTTTGAAAGAACGAGCTAAGGAGGATAAAGACAACATCAGCACCCAGGTTGTCCGCACTGAGAAGGCTCTGAAAAGCTTCATGAACCATAATCTTCAGGTCCTAAAAGTTTCATCACAGAACATGAATGCTTTGGTGGATCATTTGGAAAGGAAAAATCAGGATAAGAATCTGGTAATCATTGAAGATGTACCAACTTCCAGCTCCACCCACCAGATTCCTAGGCATAGAATAAGGCAGAACACTACTGGGATGGAGACCAAAATGAAAGATAGCTAGCTAAGATAGGAAAGCAATGACCTGAGGGAAGCAGTCAAGGTGATGATGCTCTTGCTTCAGAATGTTGAGGAATCTATTAAAGTTTTCAATTAATTTGTAATGATGGGTTTGGAGCCAACTTCTTGTTGGCTTCTTGCTATCTTTTTCTTAGCTGATGGTTTTTGTGCTGGTCTTTTGCAGTTGTTTTGTTTCATCTCGTTCATGCTCATCTTTCGTAATGTAATTGGGTTTCGAGTCCCTTAAAACCTGTTTTTACTTAATCAAAAACATTTTAAACTGGTAGTAATTATTAAAAAACTCTGCCATGAAATTATTAAAATGATTTTTATTAAATGTTTATATTAAACATTTTAAAATGTTTTACAATGAAAAATAAATTGAGTTGCCACATTTATTTTTGTTGGGAGATGTTTGGGGTTTGGCCAGTGGACCAAAGACTTTATTTGTCCAAATGGTGAAAAATTTGGGAAATTGGACATATGGAAATTGGATAAAATTTTGAAGTCCATGTATTTTCGTATAGCGAAATTGGACATTTTCTTCCAACTGGCATTACTTTCACTTGAGATGTTAGAGTTTTGACTTCTTATACTCATTGGAAATCTGATTTTGAGCACTACAGTTTGGTACTAGTTTGGTTCCTTTGTTTTACCATTTTAACATGTTTTTGGAGCCTAGAAGCCAAATGTTCTCCTTTACAGAGTTTTAGTCATATCTTTTACATACGAAATTGGATTTTGGATTTTGAATAGGCGTTGGAGAGAATGTTTTCTCTACTACAGTGTGGTACTGCTATTTAATTAGTTTGATGAGTATGGAGAGGTGTGTAGTTGGTTGATCACTTATACGTGCTTGAGATTCAAGGTGTAAGTGTGAGTGCATCTGGATGAGTCATGAGGTGAAACCTTAAGGGAGTACATGTTTCTATGAGATATTTATGATGATGCAGCTGATTATCAAATTTGGTGCTCCTTGGTATGTGTTCACAGGTTGTTTTTAGAGTTGGACTTTGGTGGTGATAGGTACACAATTGGTTCTTAGTTTGAGGACATGGTTTGAGACTTGTTGTTTCATGTGGGTGATAGTTTAGTGCAAGTACAGTTATGGTTATGATTATGGTGTCATGAGTATGCAAGTACATGTTTTGCATTGACACGACATAGTCATGTTTGTGGTGTTTTGGTGGTGATTTGGTTTGTTAGGAGGTTGATGATTATCTCCTTGTTCTTATTTGGTTCCTTGACTATGGTACTTGGTTGTGGACATGTTTGGTAAATCATATCAGATGTTGATTTGGTGTTTGAGTCATGTGCTCTACAAGATTATTCTCTTTAATATCTCATTTTTTTAGTTTACTAACGTGATGGTGAGGTTGCATGTTTAGTGATTGGATCTTTGAGTTATACAGGTTGTGGATTAGCTACCCATTCACTTGCAATGGGATGACTTGATGTGGACTATCTATATCCATGTGATTGATTCATTGTGGTGCATACTTGTTAGTTGACCTTGTCTATGGTCATTTGTGAACTGGTATGTTTAATTTGGGATGAGAGGATGGATGATGTTTATAGTACCTGGATAGTTGGTGTTGGGACTTGTAGCATGTGGTTTATTACGATTCTATGATAGCTTCATTATTCATTGGTTACACTTTCAGTGGGAGCTTTTGACAGTGATGTATTGGTAGTGTAGGATTGATTCTTGATTGGTGATTTGTTAGTGATTGCATCTATCTTCTTAGATGGGAGTTCATGGTTACACTTGATGTTATTGAATTTTTAGTTCTATGTGTGTAAAACTAGATGTTCTTCAAGTAGGAGATGGTTATCACAATTCCATGTGTGACTCAGTATCATGGTTCAATGGGAGTTGTTGGCAGTTATATGTATTCATCATTGGATGGTGGATGATCTTCTTAGTGTACAGATGTTTGGAGGATGCCTTAGATCCTGTTGCTGTAGAAGGGTCTTTCACATTTATGGGTGCATTAGTAGGAGATGATTATCTTCATGTTGATTGGAGATGGTTATAGGTGTTATTTGATTTAGAGTTTGTTAGTATGTCACGGTTTACTCTTGATTACTAGTTTAGAGTTTGACATGATACATTTCTCTTGAGACCATGTTATGTTCACTTGGAGTATGTGATCTTCATGATATTTGATGATGTTGACATCTTGAGGGCTCAAGGAATTCTTGGTTGAGATATGGTTTTATGCTTTCATTTGATATGTTATCATGGTTGATATTATGTTATGGTGCACTCTTGATGTGTGTTTAGAGTTATGGCTTGTTACAGTTGTTTGATATGTTCATATGGAGCATGTTATCTCCTTGGAGGGGATAGTTAGATCATGTTGTCATGTTTATGTTCTTGATTTGTGATTGGACCTTTGATATTGATCTTGGTTGATTCTCTTTGTATTGGGTACATGATCATTTTCTTGATACTTCATGATAGTGCTATGTTGCATTTGGAGTTTGGCATGGATTGACCAGTTATAGGTGCTCATGGATACATGGAGATGTTGGTGATGTTTGTATTCTCTTGTGATTAGAGATATGTGTTGGGATGGTTGGTTGTTTCAGTAGGAAGTCCGAGGAGCATTCACCTAGTATGGACTTAAGAGGAGATTATTCTTAGTGTGAGTCATGATGACTTGGATAGATTGATGAGCATTCTCATTCCTCACTCTTGGTCTACTCGGTGGTTTACTACTTGAGAGGTATTGCCCATTGTTTCCTTTTAGGTGCATTATGTTTATGCTTATCTTTCATAGATATGGATCTTGAGTTATGGAGATGTTTTTTTTCTTCTGGAGGGTTCATTTGAGAGATGTATAGCATTGGTTATCTCCGTGTGCATATGGTTTGATGTTATGATATCATTATGAGGATGTTAGGAGATTGTTTTGTGAGCTGATTTCCTTCATTGGGAATGGTTACTTTGAGTTTGATCTTCTTGGTTATGAGACACTTACATCCATGTACTCAAACATGCTATATATGTTGGTTTAGTCCAAGGGAATGAACAGTGTTTGGGTGTTGTTATGCTTTTCATGTGGGTTTATATGGAGGAGATCATACTTGACACAGTTATCATTAAGAGGTGTGTGTAGAAGGACATAGTATAGGATTTCATTTGCAGTGTTTCTCTTTGTTTTGGTTATCTTCCTATATGTTTGTATTCACATTACATTAGCTAGAGGTTGTTTGGAGCTATGTGTTCATTGGTTTTGTATTCCTTGGTATACGTACATGGTAGGTATTGCACTTGGGGCTTATGGTTGCATGTTACAGGTTGCATATTTTGATGAGATGTTATTCACTTGGTTTGTATGCCTTGGAGGCATGCATAGTTCATGTGTTAGCACTTGTTGTGGGTGTTATTTCAACTATGTAAACAACCACCTTTTCGTTGGATACCTTTGGATTAGTGTTTGTGTTTGAATATCAGTTGGTAAAAGACTTATCATTTAGTGCGACAGATTATGTGGCTTTATCTTTGGATTGAATTTTCACATCTAGTGGCAGTGGCATGATGGAGGGTGGGAGTATTCATGTATGAGATGGTGGTCACTTTGTTTCTTGTTGTAGGTATCTTGATGTAGCACATGGAGCACTTGGATTCTATGATGGTATATGTGTGTGGATAGACTAGTCTCTTGTTCATGTGTCGGATTACTTCTTGGCCCTTCTACTATGTATACAACAAGCGGGAGAATGTTGGGAAAATGGTGTTGTATTATTTTATAATTATGTGAGGTGGACGTGGAATTATATTGTAATATCAATATTGTATTTTTGCACCTAGGAGCACCTAGATGGATGTGCAACATGTAGAGATTACCTTGGAATATTCTTGTAACCATTTGATGAGTTTTATTGGCACATTGGTATTATTACACTATATTTATTTAATATTGGGGAATGTAATTGTGATAAAGTACCCAATATTAAATGTGGGTCAAGGGTAGGTAGGAAAAGTATTATATTTTATTGTCACATGGTTTTGATGTAATACCACTTGGTGGTTTTGTGGTTTCTTGTATTTATAAAAGCACCACAAGGGTAGTTGTTTGGGTTAGCCAGGTTAGCATTTGTGAAGGAGGATGAATAGAATGGGATGTGTGGATTCATGCTTGGTCACATAGAGTGCTTGGTTATGGTTGGGTTTTTGAAGGCTTTCCATAGTTGTATTGCCTTGAACACATTGTTGATAATACATGGTGGATAATGCTTTTAGAGGCTGGGTTTTTCCCTCTTTAGGATTTTCCCAAATTATATCTTGTGTCACATTTTCATGGTTATGTTGTCTATTCTTTGCATATGGCTTCTATGTGTTGGTTTGATTAAAATCTATAATAGGTTATGTGGAAATTGTCATAAAGTTGGTTACAAGTTTCCTTACACATGTGCCCTTCTTCCATGGTGATTTTTCTTTCTTTGGGGGATGAGGACAATTCTATTCATATATATACATAATATACATTATTTAGCATAAAAAGCATACTCACCCTAGATTTAAGCAATACTACTTGTGTAGGGGAAAAAGCGAGACTAGGCTAACATGTCCTAATCCTACCTTTTGACACACATTATGGAATAGGAAAGAGCCTAGAGGTATCACACAATTGGCTACTTCTTTTTGGTGAAAGAGAGAGCCACGGGCTACCTATTAGGATTTCTATTCCTTTGTTGTAATTGAAAGGTAAAATTATGCAAGTTCAATTCCTAACCCCAAAATGCAAGTACAAAGTAATAACAAGATTGCAGAATTGAACTTAAACAATGGAAAGCTGTAAACACAAGGACAAGACAAGAATGCAGATGCGTACCTGGAGTTAAAATCTGAGTGAAAATGTTCGGGACAGGGGTGCGGGCGCCACTGTCCTGATTCTACTCCTGAAACTGCACTTGAAACTGCTATTTTACAACTTGGAAAACTGTCAGAAATGCTATCTATCAGAAGGACCAGGGCGCCCAGTGCCCCTGTCCGAGGGACCAGGACGCCTAGCGCCCCTGTCCTGGCAGGACCAGGGCACCCCACGCCCCTGTCCTGGTCTTTTTCTCTGAAATTTGGTGTGAAGTTCTGTCTCGGTCCGCTTCCGTTGGATCTGCAACTTGCGGCATCGTCCGAATCCCGAAACCTGCACTTATATCTGAAAGGTATGGTGGGCGGCTATATAGGGTTTTGCCTTAGTCAAACCCCCACTTTGGTGATTTCCACCTCCATGAATAGACAAGTTGTATAACAGTAGTGTGTGTGCAGACCTTGTGTGTGTGCAAGATCCTAAAATGCAAGCAAGCAAACTAGAGAAACCTAGAAAGTAAACCCTAATTGCTTGTAAATGATAATGTAAATGCTCCAAATCAAGATGCAAAGTGATTTAAAGCATGAATACAAATGATGTAATGAAGCTTATGCAAAGACATGAAAACAACATGAAATCATACCCAACCCCAAGGGAGGGGTACAAGCCAATCTTCAGTCGGTGATCCCTTATTGCTCTTCAGTGCCTTCAAAGCCCTAAATGGATGAATGAAATTGATGGATACTTGATGGATGAATGTTGAATATTGTTGAAGTCTTCAAAGATCTGCTCTTTCCCTGCATAGAAGGTTCCTGAAACCAAAAATTGGATCCTTTCCAGTGAAGAAAGAGAGCTCTTATATATGAAACCCTAGGTCTTAATTTCAACTTTTGGCCGACCTAGAGATTGAATCTCTCACCAATTTCTTGGGGTTAAGCTTTATTTTATGATTGGATCGTGCTCCTAAAATTTTGGGAAAAATGTTCGGGACCGTGTGCACTCCGGGTGCCATGGTCCCGACAACTTTTCACCAAATTTTTAGGGCCGTCGGATATGATGATTTTAGAGAGAATCCTGAAGTTACAGGTGATTTCGAGATGTTTTGACCCCCGAAATCAAGCCCCCAAGTTCAAAATAGGACCTAATTAGGGGTTTTGATTAAATGATTTATTGGAGGAATAAAATGAAAGGGGCACACTTTAATGAAAGGGCCCAACTTTATGATGTGGAATATGATGAAATAGAACCTTAGACCTAATTAATTTGATTAATTAAGTGCTAAAGGGGAAATGCAATGCAAATGCAAAATGTGCCAAGGTGGGTGCTAAACTAGGTGTGAAAATTGTACTACTTTAGCAAGTGCATACAATTTATGACGTTACATTTAGCCCCCACTTTAGTGGTCATATGAGTACTACGTGCATATGCGAGCTAAAGTACAGGAAAGTAAACATTATTTGAAAAAGGATATATCCATAAGTCTATCAAACGAAGCCCCCAGTGGTATCTGCAGTACACAGTTAGGAACCGCACCCTACAAAACACACGTTAGATCACAAAATCACCTAATGCTTACTAAGGAAGGTGATGAAATTTGTGAGTAGCTATATGCCCCCCCTGTTTTGGCTTGCTTATTAGGGAGGTGAAATAGGATAGCATGTTTACTTCTGACAAATTGTGTGAGAGATGATTGATGAGAGATGTTCACTGAAGAGGCTTCATCAGAGCACATTTTGGAACATCCAAGGAGTAAGGGAACAAAAATACGATTCCTACGCAACAAACGGTTTGGAAATCGCATCTCCCAAACTCAAGTTATGATGAAATGAGTGATAGAGGAACATTAGGGTTTTGAAACCAAAATGAAAATATATATACCTTGAAAGTGACTATTGCATTTGTCACTTTGTTGATTTCTGAGTATTGTTCATTGCAGCGGAGCCCACATAGCCATCATCATGCCTTCACGATGACCAGAGCGTCCCATGAGGATGGAGATCATGCGACAGGTCGTGATCGGAGACGAGCCACTGGACGAGGTGAGTTGACTAAACTTTGACTTTGACTTTTTGCATTTATGTTGACTTTGAGTTTCCGTGATCGAATGCGGGCCCTGGAATATGACCCTGGGTCCCACCCAGGGCACCATGGTCCTATCAGGGCACCATGGTCCCTGAAGGGTGCCATGGTCCTATTAGGGCACCATGGTCCTCTCAGGGCGCCATGGTCCCTAAAGGGCACCATGGTCCACTAAGGGCGCCATGGTCCCAATCAGGACTTGGCAAGGGTTAGCTTTCGATGTTCAACAGTTTTCGTTTTTCACGAAGATGATTTTGATGATTGAGTACTGATTACACTGATGTTTTTGTATTGCAGGGTCTCCCATACATGAGAGAGCACACGGCGGGACAGATTCTTCATAGTTTGCGAGATCAGATTCCCCGGCTGACTCAGGCAGAGAGAGATACATTATCTATAGTAGGTCTAAGGTATATGATTCTTATACCGGCCATTCGATTCCATCCTGTGATGCTGATGGCACTTATGGAGCGATGGGATCCTGACGCATGTACATTCCAGCTCCCAGTAGGAGAGATGACGATCACACTTGAGGATGTGTACCACATACTTCACCTACCTATTAGAGGAGCTACCATGACATAAGCGATTGATCGGTCAGCGGAGGACCATCAGAGGGAGCAGGTATACTGCATAGGGAGAGTCATGCCGAGTGAGATGAGAGGTCGCATCATGGTCAGTTGGCTCTTACATCCTACAGGAGAGGTGCCCCTCATGAGACGTCTTATGATTGCCATCATTGCACTAGCCGTCTGCCCTAATGGGCGAGGTACACACATGCATGGGGGTCTCACATGGTGCATCAGGGCTATGGAGAGACATAGGAGAGTATATGCCTGGGGTCGGAGTATGCTTGCACATCTCTATCATGACCTCGAGGAGTATGTTTTTGGACAGGGTTGCAGCTTGATGACATGCACACTTCTGTAGGTGTGGATATTTGAGCACTTTACATGCACCAGGCCTGTCAGTTATCCGATGAGTGCAGCTAGTGAGTGGCCTAGGGTGTTTGCTTATCCACTTACCAGCGAGTGGAGATTTGGGGATCTATTATATTGGAGTGTGACATTTGATAGATTGACAGCTTAGGTGATAGTATGGAGACCATACCTACGGATGCACAGATGGGATGGAATGGAGAGGCAGCTAGCATGCTTATAGAGGAACCGCCTACTGAGAGGACGATACCCACATATCATAGTCCCATTCTACTTTGACCGAGTACGGAGGCAGTTTGGGCTAGAGCAGTGTGTTCCAACCGATGTACCTATCTACACTCAACACTCATGAGTCCTTCCCAAACCCAGAGCAGTAGCGAGACCTACAATAGATGATATCGAGATCACAGGGTCCGATCAGGATGTGGTCACTGATTATGCTGCAGATCCCGAGGCACAGCGCAGGTATCTCTCATGGTTTGTGAGGACATACGCAGGGCCTATCTTTCCACCAGATCACCCAACAGGCCATCCAGGTCCATGGAGACATGGAGACCAAGATGAGGATCAGGGATCCAGATCAGAGGAGCCAGAGGAGGGAGAGAGTCATGAGGAGGCAGGAGATCCTGATCTACCCATAGGAGATCAGCCCAGTGCCGGGGAGGAGGAGGAAGGAGAGGAGGATGACACAGATAGAGATGATGATGAGGAGAATGAAAATGCAGATGAGGACGAGGATGACGAGGAGGAGGAGGATAGAGATGATGAGGAGGAGTCAGATGCAGCTCCCCACCATTTAGGAGATGATACCATAGCCTTGGATCCTCCTCTTATTCCCCAAAAGGGGGAACATGAGGTGATACAGAGACCTGTACCCATCATGCACAGATCATTCAAGTGTGGGGAGCCTAGTAGTTTCCAGTCACAGATGCTACCATATCACGATCCCTACTGGCACGAGGGAGATCCAGGTATAGTAGGTTTATATTGGTTGATTAATGTTTTGATGATATAAAATGGTACTAATACAAAATCTATTCTACTGCTATAGCTAATGTGCAGGAGTGGCGTTCCTTGATCCAGCAAGCAGTAATAGATATTTCCATGACGGCATAGATCCCTAGTTCCTCACAGGTTGCCTATAGGCCTCAAGGGAACACAGGTCGGCATGATGACTTGTTTTCCCCATTTCAAGTACAGGTGGAGATATGGAGGGAGAGAGAGAGAGTTCTATCAGATAACTTTCAGCGGGCACAGCGTGATCTAGCAGCAGCTCAAGCCGAGGCTACCTCGTATCACGCGATCCTTATGGATAGGGATCATAGGAGTTCCTCTCAGAGCCATTCACGGTCTATATCACGCTATACACCTATGGGTCCACCTGCACGGCCAGATCAGGAGGGAGCATCTAGTTGTCACTCTCTAGCCACTAGCCCTAGGGATAGGAGATGATCTCATGATGTAGGATAGGTCACATTTTGGATGTATAGTGACCTACTTTTGTGTATGAAAACATGATCCACATATATATATATACATGCTTCTCTTTGTCTCAAATGTGTTATCTTTAATGCCTAAAACAATGTATATTTTGATTAAAGTTAATACATTTGATAGATGTACATGTATGTTTTGAATCTAATTTCCATGTGATTGATTTTTTAATGCTCCATGATTAAATTGATACATGTGTGACTTAATTAACATATTTAATCAAGTACTACATTGATGATAGAGAAGAAATATGTGTTAAGCCTAAGAATCATATAACTAATGTGATTTAATTTAAACACAATAGGATACAATTCTACTTAACACATAAAGACATTGTATAATATGCCAACATAATGGAAATGTAAATCTTTTGAAATTTACATAAATGAATTCAAGACAAACCATAAAGTAAAGAAACACGCTTGTTAGGAACAAAGCAATATAGATTAAACAAAACATCATTTAATTCTATTTGCTCTAACAAAGGTATGCTAACATATTACCCAATTTTGAAGAAGTAAAAAGAAGATAGATGAAATGAAAGATAAGGAATGAGGAATTAAGCATAGTATCTATGCAAGTGCATAGCATTTATCGGTTCTTTAAGAGGCATATCGTCTACATCCGCTATTTTGTAAGCACCTAATCCATAATCTTCAATAACAATATACGGTCCAAGCCAATTAGGACTAAATTTTCCTTTTTCTTCAAGTAAGGCATTCACATTGCGCTGATTCTCATAGAGAACTAAGTCACCCACTAAGAAGGAACATTGAATACCCTTATCATTATAGCTTCGTTGTAGAGTTTTGTGATACACTTGAATATGCTCAAGAGAATTTATATGTTGTTCATCAAGCATCTCAAGCTGTTGAAGTCTTTGTTCTCTATAAGAGTCATCATCTACTATACCTTTGAGAGAAACTCTAAGTGATGGAATCTCTAACTCTAAAGGCATAATGGCATCAGCACCATAAACAAGATTATAAGGGGTGGTTCCTGTAGAAATTCATACACTCGTTCGGTAAGCCCAAAGAGCATAAATCAGCTGAGTACTCCAATCCTTACCATGCTTATTCACAGTTTTGCGAAGAATTTGTTCAATTATCTTATTAGATGATTCGGCTTGACCATTTGATTGAGGATAGTATGGTGTAGAAAATCGATGTTTAATATGATATTTCTCGAGGAATTTCTTCACGTCCTTGTTCTTAAATGATGTCCCATTATCAGAGATTATAGTGGAAGGTATCTCGAATTGAGAAATAATGTTTTCTAGAAGAAATCAACAAATCACTTCAGCAGTAGTAGAGCGAAGGGGAACAGCTTCTACCCACTTTGTAAAGTAATCTGTTGCGGTTATAATGAAAGTATGTCCTTGAGATGAAGGAGGAGAGATTTTACCGACGAGATCCAACCCCCATGCAGAGAAAGGCCAAGAAGCTACATGAGAATGAAGTTCTTGGCCAGGAGCATGAATCAAATTATTGTGTTGTTGACATTGATGACATTTCTTAACAAATGAAAAATAATCCTTGTGCATAGTTTGCCAATAATATCCCATACGAAGCAGCCTTTGAACCAAGGATTTTCCTCCAAAATGCCCCCCACAGGCACCTGAATGCGCCTCTTCAAGAGCAATAGGGATTTCTGATTTGTTAAGACAGTGAAGGAGAAGACCGTTATAACCCCTTCGGTAGAGAACATTAGAAAGAATGATATATCTAGCGGATAGCTTGCGAATTCTAGCCCTAGTGTTCCTATTGGTGGAATCAGGAAAGGTACCATTGGTCAAGTATCTTACAATATGCGAGTACCATTCATCTAAGTCTATAAAGTCACAACATGTCACCAAGATAGAATCATCTACAATAGCTAGAGAAATAAGGTTGTGAATAACAAAATTAAGATCAACCATAGGGTCCTCTAAAGATACAAGAGAAGCCACACATGCCATTGCATCTGCATGTCGATTATCTTTTCGAGGAATAGGTTCCAGGGTATATGAATCAAATTTTTGTAACAAAGAGATAGCAAGGTCTTTATATTGTGATAATTTGTCTTGTTTTTCTTGATACAGTCCCGTTACTTGTCTTATAATCAATTGAGAATCTCCATAAATATGTATGTGTTTTACATTCAAAGCCAGGGCTACCTTTATTCCTGCTATAAGAGCCTCATACTCAGCAATGTTATTGGTACATAAGAAATTGAGATGATAAGATAAGGGAATGGATTTCTTTGTAGGAGAAATTAGAACAACACCTGCCCCTGATCCTGTATGACATTTAGAGCCATCAAAGTACAATTCCCAAGTTTCATCTTTCTCTGTACAAAGAATGAAATCATCGGGAAAAGACTCAGGGTTAGGGAAAGAGAAAGGTGAAGGGGCCTCAACTAAGTGATCGGTCAACGCTTGCCCTTTAATTGCTCTTTGTGAAACAAATTTAAGGTCAAATTCAGTTAACATCATAACCCACTTAGCTAGGCGTCCTGATAAATCAGTTTTAGAGAAAATATGCTTCAAAGGATCAAACTTTACCATGACATGGACTTCTAAATTTAAAAGATAATGTCTCAATTTCTGAGTCGCAAACACCAAGGCCAAGCATTGTCTTTCTATCATAGAATATTGGGTCTCATAATCGAGTAAGGTACGACTTATATAATAAAATGGACACTCCTTACCATCTTTATCATGTTGTGCCAATAATGTTGTGAGAGCATGAGAGGAAGCAGCTGTATAAAGAAGAAAGGGTTTAGAAGGTTTGGCAGGTTGAAGGATAGGAGGACTAGCCAAATATACTTTTAAATCTTTAAATGCTTGCTGACAATCTTCGTTCCATTGAAAAGTGATATTCTTTTTGAGAAGTTGAGTAAAAGGAAAAGTACGATCCGCAAGTTGAGATACAAACCTACGAATAGCTTGAATCTTTCCTTGTAAGCTTTTGAGTTGAGACACATTTCTAGGAGGTGGCATGTTGACAATAGCATCTATTTTCTTAGTGTCCACCTCAATCCCACGATGCGAAACTATGAATCCTAATAGTTTTCCACTATCCACACCAAAAACACATTTTCGGGGATTCAAGCGCATGTGATATTTATGAATTCTTTCAAATATTTGACGAAGGATCTTAATATGATCTATACGGAGAATGGATTTGGCTAAAATATCATCAACATAATCTTCTAAAATCTTATGCATGTAATCATGAAAGATAAGGGTCATCGCTCGTTGATAAGTTGCACCGACATTTTTAAGCCCAAAAGGCATCATCACCCAACAAAACGTACCCCAAGGAGTGGTGAAAGCAGTTTTGAATTGATCTTGAGGATTAATGAAGATTTGATTGTATCTTGAAAAACCATCCATGAAGGATAACAAAGCATGTCCTGCTATAGAATCAACTATCATGTCAATGTTTGGGAGAGGGAAATCATCTTTCAAAGAAGCCTTATTTAAATCTCGAAAGTCGGTACACATTCTTATTTTATTATCTGATTTAGCCACAGCGACAATATTTGAAATCCATGGGGAATAATCAATAGGGTGGATAAATCCAGCCTCCAATAATTTTTCAATCTTAGCCTTAACAAGCAAGGCTACCTTAGGATTCATTTTTTGAATCTTTTGTTTCACAGGCTTAGCATCAGGAACTAAGACAATATTATGAGTGACAATCTTAGGATCTATACCAGGCATGTCAGAATATGTCCAAGCAAAGATCTCAGGGAATTCACGCAATAAATCTTCATATTGTTTTTGTTCTTCTTCGTCCAGACATTTTCCAATTTTAATAACTTTTTCTTCATTGCCAGGATCCATCTTAACATCAATGGTGTCGCTTATAAGAAGATTACTTTGTTGAGGAGTATCCTTTAACTGAGGGAATTCTTCCACAATCTCATCATTATCAATCTCTTTTCCAAAATAAGCTTCAGTGTTCAAACAATAAGGAAATCCCCTATTGTGACGATAACGAGGAAGAGTATCGTAGGCTCCTAAAAATTCAGCTAAAGCGTCATCAGTAGGAAAAACATCCAAAGCACAGGCACACGAAGGATCCCCATCAATATACTCAGGGTGTCTCATTGGTAGAGATGTAGAAATAACATTAACACTAATGCATGGTCTTTTAGAAGCTTTAGTGCACTTGCAGGGATTATAACCAAGTCCAAAGGCATAATCATAAAGATTATTCTCTAGAGGAACCTTTATCCCTTGTTTGTGAGTGCCACAACCATTTCCATGATACCCATGCTTAGCTAAAATATGAAAACCACGACCATAACGATCAGCCATTTCAGAAAGAGAAGGTGGTTTTTCATGAGACAAAGAATCAAACTCTTTAGAATTAGAGGTGTGAGGAGAAGAAGTTTGAGAAGCGGCAACAAAATTATTGCTCATAGGCTCAGGTGACGTTGATTGATTTTTAGCTTCTTCCTTCTTTTCAACTTTAAGCTCTCTAGGAGGAACCCTATATTCACCTACAAAGGTGGGATTGAAATCAAGAGATCCCCAATTGTCTTCTGCGAGAACCTTCTTAGGATCAAAGGCCTTCTCATGTGTAGATTCAAGTCGAGAAGGATCTTCTTCAGGAGCTTTAGACTCATCCAAAGAATTTTGATCATCAGAGAGTGAGGATTCATCCATAGGTATCTTGTTTAAAGAGTCATCACTAGAAGAGGAAGGCTTAGATGTTTGCAAACAAGCTTGGAGATTAGTGTCACCTATCAAGGTATATGTCTTATTGTTATAAATGAATTTAACTTGTCTATGCAATGTAGAGGGGACAACTTGCATACTGTGAATCCAAGGTCTCCCTAATAACAAGTTGTATGTTAGATTTCCCGACATAACATGGATAGGAGTAGGCAAAGTAACAAGCCCCATTGTGATGGGTAAGGTGATAGTACCTACTGAAGACTTAGCCACATTATCAAAGCCTCGAATGGGATGAGAGTCAGGCTCAATAAGGGATGTATCCACATTCATCTTATGCAACAGGTTAATGCTACACACATTAAGACCAGAGCCATTATCTACTAGTGTTCGTCTTATAGCAGTATCATTTATGATAACCACAATCATCAAGGGATCATATTGATGTTGAATTTCACTAGTAGGCAACTCATCTTGAGTAAACACAATATGAGCTTTAGGATTCATCACAGAGTTAACCAAAGACACTATATTACTAGATGTATTCGGTGGAGGAACATTCAAATCTTTCAAGGCATCTTGTAACATTCTGTGATGAGTAGAAGAAGTTTGAATCAAATCCCAAAGGGATATCTTAACAGGGGTAGCTTTAAGTTGTTCTATGAGATCATATTCCTTACCAAGAACTTGTGAAATACGTGGAGCTTGTGGAAGAATTGGTTGAGGATTAGGAAGAGAAACTAGAGTAATAGGAGGAGGATTAGGCTGCCTATTATTTCTAGTATGATAAGTATGGGCAACCGCATGATAACTCTCTCTAGTTAATTGCTTGGCATAACTATAAGGACTCATAGGTTTTCTTCCTTGCACAGTGATGATAGGTTTATTCGGAGTAAGAAAGGAATCATGACCATACCCTCCTTGGAAAGTAAGGAGAGGCTTATTATGCTCTTTTAGGTTTATCATGTTAACTAATTTAGAAGTTTTGTTCTTGTTTGAAGGTTTTGATAAAGCCACAAAGTCATCAAGAGCATCATCCAACAAAGCATGATCATATCTATTAAAAGGTTTATCTTTTGATTCAAAAGGAGACATCTCTTCAGAGAGGGGATCATTGAAAACAACCATGTTACTAGATTTAGTGGAAGAGTTGATAGGAATGTACCCTTGAGAGGAATCATTCGACTTATCTTTCTCATCACAATGAAATGGCATAGTAACAAGGTTTATGAGGTTTTGGTAAAATGAAGGTTTGGCATCTTTAGGATTCAAAAACTCATCTAAAGCTTCATCTAATTAATCTTGGCTATACTCATAATCAGCATAATTGCATACATCATCATAAATCTGAACATCTTGCAAATAAAAATCCGACATTTTGAAATAAAAGTTGCATAAAACTTAGACACACAATACAAAGAAACAAAGAAACACACTCCTTTTTTTTTTTTTCTTTTTCTTTTTTTTTTTTTTCTTTTTTTTGTTTTTTATGAAAATGAAACTTAAATGAAACACACTAAATCTAGATCTAGATCTAACAAATGCAATGCAAGAGAAATCAATAATAAGGATTCACGTCGGGTTCACCAAAATGTGTAGGGGAAAAAGCGAGACTAGGCTAACATGTCCTAATCCTACCTTTTGACACACATTATGGAATACAAAAGAGCCTAGAGGTATCACACAATTGGCTACTTCTTTTTGGTGAAAGAGAGAGCCATCGGCTACCTATTAGGATTTCTATTCCTTTGTTGTAATTGAAAGGTAAAATTATGCAAGTTCAATTCCTAACCCCAAAATGCAAGTACGAACTAATAACAAGATTGCAAAATTGAACTTAAACAATGGAAAGCTGTAAACACAAGGACAAGACAAGAATGCAGATGCATACCCGGAGTTAAAATCTGAGTGAAAATGTTCGGGACAGGGGCGTGGGCGACACTGTCTTGATTCTATTCCTGAAACTGCACCTGAAACTGCTGTTTTACAACCTGGAAAACTATCAGAAATGTTGTCTGTCAGAAAGACCAGGGTACCTAGCGCCCCTGTCCCAGGGACCAAGGTGCTTAGTGCCCCTGTCCTGGCAGGACTAGGGCACCCCACGCCCCTGTCCTGGTATTTTGCTCTAAAATTTGGTGTGAAGTTCTATCTCGGTCCGCTTCCGTCGGATCTGCAACTTGCGGCGTCGTCCGAATCCCGAAACCTGCACTTATATCTGAAAGGTATGGTGGGTGGCTATATAGGGTTTTGCCTTAGTCAAACCCCTGCTTTGGTGATTTCCACCTCCACAAATAGCCAAGTTGTATAACAGTAGTGTGTGTGCAAGATCCTAAAATGCAAGCAAGCAAACTAGAGCAACCTAGAAAGTAAACACTAATTGCTTGTAAATGATAATGTAAATGCTCCAAATCAAGATGCAAAGTGATTTAAAGCATGAATACAAATGATGTAATGAAGCTTATGCAAAGACATGAAAACAATATGAAATCATACCCAACCCCAAGGGAGGGGTACAAGCCAATCTTCAGTCGGTGATCCCTTATTGCTCTTCAATGCCTTCAAAGCCCTAAATGGATGAATGAAATTGATGGATACTTGATGGATGAATGTTGAATGTTGTTGAAGTCTTCAAAGATCTACTCTTTCGCTACATAGAAGGTTCCTAAAACCAAAAATCAGATCCTTTCCAATGAAGAAAGAGAGCTCTTATATATGAAACCCTAGGTCTTAATTTCAACTTTTGGCCGACCTAGAGATTGAATCTCCCGCCAATTTCTTGGGGTTAAGCTTTATTTTATGATTGGATCGCGCTCCTTAAATTTCGGGAAAAATGTCCGAGACCATGTGCACTCCGGGCGCCATGGTCCCGATAACTTTTCACTAAATTTTCAGGGCCGTCGGATATGATGATTTTAGAGAGAATCCCGAAGTTACAGGTGATTTCGAGATGTTTTGACCCCCGAAATCAAGCCCCCAAATTCAAAATAGGACCTAATTAGGGTTTTTGATTAAATGATGTATTGGAGGAATAAAATGAAAGGGGCACACTTTAATGAAAGGGCCCAACTTTATGATGTGGAATATGACGAAATAGAACCTTAGACCTAATTAATTTGATTATTAAGTGCTAAAGGGGAAATGCAATGCAAATGCAAAATGCGCCAAGGCGGGTGCTAAACTAGGTGTGAAATTGTACTGCTTTAGCAAGTGCGTACAATTTATGACATTACACTACTTGTGTTTATTGTCTTGTGAACATTATCCTTTGATTTTCTCATTCTTGGAGACATATTATTGTGATAACGTGCTAGTCTTTTTGAGTGTATCCTACCCTAAAGAAATTTCTCCTCATAAGGCATGTGCAATCACTCTAACATGGGGGCATACACTCTACTCAATGATCAGTCTCTTTTGTATATCTTGATACTTATATTACTTAGCAAACTTAGTCTTTGGCTTTGTAATTTTGGTATCGTTCTTTTCATGACTCATAGTAAGAGAACCTTACTATTTTGTAGTCATGGTTCTCTCTTTCTCTTTCTCTTGTGATGTCTCTTTTATCTTGTCATCAAAGTTGTAAGATCCTAAAGTCCACTGGGGGCTTGGTGTATCTTGCCTTCTTGGTGACTTGGTGAAATATTTTCAATGCAAACCCTTGTACTTTACCAAGAGTATGATTGAATTCATACTCTCGGTAAAATGGGGGCTAAATATAGCATCCTAAAATTGTACCCCTATACAATTTTGAACCCATTTGGGTCCCTACCTTAGCATTTGCACCCCTAGGTCTTCCTAGGACCTGATTATGCTCATATCACTCAAGTATGACTACAATTTTTAGCTTTTGCATCAACATGGCACCTTGTTTCATCCCTAAATTGGGGTAGGACAAGAGAACCACACCTTGGTCCTAATCAGGACCAGAGCGCCATGCTTTGGTCCTCCCTAATTGGGCCCCTTTTCAAACCCTTTTTTCCTTTTCAAATTTGAGCAGGAATCCTAGCTCTGTGTTGACTCATGTTGGAAAATTAGCAAGTTTTTTGATGGGCATGTCTAAAAGGAAGCTTTCCCCTCTCATTTGGCAATACACACACACAATACAAAAGAAAGCATGCATTATACACACATGAGATCAAGCATTCAAGAAATTGGGAAATTAATTAGTCTTCCTTCAAGCCTTGGAGTAGCAACAAAGTCAAGATTCAAGCATTGAAGTGGAGATTCACATCTTATTTTATAAAAGGCTTCATGAAACCCTAATCGCATGTGGAGACAAAGAAAACTTCACAAAGAGGTATATCATTTGGTTCTCAATCATTATTTAGCATCTCCCTCAAAAGGAGAATCTTCATTTAAAACAATTCAATTATCTTTTATCTCTATTTCATGGTCAATTTTGAAACAAGGGTTTAACTTAAGCAAGCCCATATTTCCCTTTCTTTATGTGTGCAAGAAATATGTACGGAGCTGCAATCTTCAGAATCAACACTATTTGTAGAGATGAATCAACCCCCTTTGGTGTGCGAAAAGTTTGAAGGACTAGGGCGAATTTCACTCCAGTCTCGATATTTTTGGAGCTTTTGGGGGGATCAAATCAAAATTTGCTTATATTCCTCTGATTCAGGTGTGTGCCTCAATTCAAGATTTGTAGCTTACTATTTTCATATTTTTACCTTCATTTTCAATGCTTTACCCTAATTTCAGCAATTTAACTCAAAAAAGAGGGTAAACAAATCCACCCCTTAAATCCAATCAGTATTTTTGGTCCTTATCATTGCTGGTTTGTGACTAAATCTATTGAATTAAACCCTCTTTTGATTGTAATAGTTCACTAAGCAAAAATTAGCGGTTTCCATCCTCCTTGTGGTGGAAACCTTAATTTTTCACCCATTACAATATGCATGGTGGGCAGAATTGGCAAAGATGAATGACCTAGATATTTATGGTTGTATACACATAAAATTGGCTATGAGTAATTTAATGATTATTCTTCTATTAAATAGGTAATTTGAAAAGGTTAATTTATTTAATTCATTTAATATTATTCTATTAATTAATTAAATTGAAACATTCTAATTCATTCATTCATTTATATCCCTTTCTTCTAAACCAATTAATTAAATATCTAATATTTAGTTATCTCATATCCACTATCCTATAGTCTCATCAATTAAATAATTTCTTAATTATTTAATCTTCCTTTTCCAACTCATCTCATCTCCACATCATCTTCTTCTTTTCCAAATCATCCCATCTCCACATCATCTTCTTCTTTTCCAACTCATCCTTCATGTGGCTAAGGATATTAATATTTTTAAATATTAATACATCATTATCTTCAACTTCCAAATCATTCTTCAAATAATGTGTACGTACACACGTTTCTCAACTTCCCTATATTTTCTCCAACCTTCCTACATGTTTGGAGGGAGTTGAGTCCACTTGTCCTCTTATCCCTAAATCTTCTCCAACTATCCTAGATTCTCTCAGTATTCATCATCAGTCAAGGTGAGCCTTCTGACACTTGGCTTCTCCTTGCACCTTTTCCTCCATCCTGTAGGTGTAGGAGGAACATCTTCCACCTTTATCTCTCACATCTCAACCTCTTGCTCATGGCCATCTAAATTGCAAGATTTAATCATGACCGTTGATCTCTACCACCTAAGCTTATGAACTCAAAAATCGATAAATAGAGGACCTAAGCCATTTTTGAAACTAATGTCTAATCTTATAGTAACTAGGAGTCTTAATCTTTACATTTTGTGAGTTCATTTGTCTAAGCATTTTTAGTTTTTTTTGAGAAAATTAGCATAAATCATTTTCATAGCATATTTTTGCATATCATATCATCTATCAGTCCATTCCACACTTACCATCTTGGAAGCTACCAGTGCTTGTATGAGAGAAAATCATGTGCAACCAAGAACAATGGGGTTCGGACACAATGAGACATAATCCATGAAGGTATAATCATTTTATTTACTTTTATTACATGTTGTTTCATTGGTTGAAGCTTGAGTTCCTATAGCTTTCATATATTTGCATGATGGACTAATCCATTGCGAGTAAATTCTAAGGGAAACTTAAGACGATACAATGGTAATTGCATGGATGTTAGAGAAACTATCCATGCACTCAAAGTCATTCAATCTCCCATGGTGGCTACACACTAGCATACCTATATTTTATAAATAAAATTTATGTAGACAATACCAAGAGATATGAAATTTAAAAAGTCTTTAGCATTAATTAAGTCCATATCATTAATCCATCATGACACTTCGAGATCCGAGTGCTTATGAATCAAAAGGATGGAGGACTTATATAACACATGAGAAGTCAATGTTTCTACAGAGAGTGAAGGAAAATGGTACATCTATTCAGGCTTAGTTATCTCTACAGAGAGGAGACGTTGGAGGTACAATGCGATAGACTGTTCGACATCGACACAGATGGTCAAGATGTGATTTGCAAAATAGTGGCGGGAGCCCTCGGTAATGATAGGCACTGGTACGATGGGCAGATATATGAAATTATAATGTGCCTTCTGGTAGATGTCCTACCATCCAAGGAGGCTTGTATCGAAAAGATTGCTGGTTTTGTTAGGGAGGTGGATGCAAACGCCATGGGAAGTGTGATTATGGAGGTGGAAGAAGAATGGGCCAGAATTTGGGACCATTTTTTAACACTATAGTCTATCTATCTGATGTTGATTTTCTTGGACTCGGAGGATGACACTCAGGTTGTTGTAGTGGCTCTTAAAGACAAGAAGGAGGAATTTATGTAGAATGTCTGGGAGGTGTTTTGTGTGGGGGTGAAGAATGATGATATGGATCCCTTCAAATGGATGATACGATCAGAGGAGAGTTGGCTCTCAGAGAGCAGCGTTGAGCGGGTGGCTTTGATCGGGTCTCAGGTTGCCACCATTCTAAGGCTCATGTAAAAGGGTCAGCAAAGGGGTCTGATTTTATAGCATATGTTATAAGCCTTGTGAATGTAGAGTGTCGTGTTTAGATATTTATAATATGGTTGTAATATCTTTTTAATAATTAATATAGGGAGCTATCCCCATCAAAGATAGTACTTTCTTTAAAAAAATAAAAATAAAAAAGTCTATATCATTAATATTTATTAGAATTCAATTTTTAGAATATGAAATGATTTGTATGCAAAAAAAAATAGAAGTTTTTTTAAAATCTAGATTTAAAAACATAATTTTATAAATTAGAAGTTTCCATTAGATCTAGATTTAAAAATATAACTTTTTAAATTAGAAGTTTTTTTACATCTAGATTTAAAAATATATTTTTTTTTACATTTAATAAATAATGATAATAGAAAGTTGCTCTTTAAATGTCGATTTAAAAATATTTTTTTTGTATTTAATAAATAATAATAGAAAGTTTCTTTTTAATTTAGATTATAGTCTTTAACTTATTTTTAAATTATCCGTTGTCTAGTCATAATAAATATTAATAATAGAAAGTTTATTTTTAATTAGGTTTTAGTCTATAACTTATTTTTTAATTATTCGCTATTTATCATTAAAAAAGTTGGGTGGGTGCCATTGTTTGTGGTATGCCTCTCGACGTAATAAGAGGGATCAAATGCTCTATTTTTAGTGTTCAATTTTTTAGCATGCACAAAATATTCAAATTACTATGTTTGAATATTACACTACTTTTTAATTATTACACTGATAAAAAAGTTGGGTGGGTGACATTGTTTGTGGTATGCCTCTCAGCGTAATAAGAGGGATCAAATGCTCTATTTTTAGTGTTCAATTTTTTATCATGCACAAAATATTCAAATTACTATGTTTGATATACAAACAATAGTTTGGAGAGTGATATATAGTGTGAGGATTGTGGACATAGTGTAGTTGCAAATAGGTTGATGAAGATCCAAAAAGTTGTAGATTTTATTATGTTTCTAAGTAATAGGCAATTAATGGTGAATGTGGTGTATTTTTCACCCTTTTGGGTTTTTTCCAAGGGTAAGTGCACCAAGATGGTGTGCAAAAATGGGGATATAAGTGGACATCCTTTTTTTGAAATTAGCTAAACCTAAACTTGGAGGAGCAATTTGAGACTCATCCACTCAAAATATGAAGATACTCAAAGATCAAAGATTGTAGTACTGTGAATCTAGTTCCCAAACTACTAATTTTTTTCAAAATTGGATAAGATTAACGGGGTCAAATCCTTCATGCACAAAAAATAAATCGTGATTTTTTCTAAAAAAATATAACATAGTGTCTGGCATGCACATCAAAAAAGTCATAGTTAGATTTAGTATTTTGACAAATCCTTTGGTAGAAATATAGTTAAGAGTGAGCACTAGAAGTTGTGTATTTTTTTGTAATTTTTTGTTGAGTATTTTTTTTATGATTTTTTCGAAATGGGCACATCTTGAAAATCAGGTACATGTTCATGCACGAAGCATAACTTGCACCAAAATAACCTAAAATGAATTTTATTTTAAGAAAGTGTAAAGAATCAAGTGCACTACAATAATATAGAATTGTTTTAAATTTTGGATAAGTAGATCAAAAGTTATTAAAAAAATGGTACACATATGTCTCTGAAAACTATGAAGACACTGGTAAAAGAAATTCAAGAATAATATGTTAATGTTGTTCAAATTTTTTTTAAAATATATGGTTAGAAATCTTAGAAGGTGGGTGAAATTATGGTGGCAATTTTAGAAATACCCAATTTATGAGGTGTAAATTGATGATGACAAAGTTGGGAAACATATTTGATAAAATAAAACACGTAAAAAAGGAGGGAAATGGATGGAAATCAAACTCACAAACCTCAACCTTGTCATCGAAGGCTATTAACGAGCCTAAATGGGGTAAAATGCGAACATGGTTTTTAAAATAAAAGCTCGAATGGGTTTATGAAAACAAAAGCGCGAATGGATTTTTAGAAAGAAAAGCCCATTTGTGTTTCTTACAACAAAAAACCCATACGAGTTAGGTTGACATAAAAACATTCCTATAGATACAAATATATATGTATGTATATAATATGTGTATATATATGTCTATGTATACATGTATGTAAAATACATACATACATACATACATATATATATATATATATAGTCTCTCAATATCTTAGCACATTGTATTCCCACCCTCTCTAAATATCTCTCTCCCTCTCTCCCTTAGGACCCCACCTGACCCCTAACAACATTATGTGACCCCTTAGTACACCACATGACTCCTTAGGAGCACATGATGTCCTAAGTGGTAATATGGCATCCTGAGGGGTCATATGGTGTTGTAACATATGTGTGGAACCATTAGAACCCCACATGACCCCTAATGACACCATATGACCCCTTAGCACACCATATGACCCCTTAGGACCATATGATGTCCTCTCAAGTCATATGGTGTCTTAAGGGGTCATATAGTGTTGTAACGACACCATATGACCCCTTAGCATAACATATAACCCCTTAGGAGCATATGATGTCCTAAGGGGTCATAGAGTGTCGTTAGGGGTCATGTGGGGTCCTAATGGGGCCACATGTGTTAGGACCCCACATAACTCTTAACGAAACCACATGAATCCTTAGGACCATATGATGTCCTAAGCCCAAGTCATATGGCGTCTTAAGGGGTCATATGGTGTTGTAACACGTGTGAAACCATTAGGACCCCACATGACCCCTTAAAACTATTGGCATTATGTGAACCGGTATGAGGACATAATGACATTGTATTTTGTTATTGATGTCAATATGTTGAAGAGGTGAGAACTAGCATATATGAGAATCAGTATAACACTGTGAACTGACATTTGTGCCAAAGTGAAGCGGTGTGCTTGTTCAAGGTGAACTAGCATATGGTTATGGGAACTGGCACATGGAAGTGTTGTATGACTACCAGTTGGTAGTCTCAACTTCAGGGTTTTTGGTTGAAGTGCTTCAAGCCTGTGTGGCTCAACCGGTGACTTTGTGTGATGAGTAGCATGGCAACGAAGAACAGATCGTGTTGCCACATAAGCCTTGTGCGTGTGAAGGATCTTTCATGAAGGAGATTGTTCCTATCTACGTCGGGAATGTGCGAAGTCTATAAATAGTGATAACGTATGATGGGTTATCAAGCGCTATGAAATTGGTGGAAAATGGATGATGGAGATTGGATCAAGACTGTTGCATTTAATGCAGTGTGCTCAATGGTCAGGATTGAACTATTTGAATTCCTTAACATAACAGGTTTTAGGTTTTAGGGTTTATGCTACCGACCTATCTGTTTTCCTATAAGGTCGATGTTGTGATTCTTTCTAAGGTTGTTGGCAAAAGTTGAGTGTGTGTATCCAAGAGAAGGGGTACTTGATTCTTGCCAGACCAAAAGGAGAGAAGTGGTATCTATAGAGTGTAAGTGCAGAAGGTGAAGAGGAGCTTAAGTGGATCTACATTGGCATTGAGTGTTGTTACTAGATCATTGTAATACCTGTTGATCTCTAACCACCTCAATAGTTGGAAAATCCCTTAACAGGGTAGCTCTAATCGGCTTGTTGTAAAACCTTTAACAGGGTTTAACCCTTATCTGGATGTTCTTGCCATCCCTTAACCAGGTGATCCCTAATAGGATCGGTTCCTAACAGAACCTATTGTATCAGTCTTTAACTGGACAAGGCTCCTAACAAAGCAAACTTCTAAAGAGTTCAAAAACAAGCTTGTGGGTATTCATCCCCACCATGGTTTTTCCTTGTTGGGTTTCCACATGAAAAATATGTGTGTCATGTGTGATGTCTTCTTCATGTGATGCTTTGTTGTTTTCTATCAAGCGGTGAATCTTGTTGATCTAGTTGCTCATATGTATATCTTTGATGGTAGATTACTTGTTCATGTATTAGGGTGAAATGGAAATGAAGTGTTAGAGTATATGAGAAGATATGTATTAATCGGTTTATTCTTGTCTCAGTTATTCTAGGTTTTTGCTAGTTGTACTCTGTTTTAGGACCTATGTTACTGTTTGTCTGTCAATGCACAGTGTCTGCTAACAAACCGGTCTAAGAGTGTGTTTTTGTCTGTACTGATTCACACCCCCCCTCTCAGTACCGGTTTGGTACTATTCTTTAATCATTGAGTTATCAATTGGTATCAGAGCATCCTCCAGGTCCTCTGTGCTATAAGCTTAACCGCTAGAGGTAAAGATCCTAGTCTAATGATGAAGAGGGAAGGTCCAAAGTTTAACAGAGAAAATTTTAGTATATGGAAAGACAGAATGAAGATATACATCAGAAGCATGGGTGTTCAACATTGGAGCTATGTTGAGAATGCCTATGTTGCCCCTACCGGTACTCTCACCAATGACCAAAAGAGAGAGATGCAAGAGAATGGGCAAGTCATGGAAGCCCTAATTAGTACTTTATCTGACATTGAGTTTATTGATGTCCAAGATAAGGCAAATCCCAAAGAGGTATGGGATACTCTTGCAAATATCTATGGGGGTGATGAGCATGTAAAACAAGCTAAGGAAGAAAGCCTTAGAGGGAAGTTTGAAGATATGCAAATGGTTGAAGGTGAGACCATTCAACAATATGGAATAAGAATCAAAACCGTTGTTGGAGATATCAAGAGTGCAGGTGGTAAAATAGAAGATTCCACTGTGGTAAGCAAAGTCTTGAGATCTCTATTGCCAGTCTATGCAATAAGGGTTGCTGCTATTCATGAGCTGAGATCAATAGAAAAGACTAAGGTATCCCTAGACTCCATCATTGCAAAGTTGACAGCCTATGAGCTAAATTGTTTTGATGGTAGTGTTCAAAAGACTGAATCAGCTTTTAAAGCTTCTACTGTACCATCCAGAAAAGGAAAAGAAGCTAGCACTAGTGGTGAACCAAGACAGAGCAGAGAAATGGATGATGAGGAGATTCGGATGGCATTTGAAGCTCTCCTTGCTAGGAAACTTCCTAAAGGAACCGGCAAATGCAAAGGTGAGCTACCTTTGAAATGCTTTTCTTGCAACCAAATAGGACATATTGCTGTAAACTGTCCTAATGGTGACAACAAGGACAAACTGGAAAGGTTCAAGAAATTCAAAGGAGGAAACTGGAGAAACTATTTTGTGGCAGTTGATGAAGGTGTCACAGATGAGGAATCAGAGGATGAAGAAAATGAAGATATTGTGTTTGTTGTTGTTAAGGAAGATGTGTCAGATAAGAAGGCTCTTGTTTCCTGGTTTGATAATTCCAATGAGTGGATCATTGACAGTGGCTATCCTCACCATATGACTGGTGACCAGAGCAAGTTTCTATCCTTGGAAGAGTATGATGGTGGTGTGGTTTGCTTTGGCAATGATGCACCATGCATGGTCAAAGTTAGAGGGTCCATCTCTCTAAATGGAAAGAGTAGTGCTGACAATGTGTATTGGGTTGATGGTCTCAGACACAACCTTCTGAGTATTGCCCAGTTGAATGACAGTGGCCTCACTTTGAAATTCAAGAATGGAGAATTTGTGGCCACCGGCATGCAGACCAAAGGTAACCTATTTTAGCTGAATGCAAATATAAGTACATGTCTTATGGCTAAATTTGATGATAGTTAGATATGGCATAGAAGGCTCTGCCATGTAAACTTTGATAACATTGTGAAGGCTAGTAAGATCAAGGCAGTTAGAGGGTTGTCGGTGATAAGCAAACCAGATAATACCTTGTGTAAAGAGTGTCAATTGGGAAAAATGTCTTCCTCAACCTTTAAAGGTAAATCTTTCACTGCTGACAACTTGCTTGATCTTGTGTACACTGATTTGTGTGGTCCTATGAAAACTAGAAGTGTGTAGGGTGATAGGTACTTCATGATTCTCATTGATAACTGCTCAAGAATGATGTGGGTCACATTCTTGAAAGACAAGTCTGAAGCCTTTGTAAAGTTTAAAGCTTTCAGAGCATTAGTGGAGAAGGAAAGCGGTAAAAGGATCAAGTGCCTGAGAACTGATCAAGGAGGGGAATTCACTTTCGGTGAAATCAACAAGTACTATGAAGAACATGGCATCAAGAGGCAATTGTCTGCCCCCTGGAATCCACAATAGAATGGCCTAGTAGAGAGGAATAACTAAACTATGGTTGAAGCAGCTAGAACCATGTTGATTCAAGGAAAGGTAGCTCAAACCTTTTGGAGAGAAGCGATGAGCACTACAGTCTACACAATGAACTGGGTACTCATCAAGAAAGGTAAGGATAAAACTCCTTATGAGTATTGGACCGGTAAGACCCCTATGGTTAGCTACTTTAGAGTGTTTGGTAGCAAATGTTACATCAAGAGGAGTGAACACCAGAGAAAATTTGATGTGAAATGTGATGAGGGAGTATTCCTATGATATTCCACCAAGAGAAAAGCTCTCAAGTGTTTCAACAATAGGACTCAGAGAATTATGGAAAGCATCAATGTAAGAGTTGATGAAACATCTAAGAAAACTGAGGAAACCGACAGTGAGCAAGCGGTAAATGAACCGGTTGTAACCTTTTGGGAACCAGCTGTCAGTCAACCAAGTACCAGTAATAGTGTTCCTACACTGATAGATGTAGATGGTGATACTGATGGAGATGAGGATGAAGAAGAAAACCAAGAGGAATCCATTAAGACTATTCCTTGGTATGTCAAGCTGAATCATGATCCTAAGCAGATCATAGGAGATAAGGATGCAGGAATTTTTACAAGAAGAAAGGTCAGAGAAAACTCATGTATGATCTCTGAATTTGAGCCTAAATCATTCAAAGAGGCCCATAAAGATGAAGACTGGATCAAGGCAATGGAAGAGGAACTTGATCAGATAGAGAAAAATGGTACATGGTCTTTGGTACCCAGACTGGAGCATAAAAATGTCATTGGTACCAAATGGGTTTTCAGAAATAAGTTGAATGAGGATGGCATAGTGATTAGGAACAAAGCCAAATTGGTGTGCAAAGGATATGCTCAAGAAGAAGGAGAAGACTATGGAGAAACCTTTTCTCCTATAGCCAGATTGGAAGGAGTCTGTATGCTTCTTGCATATGTAGCTTTTAAAGGTTTCAAAGTATATCAAATGGATGTAAAATCTGCATTCCTAAATGGTTTACTTGAAGAGGAGGTGTATATTGAGCAACCAGATGGGTTTTCCCTATTTGAAGATAGAGACATGGTATATAGGCTACATAAAGCCTTATATGGTCTAAAGCAGGCACCTAGAGCATGGTATGAACATCTACATTCCCATCTTGTGAAGATTGGATTTGAGAGAACAAGTGAAGACAACAATATCTACTTGAAGTTTGAAGGAGATTAGATTGTGATTTGTGAAGTATTTGTTGATGATATTATCTTTGGTGGAAATGACAAGATGGGTCATGAGTTTGCAGATGAGATGAAGAAAGAGTTTGAAATGTCACTCATATGGGAGATTAAATTCTTCATTGGACTACAGATCTAGTAGATGAAAGAAGGAATCTTTATCACTCAGTCCAAGTATGTCAAAGAGGTGTTGAAGACCTTTGGCATGGAAGATAGCAAACTGGTTGGTACTTCGATGGTGATTGGTTGTAAACTATCCAAAGAAGATGACTCAGCATTGGTTGATGAGAAAGAATACTGATCAATGATTGGTAAGTTGCATTATGTAGTGCATAGCATACTAGATATTGCACATGCAGTTGGCATTATTGCAAGATTCCAGAAAAGCCCAAGAGAATCCCACTTGGTTGTAGTCAAGTGGATTCTTAGGTATCTTAAGGGAACTCTCAGTCTACAGCAGAAGCAGAGTATGTTGTAGCTTTCATGAACTGCACTCAGACAATTTGGATGAAGCATGTATTAAATGGCTTCAAAGTTCCTATATCTAAACCGGTAAGTGTATTTTGTGACAATACCAGTGCAATTGATATCTCCAAGAATCCGGTTTTACATTCTAGAACCAAGCACTTTGAGCTTAAGTATCATTTCTTGAGGGAAAAGGTTCAAAATAAAGAGATTGAACTGGAATATGTTTCTAGTTAGGAGCAATTAGCAAACATGTTTACCAAGCCTCTCCCAAAGGCTACATTTATGTATTAAGAGGTGTACTAGGGGTGTTGCCCCTTTAGGAGGTAAACTAAAGGTATATGCTCCACATCAGTCAGGTATTGCATAGTCAAATTTTTCTATAGGATTGATGTGTTGAAGGATGCTACTCCTCAAGGGGAATAGCATAATGGAGTAGGGAAGCTTGTGCCTCCACTTTGGCATTGTTGTCAAAGGGGGAGAAGATGAGAAGCAGAGGAGATATCTACAGAAATTGGGGGAGAATGTAAGGAAGTTAAGTAGCGGAAACAACTTCCTACACTAACCTTGAGAGGAGGGTAATGCAAAACTTTTTCAGATCATTACAACAGTTACAGAAAATAGAAATAGATATAATAGCATTCATACCACAACACAATGATTTACGTGGGGAAAACCCTTTCGGGAGAAAAACCCCACCCTCCAAAACCAGCTCAATATTTTATTCAGCAATCAAAAACAAATTACAAAATACTTGCAGAGCAAGCTCTTTGCAGGAGTACCACTAATCAGAGATTCAGAGGCAACTCAATAGCCATAGGACTCTTACACACAACCTCTATCTCACACACCTCATAAATAGGAGATACAATACAAGAAACCATCAAACGGTATTACAAAACCATGGGCTAAAACCACCCAATAAGGTGTAGCCAACCTTATCTCCCTTCTAGATGCCCTATGACATGTTAAAACACACATCAACACGTGTCGCTCCCTTTTATAGCTCATTTATGTATTCGATACAAATTATTTTTTCCTATTTCAGGAGTACAAACTTCCGGAGGCCATAACTTGAGAACCGGGTGTCCGATTGACGAACCGTTTGAAGCGCCGGAAAGCTCGCGAAGTGCTCTATCACCTCGTAACCCGCTTCACCGATTATGGCCACTTTTCAGGGCATTTTGAAGCCTCTAAAGTCCCCAAAATTAAGTTTAAATATTTTATTGCACCCCTCCAAGATGAAAACTTTAATATCTTCAAAACTAGCTGTGACCTTGCGACGAAACTTTACCGGAATGCTTATCTAGCCAACCAGAAGCTTCAGGGAGAGTTTCGCACTATTTCGTGCTCAAATGAAAACTTACTATAAATAGTAACCTCACATAAATGCAAGGTTGAGACACCATTTTTCCCAACAAATCTCCCACTTGTCGAACACCTTGCAAGAGCCGAAGGGAATGTCAACACAATGAATCAATTGCTAGGGGCCATAAGGCCCATAGACTCTGAACACCATCTGAACTTTTCTGTGCTCACAGCCTTAGTTAAAGCATCTGCAACATTCATCAAAGTTTCCACCTTAACCAGCTTCACCCTACCATCTTCGACCATATCTCTAACAAAATGATACTGAACATCAATATGTTTGGTCCGGGCATGAAATGTCGGGTTCTTAGCTAGGCTAATTGCACTCTGACTGTCACAGTAAACTGTCACTGCACCTTGTTTTATTCCAATATCTGAACATAATCTCTTAAGCCAAATGGCCTCTTTACAAGCATGAGTAGCTGCCATATACTCTGCTTCAGTAGTGGATAAAGCAACCACAGCCTGTCGCTTACTCATCCAACTAATTGCACCACCAAACAAAGTAAACACATAAGCACTGGTGGATCTTCTGCTATCAATATCACCCGCCCAATCTGAATCCACATAACCATGGATATCAAGGGAAGTCATGTCTCCAACTGAATTACCATGATAACACAAAGAATACTCTGAAGTACCCTTCAAATATCTGAAGACTCTTTTGACTGCATCCCAATGAACTCTACCAGGATTAGACATATATCTAGAAAGTACTCCCACTGCTTGGGCAATGTCTGGTCTAGTACAGACCATAGCATACATCAAGCTTCCAACCGCACTTTGGTAAGGCACTCTGCTCATGTCTTCCATCTCCAATGGGGATGTAGGACAATCTGAAATAGATAGTTTCATTCCAACTGTAAAAGGAACACTCAATGGTCTACAATTCTGCATGTTGAACCTCTGTAACACTGAATTCACATACTTACTCTGGCCTAGCCATAGCTTTCTGTTCACCCTATCTCTTCTAATTTCCATCCCAAGGATGTGCTTTGCTGCACCAAGATCTTTCATTTCAAATTTAGCAGCGAGCTGAGACTTCAGTTCTGAAATCATACCTTTCCCTTTACCAATGAATAACATATCATTAACATACAATGCAATGAATAAGAAATGATCACCATAAGATTTATAATAAACACAGTGATCTGATTTAGAATGTTCAAATCCCAAACTCAACACATATGTATCAAATTTCTGGTACCACATCCTAGGACTTTGTTTGAGGCCATACAAAGATTTCTTCAATTTACAGACCAAATTTCTTTTGTCTTTCACCACATAGTGCTCTGGCTATGTCATATAAATATCTTCCTCCAAATCACCATGAAGGAAAGCAGTTTTCACATCCATTTGCTCAACCTCTAAATCATAAGCAGTAGGAATAGAAAGAAAAAATCTAATGGACGTCATTTTTGCAATAGGAGAAAATATCTCACCGTAATCAACACCCTCAACCTAAGAGTAGCCTTTTGCAACCAACCTTGCTTTATACTTCTCAATGCTTCCATCTGAACCAATCTTTTTCTTGAACACCCATTTACAACCAACAGGTTTTCGTCCTTCAGGCAATGGTACAAGATCCCATGTATCATTCTTTTTCAAAGCTGCCATTTCTTCCTCCATAGCAATCTTCCAGGATTCTGCATCATTCATACCTAATGCCTCTTCTATAGATTTTGGTTCATCCACACTAGTATTCAGAGCAAAAATACATCTCTAATCATCAGGTGAATACCTTTTAGGTGGTTGTCTATGTCTTGTAGACCTTCGAACAAGCTGAGTTGGAGGTTCTTCCTCCTCTTCTGAAGATTCAGAGCTAGACGAGCTCTCCTCAAATTCATGCCTATCTAGGGGTCTCGATTCAACTCTTTCAGGTGTAGAAGGAAGTTGAATCACATCTTCTTTTTTAGTCTGTTCTGGCTGCAATGTAACAGAAGGAGACTTAATTTCTCTAAAAATAACACTTCTACTGTGAATTACCTTTTGTGCAACAGGGTCCCAAAACTTGTATCCTTTCACACCATAACTATACCCGATGAAGATACATTTCAGAGCCTTGTTCTCCAACTTTGTTCGCTTCTCCTTTGGCACATGTGCATATGCCTCACAACCAAAAACTCTAAGATGTCTCAATGAAGGCTTGTGACCTGACCATGCTTCCATAGGCGTTTTATCAACAAGAGCTGATGTAGGAGACCTGTTAATCAGGTAGCAAGCAGTGGCAATAGCTTCAGCCCAAAACTTTTGTTCGAGACCAGCACCACTCAACATACTCCTAGCCTTCTCCATCAGTGTCCTGTTCATTCTTTCTGCAACTCCATTCTGCTGTGGAGAATACGGAGTTGTCTTCTGCCTGTTAATTCCACAGTCTTTACAGAATCTATCAAAATCATTAGAGCAAAACTCACCGCCATTATCAGTTCTCAAACATTTTATTTTCTTTCCAGTCTGCAACTCAACCATTGCTTTAAATTCTTTAAAACGACTAAAAACTTCAAATTTACTCTTTAGAAAATATACCCATGTCCTTCTACTAAAATCATCAATAAATGAAACATAATATGTGGATTTTCCAATCGAAGAGACATCTACTGGACCAAACACATCAGAATGGATAAGGTCCAAAACACCACAAGTTTTATGAGAACTCGAGTAAAACTGAACGCGGTTTTGTTTTCCATAAATGCAATGCTCACAGAAATCAAAGTCAAGATTACAGTCATTCAAACCTTCAACAAGATTTTTATTTTTCAAGGTCCTTAGACCCTTTTCTCCAATGTGGCCAAGTCTCTGGTGCCATAACATAGTCTTCTCTACAGGTAACTTTGCTTCAGACGAAAGTGCACCCTTAGGTACCCAAAAACCATTTCCATCTGCTGAAGGTGAAACCTTCAAATCTTCCAGTGAGGTATCCACAGATTTACTTTTTACAGAAGTGCTATTACACTCAACAGTGTATGCTTCAAGCTTATACAAAGTGCCAAACCTGACACCTCTAGCAACTACCATAGCACCCTTAATCATCTTACATCCTGTTTCAGAAAAGACTACCTGCACACCTGCATCTATTAGTTTGCTCACAGATAACAAGTTTCGTTTTAATCCAGGGATATGCAGCACACCATTAATCCCTTTTATTCTACCATCAGAAAACCTGATTCTAACTTTACCTCGACCAACAATGTCTAGAGGTGAATCATCACCCAAGTACACCTTACCTCCATTAAATCCTTCATATTCAGAAAACCAATCTCTATTGGAAGTCATATGAAAAGATGCACCTGAGTCAATTAGCCAGGCATCATTACCTGCATGAGTCGCCAAAGCCGCAATAAATGCATCGCCATCTTCCTTGTCGGACTCAGAATCAGAATCGAACTTTTTCTTTTTCTTCTTCTTTTCTTCTTTGCAGTCCTTACGGATGTGACCCGGTTTACCGCAATTCCAGCAAATGACTTTGGACTTTCCAGGAGATTTTGATCTCCCTTTGGATTTGGACTTGCCGCGCTTCTCATTCTTCTTGCCTTTCTCCTTAGGTCTTCCACGAACGGTTAGGGCTTCCTTTGAACTGATGGATACCTTCCTTCGCATCTCTTCACCGAGTAGGGCACCCACCACGTCTTCAGATTTCAAAACAACAGAAGTACTACCGATAGCCATAACAAGAGAATCCCACAAATCAGGCAAAGAACAAAGCAAGATCTGACATTTCTCCTCCTCATCCATCTTAACACCGACGGATACTAATTGAGCCACAATCATATTGAATGCTTCTAGGTGGTCTGCAATTCATCCACCCTCTTCCATCTTCAAGGAATACAATTTCTTTCTTAAGAAAATTTGATTTAATAAAGATTTCACTTGATACATCTCACCAAGCTTAGTCCATAGCTTCTTTGCAGAGTTTTCTTCATGGACATTGATTAGAACAGAGTCTGCCAGGCACAGTCTGATTAGACCCTTGGCTTTTCGGTCCATAACATCATACTGAGCTGCCGCAGTAGGATCTGAGGGCCTTTGGACATTCGCATCAACAACATCCCAAAGATCTCGATCTATTAGCAAATCTTCCATCTTCAGCTTCCACATCTCAAAATTACTTCCATTAAATTTCTCCACCTCTATTCTCCCTGACGAACTCGCCATCTGAATATTCCTGCAACAAGATCAAAAAGTGTCTTCTGCACAAGCTCCCACTCAAATCTGGATTAGTTCAAAAAACCCAACTGCCCACAATTGAAACCAAAGGTGATCAGGCTCTGATACCACTTGTAAGGAAGTTAAGTAGCGGAAACAACTTCCTACACTAACCTTGAGAGGAGGGTAATGCAAAACTTTTTCAGATCATTACAACAGTTACAAAAAATAGAAATAGATATAATAGCATTCATACCACAACACAATGATTTACGTGGGGAAAACCCTTTCGGGAGAAAAACCCCACCCTCCAAAACCAGCTCAATATTTTATTCAGCAATCAAAAACAAATTACAAAATACTTGCAGAGCAAGCTCTTCGCAGGAGTACCACTAATCAGAGATTCAGAGGCAACTCAATAGCCATAGGACTCTTACACACAACCTCTATCTCACACACCTCATAAATAGGAGATACAATACAAGAAACCATCAAACGGTATTACAAAACCATGGGCTAAAACCACCCAATAAGGTGTAGCCGACCTTATCTCCCTTCTAGATGCCCTATGACATGTTAAAACACACATCAACACGTGTCGCTCCCTTTTACAGCTCATTTATGTATTCGATACAAATTATTTTTTCCTATTTCAGGAGTACAAACTTCTGGAGGCCATAACTTGAGAACCGGGTGTCCGATTGACGAACCGTTTGAAGCACCGAAAAGCTCGCGAAGTGCTCTATCACCTTGTAACCCACTTTGCCGGTTACGGCCACTTTTCAGGGTGTTTTGGAGCCTCTAAAGTCCCCAAAATTAAGTTTAAATATTTTATTGCACCCCTCCAAGATGAAAACTTTAATATCTTCAAAACTAGCTGTGACCTTGCGATGAAACTTTACCGGAATGCTTATCTAGCCAACCAGAAGCTTCAGGGAGAGTTTCGCACTATTTCGTGCTCAAATGAAAACTTACTATAAATAGTAACCTCACATAAATGCAAGGTTGAGACACCATTTTTCCCAATAGAGAAGATGTGAAGCAAAGAGATATCTTTGTATATTGCCATTAATGCCAAAGGGGGAGATTGTTGGCATTATGTGAACTGGTATGAGGACATAATGACATTGTATGTTGTCATTGATGTCAATATGCTGAAGAGGTGAGAACCGGCATATGTGAGAACCAGTATAACATTGTGAACCAACATTTATGCCAAAGTGAAGCGATGTGTTTGTTCAAGGTGAACTGGCATATGGTTATGGGAACTGGCACATGGAAGCGTTGTATGAGTACTGGCTGGTAGTCTCAACTTTAGGGTTTCTGGTTGAAGTGGTTCAAGCCTATGTGGCTCAACTGGTGACTTTGTCTGATGAGTTAGCATGGTAATGAAGAATAGATCGTGTTGCCACGTAAGCCTTGTGTGCGTGAAGGATCTTGCATGAAGGAGATTGTTCCTATCTACCTCGGGAATGTGCAAAATCTGCAAACGGTGATAACATATGATGGGTTATTAGGTGGTATGAAATCGGTGGAAAATGGATGATGGAGATTAGATCAAGACTGTTGCATTTAATGCAGTGTGCTCAATGGTCAGGATTGAACTGTTTGAATTCCTTAACGTAATAGGTTTTAGGGTTTAGGGTTTATGCTACTGACCTATCTATTTTCCTATAAGGTCGATGTTGTGATTCTTTCTAAGGTTGTCAGCAAAAGTTGTGTGTGTGTATCCAAGAGAAGGGGTACTTGATTCTTGCCAGACCAAAAGGAGAGAAGTGATACCTACAGAGTGTAAGTGCAGAAGGTGAAGAGGAGCTTAAGTGGATCTGCATTGGCATTGAGTGTTGTTACCAGATCATTGTAATACCTATTGATCTCTACCCACCTCAATAGTTGGAAAATCCCTTAATAGTGTAGCTCTAACCGGCTTGCTGTAAAATATTTAACAGGGTTTAACCCTTAACCGGGTGATCCCTAATAGGATCGGTTCCTAATAGAACCTATTGTATCAGTCTTTAATAGGACAAGGCTCCTAACAGAGCAGACTTCTAAAGAGTTCAAAAATAAGCTTGTGGGTATTCATCCCCACTGTGGTTTTTCCCTGTTGGGTTTCCACGTGAAAAATATGTGTGTCATGTGTGATGTCTTCTTCATGTGATGCTTTGTTTTTTTCTATCAAATGGTGAACCTTGATGATCTAGTTGCTCATATGTATATCTTTGATGGTAGATTACTTGTTCATGTATTAGGGTGAAATGGAAATGAAGTGTTAGAGCATATGAGAAGATATGTATTAATCAGTTTATGCTTGTCTCAGTTATTTTGGGTTTTTACTGGTTGTACTTTGTTTTAGGACCTATGTTACTGTTTGTCTATCAATGCATAGTGTTTGCTAACAAACCAGTCTAAGAGTGTGTTTTTGTCTGTACTGATTCACCCCCCCCTCTCAGTACCGATTTGGTACTATTCTTTCATCATTGAGTTATCAATAACCATATGATGTCCTAACTGGTCGCATGGTATCCTAATGGATCATATGGTGTTCTAAGGGGTCGCATGGTGTCATAAGGGGTCATATGTTGTCATAACACATATGTTGTCCCATTATGACTCCACATGATCCCTTAGCACATCACATGACCCCTTAGGACCCTATGATATCCTAAGGGGTTGTATGGTATCCTAAGGGATCATATGGGGTCCTAAGGGTTCGTATGGTTTTATAAGGGGTTATATGGTGTCGTAACACATGTGTTGTCCCATTAGGACCCCACATGACCCCTAACTACACCATATGACCCCTTAGAACTCCACATGATCCCTTAGGACCATAATATATCATAAGGGGTCATATGGCATCTTAAGGGGTCATATGGTGTTCTAACACATGTGTGGCCCCATTAGGACCCCACATGACCCCTAATGACACCATATGATCCCTTAGGACCACATGATTTCCTAAGGGGTCATATGGTGTCCTAAGGGGTCATACGTTGTTCTAGCACATGTGTGGCCCCATTAGGACCCCACATGACCCCTAACTACATCATATGACCCCTTGGCACACCACATGACCCCTTAGTATACCATATGACCACTCTTTCTCTTCCTCCCCCCTCTATCTCCCTTCCTTTCCCATTCTCTCTCTCTCTCTCTCTCTCTCTCTCTCTCTCTCTCTCTCTCTCTCTCTTCCTTCCTTTTCCATCACCCTATTTTTACTATAAGTAGTGTGTATAGGTTTTTAACATAAGAAACATGTACGCATTATGGGAATATGAACATTGGTTTGTTGGGGTATTTTTAGGGACTAAATACATGAGCGGGTTAACTAAAATTAACTCATATGCATTTCTTTCACATAATTTTATTTGGTCAATAGCCTCAACGACCACAAAAGGACTTTTGAAACTCCTTGAAGGACCCACTGCAACTGATTATGTGGTTCTATGATAGTTTTATGTCAAAGTAAGTGAACATTTTGTTTTGTATGAGTTCAAAATATTGAATTGTTGTTCTAATTAGTTTATTCAATGTTATTTTGATTGTTTAATAGTTTTGATTATTAAAAATAATGATAATACTCATTTTTATGGTGATTTGATTGTATATGTTTTCATAACATATATGTGCAAAATGATTCTATTTAGGACAATAGTTATTAACGATGGGAAAGAACAAGCAAGGAACATCTGAACAATGAGAGGTTGAAAAGGTAAGACAGAGGCAGTGTATTAAGAGATTACATGAATTAAGAACAATGGGACAATAAGGTATGTCATCTACAACATCTCAATTAGATGTACCAAATGAACCTAATGCAATTGAAGAATAAATCACAATCAATAATCAAACAAATGATCAACATGCACCATCAATATTTGATTTACCAAATGAACCTAATACAATTGAAGAAGAGACCATGATCAATAATCAATCAAATGATGCATATGCACCAACTCAATTTGATTTACCAAATGAACCTAATGCAATTGAAGAAGAGACCACAATGAATAATCAATCAAATGATGAACATACACCACCACAATTTGATGCGATGAATGTACCTAATGCACGTAATGCACCAATATTAACACCTCCTAGAATTATTTGTAGAAAACCAAGTATCTAATTGATATCGATGAGAATATTTTGAATACAATGCCCGATAAATTATAGGAATGAATTTGTAGAAGAATGGTTAAAAGAATATGGCAACAATATTTTGAATACAAATCAAACTACAAGATGCCAATTAATTATTGAAATGATTAGAAATTTGAAATTTAGAGAGACAATGAAAATTATTGTCTTAAGACCATCTGAATATATTACTGAAAGAACTATTGTGAGAAATATTTTTGATTCATATTGAGAAATTGGTACAACATCATGTACTAAAGATTCTAAGGTTACTCGATGTGTTATTACATCAATCATAATGAACAATAAAATAAAAGAAGATCATTTAATAAGAAAAACAAGTAAGTCATTAAACATAAGTAGAACAACATTACGCAAAGCATTAGAGAGGTAGGAGAAAATAGAGGATCCTTACAATAATTCTCTTTGGGCATTCTTGGGTAGACTACCACACAAAGACAAGGTTGTTGTTGATGCACTAAGAACATTAATTGAACTTTTTTGGCATGACAACACAAGGGTGTCGCCCAGCCAAAGAGATGTTGTTAGAAGGTGAATTGGATCTATAAATCATATGAGCCACATGTCAAACACTATTTGGATATGAATCAAACAAAATTATATGAAAGATTCCTTCAAAAGTTTCCTCAAATGAGAATTAGTCAAATATTTTTTGAAATGGAAAAACCTTTTTATGTTAAAATTAATCATGTATGCACCATGTGTTGTTGGATGCATATTGAATTTTCCATACACTATGATATTTATCGTCATATACGTTGTACTTTGCACATTAACGATGTTTTGTAGTAATGCAGTATAAAAGCACCTCCTAAGTCACCAAGAGAATTTATTTCAAGTGTACTATGTAAAAGAGATGATGGTTGCAATTATTATAAGATGATGTGTTTAAAAGGTTCTTGTGTTACATGTGGTGGTTTGCAACATTTACCAATATGTGTACATTTGGAGAACACACATGAAATTGGTAAGAAACTAGTTTCTTTTGGAGAATACAAGACTTTTATATATGCGGTGAAAGATGGAAAAGAATTGAAGAGATGTGAGTTAGTGAAAAACGATATATGTGTAGCTGAATTTATGAAAATGTTTCAACAAAAACTAGTTTATGAGTACATAATGCATACACATAGAGCCTGGTGGTTAGATGAGTAATTCAAGTTATGTAAGGACACATTTCCTCTTGGTACCATTTTCTCTATTGTTTATTTTATTGAGAATTATACACTACAACCTCAAAATAAAGTTCAATCTGTGTATTACCATTCTATACAAGTTACTATTTTTGTACAAATAGCATTCATGCATGCAGATGATAGCATAGTGGAGGATAGAAAGGTTTTAAGAGAGTATCACTTCTATAGAAGTGATGATCATACTCATTTGTCAGAGTTTGTTCAAAGGTTCTTTAAAGTTTTCTATAGACATTTAAGAGAAAGAAACATAAGATACAACCAACACATAATATCATCGGATAATTGCACCTCACAATTCAAGAATGCAAGTATGTTCTATTGGTTGACTAGGATGCATGTGACAAGTGGTGTACAATATTTTTGGAATTTCATTGAGGCTGGACATGGAAAGGGAGAGCATGATGGCACAGGAGCATGCATAAAAAGATCCCTAGCTAGAGAAGAATTGAAGTGAGAAGGTTGTGCTAAGTTGATATATGCAACAACAATTGTGAAATGGTGTAACTCTATGATGGGACTAGGTAATGCGGGTATGTCTATAGTTCATAGATATTTTTGGTTGATCAATGAATCTAACATTGAAAATGTTGGCAATTGACACTCATCCACTTTAGTTGTGTTGTCATGGATGGAAACACAGACCATTTTGGGTTGGTCACTTAACTAGTACTCACCAGTATTCATTGTTTGGCAATCAACACCAACAGACAAAGGAAACCGACAAACTAGGAACCGATATATGAGGCCGACATAGGAGATTGATCTGGTAGGTCTACAAGGCAAGGATTAAGGCATTGGTCTCGAAGTTTAATGAATTCATTTTTGTCTAGGTCGACATGTAAATAAATCATAATATCATTATAAAATGACATAAGGCATTTATGTGTTTGGGAATGGTATTTAAGTCAATCCATTTAGGTTATTTTATAATGGAATGGAATATAGTGATGTGATATTGTGCGAGCGATCTTGATCGATAGAATGCAAATGTAATATTCTATAGTCGGTCTTGGATATTGGTTTAGATGTTTGGGAAACAAAGCTAGATACCAATAAGGGAGGACACAATGAAAACTGGTATAGACTATGCTTTAACTAAAACTCATCCAGCATAGAAGATGCACTTTCAAAGTTCATAATTTTGTTTGCAACTCCATAGTTGGTGTTTGTAGTCAGTGAGGCTCCTTTTATGATAAGTAGTGTGCTGGCCGCTATTGTAATATTTATTCATCTAGCCAGTGGATAGTTATTGTGGGTCACCAATCCCACTATGGTTTTTCCTCTTTGAGGTTTTCCACATATAAATATTTTTGTTTTGGTGTATGCTCTTGTGGTTGCTTCATTTCTATTTGTTGTTATATTCTTTTATGTTTACCAGTTACTGAATTGCATTGTTAATAAGGTTAAAATTGATTATACTGATAGAACACAGATTCACCCCCCACCCCCCCCCCCTCTCTCAATGTTCATGGATTCCAACAGAAAACTATCAATATTTTTGTAAAGTTGTAGGTTCGAATGACATGAACTCATTTAAAATTTCAAATGCAAGTTCACTAGTAATTTATACTAGACAGATTACATGTTTTTGCTCTTCATGTATGATTTTTTTGTGGGAAGAATGTGAATCACAAGAGTGGATTGACAAATGGTCTTGTAGACCATTGGTTCCCATTGATACATATCAAGTTCTCAAAGCACTGCAATTGAACCAAATGGAAGCATCAGTGGATTTCGACCATGTATCAGACCTAGTGGAACTAGGTGTTTTTTTTGATAATTTTTTTGCAGGAGTTTATCTGGCTCATTTTGTTACATCTCACATTATTTTTGGTATTGAGTACCCAATAGGGTCTATTGTTGTGATAGGGACATGGCTTAGAAGATACCCTATCAATAATTCTAATTTTTGGTTGTTCGAGGACTTTAAAACACAGACATATTCTTCAATTCTCCAACCTTGTCATTGCAACAAATATTCAATTGATTAAGTATCACGGTAGACCTCATAACAAGAATTTATGGAAACTTAGTGAATCTAACCATGAGGAAATACTTGACAGAATAAGGGTTAGGGTCGATCCAACAGGCTCACTTGATTGATTTGAGGTCATCTACAAGTTTTCAATGTGTTGGAGCATTACAATGATTCTATAGTTTAGAGTGGAATGATTTTGAGAAATTTATATATATTGTTGGTGAATTGTTCTATATTTATTTTTTGTATATATAAATGCCCATGACCTAATTTGTGCATATTTAGAGGAAAAATTTGTATATTTAAATGGCCATGACCTAATTTGTGCATATTTAGATGCCAAATTTTGTATATTTAAACGACCATAAGCTAAATTGTGCATATTTAAATGCCAAATTATATAGAAATGGCCATGAGCATATTTGTAAATAATTTTTTTGTACTTTTAAATAGGCATGAACTGATCTATTAATATTTAGAGGCAAATTTTTGTATAGTTTGATTATAAATGCATAAATGGAATTTTGTGATGCATTTTGTATTTATGATTATACTTTAAATTTTGTATGACTATTAATGAGTACATGACCTAATTTTGTTTACACACCAACTGAAAAAATGCTACCTTGTGAAAATGGCTATGAGTCTTCAAAATCCGAGATAGATCATTGTAAATGGGCCTAACATGAACCTATAGCTTTAAATAGATCATTCGTATGCATCCTGGATTCCGAGAAATAGTCTATCAAAGTTTGACAATTTTTTGGACTTAAGGCACTTAAGAGATGGCACTGATAGGGTATGGCTTTGGATGTTTCAGAAAGTTGGGAGGCACAACAAGAGCATGCCTACCATAAACATGCCCACTCGGATGTGCTCATGGTGGTAGTTCATTCCCATGATGAACATAATGAAATTGAGCCTATCTTGTAATCTTGCATTGCATGCATCTAACGGTTTTCACACCAACAAAAAAAATGCTACCCTATGAAAATGGCTTTGAGTCTTCAAAATATGAGATAGGTCATTGTAGATGGGCCTGACATGAACCTATAGCTTCAAACAGATCATTCGTATTCATCTTGGATTATGAGAAACAATCTGTCAAAGTGACAATCTTTTGGACTTAGGGCACTTGAGAGTTGGCATTAGTAGGGTATGGCTTCAGACGTTCCGATGAGTTGGGAGGCACAAAAGGAGCATGCCTACCATAAGCCTACCCACTTGGACACACTCATGGTGGTACTTTTTGCCCATGATGAATGGAATAAAAGTTATCCTATCTTGCAACCTTGCATTGCATGCATCTGATAATTTTCGCACCAACTGAAAAAATGCTACCTTGTGAAAATGGCTCCGATTCTTCAAAATTTAAGGTAGGTCACTGTAGATGGGACTAACATGAACCCTCTTCAAACAAATCATTCATATGCATCATGGATTCCAAGAAATAGTCCATCAAAGTTTGACATTTTTTTGGACTTAGGGCACTTGAGAGATGGCACCGATAGGGTATGGCTCCGATAGGGTATGGCTCCGAATGTTCCGACGAGTTGGGAGGAACAACATGAGGTTTCCTACCATAAACCTTCCTACCCATACATGCTCATGGTGGTAGTTTATTCCCACAACGAACAAAATGAAAGTTAGCCTATCTTGCAACCTTACATTGCATGCATCTGACGGTATGCACATAATTTTTAAAGAAATTGTAATATATCCTAAAGTATTGGGTGAAAATTGATGAAACTAAGTGAAAATGAAACTTGATTCACATATCTAACATTTCCAACAAGTCTTGGGTCTTTATTTGAACTGTACAATCCACACAATGTGAAAGAGCAACAATATTGCAATAAAGCACATAGAAGTAGTCTCCAAATTGATTCCAACTTTATTCAAAACTTCAATACAATGTTTTTCAACCCTTGGGTCATGTTGAAGATGCCTATTTTTTACCACACAAGTGGTTTCTATCATTTGACCCCAAACTTTGACAATTTTGACAATAACTGAACAACTGTTACATCTTTTATCCAAATGACTTCAAACTTTCACAAATGACTCCAAATGATCATTAATGGTCCCAGATTACCTTATTTAGATGAAAAAACACAAAAAAGACAAAAAAAAAAATTTGACCATTGTGAGCATGAGGGTGCTCTCGCACCACTCACATTGAGAGATATAAAGGAAAGGAATCAAAAGCATCCAGTGATCATTACCATGGATCAAATGTGATCATAATTATATTTGGTCTTTGTAAACTTTAAGGGAGCCTATTCTATTTGATCTCTATGCGCTTTGGTTACATTCACATCCTCTTCTTCTTAAAACCGAAGTAATAACAAAGGTTGACACTTGCATTAACAAATATTGACACTAAGTTAATAAGAAATAATTTAACAATGCATGTATCGAGTGGATACTTTGATTATGCTTTGTGTCTTCATGCATTCATGTGAATACTTCCTATGTGAATGAGTTACTTTTTTCTTGAGTGTATTCATATGTCTTATGTATTCATGTGATCGCTTCTTGCCTGATACGTTTTCAACATATGTCTTTATGTGCCTCATGATTGATTTGTCTTCATCATGTAAATATACGCAAATGCAATATACATCTTACAAGATTTGGATGCACATCAATGATAAAGTTGTCAAACAAATTCCATGTAATCATCATGACTCATACCACTATGTAGAGACTATTATAAAAAATAAATTATATTGGATTCTAATTTGATAAATCCACAATATGCTATAATTGGATCACATTTCAATTGTAAATATTTAAGTTTCAAATTAAAAAGACATCCACACAATGAACAAATTGGATCCAATATCAACATTTATATGTATAAAAATGCACAATGATTGTGTATGTATACAAATATGGCATATATGCCAAGTCAATAAAAGTTTGACAAAAATGTGGGATATGCCATGTCCAGATCGATATACAATAAAAATGTAGAATATATAGATATATTGGTCCTTCGATGACCACAACTAACACTATATGATCTTATAGCTGTGGCGGATCATCAAAATCAAGCCTCTTTGATATAGTATGCGGCTCTCTAGATGCTTGCACAACCACAATTCAAAAGCCAAGTTAAAATCCTTTTGTAAAAAATAGTTCACAATTATCAACATAACAATACATTCAACTATAATCTCTTTGCAATTGAATCATAGATTACCTCATGTGTTGATCTAAGATCAACTATCTTTTCTCCCCTTACCTTGTTAATCTTAAGAGTCCTTTTAAATTGGTACTTTAGAGGATCCATGTTATGGCCAAACTGCAAAGGGGCCTATTGCAAGTTAAATATAATTAATACAAGGTAATAACATATATAGATGGCCACGTATATCAAAGGCAGGCTGAGTCACCACTACCACAAGGGATGGATTTATGATGACAGTACAGACATCAGGAATGATTACTCCCTAATTATTACCCGGACGGAGCCAACTAGCGATGGGGAAATGTCAAATCACATTGGATTGAGTGAAGGTTCACACTTTCCGAGTAGATTTTTTGTTTTTGATATCTACTTGGACTTAAGAGATAATAATCACTCTGATTATTACGTCCTCTTAATCCAACTTCAGCACAATTATTTTATCAACTTCACCTTAAGCTTGCCTCCACTCTATGTTTTTTTTTTCTGAAAGTCACTTTCAATCTATTAAGCTGGAGGATTCAAGAATGGGGGGGGACAGGCTTAGACTAGAACCCAATAAAGTGGATGAGTTCAACGCTAAACCAGCAGCGTGGTTTGTCTTCTTGGAAGGAAGCAATGACAAATTCATGGAGAGCATGAAGGGAAATGACGAAAGACTATCCAGACAATTTGTGACTTCCTGGGAAGACAGAAGGGTAACCATGGGGGGAATCTCTTTCGAAATCAATGAAGAGGCTATAGCACAGGCGATGGGTCTTTCTATGGAGGGAAGGAAATGGAAAAAATAGAGTCGTATTGTAGATTCCACTAGCCTTAACCAGTTCTTCCGCCAGGGCAAAAACTCGGTCAAGAGGGTAGGCGGCTTCAACAGGGAGGAGCTCCCTTACCCATGGGATGAGGTCCGCTATATCATGATGAAGTATTTTACGCTGGAGGGAAGCAAATTGAAGGTGGCAGAGTCCAAGATGCATGATGTTTCCAAATTTTCTCTGAATGTTATGCAATGCTCGACTACTACTCTGTGCCTCATGCAGGAAAGCACAACCAAAGGGAAAGGCAAGGAGGATAAGGACTACAAATCCCTATTCAAATTCCTCACTAAGGAATGGGCTAGAAAGTTTCTCCCTAAGAAGAGCCATGGGAAAAAGAAATAATTTTTTGCATGTGGAGGATTTCTGGGTTTTTGTCTATATCTAGTAGTCGTTGGATGGATAAGGCTAGTTTATGCTTTTGTTTATACTTCTTTGTTTATTGTCCTACGTGGCAAATGGCTAAAACTCTGATTAGTATTACTTTATCACTAATAAACTCTCGTAGAATGATTTTTGTTTTTGATAGAGGCAAAAGGCTGCTACTATGTTGATTATATGTGAATAGTGGTTCTACCACTGACCTTCTAATTGTTCCTATGGGTCATCCCCCTCATTTTTGGCTGCTTTTAATATCAAAAACATATATAGATCAAAAACACTAAAAATCTACAATATATAGAAAAAAAGCATACTGAATATTGAGATTGTTGGATACAGTTGAGAAGTTAGCTAGAATAATGTGTTGGCATTGATGTCAACATATTCTCTGTGTGTTTCAGTGTTGTAGTTAGATTAAATGAGTTGGTTTGGCTAGTGTGTTATAGATGATTTCTTGCAGATTAAAGGGTTTTGAGATAAGTATCTCTAGTTGATTTAGCTAAAGTTTTAGAGGTCTACATGAATATTTGATTGAGTTATGAGATACGGTATTGCAATTGGTTTTGAAGTTGTTTGTGTTGATCAATGTTCTAGATTATGCTCCGCATTGCTGTGCATTGCAATATCTTGGTTTTTCAATTTGGCAAAGTGTTTGGGATATTCATATGTGTCCTCAATTCATATGGTTTGTGATTTAGAGGTCTGCAAGTGAATCTTTTAGTTTAACAGTCAGTTCAGTAAGTGTTCTTGAAATCCGGTATAATGATGATGAAGATTCTAGTAAGTGGTGATGTTGCGATTATTGATGTGGTAACTATTACTACTTATCAAGTTCCCATTAGTTTTATGTTCAAAGTTATTCTATATACTCTAGTTGGTTATCTCTACTGAAATATTCAGTCGGTATGGACAATCTAGTCGGTTATATAAGAAAGTATTCACAAAGCCCAGTATGCACCGAGCTATCTATCGAGTATCATTCCATGTCTACCGAGCAGAAAAGATGATACATCGAGTTGATATACATCGAGTGAAACGTGTTACTAGATTCATTGAACCTGGACATACATATGGAAATGTGTTACAAGATCAAGGAACATAGAACCGTTATCACATTGGAAATTGCACTTAAAGATTGTGTATGATTTCGAGGTCATCTAACCAATGAAATATTTTGCATGGTTATTCATTCGATAAAACATGTTTGTAAGATCGAAGCAATGAATGGATCACTGACATAAGAGATCTATTTATACAACATGGATTGAGATCAAAAAATACATGTAACATGACAGAAAGGAAGATATAGAAATATATGAAGCAAGACATGTGAAAGCACTAAGTGTTATGATTGTTACAGAGACACAAAGGTCACCGAGAAGGATTTTAGAGAACAGTCAAAGAACAGAGTAAACAAAAGGGTTTACCAAGTTACTATATGGGTTACCGAGGTATGCTATAAGCAAGGTAATCTTATTTTGAGCACATAGAATCTGCTATAACATTCTAGATGTAAAGTTGCAGATAGTTGTAAAGATTTTATTGAAAATTTTGAAGTTGTAAGAGAAACCTTTAATAGGGTAAAAGACTCTAATCAAGTCTATAAATTGTAAAGCCTCTAACCAGGTGCAACATTTAGACTAAGTGTTGTAAAATCCTTTAGCAAGGTAGATATAATAGATCTTGATACTCCTAATAGGATAAGCTATCAGAAATAGCTAAACATGTAGCTCTAACTGAGCAACCTTTATTATTGCAGTAGTGAAGTTGTGGGTGCCATCCCCACCACAGTTTTTCTCTCTAACCAAGAGTTTCTGTGTAACCAAAATATATGTGTTATGGAGTGAATCATGTATGATTGTTATTTATTTGTTTTCACTTTATGTTATGTTACAACAGTTTTTGGTTTATGCATAACAGTAAAGATATTGTTAAGAAAAGGATTTGAAGTACTGATTCACCCCTCCCCTCTCAGTACATTAGCTTTCCATATTGGGCCTAACAATTGGTATTAGAGCTTCAATCATGGAAAAGGGTTTAACTACCTAAAGAGAAAGATATTATCAATGGAAGGCTATAAACAATCTTGGAGGATTGTTTATCTGCAAGAAGAGTTGAATCATGCTAATCAAGTGATTGTAGACATGCAAAGGCAAATGCAAAAATCTCTGAAAGTGAGAAGAAGATTATCTGATGATTTGCAGGACTCTCAAGAGTTAGTGGAACAGATTGAGACATCATCTGAGAACAGTATATCTGAAGAGACTGGAGAAATGATTGGAGTATTGAAAGAAAAGAACAAAGCACTGGCCGATCAACTAAAAGCAATGAAAAAAGAACATGAACATTTCATCACACATATGCTTGAAAAACTTGATGCATTGAGGACAGTCGAGGATAAAATAAGAGATCGAGAAAGAGAGAAACAACAACATGAAGTCTTAGTATATGATAAGAATGATGAAATCACAAGGTTGACTAGGATTCAACAAAACCTATCAGATCAACTAGGTTATGCACATCATGAAGCAAATCTGAAAGATGATGAGAATCAAACATTGAAACTTGAAGTATCAAGGTTGACCAATGAACTTGAAATAGAAAAGAAATCCAAAGAAACACTGAAGAAGAGTTATGAAGCATCAAAGATGTTGGATGAGCAATTGAATACAAGATGACCCAACAAAGATGCAGGACTCGGTTACAAAGGAAAAGAGTCTACCAAGAAGGGAATCCATACTACCGAGAGAGGAGAATCATCAAAGAAAGCTAGAATCAAGAAGAACATCAAAAGAAATAATCCTATTTGCAACTACTGTGGAAATCAAGGTCATACTGCGAACATGTGCCAAATCAAAAAAGGTAAACAATCGAATGTCACTAAGTCCAATGGTTATTGTTACAATTGCAATAAATATGGTCACACATCTAATCAATGTAGGACAAAGTCTGCTAGCAAAAATAAGAAGGCAAAATTCAAAGGGTTTTGTAAAAACTACAATAGATATGGACATAGTACCAATAAGTGTTGGTATAAGAAAAAGAACTATATGTGGTATGCACACCAAGCAAATACTGGAAGCTACCGAACCCACAGAGATCTTAACTGACAATATGCTACAATACCATGGGATCACAATACAAGGATATGGTGTGAATGTTATGGAAGATATGGACATATAAGTGCCAACTGCATTATAAGGTTGGAATGAACAACCGAAGATCATGGAGAAATCCTAGTATGGCATGTTTTCATTGTCACAAAGTTGGACATTTGGCTGGAGATTGCAGAGATCAACCTAGAAAAGACACTGAGGAAATAAAAGAAAAATTAAAGATGATTTGGAAAAAGAAGAAAATTGTGTCAAATGAAGAAAGCACCTTACCTACCGAGTTAGGTGCTCCTATTCCAAATTAATTAGTAAAGGTATGAAGGGACTGCATTCTCTCAAGGTTAAATCTTAATAGTTCCTACTTTATTATGCACTTAATTCAAAATCTGCATAGTTAAGATGTAGTAGTAAGTTTGAAATTCTATCAAAGTCTTTTGGAGCACTATACAGGAAACCCGTCAAGTCGGTGAATACAGGAAGCCTGTCAAGTCGGTAAATGAAGGAAGTTTGGTTACCCAGTTAAAGCGCAAAAAAAGGAAAGAAAGTGTAGTGGAACCGAGTGCATTTAATGTTTTTGACCTAACCTACATGGAGCCCAATAAGGTATATTGTGTACTTAAAGCATTTTCGCGGTCATTTTTCACTTACCAAGTTTTCGAGAGAATAGAGCAAAGCGAATATAAGGCGATCAGACCTCCTACAAAGAAAAATTAAAGGTATTTACATTAATCTCAATGCATTGTTAAGCTGGTTTACTGATCTTATCAAGTTATTATTATCTGCTAAGTGTGAAGCATCTGCCATTTGATAATCCTCAAACCCTAAGGATCTTTTGTTAGTTTTTATCTGAAATCTACAAATGGCACCTAAGATCCAAGATCCCATTATTGTTAAGAATGTTGAAAAAACCTCATGAAAATACTCTTTAACTCCCAAAGTTGCATCTGAACTGGATGACAAAACCACATTTTAGCTCATCCTAGATAGAGTGTTATTAGTCGAGGATGTGAGATTCTTCACCAAATGTCAAGTTGAAGAACTCAGTCACGTTGAAATCAAAGACACATATGATGAATTGTGCACCGATGGTAAATTGGATAGAAAGTATGAGCACATTAAGATCAAGGGATTAACTGAAGCCCTAACCTATCCCCATGTGTTCAAACCCCAGTGGGTCAAGTTTGTTCTGAGTAGAGTTCATGATGACTTCAAGTGGCTAGAAGAGCAATTGTTTAAGATTACCAAGGAAACCATTCATTTGATTACCGGTTACCCTATTTATGATCATGCCCAAGCTCAAAAAATGATATCACAGAAGGAATTGATCAGTTTAACTGAAGTAGAATCAGATTGCAGAGGACTGAAATTGAACAATGTCACTGATGCAAAACTAAAATTTTCCATTAGAGTAATAGGTTACTGTTTCTTCCAATCGGCAAGGGAAAACAGTGTACCCTATGCAGCAGTAGACTTAGCATACAAAATTGTGAAGAAAGGCATGAAAATTGATCTATGTGAGTTGTTGCTGAAAAACTTGTTTGAGAATCTGAATGCCATCAGGAAGCTAAAGAAGAACAACTCGGCTAATACACTAAAGTTTGGATCACTACTTGTATGCATGTTTTTCTATTTCAAAAAATCCTTTCCATCAATCGGTAAAGTTGTTTGGGAACTACACCGACCAATCACCCATCAGATCAATGACTTCATCAAGAAGCTACGTGATAATTTTAATGATATTATGGATCATTACTTCAGTAAGTTTCAAGAGAAAATGCATAATAGGTACCAGATTCCACCCAAGATAGTGAAGAAATACAAAGATGACATATGTTTTGAAGTAGACACTGATTATTGTTACGTGAATGCTATGGAACCAAGAACTCAATATTTGCCACCTATGGGTTACGAGATTGATTTTGACATCACACAACAACAAATAGATGCATTTCTTACATTACCAAGGCATGCTACCGAGCTCAGGTATGGAACCTATGAAGAATTGAAAGAAAAAGTAAAAATGAGCATTATAGTACCCAAAGCTACAAGAAAGGAAACAAAGATGATAAAGGCATTATCGGAGAAATTCAGAGAAGATTCTTACTCCACACCCGTCAAAGGCACTATAGCCATTACCGAAGAGGAATCTGAAGCCCAAGAGGTAGCTATAACACTAAGCACCGAATTACCTAAGGGAAAAGTGTTGAAAAGAAAGAAACAGGATACATCAAATGCCTCACCGACTCCTCTAGCAAAGCGACCTAACACAAGAGCATCTACAACTTCACCAAGTAAGAAAACAAAGAGTGTTATTATTCCCAAGGTAACAAAAACTTACAAGAAATCTACTCAGAGACTCATTTTGGCAAAAGAGTCTAGTGATACCGAATTTGAGGATGCAAGCAAATTTCAGATTATCAAAAGCAAGAAGGTAAATGTACATAGTGATGAAAATTTTTGTACTAAACTGAAGGAATATGATGGATTTGGAGGATCGAGATATGTTAAATATGAATCCAGAAATGATGATGAAAAGAGACAAATTGAAGAAGCTGTCATCTGCACACTTTTGAAATTCTGATCGGTCCCATTAGAAGTCTCTAATTCTCTTCCAAAAGAATTATATGCACATATTGATAACAGGTGGCAATATCCCCTAGACTCGGAGAAATAGATCAGAGAAAGAAGTCTGGTACATCTCTTTCCTGACATGTCGATAGTTGAAATAAAAGAACATCTGACAAACTACCACACAAAGTTCCTCATCAAACAAAAAGCCTTGAAACTGATGAATGGTTTGTATATTGAAGTGGAAAATGAGACAAAAGAAAAGTGGTAGAAAATCTTTAGAAATGAGGATGTCAGTGAACAAGCTGAAGTTGAAATAGTTGATGTCACTAAGCAAGATCCTGATGTTACTGAGCAAGACCCTGCTAACACCATTCAAATAGATGAAGATATCATGGATACAGAGGCACCGTAACAGGAAATGATAGAAGGCAATGCATATGCAAAACTTGTATCCAGTGAATCAGTCTTGGAACAAGTTCAGCCTTATCCACTGGTCAATCAACTTGTCTCAACCGAAGCCCCTTAGGATATGGATCAAGGCACCGAAGGTCACAAGTCTACAGCAGGAGAAGGTACTACTCAAGAACAGACCTCTCAAGCACCTTCTAGCACTGATAATGTTGCAACCGAGACACCAAGTACCGAGACACCAAAGGACACTACAGAGGCTAAAGAAACCGACCAAAGTGTTGCCTCTACCAAGCAACCTACCGGGGTCATCAAGCCTCACAAGCCATTGTCTTAGTTCAATTGGTGAAAGGAAAAGAAAAGAAGATGAAAAAGCATAGTTTCAAAGTAGATTTGTCAAAACCAATAGTGTTGCCCAATGTAGACATCTCAAAATTAAAAGGGCAAGCACTCGTTGATTTCAGTGAACTATGCAAAGCAAAGGCTAAACAAGAGAAGCAAATGGCCATACAAAAGAAAAATAAAGTACTTCAGAAGGTGAAAGAACTCTTAATAGATATGCTACTTGAAGGTACAATAACCAAAGATGCAGCCATCCAGATTCAACTAGATGAACTCCTAACCAAGATAGAGACATCTAGAGTAGATGCATCTGAATATTTGAGCAAGCTAAAAGACAAAGAGCTCACTACAAAAATGATAGAAGAGGTACAGAAAGCTATAGCTATTGGCAAAGTTAAACTTGTCAAATTTATTGCTGAGTTGTCCCCTCAACTCAAGCACATTCTTTATTTATTTCAGAAACTCTATACATTTCCTTTATTCATTAAAGACATCAAAAATAAAACAGAAGCAATTGAGAAAGAGATCACCGATCTCTCAAATAAGTTGACTACATAGCCCAATTCAGTTCAGAATTTCTATACAAAGTTACAATAGCTCATGGCTCAACAATTGGACCTAAGAAATGAAGAACACAAGATCAGGATGGACATAATGATACTTCAGACATTATTCCTTCCTCATCTTTCATCTATCCAAGAACAGATCAACCGAGCCACATACTTATCTACTACACAAGAGGGAAGCACTTTAGATGGCTTAATATCATTATGGGCTGATATTCAAGCGTATAACTCTTTAATGGACAGTGTAAAGGATGCCCTCTCTGTCACTCTCACCGAAGCACGGACAAAGAACAAATCCATTTTTGACCAGTTGCCACCACCGAATGGTAACTAAATTTTGATGATTTTCAAAAAGGGGGAGTGATATAGTATTAAAAGCATCAAAGTATAGTATCAAACAAAAGGAGTGTGGTATACATGGGGAGTATGCTGAGTAGAGTAAGCAGAGTATCCAAGAGCAGTGAACCGAGTAGTGAATAGAATAGTAAGCAAAGAACAAGAGCAGCACACTAATCATTGATCACCAAGCATACAAAATCAGAGTTTTGTACAGTATATTGATAAGGGGAGTATATCTGAATATACTATTTCATTGACTAATGTATATACTGTCAGTTTAGTCAAATTTTGCAAGTATATAGATTTTTGAGTTATAACTTTGAAAGTAGTTTTTGTCAAACATCTCAACTAATGTCAAAAGGGGAGATTGTTACTACTTATCAAGTTGCCATTAGATTTATGTTCAAAGTTATTCTATATACTCTAGTCAGTTATCTCTACCAAAATATTCAGTCGATATGCACAGTCCAGTCGGTTATAGAAGAAAGTATTCACATAGACCAATATGCACCGAGTTGTCTACCGAGTATCATTCCATGTCTACCAAGCAGCAAAGATGATACACCGAGTTGATATACACCGAGTGAAATGTGTTACCAAATTGATTGAACCTGGACATACATATGGAAATGTGTTACAAGATCAAGGAACATAGAACCGTTATCACATTGGAAATTGCACTTAAAGATTGTGTATGATTTTGAGGTCATCTAACCAATGAAATATTTTGCATGGTTATTCATTCGATAAAACATGTTTGTAAGATCGAAGCAATGAATGGATCACCGACATAAGAGATCTATTTATATAGCATGGATTGAGATCAAAAAATACATGTAACATGATAGAAAGGAAGATATAGAAATATATGAAGCAAGACATGTGAAAGCACTAAGTGTTATGACTGTTACAGAGACACAGAGGTCACCGAGAAGGATTTCAGAGAATAGTCAAAGAACAAAGTAAACAGAAAGGTTTACCGAGTTACTATATGGGTTATCGAGGTATGCTATAAGCAAGGTAATCTTATTTTGAGCACATAGAATCTGCTATAATATTCCACATGTAAAGTTGCAGATAGTTGTAAAGATTTTATTGAAAATTTTGAAGTTGTAAGAGAAACCTTTAACAGGGTAAAAGACTCTAATCAAGTCTATAAATTGTAAAGCCTCTAACCAGGTGCAGCATTTAGATTAAGTGTTGTAAAATCCTTTAGCAAGGTAGATCTAATAGATCTTGATACTCCTAACAGGGTAAGCTATCAGAAATAGTTAAACATGTAGCTCTAACCGAGTAACCTTTATTATTGCAGTAGTGAAGTTGTGGGTGCCATCCCCACCATAGTTTTTCTCTCTAACCAAGAGTTTCTGTGTAACCAAAATATATGTGTTATGGAGTGAATCATGTATGATTGTTATTTATTTGTTTTAACTTTATGTTATGTTACAACAGTTTTTGGTTTATGCATAATAGTAAAGATATTGTTAAGAAAAGGATTTGAAGTATTGATTCACCCCTCCCCTCTCAGTACATTAGCTTTCGATATTGGGCCTAACAGTAACTCATGATGCTTGTGGATGTTTCTACATCGTTATCTATCCATGTTGATGGTCCACATTGATCGTTATGCATGTTATTGATGATTTTCCTTATTCGATGGTGTTCATGTTCTCGGCTGAACGAATGATTGTAGCGTGTTGCGAATGTTCGAGGCATAACTCTTGGAAGTGTTTCTTGTTTAAGGTATTGATTTAGGTCCATACTATGTCTAAACTGACATTTTTTTGGTCCACATGTAATGTTGTAGCATGTATGGTTATATCTTTATAATTTGTGATGTGTGTTGAGCCGACCTTGAAAGATAGGTTGATGATATGTATAAATAAATGTAATACCCATGTGATAAAGGTGTCTACATTTACAAATAATGTATTAATCATTTGGTAGCATAGAAGAAGTGCGAGGAAGTGTGAAGAAGTGAAAAATAGAAGAGTATGTGGTATGTTCATAACCAGAACTGTAACTAGGCATGAGAAGATGTTATTTTATCAGTTCATGATCTTCTAAATGTAATTTGAATCTATTTGTAACGTAGTGAGACTTCTAAGGCTTGTAGCCCTTTGTTGTTTTTGAGCAGTGAGCTCTAGGCAGTATGCCTAAATGCATGTGCATTCCCATTATAATATCTATATACTTCTAATAGGGTATATTTCTATTGTGGGTTTCAGCCCCACCATGGTTTTTCCCTTAACCATTTTCCATGTCAAAATCTTGGTGTTATGCATGTTATTGATGTGGTGTTGATTGATGATTTCATTGTTAATTCTCTTATCTGAAATTGTGGTTGAGTTAAGTAAATTTTTTGAGCAAACTGATTCACCACCCCCCCCTCGCTTGTCGCCTCTCAGTTTGTTGCCTTGTTACCAATAGAGATGCTTCTCTTGTTAACCTAGGAGGGCTCACCATTGATGAAGCAACTATGGCTATTTCCTGTATGAAAAATGATAAGATTATAATTTATCTAAAGTTCACATGTACATGTGCATATAATCATCAAATCAAGAATATAAAGTAGAAATACATACGTCTTCCCTCTCTTGATCCTCTGGCATATCAGGTGCATTCACCAATTCTACAAAGCCCAATTGTAGTTGTATATAAAAGAGACAAAAAGGACTAATCATTCTACAAGTTCCAATTAAGACAATTTCAATCTTTTTAAATAATTGTGTCAATTAAAAATGTGTTCAATTACCTTTTGACGTTTAGGTGTCCTCGAGGATTTATTTCACCCAGGAGGTGTCCTAGACACACGTGGCGTACCCTAAAAGAAACAAAATCAACACAAGAGATATTAGTAGATAATATGAAATATAATTTAACAAATCTAAATTTTAATGACTTGCATATTCAAAAAAAATACATAAATAAGAGGTGTGCAAAATATGATACCACATAGCTTTCTAGGCCAAAATCAATGGCTGAAAGCATGACATTATCAATATGGAACATTCGATCCCCTGAAAATGCCTATAAAATGCAAAATAAATATACATTAAAGAGAGTTAGTATATCTTATACAAAATATTTTGAATTCAAGGTACTATTCTATTTTAACATGTTACAAAATTTTTACCCCAGGCCTCAAAGTTGCAGCTGCAACAACATTGGGAGGAATATGAGATGGTGTATTAACACTAGTTGTTGCATCCCGAAATGCATATTGTTTGTATCAATTTAAATTGATCTATAAATGAAAATCTATTTACATTTATAAGTTTTAAGTAATTGATAAATAAAATGTTATCAATTAAAATCAACACACCTGTGTCTATGTCTGACCACCAAACACCATATCCATCAAATATCCTTTGCAATGCTAGCCTAAAATCTACCCCTGCAACATGTACATAGTTGGTATGTGGAACCATCTACACTAGTCTTGATATATATCCCAGAGCATATACCTAAACAACTAGGACACACATGTTGAATGGGCTCACTAGGACTAGATGCTTCAACTCTTGCATCATCGTTTGGGCCAAGAGGGTGTGATAACTATATGCCATGTTGAATGGTGACATCAATCAATGTAGTGGCCACTTGAAGAGTTTGTACCTCCATAGACTCTTTCAAGGCTACTAGGACTGTGACATGGACCATAGGTTTGCTGCTAGAGGGATGCGATTTTGAGGGTTTAGTACCCTCCGGGCTCTAGGTCTATCTTGGGCAGAGCCACCACCTCTACCCTGGAACTCTCTCATATCAAAATAGTTTGGCCTCTAATTGAGGATAAACTCACAATATGGTTTCTTTAAAAAATATAATGGAACCTTAAAATTATTACAGGGTGGTTGGTCAAAGACCATCCACCACCTATTCCAACGAGCATTTTTCATCCCCAAATGGTTACTAGTGTATACGAAACCTCTTTGAATTAAGAGGTAATGTCTCAGTGGTTTTGGGTCATTATAGGACAACCCACTAGCATAAAAGCATGACATCAACCCCTATAGCTTCCCCATTTTGTAATTTGTTTGGAAACTTCATTGGCACTACTAGCCATTGATTCTAGGCCTGTGGCAAGGGATGCATGATTCTCATGCTCAGATACCTTCAATCTATTCACCAATATAGTTATTTTGGTAGTTTTTTGTGTCAATTGATTTATCAAATCCTCCAATGTATCTTATGAATGGTTGTTTGGAGGAGATGGACGGTTTGTATCTTGAGGGTCTATTTGTGGGTTCTCGTATGGGTTTTGATACAGGAGCACCTTGCAAAATTTGAAGACAATTTGAGTAATGAAGGCTCTTGGAGGTGTTTATAGGTTCCTTGAATTTTTTTTCAATTGTAATAAGGTCTTTCAAGACCATTCATTTTGTTTTGATTAGCCATGTATGGCCTTGATGCCATTTTGTAGTGTGAACTTCTTAGGACCTATTTGGTCGACCATGGTCAAATGACATCCAAAATGCCTAAATAAGGAAAGCATTGTATTTTGTCTCATATGTGGCCTATTTATAAGGTTTATGATGTGTCCTAATAGGTTACATAGACAAATGTCATAGATTGTCAAGTTTTGTGCAAAGTTGTCAAGTTTGGATGACAACTTTTGTTGTCAACTTGTAACTAATCTCCCTCTAACAGATACCTAATTAAAATTTCAATTGGATTTGGTTGAGGAGGTTTTAGAGACATTTCTTAAGGCCTTGGAGGTTGAGAGGAAATGATTGATGAAGCTTTGGAAGTAAGATAATGATCAAATTCAATAAACACTAAAAACATTACACAAATTCGTTGTAACAGTACCTTGTACAGTCATTGTACGGACTCCATGTGAAGGCTAAATCATTGATTTGAATAGCCCTCTATTTTCTTGTTCATTTGGCTTTTATTTGGCAAGGAAAGACTAAGAAATAAGCAAGATATTTGCATTTTTGTGAAGGTGGTCTGAAAACCTTTCAAAACTAGGGTTTTCGAGGAAATGCTTTCTTAACCCCACATTCCTCAAATAAAATTGGCTCAAATTCAAAGGAATGGTAGGGGAGACAATTTATTTTAAGATTTCCAATTTTTTTGAGCAGGTCGTTGAACTAGTGAATTTTGGGATCAAGCCCTAGGCTAGGCATCCTCATGTGACTAGGCGGTTTTGATTGTTAAAAATTATGCAAAGGTAGAACCAAGAGTGGTGGACCCTATATAATAATGGATTTGGTGTTTTTCAATGTGTGAAGACCTTTCCCATTCATTTTTGTCATTGGATGAAGTCTTTGGTGTGTGGTTTCTTTGTAAAAGTGACCTAAAAGCCCCATTAGGCCTCCTGTAGCAGCAACGTTTGACCCAGTCAATGCAAGAGTTGGGGTCTGAGTTTTGGAAGTGTTTTGTGTCACCAAAGGAGGCATCTAAAATTTTCAAGAGTCTGGGGTGTCATTAGGATAATTTCAAAGTTTTTCCTTGTTGGCATTTTTAGTTTGTTGGCATTTTGCATATAGATTGCATTAATGATATGTTGTCATTGATGTCAGTTGAACCGGTTATGGTATTTATGTTATTGCTGATATTGTTGTTTTTTATATTGGCTAGTAACCAGTAGGAAGAGCTTTGTGGAAGATGTTGTAAACCGGTATGTTAAGTTTGTGAGTTGAACTGGTAAACTGGTGAAAAGGGTTAAACCTTTCTATGCAATATAACTGGTAAACCCTACTTGTTGTTTTTGTTCAACCCTAACCGATCAAGTTTGTTGGTTTATTATTTGATGAGTGGTAATGATGGAGACACGTGTGATCATTGTAGGAGGATAAGTTCATATTGTTTTGGTGCATTTGTATGATGTCTTGGGAAGGAGCAAAGTAGATTGCATCTAATGCATAGCGCATGATGAGTTACAAAGTCCGATGAAGCAATGATCATGGAGCGGTTGGAATTTTCTTGAAGAATGTGAAGAGATTGTTATGATTTATAATGATCAAGATTGTACTGACTTGTTTGTAATATCGATAATAAGAATTAGGTTTTTGTTGTGTTACCAACCTAATTGATTTGTATTTAAGGTCGATGAAGTTATTTGTAAAAGTAGTTGGCAAGATTGGCATAAACCTATTCAGTGTGTAGTTGCCTAACCGGTGAATGGATTTGCACTTTGAGTAAAGGTGGATTGAATCTTAAAAGGATTTGATCAAGCAAATGTAGTCCTATTCAGTCAAATCAAGAAAACCTGTTGTTTTATAACATTTACAGCAGAATTGAAATCCGTTATCCGAGTAAGCTCTAACAAGCTTAGTTACTTATTAAATCCTCTAACAAGGTGGTCCATTTATTTGGATTCTTAAATCCTCCAGCGAGGTTACTCCTAAGGGTATTGTGCTTTTCATCAAGGCATATTTGTAAATCCCTTAACTAGGTGATTCCTAACCAGAATTAGTTCTTAACAAGACTTATTGTAAAGATTTAATAGGCTTGGCTCCTAACAGGGCGAACTTTAGAAGAGTTCATAGAGCTATCCTTGTGAGTCTCATCTAACCGTGGTTTTTACCTATTTTGGTTTTCCACATATAAACATTTGTGTCAAGTGGTGAATGTTTTTGTGGTTATGACCTTATTTGTTGATTTGATTAACTTCTGATAAGGCATGATAACTAGAAGCATTGAGAGATGAATATGTTGAGATATGATTAAGCATTGTTGATGTTTACAAAGATTGAAGTTGTTTACTGTTAAGTTGTCATAATAGTTAAACCGGTTGATGTCAAGTATTCTTATGAATGTTTATCTTGACTATGATAAGTTTACTTTGTGTGGTTGAATTTGAGTTTGGGAACTTTGTATCAGTTTTTTAGTATACTAATTCACCCCCCCCCCCTCTCAGTATTCTATCAAATACTTATTCTTTCATCATACCATCAATTGGTATCAGAGAATCTCAGGTACTCTTTAATATAAAAGCCTAACAACTTGAGGAAAAGATCTTGTAGATCATAATGAAGAAAGAAGGTCTGAAGTTTAACAAAGATAACTATAGAATATGGTGCGACAGAATGAAGATTTACATTAGGAGTCTCGGTAGTCAATATTGGGATCATATAGAAACTAAGTATATTACACCTACTGGAACCCTAACTAATGATCAAAAGAAAGAACAACAAAAAAATCATCAAGCATTAGAGGCTATTATCAGTTCCTTGTCTGATGTTGAATATGTAGATGTTCATGGTCTTGAAACTAAATATGAAGTATGGAAAAAGCTTGAAGATATTTATAGCAATGATGAACATGTTAAGATTGCTAAAGAGGAGAGTCTAAGAGGAAATTTTCATGACATGAGAATGTCTGAAGGTGAGAATATCCAGCAGTATGGTCAAAGGATAAAAGAGATAGTTGGTGAAATAAAGAGTGCAAGAGGGAAAGTGGAAGATGCCACAATGATCAGTAAGGTACTAAGAACACTGCTACCGATCTATGTTATCTGAGTTGGAGCTATTCAGGAGCTGAAGTCCATTGACAAAACTAGGGTATCTCTTGATGATAGTGTATAGAAATCAGAATCTGCATTCAGAGCTTTTATCTCTAACCCATCTGTGAGAAAAAGTAGAGATACTAGTCATGGTTATGAATCTAGATCTAGCAAAGATGTTGATGATGAAGACATCTTAGTGGAACTTGAAGAATTGCTGGCAAAACGACTGCCTAGAGGCATTGGTGAATATAGAGGTAAGTTACCTTTAAGATGTTTTGAATGCAACAAGATTGGTCATATAGCAGTTAATTGCCCTAATGGTGAAAATGAATACAAGAGAGACAAATTTAATAAGTATAAGGGTAAAGACAAGAGAGATTTTCTTGTAGCTATTGATAGTGGTATTGCTAATGAAGAATCTAATGATGATGCTAGTGAAGATATTGTGTTTGTATCTATTAAGGAAGAAATGTCAGATCAGAAGGCACTAGTATCCAGGATGGATAACTCTGATGATTGGATCATTGATAGTGGTTGTTCACATCACATGACCGGTGATCGAAGAAAATTTCTTTCCCTGAAGAAATTTGATGGTGGTGTTGTTAGATTTGGAAATGACTCACCCTGTATGGTTAAAGGTAAAGGAGTTATTTCTCTTAATGGGAAGAGCAATGTTGACGATGTCTATTGGGTTGAAGGTCTAAAGTACAATCTTTTGAGTGTGGCACAACTTAATGACAGAGGATACCCACTAGAGTTTAGAAATGGTATGTGCAAAATATTTGACAACAAAGGTGAATTGATTGCAACTGGGAAACAGACTAGAGGTAATCTATTTCATCTTAATCCTAAAGTTAGCAACTGTTTGATTGCAAAGATAGATGATAGCTAGCTTTCGCATAGGAGATTTTGTCATATAAATTTTGACAATATTGTTAAGGTAAGTCTAAGACAGTAAGAGGTCTACCTCAGCTAGGAAAACTGGTTAATGCTCTTTGTAAAGAATGTCAGTTAGGAAAGATGACTTCTTCAACTTTCAAGAGCAAGTCCTTCTCAGTGGAGAACTTGTTAGATTTGGTTCATACAGATCTATGTGGACCAATAAGAACAGGAAGAATTCAAGGTGACTAATATTTTATGATCTTCATTGATGATTGTTCAAGGATGATGTGGGTCACATTCTTGAAGGATAAGAATGAAGCTTTTGGTAAATTCAAGGCATTCAGGGCCTTAGCTGAGAAAGAGAGTGGCAAAAAGATAAAATGTCTAAGAACATATCAAGGCAGTGAATTTACTTCTGAGGAATTCACTAAGTATTGTGATGAGAATGGTATCAAGTGACAACTTTTTGCACCAAGGACACCACAAAAGAATGGTATAGCAGAGAGAAACAATCGGTTAGTGGTTGAAGCTGCTAGGATAATGTTGATACAAGGAGGTGTAGCGAAAATATTTTAGAAAGAAGCTGTAAGTAGAGCTGTCTACACAATGAACCGCGTTTTGGTGAAAAGAGGTAAGGACAAGACCCCTTATGAATATTGGTATGGGAGATCACCTGATGTTAGCTATTTTAAGATATTTGGAAGCAAATATTTTATTAAAAGAGGTGATTACATAAGAAATTTTGAAGCTAAGAGTGATGAAGGAATATTTCTTGGCTATTCCACCAAGAGTAAGGCCTATAAATGCTTCAACAACCAGATAGAGAGAATTGTTGAGAGTGTTGATGTTCGTGTAGATGAATGTCCTGAAGTCTCAGAAGGAACCAGTTCAGATAAAAAGGATGAAGACCCTTGCATTTTACTTTTGGAACTTGAAACTATTAAATTAGAAACCGATAAAGCAAATATTGACGTACTTGTTCAACCGGAACAAATAAATTCAGAAGAAGATGACAATGAAGAAGTTGAACCTAAAGAGAATGATCATGTTATTCCTAGGTATGTGAGACTGAATCACAATCCTAAATAGATTATTGGGGATAAGGATGTTGGTGTACTAACTAGAATGAGAATAAGAGAGAACTCTTGCATGATCTCCACCTTTGAACCTAGAAGTTCTAAGGAGGCATTTGGTGATGATCATTGGGTTAAAGCTATGGAGGAGGAATTGGATCAAATTGAGAAGAACAACACTTGGACCCTGGTACCCCCGACTAGTAAACAAGAATGTTATAGGTACTAAATGGGTGTTTAGAAACAAGTTAAATAAAGATAGTGTTGTAGTTCGCAACAAGGAAAGATTAGTCTACAAATGTTATGCACAAGAAGAAGGAGAAGATTATGGAGAAACTTTTGCACCACTAGCAAGACTGGAAGGTGTCAAAACTTTACTTGCATTTGCAGCTCATAAGAAGTTCAATGTATACTAGATGGATGTTAAGTCTGCATTTTTTAATGGGATATTGGAAGAAAAAGTTTATATAGAGAAGCCTAATGGTTATGCATTGACAGATAAGGAAGACATGGTATGCAGTTTGCACAAAGATTTGTATGGATTAAAGCAGGCACCCAGAGCATGGTATGAATGACTTCATACACATTTGATGAAGATAGGCTTTGCTAGAACCAATGACGACAGCAACATTTATCTCAAGTTTGAAGGAGATGAAATACTAGTCAGTGAAGTATTTGTTGATGGCATTATATTTGGAGGTAATGATGACATGAGTAATAGTTTTGGAGATGAAATGAAGAATGAGTTTGAGATGTCATTAGTAGGGGAAATAAAAAATTTGATAGGCTTGCAGATACAGCAAATTAAGAATGGTATTTTCATTACTCAATCTAGGTATGTGAAAGAGGTTTTGAAGACTTTTGGTATGAGTGACTGTAAACCAGTTGGAACCCCAATGGTTAAAGGTTGTAAGTTGTCAAAGGAAGATGCATCTAAGTATATAGATGAAAAGGAATACAGGTCAATGATTGGCAAATTACACTATGTTGTTCATAGTCGACCAGATATTACCCATGCAGTTAGTATAGTTGCTAGATTTCAAAATAATCGAAAGGAAGCACATCTGATGGCAACTAAAAGAATTTTTAGATATCTAAAAGGTACTATTGACTATGGGTTATGGTATCCATATGGTGTAAATTTTGATTTGAAGTCATACATAGATGTTGATTGGGCAGGAAATATTGATGACTGTAAGAGTACTACCCGTGGAGCATTCTTTCTAGGAGGAAGGCTAGTTTCATGGAGTAGTAAAAATCAGAGTTGTACTTCACAATCTACTGTTGAAGCTGAGTGTGTAGCAGCTTACATTAATTGCACACAAGCTATTTAGATGAGGCACATTTTGGAAGGTTTTAAGATAAAAATCTTAGAACCTATAAAGATTTTGTGTGATAATACAAGTGCAATAAACATCTCTAAAAATTTTGTTTTGCATGCAAGGACTAAGCACATTGAATTGAAATATCACTTCTTGAGGGAAAAAGTTCAATGTAAAGATGTTATCTTGGAGCATGTTTCTACCAAGGAGCAACTTGCAGATATCTTTACCAAACCTCTACCTAAGACCACTTTTGAGAATCTTAGAAGTCAATTGGGGGTTGTCCCTCTTCATGAAGTTAGTTGAGCATGATGTTGATTACATTGGTCCTTAAATTACTTGTAGAATCTTACATGGATTGATGAAGAAGTGGATATATTCCATAGGGGGCATCAAGTTGTAGTATGTTGTTGATGCACAGTGAGAGAAGAATTACATGTTTTTACTTTCACTTTGGCATTGTTGTCAAAGGGGGAGAAGAATTATGTGATTGAGGAGAAGAATTATGTGTCTAATTATTGAAACCAGTGGTAGGCTGAAGACAGACAAAGCAAGGTGAATACTTGGTAATGTAAACCAGGATTCCTATTCACCAATCTCAGCAACAATCAGAGGCGTTGATATTTGTATTGCCATCAATACCAAAGGGGGAGATTTTGGCATTTTTAGTTTATTGGCATTTTTCATATAGATTGTATTAATGATATGTTGTCATTGATGTCAATTGAACCAGTAATGGTATTTATGTTATTGTTGATATTGTTGTTTTTGATATTGGCTAGTAACCAGTAGGAAGAGCTTTGTGGAAGATGTTGTAAATCGGTATGTTAAGTTTGTGAGTTGAACCAATAAATCGGTGAAAAGGGTTAAACCTTTATATGAAATATAACTAGTAAACCCTACCGGTTCTTTTTGTTAATCCCTAACCGATTAGGTTTGTTGGTTTATTATCTGATGAGTGGTAATGATGGAGACACATGTGATCATTGTATGAGGATAAGTTCAGATTAATTTGGCACATTTGTTTGATGTCTTGGGAAGGAGAAAAGTGGATTGCATCTAATGCATAGCACGTGATGAGTTACAAAGTTCGATGAAGCAGTGATCATGGGGCAGTTGGAATTTTATTGAAGAATGTGAATAGATTGTTATGATTTCTAATGGTCAATATTGTACCAACTTGTTTGTAAACTCGATGATGAGAATTAGGTTTTTGTTGTGTTACCGACCTAATTGAATTGTATTTAAGGTCAATGAAATTGTTTATAAAAGTAGTTGGTGAGATTGGCAGAAACTTGTTGAGTGTGTAGTTCCCTAACTAGTGAATGGATCTGCACTTTGAGTAAAGGCAGACTGAAGCTTAAAAGGATATGATCAAGCAAATGTAGTGTTATTCAGATAGATCAAGAAAACCTGTTGTTTTCTAACAATTAAAGCAGAAGTGAAATCCCTTAACCAGGTAAGCTCTAACAAGCTTGGTTACTTATTAAATCCTCTAACAAGGTAGTCCATTAGCTTGGATTCTTAAATCTTCCAGTGAGGTTACTCCTAACAAGGTATTGTGCTTTTCATCAAGGCATATTTGTAAATCCCTTAACTGGGTGATTCCTAACTAGAATTAGTTCTTAACAGGACTTATTGTAAAGCTTTAACAGGCTTGGCTCCTAATAGGGTGAACTTCAGAAGAGTTCAGATAGCTATCCTTGTGAGTCTCATCTCACCATGGTTTTTACCTATTTTGGTTTTCCACATATAAACATTTGTGTCAAGTGGTGAATGTTTTGTGGTTATGATCTTATTTGTTGATTTGATTAACTTTTGATAAGGCATGATAACTAGAAGCATTGAGAGATGAATATGTTGAGATATGATTAATCATTGTTGATGTTTACAAAGATTGAAGTTATTTCTTGTTAAGTTGTCATAACAGTCAAACCGGTTGATGTCAAGTATCCTTATGAATATTGATCTTGACTGTGATAAGTTTACTTTGTGTGGTTGAATTTGAGTTTGGGAACTTTGTATCAGTTTTTTTAGTATGCTATTTTACCCCCCCGCCCCCCCTCTCAGTATTCTATCGGATACTTATTCTTTCGTCATACCATCAATCATTAGGATAATTTCAAAGTTTTTCCCTTAAAGGCTCAAACTAGGGCTACTAGGAATAGGTGTCTTGTAGAGGGCAAGTCTCCTTGATTTAACTTGTTCAACAAAGGGGTGTTGTCTTGGTTGTAGTCAATGTCTCTAGGGTTGGACAAGAGGTTCTATAGGGTCCATACCTTCTCTTCAACGGTGGGTGAGTTATAATCCAAGTTGGTCATAGGTGACTAGAGGAGAGTTGGTGTCAAGGAGAGACTTGATGTGAGAAGTTGTATCTCAATGAGTTGTTTGGGGATCAAAAGGGCCCCCATTGAACAAAGGGAAGTGTCGAGGTGTACTTTCATATTGTTCTCTAGATTGTCCAAGAATCTATGAATGTTGAGACCTTAATTGAGGGTCTTGTAGAGTAAGTTTGTGTGCGAAGCCTTTGTTCCTTAAGGCTTTGCATCATATTGGTATCAGAGAAAGTCTAATCATTGGGAGGAAAAATTTTGGTGTATGTCAGTAGAAGAGAGCCAAGAAGAGTCTAGCATAATTCCTCCAAAGGAGATGTCCGCAAAGGTGGCTAATAAATTTCAAGAGATGGAAGAAATGATCAAGATCAGGGTCAAGGAGGCACTCAAGGCTGAATTAAAGGCAATGAAGAAAGGAAAAGGGCTAAGTGAGGAGATTGATGAAGAATGGGAGCAAGAGGATGAAGAAGAACCCCAAAGGTAGGATCCAGAGATACCTACTAATAAAAGACCATTCATTGAAGCCCTAAAGTAAATAGGCAAAGACTCTTCAAAAGCCAAGATGGAGATTCCTACCTATAGTGGGAAGATGAAGGTTGAAGAACTTGTAGATTGGATAGATGCCTTGAATAATTATTTTTAGTACAAGGAAGTGGCTGAGGAGAAGAAAGTGAAGTTTGAAAAGACCAAACTAAAGGGTGCTTCTTTAACCTAGTGGAACTATACTCAAGGTGAAAGGGAAAAAATGGGCAAGAGTATGAATCATTCTTGGGATAGGATGGTGTCCAAACTCAAGGCCCAATTCATGCCTATTGATTATCAAGTGTAGTTGTATAGGAGAATGAAAAATTTGAAGTAGAAGAACTTGGATGTGGCTTCCTACACAGAGGAACTCCACAAATTGAGTTTGAGATTAGGGCACTGTGAAGATGAAAAGGAGAAGGTTGCTAGGTACTTGAATGGACTCAAGTTCAACATTCAAGATGAGATGAGTCTGATGACTCCTAAAATAGTAGATGAATTATTTCAAATGGATTTGAGGGTGGAGGATAATTTGAGAAGAAAATGTGAACAACACGATAGGGGAAGAGGAGGTAAGAAATTTAGAGGAAAAGGAAATTTTGGGCGAAGAGGACAAACTCAAAAATCCCAAGGTGAGTCTAGCCAACAAGAACAAAGTGGAGACTCTAGTTCAAGAGGAGTCTTTAGAGGAAGGAGACCCAATGGATGGGGTAGATTTGGAGGACTAGGAAGAGGTCCTAATGTCTTTATAGGGAGATTCTTTAATTGCAACCAAGTAGGGCACACTACAAGCAAGTGTATTGAGAAATCCTCAAACTCTCATGGAAGAGAGGGAAGGAACTAGTTGATTCAAGAAGAAGATTGCCAAAGTGTCAATTCCCCAATTAGAAGTGCAGCACCAACCCATGATGGAGAAAGATTGATGATGAGGAGAACCATGTTGAAGGTGCCTCAATTGAAAGAACCCCCTCAGAGGAAGACATTATTCAGTGTTAAATTCTGTGAGAAGCAAGAATTGAGCCAGGATCTGATGTCAGTCATAGATCACATGCAACTCCAAGCAACGGATGATCGAAGATCAAAATAGCTGAATGAAGATAAATCTGATATGAGAGAAAAATAGAGATAAAGAAGAGAATTTAGAGAAGACTCTCACCGAGCTATCACTTCCCTTGTGAAGGTGAGAGTATATTGCTTATTATATAGAAGAATAATAGCATATACAACCAAGAGGTGCATTAACTCCCACCTCCATAAAAAGTGGGAGGTTTTACCTACTACCCCATAAAAGGTGGGAGGTTTTTACCTACTTGGTAAATGCCAAAACATGTGGCATAACCTCCTTACATGAAAACAAAAAAGGAGTTATAAGAGGTGGCACATAAGGCCAAAAGAGGGTGAGAAACCCAACTACCCCATAACCCACTTAGGAAATGACAAAATAGTGGTTATGAGAGGTGGCACAACAAGCCAAAAGAGGGTGTGTAACTCAACTACCCATGTGAGGTGGAGAGTTACACATGTAGCTAATGTATTTTGCCACATGTCCTCATATTAACCACACCTAATAACCTAAGCAAGCTTAATAATATATGTGTAGGAAAAATAAATACCCCCTAACATAAGGAAAATAAAAAACCTACACTAACACCCCCCCTTAAGTGTAGCTTAGGTGGGTAAAAAGATGAGTCCTGGCAAATGAGGCCATGTTAGGTACCCATGTACATAAATATCCCCCCCAAAAGAAGAATCCCCCCATAAGAGGAATAGACCCCCCCTAAATAGAGAGAGAAAGAATGAAGGACTAAGAAGCCCCTCCTGAAGTAGACACCTTTTGCATCCCAAGCAAGGATCGCAAATGAAGGAACTTGCTTTCAGTGAAAGGTTTGGTGAAGATGTCCACAGTTTGCTCCGATGTAGAACAATACTTAAGATTAATGATGCCTTCCTGAATGAGCTCCCGAATATAGTGCATATGTATCTCAATGTGTTTCGTCCTCTGATGATGAACTAGATTTCTTGAGATCTGTATAACACTCTGATTATCACAAAAGATGAAGGTAGGATTTCTAACTGGAATACCAAGCTCAGTAAGAATATTTTGAAGCCAAATAGCCTCAGTGGTGGCATTGACTGCCCCTCGATACTCGGCCTCTGTCGATGAAAGAGCAATTGTAGACTGCTTCTTGCTCAACCAACAAACTGGACCAGAACCAAGTGAGAAGCAATACCCAGAAGTAGACTTGCGATCCTGAGAATCACCTGCCCAATCTGAATCCGTATATCCTACCAAGTCAATATCCACACATGCTACATACTGAATTCCATAATTGTGAGTACCCTGAATGTAGTGGAGGATCCGCTTAGCTGCTTTCCAATGCAACTCATGTGGCTCCTGCATGAATCTAGAGACCATGCCCACAGCATAAGAAATGTCGGGTCTCGTATGAGTCAAATAAATGAGGCTTCCAACAAGCTGTCGATATAAAGTGCCATCAACCAAGGGTGAAGAGAACTTAGCCTCAAGTTTGACCCCTGACAAAAATGGAGTAGGTGCAGGCTTACAATTAGCCATGTGAAATCTAGAGAGCATATCAAGTGCATACTTGGGTTGTCCAAGGAAGATTCCTGAAGAGGATTGAGTGATCTCAATTCCCAAGAAGTAATGCAGAAGACCCAAGTCTGACATCAAAAATCTATCATGTAGAGCAATTTTCACTACTTTGATGGTGGATGAGTGACTCCCTGTGAGTAACAAGTCATCAACATAGAGAACTAGAAATGTGAGAGTTTCATCCTATTGCAGAATGTATACGTTCGGATCAGAATGGCACCGAGTGAAACCAACTGTCAGAAGAAATGAGTCCATCTTGGCATACCAAGCTCGAGGAGCTTGTTTGAGGCCATAGAGAGACTTTCGAAGTCGACACACAAGTGAAGGATCCTGAACAAACCCCTGTGGTTGCTCCATGTAGATTTCCTCCTGGAGGTCACCATGAAGAAATGCACTCTTCACATCCATCTGATGAACTTCCCAATGATGGGCTGCAGCTATAGCAAGAACAAGCCGGATGGAATTCATCTTAGCAACTGGAGCAAAAGTCTCAGAGTAATCAACCCCTGGAACTTGGGAAAAACCTTTTGCTACCAAGCGAGCCTTATACTTATCAACCGACCCATCCACTGCAAATTTTGTTCGATAGATCCACTTGCATCGAACAAGTTTCCTTCCCTTAGGAAGAGGAACTAAATCCCATGTGTGATTCCTTTCCAAGGAATTGAACTCTTCTTGCATTGCAGCATCCCACTCAGGAACACTTGAAGCTTCTCGAAAGGACTGTGGATCAGAAGCTGAAGCAATGAAGAGATGTGGAGCTTGCTGAAATTGTGACCTTGTTCTTCTAGTATCTAATGGATCACCAAGCCAACCTCCTGCTGACTCAAATGTTTGTTGAGCCCAAAGAGGCACTGAGGCTAGAGAGTCTGGGGGAGAATCATCAACCTCTAAATGATGACTATGAGACGAATGTGAATCCTCATCATCACTGTCACCATCTGAAGTAGAGGAAGAAGACTCCTCATCAAGATTAGGAGGATTAAGATCCTCTGAAGAACTATCATCATAATGCAATTTCTCCAATGTGATAGTGGATGGAGAAGTGGTATGAGAATAACTAGAAGAACTCTCCTCAAAACGAACACTCCTCTCAATGAACAACTCATGAGTAGTGGGATGGAGAAGCCTATACCCTTTGACATCATCTGGATATCCAACAAATATGCAAGGCTTACTCTGCGGATCCATAGCCTTGCGTTTTTTAGCTGGAATGTGGGCCCATGCAAGAGAACCAAACACTCTAAAGTGTTTAACTGTGGGTTTTCGACCAGTCCAAGCTTGAAAGGGAGTTACCCCCTTCACAGCTTTATGAGGAACTCGATTCTGGATGTAACACGCACAGTTGATGGCCTCTGCCCAATACTGAGGTGCCAAAGACTTGGAGTGAATCATACAATTAGCCATCTCCTTCAAGGACCTATTTTTTCGTTCTACTACACCATTTTGTTTAGGACTGTATGGAACTGTGTGCTGCATGTTGATACCTTTTGAAGCACAAAACTGTTCAAACTGATTATTAACATATTCACCCCCATTATCTGTACGCAGCATCTTGATGAACTTCCCAGATTGTTTCTCTGCAAAAGCTTTGAAATCTAGAAAATTTTCAAAGACTTCAGACTTTTGTTTGAGAAAGTAAACCCATGTATATCTAGAAAAGTCATCAATAAATGTCAAGACATATCTAGCCTTGCTAAAAGATGGTTGTGGAAATGGTCCTGCCAAGTCACTATGTACCAACTCCAATAGTTGTGTAGCTCTCCAAGCTTTACCTTTATCATACTTCTCCTCTGGATGCTTACCAAGAATGCACCCCTGGCAAACTCCATCAGAAAATCGAATAGAAGGCAACCCTGAAACCATTTCTTGTTGACTGAGTTGTTGCAAGTAACGGTAGTTCAAGTGGCCAAACCGTTGATGCCACAAACAACTCACCTCATCTGCATGAGTGAGTAAAACTGTCGAAGGAGAATCAGGAACAAAGTGAGAAAACTGATATAATCTAGAATGATGATCTGCTTTTCCCACAGCAACAGTAGACCCATTATGCATTTCGCTGATTACCACTGCATCTGGTGTGAACTCAACTCGCTTGCCAGAACCAGTGTGAGTGATCTGATAAACAGATAGGAGATTAGTTGATAAAGATGGAACACAAAGGACATCTTGAAATGTTCCTTCACCCACATCAATAGACCCTCTCCCATGCACTTCAACAGGAGTGTCATCACCCATTAGGATGGAAGGCATAGAACATGGCTCTAAAGATGTGAAATCATCTTCTGAAGAAGCCATGTGGTGTGAAGCACCTGAGTCAATTATCCAAGAATTTGGTTGTGAAGCAATAGCAACTAGGGCCTTACCCTTTCCTTTCCCCTTACTCTTATCTATGTCCTTAGAAGATCCTTCCGATGAACTCTGTTTGACTGAATCAAGAACCTTGATATTATTCTTTTCAAGAAGATTTGAAAGGTGATCAATTTGTTTCCTTAAACACTTATGTTCATCATGACTAGGCCTCTTACAATAAGAACACTTGACCTTCTCCTTCTTAGGTTGTTCACCTTTTGATGAAGAGGTCTCATTGTCTGCTTTTGAAGTAGCAGATTTCTAATCTTTCTTCTTCTCTCCTTGGTTCTTTTGTTTTTTATCTTGCTTACTAGACCCTTTCTATTCTTTTGTGCCTTGATTTACAACTAAGGCATGTGACTTAGAGGGCTTTATTGTACCCATTTGAACCAATTTGTCTTGCTCCCTAGTGAGTTCTGCAGCAAAATCATCTAAAGAAGGCATTTTGAATGTGGTACCTAGGGCACATTTGGTAGCATAGAATGTAGAAACAAACACTGAATAATTAGGACCAAGCTTAGAAAGAATACTCAAGATCAGTTGCTTATCATCTTTCTTAGTTCCACACTGTTCCAACTGTAATCTTATAGACTTAAGTTTAGTGAAGAAGTCTTGTATAGTATCAAAATTGGCTGGATTCAACCCTATGAGTTCATTCTCCAATTGATGACCTCTTAGTTCATCCTGCTTACCAAAGAGGTTTCCCAAAGTAGTCCATACTGCATTTGGTGAAGTAGCAGATTCAATGTGAAAAAGAAGGTTAGGAGAGACTGACATGCACAATGTACCAAAAGCTTCATCACATTTATTAAACCATTTAATCTTTTCTGCAGCATCTTGAGGTTCAGTTTCAAGTCCCATAGTAACACGATGATATCCATGTCTTTTCAGATATATTATCATCTTAGATTTCCATTCAAAGTAATTATATGGTGTTAAAAGTGGAACTGTAGATGCATCCATGATAGCAGAAAAGAAGATTGCAAAGAGTCAAGAAGAGTGCAAGAAAGAAGACACAAGAGACACCCCCCCTTTTCACTAGTCTTTGAAATCACCCCCCCCAAATATTACAAGGTTGGCACTTTATAATTAGTGCATTTACAAGGCTTTTATCAGATTACAATGCTTTCTAAGGCTTTAATGGCCAAAATAGAAAGTTTAAATACATATAAATTTAACACAAAATCTGAAAAAATTAGCCTTATAGCTGCTCAATGTATCTTAATACCTTTCCAACAACTATTCATTTTTGTAAAATAGAGTTGTGAGAAGAAAGATATGATCTCTAGAAGGGAAAAAAAAACATGCAGCTGATTCAACTTGCAATATCTAAAAAAGAAGGGTAGAATATTTCAATAAGACCTGCAATTATGAAGAGTGCTCATTTCCAGCTTTCCGTCAAGTACTCTGATTTTTTTTTTACTGTGTTCTCCAAACTCTGAATTTGGTGAAATAAAAGTCACTTATGATTTTCACAAGCCTTCTGGACACTCTGGAAATGCTAAAGAAGCCTCCAATATTACCAAAAATGCTGCAATCACCCAGATCTCAAAGAACACATATATAAAACTAGATTTAACTAGAAGCTTATTTTCCTTTAAACTGTTCTGATTCTCCAGATCACACGAAAATACAGGAGAAGAGCATACTTGGTTTTTAAGAAAAATATTAGCTATCTAACAATCTCAAATCTCTCAAATAAATCAGAAAAGCAATGAGCTATACCACACAACACGGCTCTGATACCATGTTAAATTCTGTGAGAAGCAAGAATTGAGCCAGGATCTGATGTCGGTCATAGATCACATGCAACTCCAAGTAACGGATGATCGAAGATCAAAATAGTTGAATGAAGATAAATCTGATATGAGAGAAAAATAGAGATAAAGAAGAGAATTTAGAGAAGACTCGCACCGAGCTATCACTTCCCTTGTGAAGGTGAGAGTATATTGCTTATTATATAGAAGAATAATAGCATATACAACCAAGAGGTGCATTAACTCCCACCTCCATAAAAAGTGGGAGGTTTTACCTACTACCCCATAAAAGGTGGGAGGTTTTTACCTACTTGGTAAATGCCAAAACATGTGGCATAACCTCCTTACATGAAAACAAAAAAGGAGTTATAAGAGGTGGCACATAAGGCCAAAAGAGGGTGAGAAACCCAACTACCCCATAACCCACTTAGGAAATGACAAAATAGTGGTTATGAGAGGTGGCACAACAAGCCAAAAGAGGGTGTGTAACTCAACTACCCATGTGAGATGGAGAGTTACACATGTAGCTAATGTATTCCGCCACATGTCCTCATATTAACCACACCTAATAACCTAAGCAAGCTTAATAATATATGTGTAGGAAAAATAAATACCCCCTAACATAAGGAAAATAAAAAACCTACACTAACATTCAGAACCACATGTAAGGCCTATGGTAAGCTATGTAAGGTAATAGTTGATTTAGGTTCTACTGAGAATTTGATTTCCACAGAGATCCTAGACAAATTAAAGTTGAAAAGGTTACCTCGTGCTAACCCTTATAAGGTGTCATGGCTGAATAAAGGGTAGCAGGTCTTAGTGGATGAAAAATCTAGGGTAGAGTTTGAGATAGGGGAGTATAAATATAGAATATTATGTTATATAATCCCCATGGATGCTTTCCATCTGTTGTTAGGGTTTCCATGGCAATATGATGTACAATCCCAACATGATGGGAAAACAAACTCCTTTCTCATAACCAAAATAGGAGAAAATACAAGATGGATCCTGTAGTGTCATAAATTGTACGCACTTGCTAAAGCAGTACAATTTTACACCTAGTTTAGCACCCACCTTGGCGCACTTTTCATTTGCATTGCATTTCCCCTTTAGCACTTAATTAATCAAATTAATTAAGTCTAAGGTTCTATTTCATCATCTTCCACATCATAAAGTTGGGCCCTTTCATTAAAGTGTGCCCTTTTCATTTTATTCCTCCAATACATCATTTAATCAAAAACCCTAATTAAGTCCTATTTCAAACTTGGGGGCTTGATTTCGGGGTCAAAACATCTCGAAATCACCTGTAACTTCGGGATTCTCTCTAAAATCATCATATCCGACGGCCCTAGAAATTTGGTGAAAAGTTGTCAGGACCGTGGCGCCCGGAGTGCACATGGTCCCGGACATTTTTCCTGAAATTTTAGGAGCGCAATCCAATCATAAAATAAAGCTTAACCCCAAGAAATTGGCAGGATATTCAATCTCTAGGTTGGCCAAAAGACGAAATTACAACCTAGGGTTTCATACATAAGAGCTCTCTTTCTTCATTTGAAGGGATCAGATCTGAATTTTGTTTTCAGGAACCTCATATGCAGCGAAAGAGAAGATCTTTGAAGACTTCAACAACATTAAACATCCCTTTATCAAGCATTTATCAATTTCATTCATTCATTTAGGGCTTGGAAGACATTGAAGAACAATAGGAGATTACCGACTGAAGATTGGCTTGTACCCCTCCCTTGGGGGTTGGGTATGATTTCATGTTGTTTTCATGTCTTTGCATAAGCTTCGATATATCCTTTATTCATGCTTTAGATCACTTTGCATCTTGATTTAGAGCATTTACATTATCATTTACAAGCAATTAGGGTTTACTTTCTAGGTTGCTCTAGTTTGCTTGCTTGCATTTTAGGATCTTGCACACACACAAGGTCTGCACACACAATACATTTTACAATACAACTTGGCTATTCGTGGAGGTGGAAATCACCAAAGCGGGGGTTTGACTAAGGCAAAACCCTATATAGCTGCCCACACCCTTTTCAGATATAAGTGCAAGTTTCGGAACTCGGACGACGCCGCAGGTTACAGATCCGGGAAAAGCAGGTCGAGACAGCACTCCACATCAAATTGCAGAAAAAAGACCTGGATAGGGGCGTGGGGCGCCCTGGTCCTGCCAGAACAGGGGTGCTGGACGCCCTAGTCCCTGGGACAGAGGCACTGGGCACCCTGGTCCTCCTGATAGACAGCATTTCCGACAGTTTTCTAGAGTTGCAGACAGCAGTTTCAGGTGTAGTTTCAGGTGCAGAATCAGGACAGTGGCGCCCGCGCCCCCGTCCCGAACATTTTCAATCAGATTTTGACTCCGAGTATGCATCTGCATTCTTATTTTTTCCTTGTGTTTTCAGCTTTCCATTGTTTAAGTTCAATTCTGCAATCTTATTATTAGTTCATACTTGCATTTTGGGGTTAAGAATTGAACCTGCATAATTTTACCTTTCAATTACAACAAAGGAATAGAAATCCTAATAGGTAGCCCGTTGCTCTCTCTTTTACCAAAAAGAAGTAGCGAATTGTGTGATACCTCTAGGCTCTTTCATATTCTGCAAGTGTGTGGTTGAAAGTGAGATTAGGGCATGCTTGCTTAGTGTCACTTTTTCTCCTACACAGATCCTATACCAGATGAGAGTGTGGATAAGCAAATTTGGTCAAGTGTCATGTTAGTAAGTGGAAAATAGTTTCTATACATCCTAATGTTAGATAGTTCAAATAACCAAAAGACAACTAAGAGGGGGGGTGAATCAATTATCACAGATTATCAGATGCACTAGCAATTTAAACTTTAATACCGGAACCCAAAACATTAATACTGGAATAGCAGTTAATCCAATTAAGCACAAACAATAATCATAGAATAAATACCATCCACATAACACCAAGATTTGTACATGGAAAACCCGGTGGAGGGAAAAACCACTGTGAGAAGCCTACCCACAGTTAGATAATACTTCTATAGTAAGTATGTGAATTACAATGAAGGGGCCTGCACTTGCAGGAAGGCCAATAGCCTAGAGCACACTGCTCATCACAAAAGGAGCCTCGCTGAATACATATAAATCTAGACTACAATTTGGAGAAGTGTTGAACAGCAAAAGATAGCACCTCCTATGCCTAAGTATAGTTCTGGTTAAGCTCAATACCAGAGGACTAAATCCTCTTACATAAACCCAATTCGATCTCCAATGATCGACCAACTCCTCTACCTGAATGATATTACATTATTCACACATTACATTCCTTGACCATGACCTCTAATAATAACCATGATGATCTACAATGAGCTCTTACATCTATATATACAAAACTCTCAACCATAAACAATCAGGTTGGCCACCAAACAATAAACAAATTACATAATTACAAACCATGTTGACCTTAGACCAAAAAAATAATATCAGCACATAAGATATCCCGAAAATACATCAATAGGTCCTATCCACGCGTTGCATAAAAGTCAGTCCATAACCTAGATCAACCGGGACCTAGTATAGGTCCACACACTTCAGCAATGATCTCCATCCGCCAAGTCTCAGACATGATCACCAACAACATCCTAGAACTCCACCAAAAGTTGTACCAACACCACTTATGCAATTCATCAAAGATTACCACCAAAAGCTCTGTTAGTGAAACCCTCACCAAAATGAGAAACCAATATTCTAAGCAAGTAGGATAGCATCCGATCACCAAACCAAAACCAACTAACCAAATATGAGTATAAGTATCATGAACAAGTCAATTCCATCACCAAACTATACTGGACCCTATCGGATCATGCCAGATCCAAGTTAACCAAAACCCACTCAACGTACTGGGACTAGAAGGGTGTTAGTGAAGCATCCAAACAACTAGTGTTGGCATCAATGATAAAACATCAATGTGACACATAATCAATTCCACCAAATGGCCAACAATCTCCCCCTTTGGTATTGATGGCAACACTAGATGTGAAAAACATCTAAGTACCAAGAAATTCCAAACAAGTCTCCCCCAATGGAAGACAACCAACAATATCCTACAAATAGCTCTGAATATCAATATCTCCCCCTGTGAATAATATCTCTATAAAGCTCTAAATTTCTCTTCCTTATCAGTATCTCTCCCCCTTTATTTTTCTTTTTCACATCAGTATCACTCCCCCTTTGACATCAATGCTAAAAATATAACAGAAATATCAAAGCAAAAATATAAGCCTCTGAATCATAAAGCTAACTACTCCCCCTTAGCAGTAGCATCCCACATCAGTGCCAGAATGAATAGTATCTCTAATAGTGCATGTTGGACTGATGCCAAACCACATTAATCAAGTCTCTACTGGAGGGGTAGAAACTCCCAATCTATCTCTCAGGTACTCAAATAATTCCTTCGACAAAGATTTAGTGAAAATATTTGCAATCTTCTCTTTAGTATTCAAATAAACTTGTCTAACTTCATTTGCTTCCACCTTTTCCTTCAAAAATTTATACTTGATAGATATGTGTTTTGTTTTAGAATGAAATACCATATTCTTTGATATATCAATAGCAACAAAGTAATCACAGTGAATAACTATCGGTGCATCACAATCCACCTTTATATCCTTCAACATTTGCTTCATCCATAAAACTTGTGTACAATTAGTAGCAACAACAACATACTCATCTTCACCAGTAGAAAAAGAAGTGCATGACTATTTCTTACTAATCCATGAAACCAACTTCTTTCCAAGAAATAAAGCTCCACCAGAAGTACTTTTCCAGTCATCAACATCTATATATGCACATAAAGTAAAGTTATCATCCTTAGGGTACCATAAGCCAAATTCTGATGTAACTTGTAAGTATCTAAAATTCCTTTTCACTTCCATCTCATAATTTTCTCTAGGATCACTCTGAAATATTAAAACAATACAAACAACATTCATAATGTCAGGCCTAATCTGAGTCAAATAAAGCAGAGCTCCAATCATAGATTTGTATCTTGTAGGATTTATCGGTGCAAAAACATCTTTTCTTACCAATTTCTCACTTGTAACCATATGAGTACTTACCGGTTTAGAATCTCCCATGCCAAATTTCTTCAACAATTCCTTAGCATATTTAGTTTGACAAATGAAAATACCTTTGTCAATCTGACTAATCTACAAACCTAAGAAAAATCTCATCTCACCAATCATAGACATCTCAAATTATTTCTCCATATTCTTATAAAATTCTATGCATTACTTATCTTCACCTCCAAAAATAATGTCATCAACAAATACTTCAATAATCAGTATATCATCATAAGTGATTTTATAATTTAAATTACTGTCAGCATTGCCCTTAGTAAAACCAAGATTTAAAAGATATTTATCCAACCTTGCATACCAAGCTCTAGGTGCTTGTTTCAATCCATATAAAGCTTTCCTTAACCTGCAAACCATATCTATATCATCTAATAGTGAAAAACCATCAGGTTGCTCAATATAAACTTCCTCATCAAGATCCCCATTCAAAAATGCACATTTAACATCCATCTGATAAACCTTGTAGATTTTATAAGCAGCATAGGCAAGAAATAATCTTACAACTTCAATCCTAGCTATAGGTGCAAAAGTCTCAATATTCAATTCCTTCCTTTTGAGAATATACTTTACAAACCAATCTAGCCTTATTCCTTATAACTTGACCATCCTCATTCAATTTATTCCTAAAAACCCATTTAGTTCCAATAACATTTTTATTTTTAGGCCAGGGAACCAAAGTCCATGTGTTATTTTTCAATTAATCCCATTATTTGTTGATCAGATAGTGCACACAAGAGGGCTTCTCTTTCTCTACAATCATTCTCAAGATCCTTGTCCAGGTTTACCGAAGGAGGATTGCCAGATCCTGAATTATGTGGTGTGACACCATTCTATGGGATCTCCCAAATCTCCTTTCTAAGAAATCTCATATGAGTCTCCATCTGATTCTTCCATACTGTGTAATTTGTTCCATCAAGCCTTAGAATATCCCCAATAAAGATAGCTCCAAAAGAACTGGATGAACTTGAACCGTTAGTCTCCATAGGATCTTCCTCAAGCGGTTAAGCTTTCTACAGAGAGGACCAAAGCTCTGATACCAATTGTTAGATAGTTCAAATAACCATAAGACAACTGAGAGGGAGGGAGGTGACTCAGTTGTCATAGATTACTGGAACCATTAGCAATTTAAAATTTAATACCGAAACCCAAAACATTAATACCAGAATAGCAGTTAATCCAATTAATCATAAACAATAATCATATAATAAATACCATTCACATAAAAAAAAAAATTGTACGTGGAAAACCCGGTAAAGGGAAAAACCACAGTGGGAAGCCTACCCACAGTCAAATAATACTTCTACAGTAAGTATGTGAATTACAATTAAGGGGTTGCACTAGCAGGAAGGCCAATAGCCTAGAGCGCCCTGCTCATCACAAAAGAAGCCTCACTGACTACATATAAATCCATAATACAATCTAGAGAAGTGTTGAATTAAAAAAGGTAGCATCTCCTATGCCTGAGTATAGTTTTGGTTAAGCTCAACATCAGAGGATTAAATCCTCTTACATAAACCCAATTCAATCTCCAATGATCGACCAACTCCTCTACCTGAATGATATTACATTATTCGCACATTACCTTCCTTGACCATGACCTCTAATAATAACCATGATGATCTACAATCTTACATCTATATATACAAAACCCTCGACCATAAACAATCAGGTCGGCCACCAGACAATAAACTAATTACATAATTACAAACCATGTTGGCCTTAGACCAAACAAATAATATCAACACATAAGATATCCTAGAAATACATCAATAGGTCATATCCACACGTTACATTAAAGTTGCTCCATAACCTAGATCAACCAGGACCTAGTATAGGTCCACACACTTCAACAATGATCTCCATCCACCAAGTCTTGAAAATTATCACCAACAGCATCCTGAAACTCCACCAGAAGTTGCACCAAAACCACTTATGTAACTCATCAAAGATCACCACCAAAATCTTTGTCGGTGAAACCCTCGCTGGAACAAGAAACCAATCTTCTAAGCAAGCAGGATAGCATCCGATCACCAAACCAAAACCAATTGACCAATTATGAGTATAAGTATCATGAACAAGTCAATTACATCACCAAACTTATCAGAGCCTACCAGATCATGCCGGATCCAAGTTAACCAAAAACCACTCAACCTACCGGGACCAAAAGGGTGTCGTTAAAGCATCCAAACAGCTAGTGCTGGCATCAATGAAAAAACATCAATGCAACACATAATCAATTCCACCAAATTTCCAACACCTAAAGAAAGAAGCAACCCTTATGTATGCTCTGATTTTGAAGCCCATAAACAACCCTAGTGTGCCTAGTCACGTTAAGGAAGAAGTTCCCAAGGAGGTACAACAATTGTTGGATAGATATGAGTAGAATGGTGGAGGAAATTCCTAACACTTTTCCACCCATTAGGGACATAAGACATCAGATTGACTTCATACTAGGGTCTACATTTCCAAACAAACCAGCCTATAATATGACTCCATCTCAGAATGAGGAGATTGACAAGAAAGTGCAAGAATTATTGGATAAGGGGTTGGTGAGAAAGAGTCTCAGTCCATGTAATGTCCCAATAGTACTAGCACCTAAAAAGGATGGTAAATGGAGACTTTGTACTGATTCTAGGGTTATCAATAGGATTACCATAAGATATTGGTTTCCTATGCCTAGAATTGAAGACTTAATGGATTGTTTGGGAGGGGCTTGCTACTACACCAAGATTTATCTCAAGAGTGGGTATCATCAAATCAAAATAAGGCAAGGGGATGAATGTAAGACAACCTTCAAGATAAATGAAGGTCTCTATGAGTGGATGGTGATGCCTTTTGGACTATCCAATGCCCCAAGCACCTTTATGTGCCTCATGAATGAGGTATTGAAGGACTTCTTTGGTAAATTTGTTGTTGTTTATCTTGATGATATTCTTGTATTTAGAAGGATAAAGAAGGAGCATTTGGAGCACTTGAACCTAGTTTTGAAGAAGTTGCATGATGAAAAGTTGATGATCAACATGGAGAAGAGTGTCTTCATGAAGGAGGAGCTTGTCTACCTTGGTTTTGTAATCCCCAAGGGGGATCTGAAGATGGATCCAACAAATATGGAGGCTATCTTGTCATGGACAACACCTAAGACAGTAGGTGATGTGAGGATTTTTCATGGGTTGGCAATATTTTACAGAAATTTCATCAAAAATTCCAATTGTATATGTGCATTTGTCCTAGACACAATCAAATGAGGGAAAATGTGTAAGTTTTCTTGTTGGCATTATAACAGACAAGGGGAGATTGTTGGCATTTCAATAAGGATATTGAGAAGGTTGTTGATGATTATGGATATAACTGATTAAGGATGTTTACTATCTTAATATTATTATTTTGTCATTGATGTCAAGAAATTGATTTTCTAATTCAGTATGATGTTGCCATATCTTAAGAAGTATGATTTGGTGAGTATAAAAATGTCAGTAAAAGACATAGAAAGATTGTGATGAATAAGGGGAGAAATAAGTTATTCAATGGGCAACTATTACCGAGTTAGACAATGATGAGATCATGATGTTTACATTGTTTTGATATCCTACATATGCTATTGATTGAAAGGTTAATAATATACTATGTTACCAAGCAAAGAACCTAGTCGGTAAACCCTAAGGTTATCGCTATCAATTAATGAAGGCAGAATGTCTACCGAGTGAAGTTTAGTATTTACTGAGTTGCAACCGAGCTGTAACAGAATGCATCAAATGATTAAAAGTGTTATTTAATGAAGGAAGTTGATGAGCTGGAATTGAGTAAACGATTGGTATGTCATGCATGAAGTTTGTTAAAGATCTATGGTAAAGGAAGATCGGCATAAAGATCTACAGCTCAGATTGAACCGCAATACCTTAGCACAAGTTCCAAGGTCAGGTAAAACATTTTCAGATCGAAGGATACATTGAACCTGGTCAAGTTTAAAGATCTGATGGCTATGATTGATCATGGGATATGTGATCAAGGAGATTAAGTGGTTAGAAAATTGTTTATAAATAAGGAATTGTTGATAAACAATGCATGCGGGCAAGTGTATGCATAAGGATGCTACATAGTGATTACTGAGCACAGAAGCTTGAAAACCTGTTTGATTAATAGACTATAGAGCCCATTAGAGGGACAAGATAAGTCCTATGACTAGATTGTTTTGAGCAAATAATAATCTACTTTAGCATTTTTAGATGTGAAGTTGTAGATAGATTTTTATTACTGTTATTTTGTAAAGTGACAAAAAATCTCTTAACCGAGTGGACTTAACAATCTTGTTTATAAAACCCTCTAGCAAGGTGACATTCTGATTGAGTGTTTGAAATCCTTTAACAAGGTCACTTCTAACAAGGTGAAGATCCTAACAGATCTGAGGGAAATCCCTTAACCGGGTCACATCTAGCAATGTGTTTGTAATCTTTAACAGGATTTTCTTTTAACTGAGCATACTCTAGAAGAGTATATTTCTTAGTGGGTCTGAAATCCCATAGTGGTTTTTCCCTATTTGGGTTTCCACGTTAAATCTGGTGTTATGAGTGTTATGATGTTTATATGCTTATAAGTTTGCATGTTTAGCAGTTTTGGTTATATTGTTGAAGTATATGTTACCGAGGTTGAATCTGTTGTTTTTATGGAAGATTAAGTTTGTATGATTCACCCCCCCCTCTCATCTTGTTAGCTTGGCATATGTACTTAACAAATAGTATCAGAACTATCATTTCTTGGTCAAATGAAGAAAATGTATCTTTTGAATATCTGAAAAGGAGAGTAGCTCAACAACCCATTCTTTTTTTTCCTGATTTTAACAAGTTGTTCATAGTGGAGTGTGATGCTAGTAATCTTTCCATAGGGGTTGTCTTGAGTCAAGAGGGAAGACTAGTGGCTTTCTTTAGTGAGAAACTCAATGATTCTCAAAGGAAGCATTCTACGTATGATTTGGAGTTGTATGCAATGGTACAAGCCTTGAAGAAATGTAGGCATTACCTTTTACCTAAAGAATTCATTGTTTATATTAATAATCATGCTCTTAGTTTTTTGAATGGATAGGAGAAACTTTGTCACAAGCATATGAAGTGGGTTGAACATCTTCAAGCCTACACATTCTCCATTAAGCACAAGAAGGGGTAGGCCAATAAAGTGGCAGATGCATTGAGTAGGATGGTGTGCATCATGCAATAAATTTAGTTGCAAAGTGTGGGAATTGATTCACTCAAGCAAATGTACAAGGATGACGAATATTTCAGTGAGATATATGAGGTTTGCACTCAATTTTCAAAATCTTATTATTCTGATTTTTCTGAGTTTTTGTTGCAGCGGGGGTTGTTGTTCAAAGGGAGCCAATTGTGTGTCCCTAGATGTTCCATGAGAGAGAAAATTATCAAGGAGAAACATTGTGGCAGTTTGGGAGGTCACTTTGGGCTTGATAAAACCTTAGAACAAGTGAAGAGGTTCTATTTTTTGCCAAAGTTGCAATTAGATGTCAGGAAGTTTGTTTAAAGTTTCAGCATATGCCAAAGGGCTAAGGGAACATCATCAAATGCAGGTTTATATCAACCACTCCCTATTCCTAATAGGCCATGGGATAGTATCATCATGGATTTTGTTTTGGGTCTTCATATGACTCAAAGAGGTTTTGATAGTATCTTTGTTGTGGTTGATATATTTAGTAATATGGCTCACTTTTTTCCATGTAAATGTACCAATGATGCTTCCCATATTGTTGTCTTATTCTTCAAAGAAATTGTTAGAATCCATGGTTTCCCTCTCACATTGTGACTGACAGGGACTCTAAGTTTGTGGGACACTTTTGGCATACATTGTGGAAGAAGTTGGGCACTCAATTGTCCTTCACATCAGCCTATCACCCTCAGACTAATGGCCAAACTGAGGTGGTGAATAGATCATTGGGGAATTTGCCTAGATGTCTCACAAAACAACATGGAGAAGCTTGGGATATGATCATCCCTCAAGCTAAGTTTGCTTATAATGATTCTGTCAATAGAAGCACAGGAAGAAGTCATTTTGAGGTGATCTATGGGATTCATCCAAGAGGTATTCTTGAATTAAGGGATCTACATGGATTGGAAATAAGAAGTGCTCAAGGAGAGGATTTTCCATTGGCCATGAAAGACATTCATGAGAAGGTGAGAGAAGCTCTTCACAAGAACACTAAAAAGTACAAAGAGAAAGAAAATGAGAGGAAGAGAGATGTGTAGTATAAGGTGGGAGATTTGGTGATAGCACACTTGAAGAAAGAGAGACTTCCAAAGGGGCAGTCAATAAAGTTACTCATGAAGAAGATTGGTCCTTGCTGGATTGTACATAAGTTTGGTCCTAATGCCTATGAGATTGAACTTCCTCAAGGCTTAGGAATATCACCTCGTTTCAATGTTTCAGATTTATTTCCTTACAAAGGTGATGTTGCAGGTTCATGGGTTTGCAATCAGAAGGAGATGAAGGTTGGGTTAAGGATCTACCACCTAGCCAACCCTTGAAGTTGGAGAGCATCTTGGACACCAAGGTGGTCAAGAAGACTAGAAAGAAGACTTACAAGGAGTACCTTGTCAAGTGGAGTGCCCTACCTGATGAAGATGCCACATGGATGACAAAATATCATATTTAAAAGCATGGACATTATGTTGTAGACCTCATTCCTCAAGAGACTTGAGTTTTCTATGCACCCTAAGAGTATGGTGTAGAAGCACCTTGCAAACTTTGAAGACCATTTGAGAAATGAAGGCTCTTAGAGGTGTTTATAGGTTCCTTGAATGTTTTTTCAGTTGTAATAAGGTCTTTCAAGACCACTCATTTTGTTTTGATTATCCATGTAAGGCCTTGATTCCATTTTGTAGTTTGAACTTCTTAGGACCTATTTGGTCAACCATGGTCCAATGACATCCAAAATGCCTAAATTAGTAAATAATTGTATTTTTTCTCCTATGTGGCCTATTTGTAAGGTTTATGATGTGTCCTAATAGGTTCCATAGGTAAATGTCGTATATTGTCAAGTTTTGTGCAAAGTTGTCAAGTTTGGATGACAACTTTTGTTGTCAACTTGTAACTAATCTCCCTCCAATGGCTACCTAATTAAAATTTCAGTTGGAGTCAGTTGAGGAGGTTTGAGAGACCTTTCTTAAGGCCTTGGAGGTCAAGAAGAAAGGATTGATGAAGCTTTGGATGTAAGACAGTGATAAAATTCAATAAACACTCATAAATTTACACAAATTCACTGTAACAGTGCCTTGTACGGTCATTGTACGAACTTCATGTGCAGGCTAAATCATTGATTTGAATAGGCCTCTGTTTTGATGTTCATTTGGCTTTTATTTGGCAGGAAAAAGACTAAGAAATAAGTGAGATATCTACATTTTTGTGAAGGTGGTCTGAAAACCCTCCAAAACCAAGGTTTCCGAGGAAATGCTTTCTCAACCCCACATTCCTTAAGACAAATTGGCTCAAATTCAGGGGAATGGTAGGGGAGACAATTTATTTTAATATTTCCAAAGTTTCTGAGTGGGCCCTTGAACTAGTGAATTTTGGGATCAATCCCTAGGCTAGGCATCCTCATGTGACTACCCGATTTTGACTATTAAAAATTGTGCAAAGGTAGAACCAAGAGTGGTGGATGCTATATAACAATGAATTTGGTGTTTTGGAATGTGTGAAGACCTTTCCCATTAATTGGTGTCACTGGATCAAGTCTTTGGTGTGTGGTTGCGTTGGGTAAGTGGACCAAGATGGTGTGCAAAAAGGGGGGTATAAGTGGACACTTTTTTTTTCTAAAATTAGGTAAACTTGAACTTGGAGGTGGAAGTTAAGAGCCATCCACTTAAGATATGAAGATACTCAATGAACAAAGATTGTAGTACTCTAAATCTAGTTTCCAAACTACTATTTTTTTTCAAAATTAGATAATATTAAGGGGGTCAAATCCTTAATGCATGAAAAATAGATCCTGATTTTTTTTTTTAAAACATAACATAGTGTCTGGTCTACACATCAAAAAATTCATAGTTAGATTGTGTATTTTGACAAATCCTTTGGTAGAAAGATAGTTAAGAGTGAGCACTAGAAGTTGTATATTTTTTTATAATTTTTTGTTGGGTATTTTTTTTTATGATTTTTCGAATCGAGCACATCTTGAAAATCAGGTACATGTTCATGCGTGAAGCATAACTTGCGCCAAAACAATCGAAAATGCTAAAAAAATTTAAAATTTTTGTAAAGAATCAAGTGCACTACAATAATATATAATTTTTAAAAAATTTGGATAATTAAATAAAAAGTTATTAAAAAAATGGTACACGTGTCTTTGAGAACTATGGAGACACTAGTAAAATAAATTCAAGAATAATATGTTATTGTTGTTCAAATTTAAAAAAAAGTATATGGTTAGAAATCTCAAAAGATGGGTGAAAATATGGTGTCAATTTTAGAAATACCCAGTTGATGAAGTATAAACCTGATGATGACAAAGTTGAGAAACCAAGTTAATAAAATAAAACACATCAAAAGGGGGGGAAATGGAGGGAAATCAAACTTCCAACCTGCTATTTTGTCATCCAATCCTATTCACAAGCCTAAATAAACTAAAGCATGTACGGGGTATTTTGAATATGAAGCGCGTACGGGACTCAAATTAATAAAGTTAGATTAGTAATATGGACTTGTATGCAATTCATTTAGCATTCTATTAGGTTTTTCAATGGGATATATACATAAAATATAACAATTAAGTATAGTTATGTTTTATGTATATATTGTCAGGATGTTTGAGAGTGGTTTCACATCTCTAGGACTCATAATGCAAATTCTAGATTTTAGAAGATCCTATAATTTTTCAAACTTAGTCAAATTTCAGTAATCAGTAGGCTTGTATCATCATTCACTTGCTATCTCTCTATCTCACATTATTTGTCCCCCCTAAGATCTAGACCTATCTATTTTCCTATCTCTCTCATCCTCTCTTCACCTCTCTCTATCTCACTCTCTCCTCTCTCCCCAATCTTTAGATATTATAATTTCTCAAACATAATCAGATTTCAATAATGACTAAGCTCTTATTATCTACATAATCTACCTAACTTTTTGCACTCCCCCCTTAAAATATTTATCTAAATACCTACATAGATAAAGAGAGAGAGAGAGGTGCAAAGAGGAGATATATATATATATATATATATATATATATATAGGCTAGATCGATAGAAGTGGAGGTGATATTTAGAGAGAGAGAGTATGAAGGGAAGGATGTAGAGAGTTAAGGGAGTTAAAAGTAGTGAAGGATGAAAAGAGTGGTAGGTAGAGAGAAGGAGAAGGATTTTTAAATGTGTGAGATAAAGAAAAATAGATAGGGAAGGAAGGAGGGATGAAGTGAGAAAGAAAAAAGTAGAGAGCCCTACCTTCCTCCCTTCCTCTCTCTCACTTGAGGTCTCTCTCTCCCCCTCTCCTTCACTCAACCCCTCCCTTCCTCCATCTCTCTCACTTCAAATCTCTCTCAACCCCTCCCTTCCTCCCTCCCTTTCTCTCGCATGGGCTCTCTCTATCTCTATCCTCTTCTTCTCCTTCCATCAGCCTCTCTCTCTCAACCCTTCCCTTCCTCCACCCCTCTCTCTCACTTGGGCTCTTTCTTTAGTCTCATACTCATTTCCCATCCCTTCCTCCCTCTCACTTAGTCTCTATCTCTCTCTCTTAGGTCTCTCTCTCTCTTAGGTTATGCTTGGGAGGGAGACAGGGAGAGAGGGAAAGAGAGGGTGAGATACTTGAGATAGAAAGAAAAAGGGAATAGGAGAGAAAGAAAGAGTGTTAGAGGGAAAGAGAGAGAGACTTGAGAGAGAAAGAGAAAGGGAGAGAGGGAGAGAGGGAAATAATGTGAGAGAGAGAAACTTGAGAGAGGGGGGGAAATAATGGGAAGGAGAGAGGGAGATGAAGAGAGAGGATGGGGGAGGGAGAGAGGGAAAGATGAAGAGAATAGGAAAGAGAGACACATAAGAGAGAAGGGGGAGAGAGAGACCTAGTAGAGGGAGAGAGAGATAAAGAGAGAAAAGGGTAGAGAGGGAAAGAATGGGAGAGAGAGAGAGAGAGAGAGAGAGAGAGAGAGAGAGAGAGAGAGAGAGAATGGGAGAGAGACACCTAAGAGAGAGAGGGAAAGAGAGAGAGAGAGGTGAGAAAACAAAGAGAGAAGGGTAGGGAAAGAATGGAAGAGAGAAACACCTGAGAGAGAGAGAGAGAGGGGGGAGGGAGGGAGAGAGGGAAAGAATGGAGAGAATGGAAATAATGAGAGACAAACACCTAAGAGAGAGGGAGAGAGAGATAGAGAAAGGGAAAGGGAGGGGTAGGGAGAGATGGAGAGAGAGAGAGGGAGATAATGTGAGAGAGAGAGACACACACACCTAAGAGAGGGGGAATGGGAGAGAGATAGAGATAGAGGGTGAGAGGGAGAAGGGGGTTGAGAGGGAGAGAGGTAAAAAGAGTTAGAGGGAAAGAGATAGAGACCATATGGTGTCCTAAGGATTCATATGGTGTCCTATGATCCCTCACAACACCATATGACCCCTTAGGACACCATATGGTGTTGTCCTTGGTTGTATTGTGTTCTAAGGGGTCATATGGTGTTCTATGATCCCTTAGGATTCCATATGACCCCTGGAGTGTTGTTAGGGGTCATATTGTGTCCTAAGGGGTTATATGGTGTCATATGACCCCCTAGGACACAATGTGGTGTCATTAGGGGTCGTATGGCGTCCTAAAGGATCATATGGTATCCTACGATCCCTTAGAACACCATATGACCCCTTGGGACTCCATCTGGTGTCGTTACGAGTCAATGGTGTCTTAAGAGTTCATATGGTCCTCTATGACCCCTTAGGACACCATTTGGTGTCGTTATATGGTGTCCTTATGGGTCATGTGGTGTCCTAAGGGGTCATATGGTGTTTTATGACCCCTTAGGACCAAATAGTGTCCTTATGGGTCGTATGGTGTCTTAAGGGTTCATATGGTGTCCTATGACCCCTTCGAACACCATATGACCCCTTATGTGTCGTTAGGGTTGTATGGTCTCCTACAACCCCTTAGGACACCATATGACCCCTTAAGACTGCAAATGGTGTTGTTATAAGTCATATGGTGTCCTAAGAGGTCATATGGTGTTCTATGACCCATTAGGACACCATTTGGTGTCGTTATGGGTCATATGGTGTGCTAAGTATGGTGTCCTACGACCCCTTAGGTGTCATTATGGGTCATATGGTGTCCTAAGGGGTCATATAGTGTTCTATGACCCCTTAGAACACCATATGATCCCTTAGGACTCCATATGGTGTTGTTATGGGTCGTATGGTGTCCTAAGGGGTCATATGGTGTTCTATGACCCCTTAGGTGTCATTAGGGATCATATTGTTTCCTAAGAGGTCATATGGTATCCTATGACACCTTAGGACACCATATGACCCCTTAAGACACCATACGACCCATAATGACACCATATGGTGTCCTAAGGGTTCACAGGATGCCATATGACCCCTTAGGACACCATACAACCCATAACAACACCATATGGTGTCCTAAAGGGTCATATGGTGTTCTATGACCCCTTAGGACACTATTTGGTGTCGTTATAGGTCCTATGGTGTGCTAAGGGATCATATGGTGTCCTATGACCCCTTAGGGCATTATATGACCCTTTAGGACACCAAATGGTGTTGTTACATATCATATGGTGTCCTATGACTCTTAGGACACCATATGACCCCTTAGGACACCATATGGTGTCGTTAGTGCTCATATGGTGTCCTAAGGGGTCATATGGTCTCCTACGACCCCTTAGAACACCATATGACTACTTAGGACTCCATATGGTGTCGTTATGGGTCATATGGTATCCTAAGAGGTCATATGGTGTTCTATGACCCCTTAGGACACCATTTGGTGTCATTATGGGTCATATGGTGTGCTAGGGGGTCATATGGTGTCCTATGACCTCTTATGTGTCATTGTGGGTCATATGGTGTCCTATGACCCCTTAGGACACCATATGACCCCTAAGGACACATGAATGAATCCTTAGGATACCATATGAGCCTAAAGAGGGAGGGAGGGGGAGGGAATGGGAGAGAGATACACCTAAGAGAGGAGGAGAGTGAGATAGAGAGATAGAGACTGAGAGGAAGAGCCAAGAGATAAATGAGAGTGAAAGGGGGGCTGAGAGATGGAGAGAGAGAGGGGGAAAGAGGTAATTAAGGGAGAGATAGAGATAGAGAGCAACACAGAGAAGGGAACTCAGAGAGAGAGAGAGAGAGGGAGAGAGAGAGAGAGAGAGAGAGAGAGAGTGGGGGAGATATTGAGAGATCTAAGAGGTGGATGGAGGGTTTGAGAGAGAGAGAGACCTAATAGGTGGAGGGAGGGAAGGTGAGAGAGAGATAAAGAGAGGGTGAGAGATAGATAGATAAAGGTTGATAGCTAGAGACTTGATAAAGAGAAGGAGAGAGACTTGAGAGAAAGAGAGTTAGAGGGAAAGAAATACTTGATAGAGGAAGAGAAAGGGAGGGGGAGGGAGAGGGATAGAATGAGGAAGAGAGTGAGAGATAGACATATTTGAGAGAGGGAGAGAAAGAGAAGGATAGACAAAAGAGAGAAAGAGGGTGAGGGAGATGAGAAAAAGAGTGAGAGATACTTGAGAGAGGAAAGAAAGTAGAGAGGAAGAGGCCTAAGAGACAAAAAGGTAGGGGTTAAGGAAGAGAGAGGGGAAATGTAGGGAAGAGATGAGAGAGATAATGTTGATACAAGCATGCTAATTACTGAAATTTGACTAAGTCTGAAATTTATAAGAATACTCAAAAAACTAGAATCTGCATTATAACTCTTAGAGATCTGGATCCACTCTCAAACATCCTAACAATATAGACATAAAATATAACTTAAAGTATAAGAAATATAAAAGACAAAGAGAAATGCCACTTATACTTAAATGTTATATTTTATGTATATATCCTACCGAAAAACCTAATGGAATGCTAAATGAATTGCATACAGTCCATATTACTAATTTAAATTTTATTGATTGATAAACACATATGTGGTTTACAAACTAAAACCGTGTATGGGGTTTTAGTTTATAAATCGTGCATGGGGTTTCAATTTACAAACTGTGTATGAGGTTTTAGTTTCTAAACCATGTACACGGTTAGTATACTTTAAACCCTATACATGGTTTAGCTTTAGTTAGGCTCGGCAAAACGATCCTAAACGCATACTAAGTTTTTTAAATTTGAAATACCCCATGCGCATTTTGTGTTTTTTCATGTTTTTTGGGGGGTGTGTCCACTTTTTGCACACCATCTTGGTGCACACACCCCTTTGTAAAAGTGGCCTAAAAGCCCTATTAGGCCTCCTGTAGCAACAATGTTTGACCCAGTCAATGCAAGAGTTCGAGTATGAGTTTTGGAAGAGTTTTGTGTCACCAAAGAGGGCATCTAAAACTGTCAAGAGTCTGGGGTGTCATTAAGTGAATTTCAAAGGTTTTCCCTTAAAGGCTCAAACCAGGGCTACTAGGAATAGGTGTCTTGTAGAGGGAAAGTCACCTTGATTGAACTTGTACAACAAAGAGATGTTGTCTTGGTTGTAGTCAATGTCTCTAGGGTTGGACAAGAGGTTCTATAGGGTCCATACCTGCTCTGCAATGGTGGGTGAGTTATAATCAAAGTTGGTCATAGTGTTGGTATTTTGGTATGGTTTTGTCATTGATGTCAACACCTACTAAAACACTAGCACTTTGGAGATCCAACAGCATTCACCGGCAAGTAAGTAACTATTGCATAGTTACTAGTATATGGTTCATCGGCAGGATATAATGATCACCGACACTTGAAATGATATGGAAGACACTTGGTAATATCAAAGACATCGTGTGGACATCTTATCTTAATGAATTAATCATTGGTATATTCATATTTGCATATTTTCTTTTACCGGCAAATAGGTTCAAGGTTACCTAGGGTTACACCGGTAGGTTTATCTTTCCAGATCAGCATGACACGCTATGGAAATGATTAATTATTGTTGTAAATGCATTAAGCCGACATGTTCAATCGGTTATTGCATTGGATATTATATTATTTGTAAAAAAAATTTATTGTAATATCTTGTAGACCCGATCTACTAAAATTGGTCTTAGATTATGGTATAAAGGTAAGATCTTATTTGTAAGATCAAGTGTGGGATGCGAAAAAGAATTGTGTGAAGGCATATGCGAGATTAAGAAGTGCAATACACACAGACATCATTTGAAAGTGAAGCTAGGTTTTTGTGAAAGCATATCAACATTACACTGGTACTGAATCCAATATATGAAGATTCTATTTTGTGCAGTACATTCTTATTGGATTTAACCATCCAACTGTAGTAAGTGTGACTCCCATTTTGTGATTGAGCAGTGAGCTCTAAGCTGTTGGCCTTTCTGCATGTGCAGACCCCATTTATGTACACTTACTATCTGCAGTAGTATCATCTAATTGTGGGTAAGGTTTCCCACCGTGGTTTTTCCCCTTACAGGGTTTCCACATACAAATATTGGTGTCATGTGTTGTGGATGACTTTGTGTTTATGTTTCATGCATTAATCTTTACTGGTATAGCAATTAACTGTTAAAACTGTCTACTGGCATACTTAACTGGTTTACCGATATTAAGCATTAAGCTGGTTAAGTTGTTTTTGGTTTGAATTTATTTGACAACTGATTCAGCCCCCCCCCCCCCCTCTTAGTTGTCTCTAGGACCTAACAATTGGTATCAGAGCTTAGTCCTCTTTTGCAGAAGTTTAATAGCTTGAGGAGATCCAATGTCTACTAATTATTTCAGGAAGGACAGTCCTAAGCTTGATGGAACCAACTATGGCATATGGAAGATCAGAATGGAGACACATCTAAATTGCATTGGTAAAGACGTCTGGGAAGTTACAAAGAAAGGTTACACTACTGCTGTACCTAGTCAGCCCAGTCCAACTAACTTGGCTAAAGATGAGGAAAATGATTGCAAAGCAAGAGAAGCACTTTTGAGTGCATTATTAGATCAACAAATCATGGGATTATCAGATAGGTCTACTACTAAAGCTTTTTGGAATCATTTGGGGAATGAGGGAGATTCCACAGTCAAAATTGCAAAACTTGAAAGCTTCTGGGTCAGGTATGAACATCTGAAAATGGAAGAAGATGAAAGGATTTCTACTTTTATGGAAAGAGTAAATGAAATTGTTTTGGGTATTAAATGTTGTGGAGGAACCTTAAGTGAGGATGAAATTGTTTCAAAAATTTTAAGAGGATTTCCACCGGCATATAAAATGAATGTTACTGCTATAAATGAGTTAAGAACAATGCCTAATACATCAGTAACTAGGGATACATTGATTGGGAAACTTTCAACATTTGAAATTGAAGAATTTGGTCTTGTTGCTACTATTAAGATAGATTTAGCCTTTAAAGAATCAACATCATCTGCTCCATCATTTGACAAATCTAATTGGAAAGCCTTTTATGGAAGAGAACTTGAAGAAAGCAGGAAAGAAAATGAAGAACTTGAAGAACTTGAAGCACTATTTGCAAGGAAAATGCCTAAAGGTCCAATAGGAAGTAAATGTGAAGGTAAAGCACCCTTTAAATGTTTTAACTGCAATAAGATTGGTCATATGGCTTCGAGATGCCCTGATAGACATGCTAGACTAAGAGAAGAAGCTAGAAGAACATACAAGCCTAATCCTGAATATCAGAGATACAGATTTAAAAAGAACAAAGACAAATCTTGTTACATTGCTGATGAAGGTGTGACTGATGATTCTGATGAGGATCCAGCAGACAATGGATGGGGTTTTTGTTGCTATAAAAGAAGATCAACCGACACCTATTGCTCAACCGATAGAACAAGCCCTAGCAGCTAAAGTTGAAGTAAAGGATGAATGGATCATTGACTCAGGATGCTCACATCATATGACAAGAGACAAAGGTAAGTTCTTGAACTTTCAAGAATACAATGGAAGTTTAGTAAGATTTGGAGATGACAAAGCCTGTTCAATCAAAGGTAAGGGTACAATATCTCTTGATGGTAAGCATAACACTGACAATGTTTACTATGTTGAAGGATTAAAGCATAACCTTTTAAGTGTTGGTCAATTAGTTGAGAAAGGATTTCGGTTACAATTTAAAAATGGAAAATGCAAAATCATGAATAGAACTGGTTTGGAAATTGCAACCGATAATCAGACTAGAGGTAATATCTTTCATTTGAATAACAGTGAAAAGACATGCTTGATTGCACATATAGATGAAAGTTGGTTATGGCATAAGAGACTATGTCATGTAAACTTTGATTGCATGGTAAAGATTAGTACTATTAAGGCAGTTAGAGATCTACCTAAAATTGTCAAACCTCATTATACAATATGTAAGGAATGTCAATTTGGAAAACAAGTTAGAGCTAGTTTCAAAAGTATTCCAAAAAAATCCAATAATGCTCTTGATTTGATTCACATTGATTTATGTCCAGCTAGAACTAAAAGCTTACAAGGTGATAGATATTTCATGCTAATCATTGATGACTATTCTAGAATGTGTTGGGTTACTTTTCTCAGAGAAAAATCAGAAGCACTTGGAAAGTTCAAACTATTCAAAGCAATGGTTGAAAATGAAACAGGTAATAAAATCAAATGCTTAAGATCAAATCAAGGAGGAGAATTCACATCTAAGGACTTTAATACATTCTGTGAAGTGAATGGAATCAAAAGACAACTATCAGCACCTCCGACACCATAGCGGAATGGAGTTGTTGAAAGGAAAAACAAAACTATCTTGGATGCAGCAAGAAGTATGTTATCGGAAGAGAATTTACCACATGTGTATTGGAGAGAAGCAGTCAGCACAACGGTCTATACATTCAACAAACTTCACATCAAAGGTGAAACTGGTAAGACCCCTCATGAACTATGGTTTGGTAATACTCCTACTCTTAAGTATTTCAGAATTTTTGGAATTAAATGTTATATTAGAAGAGATGAGTACATTGGCAAATTTGATCCTAGAAGTGATGAAGGAATATTTCTTAGTTATTCATCTAAGAGCAAGGCATATAGATGTTTTAACAAGAGATTGCAGAAAATTGTTGAGAGTACAAATGTAAAAATTGATGAACAATTCAGAGGAACTTTAAGGTATATAGACTCTGAACCAGTAACAGAAATTGTGACAAATGAACCTACACTAAATCCACTAGTACAGAATGAAGATCCAATTACCCCAGTACCATCTGAGGATTCCACAATAATCGAAGAACAACAACAAACAAAGACACCCCGGTATGTAAGATTAAATCATTCTGAAGATCAGATAATTGGAAATAAATTTAAAGGAGTTATGACAAGAGGAAGATTGGCAAATGAAGAGGTATGTCTTATTTCTCAAATTGAACCATCATCTGTTAATGAGGCATGTGAAGATAAATTTTGGATTAAAGCTATGGAAGAAGAATTAGAACAAATTGAGAAAAATAACACTTGGACATTAGTTCCCCGGCCTAAAGATAAAAATGTAATTGGAACCAAATGTGTATTCAGAAACAAACTTAATGAAGATGGTAAGGTTGTCAGAAATAAAGCAAGACTAGTGTGTAAGGGGTATTCTCATAAAGAAGGAGTTGATTACAATGAAACCTTTGCACTGGTAGCTAGAATTGAGGCAGTCAAATTATTCTTGGCTTTTGCAGCACACAAGAACTACAAAGTTTATCAAATGGATATTAAATGTGCATTTTTGAATGGAGATCTTGAAGAGGAAGTATACATTGAACAACCTGATGGATTTTCTTTGACAGATGATAATGATATGGTTTGTAGGTTAAGAAAAGCTCTGTATGGATTAAAACAAGCTCCAAGAGCTTGGTATGCAAGATTGGATAAGTATCTTTTAAAGATTGGTTTTACTAAAGGAAATGCAGACAACAATTTATATTACAAAATAACTAATGATGACATCTTGATTATAGAAGTATTTGTTGATGATATAATCTTTGGAGGAGAAGATGGTTTATGTAAGGAATTTTCTACTAAAATGCAACAAGAATTTGAAATGTCTATGATTGGAGAAATAAAATTCTTTTTAGGATTACAAATTTCACAGACTGATAAAGGTATATTCTTGAGTCAATCCAAATAATTGAAAGACTTACTAAAGAAATTTGGGATGGAGAACTCTAAATCGGTAAGCACACCTATGACTACAAATGACAAATTATCTCAAAGGGATGAATCTACACCTGTTAATCCAACTAGATAGAAATCTATGATAGGAGGTTTACTGTATTTGGCACAAACCAGACCTGATATTATGAATGTATTATGTATTGTTTCTAGATTTCAAAGTAATCCCAGAGAAAATCATGAATTAGTAGTAAAAAGGATTTTTCGGTACTTACAAGGCACTATCAATCTTGGATTATGGTATCCTAGAGATGAAAAATTTGAATTATGGGCATACACAGATGCAAATTGGGTAGGAGATGTGGATGATAGAAAGAGCACCACCAGTGGAGCATTCTTTCTTGGAAACAGACTAGTTTCTTGGTTGAGTAAAAAACGGAGTTGTACATCTTTATCAATAGCAGAATCAGAATATGTTGTAGTAGCAACTAACTATACACAGGTACTATGGCTTAAGCAAATGTTGAAAGACATAAAGGTAAAATGCAAGGAACCTATTACCATATATTGTGATAACACTACAACAATTGATATATCTAAGAATCCAGTGCTACATTCTAAAACAAAACATGTTTCTATCAAACTGAATTTTCTAAGGGAAAAAGTTGAAGAAAAGGAGATAAAACTGGTTTATGTGAATACTAAAGAACAACTTGCAGATATTTTCACAAAACCTTTGCCTAAGGAGACTTTTGAATATCTCAGAGATCAGCTTGGAGTCATACCACCACCGGTAGAGACTTAGACAGTTGATGATTGTCATCAACCGATAGAATTAAAAGATAAATCTTTTACTCCAGTCTTTGATGAGGAAGCTACTTCTCAGGGGGAGTAGTTGGTATATTGAATTGATTGGTATTTTGTGTATGAACTTGGTTTTATTATAACTTTGGCATTTGATGTCAAAGGGGGAGAGATATCTATGGAAAAACACATTATCTTTTGGAGAGATTGGTATGGAAACTTTGGATAACACATGTTGTTCCCAAGGGGAGAGATTGTTGTTTGGGAGAGACTATTACTCTCTGTATTCTGGTTATGATCTTTTTGGAGATTGTTGGTTTTTGGCATTTCTGTTTTGGCACTTTGGTGGTTTTTCCATCTTGTCTTGCCATCAATGCCAAAGGGGGAGATTTTTGGTAGGTATGGTTTTGTCATTGATGTCAACACCTACTAAAACACTAGCACTTTGGAGATCCAACAACATTCACCGCCAAGCAAGTAACTATTGCACAGTTACTAGTATATGGTTCACCGACAGGATATAATGATCACCGACACTTGAAATGATATGGAAGACACTTGGTAATATCAAAGACATCGTGTGGACATCTTATCTTAATGAATTAATTATTGGTATATTCATATTTGCATATTTGCTTTTACCAGCACATAGGTTCAGGGTTACCTAGGGTTACACCAATAGGTTTATCTTTTCCAGATCAGCATGGCACGCTATGAAAATGATTAATTGTTGTTGTAAATGCATTAAGCCGACATGTTCAATCAGTTATTGCATCGGATATTATATTATCTGTAAAATGTTTTTATTGTAATATCTTGTAGAGTCGACCTACTAAAATTGGTCTTAGGTTATGGTATAAAGGTAAGATCTTATATGTAAGATCAAGTGTGGAATGCGAAAAAGAATTGTGTGAAGGTATATGCGAGATTAAGCAATGCAATACACACACACATCATTTGAAGGTGAAGCTAGGTTTTTGTGAAAGCATATTAGCATTACACCGGTACTGATTCTAGCATACGAAGATGCTATTTTGTGCAGTACATTCTTATTGGATTTAACCATCCAACTGTAGTCAGTGTGACTCCCATTTTGTGATTGAGCAGTGAGCTCTAGGCTATTGGCCTTTCTGCATGTGCAAACCCCATTTATATACACTTACTATCTGCAGTAGTATCATTTGATTGTGGGTAAGGTTTCCCACCGTGGTTTTTCCCCTTACAGGATTTCCACGTACAAATATTGGTGTCATGTGTTGTGGATGACTTTGTGTTTACGTTTCATGCATTAATCTTTACCAGTATAGCAATTAACTGTTAAAACTATCTACCGACATACTTAACTGGTTTACCGGTATTAAGCATTAAGTTGGTTAAGTTGTTTTTGGTTTGAATTTATTTGATAACTGATTCACCCCCCGCCCCCCTCTCTCAGTTGTCTCTGGGACCTAACACATAGGTGACTACAAGAGAGTTGGTGTCAAGGAGAGACTTGATGTGAGAAGTTGTATCTCAATGAGTTTTTTGGGGATCAAAAGGGGCCCCATTGAACAAAGGGAAGTGTAGAGGTGTCCTTTCAGTTTGTTGTCAAGATTGTCCAAGAATCTACGAATGTTGAGACCTTAATTGAGGGTCTTGTAGAGTAAGTTTGTGTGAGAAGCCTTTGTTCCTTGGGGCTCTGCATTAGGTTTTTCTCTAAGTTCTCAGGAGGTGTGTCTTGCCGGGGGGTAGTATTTTCAATCTGACATAAATTTATAAATAAATAAATAAAATAATAAAAAACAATGAATTCACATTCAAATTTCAAATAGAATTTATCAAATATATAAAATGGATGAAAAAAATTGAGTTTCATACTTGTTGGTTGCCTTGGCATTGTGGATGGCTTTTGTCTCCGAAATCCCGTGCATGTATTTGCTGCTAGAAAACCCTCCAAAACAATTATTGTGTGGCCGCGGGTGAAAATGACTCGGTCGGCCATAGTAAAAAAAAGGTATTCTCAGAAAAAATGCGAACAGGTTTTGAAAAACTAAAACCCACCTTTCTTCCCATATAGACCCCATATGCGTTTTAGGTCTGATTAGGCTCAATAAAATGAACCTAAACACAAACAGGTTATTTAAAATTTTAAATAACCCATTCACGTTATTAGTTTTTTGAAGTTTTTTTTGGGGGTGTCAACTTTTTTGCACACCATCTTGGTGCACTTACTCCCAAGCTATGGTATTATGTATGTGAATCTTACACATGAACATCTATTTATGTTTTAAAGTTTTATATGTTTCATTTGTTGTTTTAAACATTTATGTATGTTACAAATTGTTAAGCACATAGATATATTGAGGAGGAGGGGGCAGTGAATTAATATATGCCAAATTGAACTTTAAATACAATTAATCATTTAGACTATTACTGCATCTCACATTATCATAAAGAAGTTATGTACTTGACAAGCATAATCACACATCAACACGAGAATGCTAGACATACATGTAAACCTAGAAGGGAAAACCCATAGTGAAAATAACTACTTGATTCTAGTGCCCAATCTAGCCTCACAAAGATAATAAAGAACTTACAATATTTTGTATGCACCAATGCACATGAATTATAACCAAATATGAAGTCGCCAATTCCCAATTAGATTTGCAAGCACCAACCTATAAGAGACACCAATCCCCTAGTCCAAGACATTGGACACCAACTCAAATTATGAGACACCAATCTCAATTACAAAAAAATACATATAAAAGATTTGTTATGCAGACCTTTAAAGATTAACCTTCAATATCTCTCTAATCCGGTCTTCTTCAAAACACACTCATAGTGTATATGAGATCTATCTTTCAATTCACACACTTCATCACATCCATGTGTTCTCTAGTTGAGTAGACAACTTGCACAAATCTTGTCTCTTCTTTGCTAAGCACAACCACCACACATTGGAAAGAATACAATCGACATTATATATGCATTTGAATTTATATTACATCCTCAAGTCGGCCCAAAGAGCATATTTACAACATCTGCAAGTTGGCCACAAGAATAATCCTTAAGTCAAATGTGTAGTTGGGTTGGTCCTAAAACCAACACTTTACACCTAAGAGTGGGATCACCTTGTGTGTTACCCAACACGATCTCAATTGGTCCCAAACAACCTTTACACTTTTTCCAGCTAGCGCACATTACCATAATCTGGTGCATCCATCAAGAAAATCAACACAATTAGTTAACTATTATTGTGACCACTTTATCGACTTTAACGTTTCCTCTTCTTGAGCTCCACCTTTGAAACTTAAATGAATCTATCTTCGTACGTGGCTTTACTTGTCTTTGAAACTGCAAGCCATAAAACATCATTGTGGTAGAATGGTGTACCAAACATTATGCCAATGCAACTAGGTGCAACTATAGTCTCTGAACAACAAACCTCATAAACTTACCACAAACACCTCCAAACCTTCACAAACAATTGAAATTGGTTCATGATAATAAGATTAGCATTACTTTAATGTTTTTCTCCATTGTTCTCAAATGCCTTGTTATGGCATGACAAAAGATTAAAATTACTGTAACCTCCTTGATACCTTGTCACCAATGACAACACTAACAACACCTTTGATATGCATCTTTGACATCAATAACAACACAAATGAGATTAAATCCTAAATAGTAGAATATTTAGAGTATATAGTAGAATTAATTTTAGCATTCGTAGTTGATGGACCACTAAGGTTATCAACCCATATCATCTAAGGTGAAGGACATTTTTTTTATAAGCTTGTAGGAATTTCTAGTTATAAAATAGAAGAGAGGAAGCCAAGCCAAGAACATATATTCATTTGTAACCAATCAATCATTATGTTAACAAAACAATTATTACTATTATGATCACACACTTATTGACATAAATATTGGAGTATAGTAGAATATATAATATGTTAGACTAAACATTCTAATCAATATAAATTAACTTTTAAAATTAATAATTTTACATTCATTAAAACAATTCCAAAAAACATAATTTATAGTCATATCAGATTAAAAATATAATTCTTTTTTATAATTTTTTTTTTTTTAAATTGTGGGGAAGACAAAAAACAAACATATTGAACAAAGAGATTTCAATTGCTAATTAGGAGATATTTTCTACAAGTTAAATAATGATATTACTATCAAGATTCAACTTTATAGTTTTGAGTCAAACTCATTGATCCATATTATAAAAAGATTTCAATCAATGAATTTGACTCCAAAACTAAAGAGATTTCGTATTTGAACTTTATTTATAAACTAGGCAAAATTAAGTAAAATTCAATTCAAGGAGAAAAGAGCACAAACACGTATCAGGTATCTAATATAATCTTTAAGGAGAAAAGAGCACAAACACGTATCAGGTATCTAATATAATCTTTAAGGAGAAAAGAGCACAAACACGTATCAGGTATCTAATATAATCTTTAACGTATAAGAAGTAGACACAGCACTTGAGCACAATGGCTAATTCAAGACACCATCAAGTCTAGGTAGTGGCCATGTTCTTGCATTTACATTTTTGTTTCATTAATAAGACGCTAACAACAACGCAGGTCTACTTCAAGTTTCAAAAGTCAACTTGCCCTGACTGAGTCACTTTGTTCTAGATAGACTCCATTTAATAAAGCTAATGGTTCAGCCTGTGCATACATTAAGCCAATTTCCTCAACGATAAAATTATATATAGTACCACGAATTTAAAAAAAGAGAGAAGAGATTAACAATAAAAATAACCACTGGTATCAAATAAATAACACTAAATATAGTACAAATCATTACCAAATTGCATTGGGATAGTAGCGTTATTAACGTGCATAAACAAGTCAGTCTAATTTATGCAGGAATTGATGGCTCTAAGGAGTTGGGTATATAACAATAACATATTCTTAAAACACCAGAGCAGGATACTCACAAATTTACAAGAACAGCCTCCAAATGCCAAGATCAGCAGAATAAGTTTTATCTGAATTGTAGCATTATTAGGGAAGTGCTTAAAATCACAATTAAAGCAAAAAAAATGCATCCACTCACATGTGCATGGCAACAAAAATTACATCCACTAAAATTTTATGGTGCTGAAATAACTTAAAAAAAACAGTGACAATATCATTTGCCCAGATTGAAAGGGGTTAAAGAAGGATAACCAATTCGTAGGCAAAACAAACAATATGGCACAAACTAAGCAACTTATCCCAGAAAGCATCCATAGTTTGACCACCAAGACAAGCTTGATAGCAAAGCATTCTATTTTACAGCCACTTCAGCTATTAGCTATAATTGCTCCAAAAACTTACTGTTATTACTGACCATACAAAATGAGCAGTAAATCTATGCAACTTAGGGGAAAGATTGTTTTAATCAGAATTCTCCTCGAGCCTCAAATCTAGAGCTATTAGGAGAATTTAGATGTCCTATGAGTAACATCAATCTTCATCCTGTAAATCAGAGAACAAACATTTAGTAGACAATTTCAATGGCGCAAATAAGAGGGAAAAAAATAGGCAAAGACATATCTATCAAAACATTAGAGATGGAATTGCACCTCACTGTCGTCTTCTTCATCGTCGTCATCTTCATTTAGCTCAGATTTTGACTTGTCAGACTCCTCAGCTACGTCGCCTTCATCATCCACCTTTTCAAAAGTACGAACATGGATGAGGTAAGAATGCAGCTGATATAGTGAACAAACATTTTGACACTAGCCAAAGACTAGCTAATTCACCTGTTTCTTTTTGTAAGCATTCATTGTAACATCATATTCAACTTTCTTCTGTGCAGCTTTTGCAAGGTATGGGGCCTTATCCTGCCAAAATAAGATGTCAGTGAAATCTCGCATGCCTTGTAATGATGAGATGTCCAGGATGAAGATCGCATCCTATGTGTGGAGTATTAACGAGTAACATTTATAAACGATCTGCTGGCCTTGCCTTCCAAAGATTTTGGGAGTTACATTAAGGATGTTACAACATCTGTACAAATTTTTTTATTGCATTTAATTTCAAACCAAATTACGATAAAAATCAAGGAAATAGTGAACGATTTCACAGGATAAGTTGACATACAGCATCACTCATTTCTTTCCATTTGTCACCGCAAGCTTTACCAACCTAGCAAAAGAAAAATTGGAAGTCCTTGATTAAATCGCTACAGTAATGTAAAATGTCATATAAATGACGTAAAAATCATCTAACGCAAAAACAGCAGGGGAAAAAAGGCATAAAATGTGAAGCACGAATTTACAGCTGCAACTCCTTTGACTTCGGGATGCTTCTGCTTGAATGTCTGACGGAACTCCTCCCTGAGCAGTCAAACTAATTTTCAGAACCAAATCTGAGATATATAAGAGAAATTAATAACTTTATACCCTACAGGAAAAACAATATAAAATAAAATTCATGAAACAATTACAAAAGCTGAAAGCATTTTCATACAGGAAAACAAAAAAGGCAGTTGGTGGCCTCTTAGGTTGGTTGGGATCCTTTTTAACTTTGGGTTTAGCCTGCCGTTTCTTTGGCTTTTCTTTCACAACACGCAGCTTCGTCCTGAAAATGTTAATGGATCGAATCTTGATATTATATATTATGTTCACATATGCATTTAACATTTAAAAAAGGCAATATATAATTTCAAATATGATAGTGTTCACATACTTAGCTTCAGCCTTTTTAGCTTTAGCCTCCACAGCCGCAGCTCTTTTAGGCTTTGATTCTTTCATTGTGTAACCTATAAAGAAAAATATTAACAGTAAATCAATTCAATAAATTATGAAAAAGGCAGGGTTAAAAATAACAAAGTAAAAGGTGGTTGAAGCAAAAAAACACAAATTAAAATTACCAAGAATATAAAATAAACACAGTGCATAGCTGTCTTTAATTAGATTTTGCTTTCGAGCTGGTGAGGCTCTAGGTCCAATTGCTAACCAAAAGTATTGGAATACCTGAGTTCAAAGCTTAGCTGCTATATGCCAAAGGGAGCCAATCCCAATGACCTGGGATTACACCTAATTGCAAGAGTATACTCCTCAACCCTGCCTCTGCACATTCCACAAGATGGTTTACACTACCAAATTGGCTATAAGCTATGCACACAAGAAGACTTTTACAAAATGAACTTAAACTAAAGGACTGTTATATAGGTTCTATTTGAAACAGAGGTATTGCAAAACTAGCGCAACATGGGCTGTGGTCACTCTTCCCTCGAAATTGAAGGGGGACGATACACACTTTGAATCAGAAGAAACAAAAATGATCATTTCTTAGACAATTTCTTGACTTCTGCAAAATTTACACTAAGATGGCATAATCACAAATTTGTTTTAAATCTAGCAGAATATTTGTACGGGGCAAAATCTCAAACATTCATATTATTATGAGCTTTCATTTCCCTAGAAGAAATACTCTACCAGTATCACTCTACCTGAAATAAATAATTCATACTATTGATGAACATATATGATTAAGGAACCACTGTTTTTAAGCTGGTGAGCCTCGTGGCTCATACATTATTGCACACATACAAAGACCCTAGAGTTTAATTTCAGCGCCCAAGAACATCTCCAACATGGGATATGCAAGGGAAGCTAGTCAGACGGTCCCAACAACCCAGGGTTATATATAAATGTTGCAGAAATCGTTCTAGACATGCAAAAATATAAAAGCCCAATAACTAATGGAATGGCCGTCAGCTCTAATACACTACCAAAAATTTTTATTCAAGTGAATCTAATAAATTTTCACTAGGAGTTGAGGCATAATTGAAGCCATTCTGTCAGGGAATAACAAATTTCATTTGAAAATATAATAATTTTACAGCAGAAAGTCAGGAATCCAGCGAACCCTTTACATATTTCAGAACTTCTGCTTCAAAAGTCACTAACCAAAATAGAACCCTGTAGTTTAAAGCAAAGAACGCGGCACAAAATGACGTTCAACCAAGCAGAGTTCAACAAAAGTATGAACTGTAATTTTAAGAAACCAAAAGCAAAAAAAAAGCGAAGGTCCAAAATTTACTGAAACAGATCTTCAAGAAGAGCAGAAAATGATTCACGTTTTTCAAAACCACAAAATTACTTTCTGGTAATGCAAAAATCCAAAATCTATCGAAACAGGCCTTCAGAAAAACAGAGGAGTTTCCAGACGTACATTTGCGTATTCCAAGGCCACTAACAAAAACAATTCAGTAATTTAAACCCAAAAAATCCAATATTTTTCACAAGGAAATCAACAAGCAAAGTTCCAAAACTCGAAACAGACCTTTGTTATCAAGACTACATTCACATTTCTAACTTAAACTTAAATCCAGAGATATTAATTGCTTGCACAGAGAATAAACGAAATATTTTTAGATTTAAACTCCAGCCTAGACATATTTACACCTTGCAAAGCGAACAAACGATTATTTTCAGATTTAAACTCCAACCTAGACAAATTTGCACCTTGCAAAGAGAACAATTTTACTGAGCTCAACAAACCTTAACCAATAAAATTGCTGTCATTGAACAAAGAAAGAAAGATTCAGATGAAAAACAGTCACTTACAGAGCTCAAAACCATTCCATCAACTCCAGCAAACGGCTTACTAACTACTAAACTCAAATCTCTCGACTACTTTAAAAGCTCTGCAATTTAGAGCATTACCTGTTACTTCTACATCTAAAATACAAAAAAACACTTTCTAACGAACCAAAAACCCAGAATTTGACGAAACAGACCTTGCCGAAGAGCAAAAAAAAAAAATTCCCAGCCAAACGTAAAGAATTCAAACATTTTACACAAAACAGGGACAGACGGCACTCAGAGATCTAAAAGGGGCAAATGAAACCCTAGCATATCATAAAAAATAGAAAAAAAGGCCAAATTTTAAAAAACTTTCATGTCCTGCAACTAGAGATCGTACTCGTAACAGAGAACGAAAGAAAAAAACCAGAGCTTTTTCAAGATCAGGACTATAACCTACCTGGATATTTACGACCGACGGCCTTTGATTAATCCTCCTCTTCTTGCGCCTGCTCCTCCTCTGTTACAGTTTATTTTCGTTTTATTTTCGAACAAGACTGTGAACTCACAATACTAATAAGACTTGTGTAAGAGCAAGAACATTAGCATACTCAATACAAAGAAAAGAGAAGAAGAGAAGAGAAGAGAAGAGAGAGTCGCTCAATGAAGAAGAACAAGATGGATGACCGGCAACGGAATGTGAAGGAGGAGAGGTTTTCAATGCCAACCTCACACCAAATTTCTTCTCGGACTTACCGGTTACCGGGAAGATTCCCGGTTGCCGGTGGCCCAAGTATCGTTACCTTCCCTAGGTTTTTTTTTGGTTTAATAATGATGTTGATAAACCAAACCAAACCAAGGTTATATTAAGCAAGTGTTAAAAGAATGTAGGTATTGAGATGCCATGGTGGGGTTGGATTTGCTTTGCCTCAATTTAATTTTTACAACCATGCAATTTGACTTTGTCTTCAACTTTGGGGAACATTGTTTTGCATATACCAATGGTTTTTATTTAGTGTTGGATACTAAGGTTTAGGGAGGGATAATTTTTTTTCAGGGTTTAGATTAATTTAGATTTTTTTTATTTGTTTTAATTTATTATTTTGAATTGATTTTATATATAATTATTGCCGATTTTTACAGTATTTAAAAAATAATACAATTAATTTTGAAAATTTGAAGTTATTAAATAATTATACATTAAATTTTAATTATAAAATAATTTAAAAAGATTTAGATTAATTTAGATTTTAGTTTTAAGAGATTTTAATAATAGTTTTTAATTGTTGATATTAGTAGTATGAATTAAAAATATATGAGTAATCAATTTAATTTAATTTAATTTGTTTTTGTTAAGAGTTAAAAATTAAAGGATATTCATTTTATTAAAATTATCTATGGTGTGATCTTATATTTAAAAAGTGGAGATCTTGTACTAAACAAAACTTGATTTCTAATAGATTTATTAACCACAATTTTTTTATTTGTATTTTTTATTTTCCATTTTTCAATGGTTTCTCCATGTGTATGATTGTTTATTAGTCTATGCCTAAAGAATGACTATAGTAATTCCATAGTTCAATTAATTTTAATGAATAAGTAAAGATTATTGCAAGGTTAATAGATATATTTAAAAAATATTTAAATAATATTGAAATATTGGTATATGGTGTTTTATTTACTCTATTAAATAAATGATTATTTTATTATTTTACTGTGTAATTATTTTTGTACTTAATTTTAATTCATTATCTTATAAGGATAAATTATATCAATTTATTTTAAATGGTTCTTATGTTTTTTCACCATTATTGTTGTCTAGTGAGGCTCCTAATCGACAATATACTATTCATTTATTGCCAATGAAAAGTATGGCAATTGCCAAAGTAATCCTCTTTTTTGAGTGAGGTTACTTAATTAGGATCTCAAATATTGTAATGTTCACTTGTTTCTTGCCTTAATATAATAATTTTTGGTGTAGCATTTGTATTTTGAGATCCATATGTTGTGCTTTCTATCACTAGATAATCATGATGCATCATTTTTTTGCTATCTATATAAGCATTTGGTATTTACCTCGTTAGATTTATATACATAATTGCATCAAGAAGGACGATATTAGCATTATGGTGGCATTCTAGATTATTGTCATTGATTGTATTTCCATGATTATATGATGTATGTAAAAGTGTGTCCCATTGGGCGTTTGTCCATCACTTCGTCTATTATATATTGAGTAGGTACATTTAATATATGCTTTGAATATGTAAGTACAAGGTATTTCTTTGCCTAATTTTGTAGTTTTGAGTTATTCCCCCATGGTGGTTATTTTAAAGATACCGCTTTGGGCCTTGTGCATCTGTTGTTTTGTATTGTACTCAGATTGAGTATAAAATGTGTCATGTGTGAACACTTGTGTTAATCCAAACCTAAGTTGGAGTTGATTCTTTTGTTTATTCATGTTGTGGATTGCTTGTAATTGTGGGTTTTGTAATGAATGTATGTGTTAGTTTCTATTGATTAAAAGATATAGTACACATATTCACAAAAAAAGTAAAGGGACACAAGGTCACCCTATTTCATGCTTGAATATCATCAAGATAATATGCTTAATCAAGAAATAAGGACGATCACAGATCCTTAACTAATTAAAAAAAATAAAACATAAACCAATAGAATAAATGTAAATATGAAAGAATTAAACAATTAAATAATTGAAAAAACCCCTCAATCGCATTGTAGCTTCCATTGTTTTTCTCCGAAATTGCGTGGATGGCTCTCAGGTATTGCACTAAAATTCCTACATAGATTGGCAATTGCTTTGAAAAGTGTGATCTAGATTGATTTGAGAAAATGGTCTTGTTTATATAGATTTTCATGAGAGAGGGAGAGGGATTTTGAACTCAAGTCCTGATTGGGAGTGAACTGATTTAGATTGATTAGTTAACAGTGTTGATTGATTTGTTAACTCAGATTGATTGACTTGTTAACTCATTTGATTGAGTAGTCAACTAGATAGATTGAATAGTGAATTAAATAGATTAGCCAGTTAACTTAATTGATGGATTAGATGATTGAATGGATCGATTGATTACTCAGAAAAAGGTAATTTGGAGTGAAAAGGGGTGATCGAAGAGTTAACTGGTTTGATCAATCAGTTATGATTTCAACATGTGCTGTAGGATTTTGAAATTGAATTTGATTTTCATTTTCAATTTGGATTTGAATTTGAACTTTCGAATGCTGAAATGCACATGAAATTTACTGAAATTTATTGAAATTCAAATTTGGTGAAATGTTAATTTGATGATTTGGAATTAGATGAAATTAATTGAAATCCACAATTGGGGAATTATGAATTTGAGAGAAATGAAATTAGATGGAATTATTTGGAATTCGCATTTGGGGAATTGGAGGAATAAGTTAATTAATTTAAATAATTTAAATGAAATTATTTAAACATTAGAAATGTGATTAATTAAAGATTATTTAATTATGGAAATAATCGTAATTAATTAAATAATTAATATTTAAAAAAGGGGTTTGATGATGAATCAATTATTAGATAGAAATTGGATAATTAGAAATGTTGAATGGTGATGATTAAGTCAGTTTAGAAGAATAATTAGCTTATTTAAATAATTAAAGAATTACTTAATTAATTAGGATGAATAATTAGTGATGATGAAAAATACATTTTTTAGTGTCTACACACCCCTCAGAGTCAAACGAGTAGTGCCCAAAAAGATAAATAAGAGTCATGCGTACAAATCTTAAAAAGCAGAGAACTAGATAAACAATAAAATAGAAATCCATAAAGACCAATCCCTCAAGTGATGAGAGCGATCTCGAAGGGAGGCAAAGGGAGATCTCAGTCATCCAGTTTGCCCCATACATTAATAGGGTTTGGAGTGACATTAGGAAGAAACCATGCCTCATCAACAACTTCACCTTGCTCTTTCTCCTTATCATCACGAGTGGGAAAAATAGCTAGGGCCAGTCTTGAAAATCCTTTTGAAGAGTCAAGCTAACCACCACCACCAAAAGTCGGCCAACGACTACAACCACCAGAATTAGGCCTCACCCCCTAAAACCCCACCCAAAGGTAAGTCCTCTATGGAGAGGAGAGGCAAAGCACTACCTATTGAAACCATTCCCACCACTAGAGTGGTAGTGGGGAGCTTGTGCTCATTGATCCTAATTTAGAATTGTAGGCTAAGGCACACAATCATAGGGAAAGATACTGTTACAAGCTAGGGTTGTCGTTGCACCAAAAGACCAACCTACCAATTCCTGATATAGCCAATAGACTTATAAAATCCATAGGAGGTTGTTAAACCATGTTGCAAATCCCCGAAAGGGACACTGGCCAACTTCCAACAATCTCCCTCCCAGCGTCACTCGCCATGGCTTGTGTGATTTGAACCTGTGACCAAGATTTAATACCACTTGTTACAAGCTAGGGTTGTCGTTGAACCAAAAGATCAACCTACCAGTTCTCAGTACAACCACTAGACTTATAGAATCCACAAGACGTTGTTAAACCATGTCGCGAATCCTTGCGAGGGACGTTGGCCCACTGCCAACAGATACAATGGGCCTGCATTATTGAGACACGTTGTCCTATACAGATCTCCACAATTTTCCAAATGACTCATTATCTTTCAATGGGCATAGAGAGAAGATGAATTGAACTAAGTAGGATCTCTTGATCATAAACACATCACAAACTAATATTTGTACTTCTTCTTTCACAAATATATTTCTACATCATCCTTAATCAATCCATATTTCAATTCACACATCCACATATTTATTTATATCGCCTTATTTGCCAAAATACTCAACTAGGTTGGCCACAGAAAGAATAAACATAAATTACACAAGTTTGGCCACCCTAAGCAACTGCATTAAATGTGGTCCACTCCAAGAGATAAAGGGGACCCAAATACACCACAACATGTCTTCCTAAGTTGATTCCAATGAACCACACACATCCTCCAAATTTGGTATCAAACATTATGTGTAGATAAACAATAAAGCACATTAACCAATTGGACCTAAAATAAATAAATAAAAGAAGATCTTCACACCCCATGGTAAGACCCATAACAACACCTTAACTCAACCTCCAATGCATATCCAGACCAAAAGAGTATGATCCAATTAAGATAAACAAACTGAGTTGGAAAGAGATCAACATGATGGATAGCACTGGACAATAGAACAACATAACATCACTTGTGCAACAAACCAACACTTAAATTATGAACTCGAACACTACATAAGCAATATGAACATTTCCTCCAAGCTACGACACTTAAACTAAGACTGCAAAAGAAATGTGAAACATTCTTCAAACTAGTCCCAATAGACAACCTCACTAGTGTCTTACTGTCAACCAACTTCAACAACCAACTTCAACAATTAAACTGCTAAGGACCTAAAAACATAATAGTGCAACATCCATAGAACATAGTTATTAAATCCAAAATTGCAAGTTGGCACCAACTACAAAAGTGGAGGAATGTGGAGAATTCTCCCATAGAGACTTTAAATACTCTTTCCTACATATTTTAGCTTCCAGTACTATCACCTTCTAGAAACATCACATACTCAATATCACCACCAGACATCATAACAATATTTGAGCACTCATTTTTGAACCATACATACCAAGCAATAATCAAATTGATAATAATGACCACAATTGTACTAAAAATATAACTAAGCAACTACAGCTTCCTCTTCACCTTTTTCATCAATAATCACAAAGTGTGACATCAATGACAACACCATGCAAACTACCAAAAAGATCCCATGACAATAATTTTGACATCATTGACAACACATGCTCATGTTTCCAAGATTCTCCCCCTTTGTCATTGATGGAAATGCTTATACCACCAATCAACAATAAACTCTCCAACTATAACTCTCTCCCCCTTTGACATAAAAGACAAAAGGGCACAACTTTTTTCAAATAGTTATCCCCCTTCTAGATATATCTCTAATATCTACAATACTCCCCCTATTAAGGATATCTCTCTTCTACACATATTTTTCTACAACCAGGAAACCATAACCTTCACTACTTCCCTCGAGAGCAACCACCACATCAATCCAAGAGACAAAAGATTGACTCTTGATCTCACCTTTGAAAGATTCGCCACTTATATGCATTTAGTTTGAAATAGGAGGAGAAATAAACCCTGGCTTCTATTGGAGATAATCAAAAGTATCCTTTAACAATGCCTTGGTGATAATATCTGCAATTTGATCCTTTGTGGGGACATATTCTAATTTTACTTCCTTCTCTACAACCTTCTCTCTTAAGAAGTGATACCAAATAGAAATGTGTTTAGTGCTTGAATGTATCATTGAATTCTTTGAAATGTTAATCGCACTTGTATTATCACACATAATAGGAATTTCCTCATCATAAATCACCTTGATATCTTTAAGAGTTTTCTTCATCCACATATCTTGAGTGCAACAATATTTTGTTTCAAGATATTCTACTTCTATTGTAGATAATGACACTAAATCCTACTTCTTTCACAACTAAGAGACCAATCTATCTCCCAAGAAAAATGCTCTACCACTTTTACTTCTTATGTCATCAACACATCTAGAACAATCAACATTTGTGTAAGATTTTAAAGAGAAATAATCATCCTTCTTATACAACAAACCAAAATTCAAAGTCCCTTTCAAATATCTAAATATCCTTTTCATTACTTGATCATGAGATTGCTTTGGATTAACTTGATATTTGGCAACCAAATAGATAGCATGCATAATATTCAATCTTGGAGTAGTCAAATATAACAATCCACCAATCATAGATCTATAAAGCTTATGATCCACTTTTTGATATTCATCATCCTTGCTTAAATGACAACCGGTAATTATGAAATTTCCAACTGGCTTACAAGTCTCCATACCAAACTTCTTCAACAACTCTTTGATGTACTTGGACTAAAAATAAAAATACCATCTTCAGATTTTATCACTTGAAGACCGATGAAAAATGACAACTCATTAATCATTGACATCTCAAATTCTTTTTGCATTTCTTTTGCAACTTCTTGCAAAAATCTTCATTTCCACCAAAAATGATATCATCAACATATAGAACCACTATACCTTTCTTGGAGTTTTGCTACTACAAATATTTGTCTAACCTTGCATACCAGGCTTTAGGAGCTTTCTTGAGTCCATAAAGGGCCCTCTTGAGTCTACATACCATATGCATATCTTTTGACAACTGTTTGTTAAATGTAAACTTCTTCAACTTCTTCATTCAAGAATGTTGACTTAGTATCCATCTGATACACCTTAAAGTTCTTGTAGGTGAGAAATGCAAGAAACATCTTTATAGATTCCATATTAGCTATCAGAGCAAGAGTCTCCTCAAAGTCTATACCTTCAACTTGTGAATGACCTTTACATGCTAGTCTTTCCTTATTTCTTGTGACTTCTCCATCTTCATTCAGCTTGTTCTAGAACACCCACTTTTTTCCTGTCACATTCTTATCTACTAGTCTAGGTACCAATTCCCATGTCTGAGTCTTTTTTATTTGATTCAACTCTACTTCCATTGCCTTCATCCATCCATCATCTTTCTAGCCTCTACAAAAGTCTTTGGCTCCACCTTAGATAAGAAACAAAAAAATTCTTGTTCATAGACCTCAACAAGTCTTCTTCTGGTTCGAACTCCTATATCTTTATCTCCAATGACCTAATCTTTTGAATGATTCTTTTGCACATACTTTGTAGTTGTTTTAGGTTCTTGTTCAAGTTCCTTTTCTTTTGCATTTTATTCTTCTTTATCTTTCAGAATGTCCTTCTTTTCTAGAGCGATGAGGGTGTCTTCTATCTCAATCTTAGGTTCTAGTGTAACCTAATTTCATTATTCACTTACTCTAACATTTTTACTTTCCACAATCTTCTTCAACCTCTTGTTGTAGCACTAGTATGCCTTACTTCTTGTAGAGTATCCCATAAATATTCATTCATTAGATCTTGCATCAAACTTTCCCAAATCTTCTTCATGTCTTCTGATGTAGCACTTGCTTGGACAAAGATTTTAAAATATTTGATTGGAGGCAATCTTCCATGTCATAGCTCATAAGAAATCTTTGTGTTATGCACTCTCACTTTTACCATGTTAATGATATATGCAATAGTATGCATAGCTTCTTTCCAATACAAATCAGGTAGGTTATCATATTTCAACATAGTTTAAAACATTTCAACAACAGACTTGTTCTTTCTTTCAACAACTCCATTTTGTTGTGGAATCTTGGGTGAAAACAATTTCCTTCTAATCCCATGATCTTCACAAAAAATAAACTCATTTTATGTAAATTCTCCACCTCTATCAGACCTTAAACATTTGATCTTAGCTTCTATTTGATTCTCAACCATAAATTTTAACACCTTAACTCAATCTACTACTTCTATTTTTTTCTTTTAAGAAAGTAACCCATGTCATTTTAGAATAGTCATCAATGAGAAACTTTCACGATTAAGTCATTTTGTCCTTGTAGGTCTTCATAGGTTGATATGCATCAACTCTAAAGGTCTTGTAGTAGAATACTCCTTGTTCTTGAATATGTTCCTTGTTTTCTTTCCCATCTGGCATTCCTTGGACACTATATTAGTAGGTTTGATAATCTTTGGCTAATCTCTCACAACATGACTTGAACTGATCTTCACCATGTTGTCAAAGTTAATGTGTCCCATCCTTTTGTGCCACAACCAAAATTCATTTCTCTGTGCCAATAGACATCTACTTATTTTGTTTTCCTTTACATAATAGACATTACCATTTGTTCTTATACCTTCTGCAACTAACCTTACAAAACCTCCATTGTTGATCTCACATCCAGACCCATGAAATATGAGCTTGTAGCCTTTACTGTACATCTCTCACACTCAAACAATTATGCCTCAAACCCTTAACATAGTAAACATCATTTTTCTTATGCTAACCATCAATGGGTATAGTTCCTTTACCATAGATAAGTCTAACCTTCTCACCAACAAACTTCACTGACCCACCGTCATACTTTTCAAAGTCTATGAACTTCCTTTTGTCACCTATCATATGATTTGAGCATCTAGAATCAATTATACAAGATATAGGTTCTACTTTTGCATGCAATGTAGTCTTTACAATTATTAATCTTTCATTGTTATTCTCATTATGTGAAATTATAAATCTTTCACTATCATTTTTTTCTATGGATAAAAATAATGATTCATCATTCGAGTTGTATATGGTGAAAAATGATGATGATAAACTATTGTAAAACTATAAAGATCCAACTACAACAAAAACCCTAGTTCTACAACAAAGCATTCACCATACACCAATGAAGAAACCTAAGAACATGCAAATCAATAAATGAAACAATAATACCGTTCACATGCCTAGTAGGGTTTGATCTTCATTGTCTCCTATCTCCATTGATATTGTTTGATATATTTGCTCTCAGATTTTTTGTATATGCAAAAGATCTCAACAATGAATAGATTGTGGTTGTGAAGTCGCTTGATTCCTTGAAGGCTTGATAAACACATTAGTATTAGAAGGATAGAAGATCATCTTATATAAAAAACACTTTAAAAAATTGAGGGATAAGATTAAGAAGTTGAATGATAAATGGTTGACTAGGATTAGAGGGTAGGTAGGAAAAATAAAAATATATTAAGGGGGTAGATAGAAGAAAATTAAGAGATAAATGACAAGTGTCATGAAGGGAAAAAGGTAATGAATTAATTAAATAAATAAATATTTATTTAATTAATAGAAGAAGTTGGACCAATTAAATAAATAAAATATTTATTTAATTATGATAGGCCAATTTAGGTGTCTACACATACGAGTCATCACAATCTTCTTCTTTAGCTCGAAATAGGTCTCCATTGAACAAAAACTCTTTATAGACTTGTCTTTGTCATCTATTATTTTGTTTCTATCATCTATAATTATCCTTTCTCTTGTTATCATCATATAATCTCTTATATTTACCTTCTCTCAAAGTACATCTAGTAACATTATGAGAAATTATTTCATAACTAAAACGTTTCAAAGGTAACTTACCTTTGTATGTTTTAGATCTTTTATTTAGTCTTCTCACAAAGTTTTCTTCAACATCATCTAGATCATTGCTTGTTTCAAGTACATCTTCAATCTTCTTGGTAGCTTTGAATGCAAATTTCTTCTTGACAATGTTATAATCCTCAAACTTTGATATCTCAAAGGTAGAGAGCAATCCATAGAGATGATCCAAGGTATTTGTATCCATGATATGATTTTCTTCAATAGCATACAACTTAGTTTTATAAGATACAAGCAGTGTCCTCATTTCTTTTCTCATGACTTAATTTCCTATTAGTGTTTCACCAATATCTTTTATTGCACTTACAACCTCATTCACTTGATGTAGGTAACCTTAAATGTTCTCATCTTTAGACATCCTTAAAGTCTCAAATTTATACTTTAGATTATACTTCTGGACTTATGTAATCTTTTGATCTTTTTCATAAATCCTACTTAGCTTATCCCAAATTTCCTTTGCAAATTTGTAGCCCACGACCTTCAAGAAATCCGAGTCACTTACAATACTAACAACTTCATTTCTTTCCTTTTAATTATTCTCATGTTTCTTGATCTCATCCTGAATAGAAGGACCGCCATTCATAAAAATATAACTAGTTTTAACAATATCCCACATTCCAAGTGGTGGAGAATTCAATGGATATTCCATCCATGCCTTCCAAAAGGAATAATTTGCGCCTTAAAAATTTGGTACTTTGTAACTATTCTCCTATGCCATCTCGAACCTTCCTCAAGCAATTAAGCTTATCTTATAAGAACCTTTCTCTAATACCAATTGTTGAAAACACCACAAGACTGAGAGGGGGGATGAATTAATCTTATCCAAATTCTTAAACTTCTGCAATCACAAACACATATTAATTATAATTAACTAACTAAACACCAATGAAGAATAGAACAACAAACACCAAACACATGAATACTAGAATTTTACACATAAAATCTAATGTGGGAAAAACCACAGTGAGGATCACACTCATAATATAAATAATTGAATACAATGTTTTAGGCACAAGGCCAAGGAAGGTCACTGCTCTCGATTTGGACTTACAGGATAGCATGCACAACCTAAGGGCAAGATATAGATCTACACAAGATGTCAAAGGACTCATTGTCTTTTGGCAAACACAAAGAGAAGATGAATTGAATTGAGTAGGATCTCCTGATCATAAACACATCACAAATTGGTATTTGCACTTTTTCTTTCACATATATATTGTTGCATAATCCTCAATCAATCCACTCTTCAATTTACACATCAACACATCTATTTATATCACATCATTTAGCAAAACACTCAACTAAGTTAGCCATAAATAGAATAAACTTAAATTACACAAAGTCAGCCACCCTAAGCAACTACGCTAAATTCATTCCACTCCAAGAGATAAAGGGGACCCAAAAAAATTACATGTCTTCCTAAGTCAATTCCATTGAATTGTACACATACTCCAAATTGGGCATAAAACATTATGTGTAGATAAACAATAAAGCATGTTAACCAGTTGGAACAAAAACATTATCCAATGTAAATAACTTAATGTGGATCTTCACATGCAATGGTAGGACCCATAAGAACACCTTAACTCAACCTTGAATCCATATCTAGACCTAAAATGTATGATCCAAATAAGATAAACCTATTGAGTTGGTCAAAGCTTAACACAATAAACAAAACCAAATTTTAGAACAATATAACTTCACTTGTGGAGTAAACCAACACTTTAATTATAAACTAGAATACTACATGAGCAATATGAACCTATCCTCCAAGCCGCAACACTCGAACTGACACTACAAAGCAATGTAGAGAATTCTTCAGACTAGTCCTAACATACTTCCTCACCGTCAGCAGACTACAAAAACCAACTTCAATACCTAATCTGTTGAGGACTTGAAATCATAATAGTGCAACATCTATAAATCTAAAACCACAAGCCACCAATTACAAAATTGGAGGAATGTGAAGCATTCTCCCATAAAGACTTTAAATACTCTTTCTTAATATTTCAACTTCCACTACCAAACATCATAACATCATAAAAACACCAAACATCATAACAACATCTAAGAACTCATTTTTGAACCATACATACCAAGCAATAATTAGATTGACAACAATGACCACAACTGTACTAAGATCACAACTAAGAAACTAGAACTTCCTTGTCACCTTTTGCAGCAATAAAGATAGGTGTGACATCAATGACAACACCATGCAAACTACCAACAATCTCCCATGTCAACAAGTTTTACATCAATGGCAACATATACTCATGTTTCCAATAGGTTATTGTAGGATACAAAAATAATTCTTTTAAACATTAGAAAAAAAAGCTTTCATTAAAGTTAAGTTTTGAAGAAATTATAGATTTGTTTGTCGAAAATAAAAAATAATAAAATTTGAATTCTATAATTGAATTAAAATAAATTGGAATGGGGGAATTCATGTCTCAATAAATTTTTGATATGATTGTTTTAAAATCATTTTCATTATTTTATGTCATGTTCAAGTGTATCATTTGATTTTTTTCATACCTAATCGGTCAAATTAGAGCATGAAGAATATAATATCAAGGCTTAGGGTTAGGGAGGAGTGGCTCTAGATATTATTAGAAGTTTTGAAGTGATTTCATGACTACAATGGTTCTAGGCTTGAAAATGAAGTGGAAATAAGGGAAGTTATTATGAAATAAATTAAACTAATAAGATAATGTTGGTGGGATAGCTTGATCACTTGCATAGACTATTAAATAAGGGCATGTCACACCTAGGTAGGATAGTGGATGTCACTTGAGTACTCCCTTCACCTCGTGATGGTTATATGTACTTGGGTCCATAGGCCATCCCTTTTTGCTTTTTTATGATACTCCTTGCCTCTCACTAGTCCCCTTATCCTTATGTCCATTGGGTGTTATATCTAATGAGTCTCTATCACCATTTCTGAGTCCATTCTATGTTATACCTCTTTCATTACATGCCTTGAGTATTGTGATTGGCATGGAGATCTAAAAAATAGTATTTGGCTGGCTCTCTAGCTAGCAATCTAATAATAGAAGAACAATACATCAATCTAGGGAATGGAATATAGTGCATTCTTGGGACTCTAACATTAGATTAGGAATTCAACACCAAAATAAGACGACACAACAGATGTAGGAAACTATTGGACTCAAACTAGTGTACCTCTAGTGTGATAGTTTCCTTCCTAAGTGCTAGTATCCTTCATTAATGTTGTAGTCATCTAACACATTGTTACTCCCCTTTTCATTAGACAACAAGTTCTTCCAACCATTTATCAAGAAAACCTTGTACACAAAAGTTGTTTCCCTTAGCCTCATGAGTCTTCCTATGTTTTTTATTTATCAAAAAGTGTCATACCTTGAGGACTATGAAATAATTTTTATTGGGAAGTGCATCATTACTTGGAATAAACCCTATTGAAATTCTAATTGGTGGATGACTTATACCTCTTAGTAAGGCAGCATCTTATGTAGTTTTACCCTTATTTTTGGGAATCATGTTAATCATATTTGAGTACATTTGAGGTGGTTTTTACTCTCATCCTACTCCTCACTTAGGAACCCAATGGTCATGTCATCTAATTGAGATGTGGTATCTCCCAATTTTTTCATTGTTTAGTAGGTTTTATTTGGTGTTGTGAGAGTTTGTGTGTAGTAGTAAGGATTTTAGGTTTATGATATTCTTATCTAGCCTTATTTTGTTCTTGAGAGAGTTCAATCATGGGTTAGTACTTGATCATTATTTGGGGAATTACCTCACTCTCTCATAGGTCTATTGTGGTGAATGCATCCCACAACCAATAAGTCTTCCATTAGTATCACATTTATTATAGCAATTATGAGGTTGTCTTATTGTTAGAATCCTTGATTCATGGTGTATCACAAAAAACTTATGTTTAGTGTAACATTTACTTATTGTATCTTGGTCATTGGTGTTGTTTCAAAAAACGTTTTTCAATAAACTAATTTCCTAAGTGTATGGCTTGGGGAATTATATCTATAATTAGATAAGACCATATTGTTGTGCTAGGATCTCTAGTTAATTTTCTTTTCCATGTGCTTATTGTGTTCTATATGTGTGCATTATCAAATTATTGTTGTTATGAGATGGTTTTAGTACTTCTTTCTTTGTGTATCTTAGCATGAAATTTAAGAGAGTCGGTGTTTACCAAACCATTTTGGTATTTGTGGAGTAAGGAATACTCATAGGCCTTTCCATACACAATATGATAGGAATGGAATCCTTGGTTGAGAGCCTACTAAGGTTGAGAGTGAGAAATCACTTGTGTTCTCTTATTGCATGCAAGCATGTGTAGAGCCTAAGTGTGCAATTTGTAGGTAACATTTGTATTGCCTAGTTTTACCTTGCTTGGATTATTAATAAGTGTTTGTTAGGCACTTGAGTTGCCAATAAGTACTTATTTGTATGGATTTCCTTCTAATTGCCTTAATCTTTGATATAAGTAATTGTTGAATGACCTTGTAAGATCTTGATCTTTATTTTGTATCCTCTTGGTGATTTATGGTTTTAAAAACCTTATTTGAGAAAAGAAATGATTTTGTTCTTATATTTGGTTGAGCATTACATACCCACATGTGAATTATGCATTCGGTTGTGAAAGAGATAATACTTTAATGATGTTATTATGTTCATACTATTAATATGGGGAAAACAATAGTGGAGTGGTAATTTTTCCATAAAGGAACCCCATTCTTTGTGCCTTATTGTGATTTAAAAATGTTATTTCCCTCTCCTTGTGTGGTGAATTGAAATTCCTACATGTAGTGCATTGTTCCTTTGTCTTCATCATTTAGGTGAATGAGTTAGGTCCCCAAGATGAATAATTATCCTAGGATTCTTGTGGGAACCTAGGCATAGTATTATAATGCATTAATTAAAGTTAGAGAAAAGAGGTGTAATGGGGTCACATGCATAGTAATTCAAATAAATTATTTATAAAGATAATGAATGCATTGGTCAATCTTGAATTTGTTGATTCCAAAAATATGATCTTTTAGTTATGGTGTAGTGTGCACATTGGATTGTAAAATGGATCATTCATTGTAGAAACACTATGTTGGTGTGACTTAGAGTCCCTAGTTGCATTAATATTTCTATAGAAGCATATCAAGGTTAGTTTGTTATGTTATAAGTAGATTTGCATGTTTTACTAAATGTGTGTTCTACATGATTGGTGGTTCTTCCACAATTAAATGGTTGTGCCTATGAGATTAACTAATTGGATTATGTTTTCCTTGCAATTAATTTGACATTTGAATACTTTTGAATGGGTGATTATTTTATTAAAAATTACATGCACCACTTTACAATAGAATAAATGTTTGGCATAATTATGGTAGAACATTGGGTAAATACTTAAGTTTCAAATTGAATCCTTCTTAATGTGTGCCATTAGTTAATTACTTTCATTGTTAAATGATTATAATTGTTGTATCTTGTTGCATTATTAATAATGTTAGGAAAATGGTGTCTCAATCTTGCATTTAAATAAGGTTGCTATTTATAGTAAGTTTACATTTGAGCATGGATTGGTCCAAAATTTTCTCAAAAAGTACAGATTGGATAGATAAGAATGCTGGTAAATTTTGTTGCAAGATCATGTCTAGATTTGAAGATGTTAAGTTTTCATTTTCAAAAGATATGTTGGAAAGTTTCAAAGTCAGTTTTGAAGGCCTTAGAGGCTTTGAATTGGCCCAAAAGTGGTCATAATTGAGGTAGCTAGTTATAAATTGATAGATCACTTCACAAGCTTTTCGATGCTTCAAATGGTTCGCCAATCAGACTCCTCGATCAAAAGTTATGGCATCTAAAAGTTGGGTCCCATGAAATAAAAAATATAAAAATACGTTGTACACATAAATGAGATGTAAAAGGGAGTTACATGTGTTGGTGTGTGTTTTGAGATATCATATTAGGGCATTTTGGATTTGAGATAAGTTGGGCATCACTTTTTGGGTGGTTTGAGTTCATATTTTTGTAATATCATATGATGATTTCATGTATTGTATATCCTATATATTAGGTGAATGAGATGTAGGTTGGGTATAAGAGTCTTATAGCTATTGATTTACCTCTAGATCTCTTGTTTGTGATACTCCTATGATAAGATTTCTCTACAAGTATACTATATACTATTGTTGATTTCTGAATACTACATTAGCCAAATTTTGGAGTGTGGGTTTTTTCTCTAAAAAGGTTTTCTCCATGTAAATCATTATGTTGTATGTGGTGAGGGGAAATCATTGCACTTTTTATTATAGTTTATATTTTATGCTTTTATGAATCTTCAGACTAATATGCCTGGTGACATACCTTATTGCATACATGTTTGTTTACTTTTTACTATAATACTCTACTAATTATAAGTGACATCAGAAGTAATAGTTATGATGCAATGCTTATATTTTTTCTTTACATGATGAAAATATGGTGGTAATCATAATTATATCTTCAAGTTTTGTTTTATCTGCATTTATGTGTTTTTAAATACATTGTGAGTAAACAACCAAAATTCGACAAGGTTCATGATAGCTGCCGCATAAAAAATGATAACCTCCAGTTATTTCCAAATGAAGATCTTTCTTGATCTCTCTTTTTGTTCCTGCTTCATTGGTGTGTTTCATCGACATTATTCAGAACTCACTTCCTCTCAGAGCTGATTTATTTCTTTCAGATTTTTTCTCCTATTGTTTAGTAGTCGTTAGTATCACTGTAGGCGGGTAGCCTTAGTTTAAAATTTGAATAAGGATATTTATATATCTCTTTATTCTCAGTTGAGTAGTTAGTCATAATTTAGTTAGTACTTAGTTTATGTTCAATCGAATCTTCTTTGTAATACTCAGAATGTTTTACTTCCTTTCGAAAGTACATATCAATGAAAGTAGAAAGTTGATCTCAGTACTTGTACTTCAAGATCCCACCAGAGGAAGAGTAGGGCCCACTCGATTGAAGGGAAATGATCTTTGTTGTGATTTCAGTTCTTTTACAGTTTTGAAATTGAGATTAATTCACTTTGGTTCTTTTTCACTAAGATGTTAACTTTCAACTATTGGTAATTTCTTTCCAGTAATCAGCATTAGATTTGAAGTTGAACATTATTGTTAGGAGAAGTAATACTTAGTTTTTTATTGCTTTTTTTCTATGGAGGTCCAAACCTACAAGCACAACAACCAAGCAAGGGTATGAAGCCTGCAAGTTGCCAGCCCAGCAAGGGCCTTCACAAAGTATTTTTTGCCACCCGATATGGGGGCAAGACCCAATAGGCTGAACCTCTTCAGCTAAGAGCCAAGGACTGAGGGGTATCCATTTCGCCAAATTTTCCCTGGGCACGATCCCAACCTCATCCCTTATGATGTCGAAGCCTTACACTCATCAAGACTTGATCCCTAGTGGGCTCATTTTGAGCCATTCAAATTCACCAGTAGACAAAGTGCCCATTGACTACATTGTTTTTTGGATATTGTAATTGTTGTAGATTAGATTGGTAATAGCATGGTTAATGGGATGGTTAGTTTGATGGTGAAAATGGAAGCATAATTGTTGTTAAGTCAAATCATGGATTTAGGTGTTATGTTTGATTTTTGTAAGCATAATTAGATTTAAAATTCAGTAAGTGTAATTTACTTTCAACACTAAATCTAGATTCAAATTCCTAGACTTAGAAGTAGTTTCAAGCTTTCTAGGGAACTCCATGATTCTGGCTTAATTTGGTTCTATTACATTTCTATTGTTAAACTCGAGTCTTCTTAGAAATAAGTTGTTTAGAAATCTAGATTTTGGTTTGATTGATAGTCAAGACTGAGAGCTCCTGATAGCTCTTGACCGACTCCTGATGGAGTTTGAGCCAATGGTTAGTCATTGTTGAACAGTGCAAAACCCCCAAAAATTGTACCACAGAGAACCCTTATCGCAGATAGCTTTAGACACACCCCACTTCGATATCGAGATAAATAAAATGGTTCGAGTTGACAAAGCAGTGACTTTGCCCACCATTTTTAGCGTCTTTACCGAGGACATTAAAAAGATCTGACTATTGAAGTTAGAATCTTAGTGTTGATAAGGAAAATTTGAGCGGTTGATGAGAACATCTAGAGATCAATTTGGAAGATTTCTTCTAAGACATTATAACCTTGATCAATTGCTGGAAGAACACAAAAATGAAATTGAAAAACAAGTTGAACATTTTGAACAAAACAACGAGATGGGTGAAAGAGTGCAAGATGAAGATCCTCCACCAAATAGGACATTCTCATATCCTATTAATTTGAATCTTGGAGATAATGAACCTCCTATGAAAAATATTTCACCCTCGGTGCTACCAACTTTTAGAGGAAATTTTTTTGAAGATCCCGATTAGTTTCTTTTTGAATTCAAAGTCTTATGTCAGACATATGATTACACATCTGATAATCATAAGTTGAAGTTATTTCCCTCCACTTTGAAAGAAACAACATTAGATGGTTTATGGGTTTATGAGCTGGTTCAATCTCTACTTGGCCCGAAATGGAAACAATTTTCTTGGATAAATTCCAAGATTATTGTAAAGTAAGAGATAGGAAAGAGGAGTTGTTTCAAATGAAACAATTAGAAGATGAGAGTTTAGAGGATTATGCTAATAGATTCATGTTTGTGTATACAAGATGTGTTGAGAGATTGAATGATGATATCAATCGCACAATCTTTATGAGAGGAATCGATGATGATTCAAAAGAGACTTTGAATTTAATGGGTAAAGGTAACATTAACAAAGTACCTTTAGATGAGATTATTGAGATTTGTAGGAACTACTCTAGGACAAGAGTGGGAACTAGGAACTCCAGGAAAAACAAAGCTTTAGGACCTAATGTATCTTGAGTTATGGAAGAGCTAGAAAATTTAAAAGCTAATATACTCCTCCATCTTAATACTCAGGTAGAAAAGACAAACATAGAGCCTTTAGCCATCTATTGCTCAAAATGTAGGGGAAAAATCTCTTAAGGGAGTGTCCAATGTATCAACTAGAAATTTATGAAATCTGTGAGAAAAGCCATGCTACAAGTTCTTGCAATTTGTTGCCAAAAATTAAGAATCATTTGAAGAAGACACATATAACTGAAGAAGAACTCAATTATGTTGGTCAAAGATACAAAATATTGGTTTTAATGCATACATAGAGCAATACGGCCCTAGGAATAACTAGAACTATAATCAATGGACGACTCCTCCAATGCATCCACTTCCTACATCTTGGGGACAACCTCCACCTCTTATCATTAGTCCAAATACTACCAATGAATAGATTAACCAATCTCTAATTCCTGCACAACCAGTTCCCAATCCCAAAAATAATCGTCCTCAACAAGAAAACAATGCTGATGTTAATCCTCTTGGTTTAAATGTTATTGAAGTGAATGATATCCAATTAAGAAATCACAATGTTCCTTTTAAAGATAACATCAAAGAGAAAGGAGATATAGAAGAAATAAGGGAAGAAGAACTAGACACAAATAAGGACAAGGAAGTAATGAATAAAGCGCCATATCCAAAATAGTTGAATATACCACACAAAGCTCCTAACTCCTCCTAATCAGATCATACCAATCTGATAGATTCACCACTTCTACGGGAGTTGAAAAAGATTAATATTGAAATACCTTTCCTTCAAGCTATCAAGGATATTCCAAAAATAAATCAATGCATTAAGTCACTATGTGTTAAAATACCTAGTAGAAAATGAAAGTTTCCACCTACAATAAAGTTAGGAACTAAACTCACTGATGTCTTATCAGGAAGATTACTACCTCAGAAATATAGTGACCTTGGGAGTCTTGTGATTAACTTGAGCATATGAGGAATTGAAAAACCAAATGTGTTGATCAATTTAGGAGCAACTATAAATGTTATTACATCAAATATAGTTGAAATGGTGAAAATGACCCAAGTCCTACCAACAGCAACTGTACTTCAGTTGACAAATCAGTCTACTACTAAACTTGAGGGTTTCCTAGAAAATTCCATAGTAACTATAAACACATGGGATTATCCAGTATATTTCTTGGTACTAAAGGCTAGAAGAAAAGCATCGGGATATCCAATTATTCTTCGAAGGCCTTGGTTAGCAACTACTACAACTCTCATATATTGTAGATCAGGTAGCATGACCATTTCCAATGGTCATAAACAAAAGGAAGTAACACTTTATCCTCCAATGAAACCAACAATTCACTCTGATAATCAACAATGGGTTGATGAGGATATGGACTCGGAAGGGGATGGAATTGTTGAATTAGCCATGGTTAGACTAACACAACATGTTGAAGAATATGAAGATTATGTGGATAAAGGAGAAAAATTGGATACCACTGAGAATCCTTGTGAATAAATTGAGGGAAATAGATATGGTCAGTATATTGCATTCCTTAGATGTGTCCTTCAATGCTTGAGCTAGGTTTTCTTCATTCTTCTTTCTATCCTCAATTTCCTTGTACATTCTCATGGTTAAGGCTTGCATCTCATTCTTCAAGATAGTGTTCTCCTAAGTAAGTTTCTAACATTAATCTTTAAAGGCATCTTCTTCATCACTACTTTGATTATGAAGTTGATCACAGAGTTCCTTCCTCTTGGCTTGAACAACTGAAATCTTTCCTTGCAATGAAATGATGTGTTCTCTAGATTGCATCAATTCATTCTTCAGTTTAGTATTTTCCATCTGTTCATTATCAAGATCCTCAAGAGAAAGTTGAAGTTGTTGTTGCAGGCTGGTTTCCACTGATTCCAAGTTTCAGATCTCCCTCAAGTGGTTAAACTTCTTTTGAGGAACTAGGCTCTGATACCAATTGTTGGAATCCAAGAACACTAAGAGGGGGGGGGGGGGGTGAATTAGTGTTCTACTGGTAAATTTTATTCCAAACTTATTCCTTATGAACCAGTTAACTGTAAATAAAATTAAAGTGTATAAACCAAATAGCACATAAAGAAGCACAACCATAACACCAATATTTATATGTGGAAAACCTTGTAAAGGGAAAAACCATGGTGGAGTTGATACCTACAATATCTATATACTTGATCAAGGTATACAAATATTACATAGATGGGATTGCACATGTAATCAAGCTCACCGCCTAGATCTCATTGCTCAAATATAAGTCTCATTGACTTACACAACATTATACAATGATTACAAACAAGAATGAACTTATAGATTGCATCTAACCATGTTGGATAAGTTCTAGTTAATGCTCTGTCAACCCTTTGTGAGTCAGTTTACTAATACTTTGTTCTACCCTATTTTGCTACCGGTTGGAACCGCACACGTGAAACTGCACATAAAAGCTTTCACTCACTGACCAAATCGCATACCATCAATCTCTGACTAATTCACATCCAAATTCACATCCTTGTTAACCTTAAATCCATCGCTAAAAGATCTTCCTTAAATACCCTTTACTTTTCACCATGTCTTCCTCAATGAGAAAAATAAACCTATCAACTGCCTGATCACAAGGTATATCATGCATAATCCCAATGACCATGTTGGCCTTCAAACACTACCAAAAATTCCTTTAAATAAATTATCAGGGTCACAAGATATCTTATCTGGGTCCTATACATAACTGGGTTCGAAATACATGTTACTGAGACCAAGACTAACCAATTATTAAGGATAAAGAAAAGTGTATATCCCGGTGGTGTGTAGTGTATACCCGTTGAGCCAATCAAATCAAAATGATAAAGACAATGAATCTCGATGAGAAATATCAACACCTGAAGATGAGCTGCCATCAATGACAACCCTAAATGCAATTAGCCTTACTGGATGAGTGTCAATGACCAACAATCTCCCCCTTTGGCATTGATGGCAACACTCATGTGAAAAATGATACCATCTTTGAGTTTCTCTGAATTTGCTTCCCCTGATCTGTACACTCATGCTATATACATCTAATATACTCCCCCTAAGCTATTTATACATTTTTCACTATACTCCTCCACCTTTGACAGCAATGGCAAAGCAGGGTGCCCACAAAGAATTATGTATAGATATATACACATGTCGGTTCTATACAAATTTAAAAATGTCAGCATACATAGTCTTAAAAAATGAGAAGTATTTGTCCCAACCTTGCTTGAGAGAATCAAGAATGGTGGTGAATCCATTCAAGAGACTTGCATAATATTCAATTGCCTTTGATTCTATGGGATCCTCCTTCTACATGTTAGATATGCACCCAGTCTTGTGAAATAACTAATTATCAAGCCGGGGACATATAAAATTTATGAGCTTTGTTTCTCTCTTTATTATGTTGTCCCTTTCCTTCTCTAATCTCAACATTTGATCCATGACCACCAAAATTGGACCATCTAAAGAACTTGTTATGCTCACTGTTGGGTTATAAGAATTAGAAATTTGAATCATATTACCTTTATGGTCTGAGATTTGCTTGTCTATGGAGGCTGTAATCTTTGAAAAATATAGACAAGTCTTGTAAACTTTTCCTCCTTCTTCCAATGTTGCATCAATGGCTTGTAAGCAAATTTTAAGTTTACCCTTCTCAAATGCAATTATTTGCAAAAATGTTTATTTTCGGGCTTCTACAAATTTGTTCTTTGCCTCAGTTATTAAAAGTTTTACCAAAGAATCATACTATTTGGGAATAAAATCAATGATCTCATTTAGTTTACCAGATGAGCTTGTTCTCTCCCATGCCTGGAAATTAGGTACTAATTGGCTGAAAACTTCAAAAGTGTTCTTAATCAATTTTCTGTCTTTTGATTCCTCCTGGGCCAATTCCTAAGTAGCTTGTGCCTAAAGTGTTGTAGTGGCCAAAATTTTCTCTATTGGAGACATCATATGATAAGGCTTGTCAAAACTAATAGAAAATTGTGACAAATTTCCTTTGGCTATAGATTATGTGTCAATTGCCAAGCCAGAAGAAAAGTCTGTCACATTTTCTTTGCCTTTGTCTGCCGGAGATTTATTCACTGTATCCTTTATTTCCTGTGCATAGCTGTCTTCACCACTTGGTGCCTTATCTTGTTCCTGTGCTTCCTCAACAACTTCATTATCAGTATCATTTTCTTTTTCAATATTAACCTTTGTGTCTTGTACATTATCTGTCGAGGTATCCTCTGCTTGAAAATTGGACTCACTAACCAGTGGATCAGTATTTGTATTTTGTTTATCTATCTTTGTCGGTTCCTTATCCCCTGGTAATTGTATATTTTGTGATTCAACAAAACTATGACTCAACTCATATCCTAGAATCAAAAGAATTCTGACCCAAATATAAATGATCTCCTTCCAGATTTCCTCAAATCTTTCCTACATGAAATTATTTATCCAATGTTTTGGATTCAATTCTAATGAATCTGTCTTATTAATTAAATCTTCTATCTCAAGAGGGGTTATTGATGGACAAAGATTGACTAATTTTGTCTCTTTTATTTTTTGGTTTAGAGTTTGAGCATGTAATTTTATGACCTTTAATTTATCATGTAGCTCCTTAGGCAAAATTTTCTATAACTCAATCAATGCTCTACTAAAAGAACCAAGGTATAAAAGAATAACTTCCTCTAACTTCTTCTTATCCTTATCATTAAAATCATCAAAGAATGTAGAAATATTATCCATATTACCGTCATTCATAATTTGATCAATGATGTCTTGAGCATCTAGTTTCTTCTTACTGATTCTCCTCTTGACTTCTGGTTTAGACTGCTCATCAAACTTTGGCTTTTGTTTGTGTACAATGGTGATCTTGGGTGTTTTTCGGGGAGGCTCCTTATCCGGTTGTTTCTTCTTCTCTTCCTTCTCCCTCACAACCCTTGCAAAAACACATTTCTTCTTCGAAGTTTCCTTGATTTCTTCATCTGATTTAGTCTCTGAAGAAATTGTCATATGTTGCCTAGCCGCCTTTTGTTTTCTCTTGACTTATTCGGCCGGCTTAGGACTAGCAGGCTCACCTGATGATGCTTCTGGTTGTTTATAAGTCTCTATCGAAATCAGGTCCACATTGGGAGTGGCTTGAGATGCCTTTCTAACTTCCCTCCCCTCCTTTATTTTCTATTTCATCTCTTCCTTTCTTTGGGCTTCAAGAATTTTGAACTTTTGTTCAACTTTAGCCCTGTCATGACCTTCACTTATTAAAGTTTCAGCTGCAACCTTGGTCATTTTTCTTCTTATTGCCGATGCAACCTGTTCTTGATGAAACTTTAATCCTTTCTTCTGAGTTGTGCCAAATTTTCCTTCTTTTTCATCAATTGGCATTTGCAGTAGATGTTGTGCATATGCATCCAGTGTGGCCTTGTCCACTTCATATCTCATCAGCATAATCCAAACTATTCTAGGTTGGATTGCCTCCATCATACACTCATCTTTATTCACCATAAAGCATATAGTATCTTTATATTTTTCTACAATATATTTTGGAATCCTAGCCCTATTTTTCATTTCTTCTTGAAAAGTTTTGAAAAATGCCCATAAGTTGGCCTTTTGTTGTTTATCTCCTTGGCTATCCAAAATTTGTGCTATCTGTGTGGATACTGGCCTATCAAAAGCCAACTGTATTTTACCATAACTAGGAACAGTGTTCAAAAAGTAGAATGCTAAGTAGATAATAAAAGATCCATACCAAAAAGTATTTTTCTTGTCGTGTTTTAGTTTTTGAAGGTTTGTCATTAACTCCTTCAGCATCACACTGCACAGGTCATAGTGTGCATCCTCCTTCACCATTTGATGAGCAATAAGAATGTTATTATCAGAGACAAAGTTCAACCAGTTTGACTGGTAAACTTTGTATTCGATTACAATAGCTACAAATTTGACATCAATATCTTTTATATCATCAACCCTCATTGAACGACCATCGAACGTGGTGCTGGTGAGTTTGCAGAGTTCAGTGTTGGAGAGTTTAGACCTAGGGCCGAGAAACCTCCAACCTTATGTAGGCATGTGATGTTCTTGATGACTTCCTTGGTGATCTTATAGGGTCAGTGCAACCAAATGAATTCTCCTTGAATGTGGTTGAGTATGTATCAGACCCATTCAACTTTGTCAAATGTCAAAAAATCCATAAATTGGGTAAAACCCTTCTTCTACAAATGGGAAAATTTTGGCTTCAATTGGTTGTTAGTAAGGAGATTCTCAGTGAATAGGCAAGACAATTCATAACCTCTGAGCTCCTCAATATCACAATGGACGTATGCCCTAATGTTTTCGGTATGAAGAACACCATGGCAGAAACTTGAAAATGCTCCCAACGGATCATCCAAAAGAGACTTGAAAGGATGCTTCTTAAATTCAGGATGAGGACAGTTCTTGATTTCCAACACCATAGGAGTTTCGATACTTGATAAAGAAGCCATGATTACCAAAGGAGTATAGAATGTGGGTATGATAACTAGGGTTTCTATAAATGGTAAATACCTCAAGATTCTGTCGGATGATGAAATCGCCTTTGAGTGTAGATGCTTGCACAATTCACCTTTGGACTCTTGAAATGCTCTAGAAATCGCTCTTCAGAATGTTCAATTGTTGTGTGAGGAAATGATTTAATTTTTTCCCTTTTATTGCCATTAACCCTAATTTTCCATTGTCATAAATGCTACTAGAGAAACTAACCGGGTCACAAATTTTGCATACATATTCTGGTAAATGCTTGAAATCACCTAACTATACATCCGCAATCATAATTCTCTGACTACAGACCAAATTTGGGGTGTTTGCATGATCTTCAATGATTTTCCTACCCATAAGGTAAAGTGCCTTAGTTACCGGTTGTTCCTTCTTCCGGTGCAGGACTGGATGACTCTACCAATTGTTCTTGTTGGCCATTTGCTGGAATTTATTATGTGTTGAATTGATGTTTCGTCATTGATGTCAACACTAGCTATTTGGATTCTTTACTGACACCCTTCTGGTCCTAATAGCTTGAGTGGTTTCTGGTTATCTTGGATCTGACATGATCTGGTAGGCTCCAGTACAATCTGGTGATGGAATTGGCTTGTTCATGATGCTTATACTCATATTTGGTTAGTTGGTTTTGGTCTGGTGATTGGATGTTATTATGCTTGCTTAGAAGATTGGTTTCTAGTTTCGACGAGGGTTTCACTGGTAGAGCTTTTGGTGGAGATCTTTGATGAATTGCATAAGTGGTGTTGGTGTAGCTTCTGATGGAGTTTCAAAATGTTGTTGGTGTTCATGTTCAAGACTTGGTGGATGAAGATCATTGTTGAAGTGTGTGGACCTATACTTGGTCCTAGTTGATCTAGGTTATGGACTGACACTAATGTAACATGTGGAAAGGACCTATTGTCATATTTACGGGATGTCTTATATGTTGGATATTATTTTTTTGGCCTAAGGCCAACTTGGTTTGTAATTATGTAATTGGTTTATTGTTTGGTGGCTGACCTAATTGTTTATGGTCGAGGGTTTGTATAAATAGATGTAAGATCTCATTGTAGATCATCATGGTTAATGTAAGAGGTCATGGTCAAGCAATGTAATGTGCGAATAATGTAATATCATTCAGGTAAAGGAGTTGGTCGATCATTGGAGATTGAATTGAGTTTGTGTAAGAGGATTTATTCCTCTGGTATTGAGCTTAACCAGAACTGTGCTCAAGCATAGGAGATGCTATCTTTTGCAGTTCAACACTTCTCTGGATTGTATTCTAGATTTGTATGTAGTCAGTAAGACTCCTTTTGTGATGAGTAGTGTGCTCTAGGTTGTTGGCCTTCCTGCAAGTCCAGGCCCCTTCATTGTAATTCACATACTTACTATAGAAGTATTATCTGACTGTGCATAGGCTTCCCACTGTGGTTTTTCCCTTTACCAAGTTTTCCATGTACAAATCTTGGTGTTGTGTGGATGGCTTTTATTATGTGATTATTGTTGTTTATGTTTAATTGGATTAACTGCTATTTTGGTATTATTGTTTTGGGTTCCAGTATCAAAGTTTTAATTTCTAATGCTTCTGATAATTTGTTACAACTGATTCACCCCTCTTCTCATTTGTCTTTTGATTATCTGAACTATCTAATAATTGGTATCAGAGCTTTGGTCCTCTCTGCAGAAAGCTTAATCGCTCGAGGAAGATCCTATGGCGACTTACAATTCAAGTTCATCCAGTTCTTCTGGAGCTATCTTTCGAAGGGATATACTGAGGCTTGAAGGAACAAATAACATAGTATGGAAGACTCACATGGAGACTCATTTGAGATGCCTTGGCAAGGATATTTGGGAGATCGCACAGAATGGTGTCACACCCTTTAATCTGGGATTTGGCAATCCTCCTCTAGGAAACCTAGACAAGGATATTGAGAATGATTGTAAAGAAAGAGAAGCCCTCTTATGTGCACTTTCTGATCAGCAAATAATGGGATTAACAGACAAATCATCTGGAAATGCTATATGGGATAAGTTGCAGACTCTTAATGAAGGTGACCCTATAGTGAATATTGCTAAACTTGATGGTTACCAGGTGAGATATGAAAACATGAAGATGGAAGAAGATGAAAGGATTACTGCATTCATGGAAAAAGTAAATGAGATTGTTATGGGAATTCAATGTTGTGGTGTAACTCTGAGTGAAGATGAAATTGTTTCTAAAGTCCTGAGAGCCTTACCATTGACTTAAAAAATGAAGACTACTACTATCAATGAGTTGATAACAATGGCTAATACATCTGTCAACAAAGATAATTTGGTTGGGAAACTATTTGCTTTTGAGCTTAAGGAATTTGGACCTTCTAGAGCTATGAAGACTGAACCTTCTTTTCATGCATCTACATCTACAACCGGTAAGCAAGATTGGAAAGCTTTATATGTAAAAGAATTAGAAGATATGAAGAGAGAAGATGATGAGTTTGAGCAACTTGAAGCACTATTTGCTAGAAGAGTAGTAGGAAGTAAGTATGAAGGAAAAGCACCTTTTAAATGTTTTGCATTTAATTAGATTGATCATTTTGCATCTAGATGTCCTGAAAGGAATTCAAGATTTGAAGAAAGAGTTAAAAGATCATTTAAGCCTGACCCTGGATATCAGAACAAGTATAGATTCAAGAAAAACAAAGATAAATCATGCTACATAGCGGATGAGGAAGGCATTACTGATTCAGAAGATGAACCAACAAAAGACTTTGCTAGTAGATCTGACAATGGGAAGGAATGGGTGTTCTTGGCTATCAAGGAAGATGATCTGACACTGGAAGAGAATGTACCTGAGGTGAAGGTACTTGCTGCTAAAATTGAGGACAAGGAAGAATCAGTAATTGACAGTGGTTGTTCGCATCATATGACTGGAGATAAAGGGAAGTTTTTGTCTTTGCAAGAATTTGATGGTGGACTAGTCAGATTTGGAGATGACAAGGCATGTATGATCAAGGGAAAAGGAACTATATCATTAGATAGTAAAAACAATACTGACAATGTTTATTATGTTGAAGGTTTGAAGCATAATATTTTGAGTGTAGGACAATTGGTAGTGTAGTCACATAAATCCGTCCATTTTAATTAAATGAATATTTGTTATTTATTTGATTAAAAACCCACTAACCATTAGTTAATTAAATTAACATTTAATTAATTTCATCTTCAAAAACATTCTCCTATTAATTAAATAAATTATTCAATTTATTTTAATTAATTCATTAAACTAAATTCACAATCAATTAAATGAATAAATCCTATTTATTTCATTTTTCTTCTTTTAAATAAATAAAATAAAATATTTATTTAAATAATTTATTCCCCCCACTTGCATTTTCCTACAAATGCAAGTTGCAACCACACATTGAAATAAATTAATTTTATTTTAATTAAAATCCTATTTTCCCTCACACACCAAACCCACTTGCAATCCTAACCCCCTTCTAGATTCTTCTAAACCCTTCCTAATTAACCTAATCCATCCCCTAATTATTGTCATATTCCTAAGCAACTTGGAGCCACTTCTCAAAGACTTCAAAGTCTTTGAAAAGCATTAAATGCTTTGTGTGTTCAACAAATAAACCTCTAAAGTCTTCCAAACCACTTATGGCTCTTACATGACCATTTATGGTTAACCCCTCACTCAACCCTCATGTGACTCATGTGTCTCCTCAAGCATTTATTTCTTTGACCATGGTTATCCCTTTAACCCTTGCACAAGAGTTTATCCATTGGATAAAAGCTTTATTCTTTGAATAAAGAATTATTCACTCAACCCAACCTTGACCTTAACTCCCAAGTTAACTCTCAGGTCATGTCAAGCATTTAATGCTTATTCCCTCTCCTCTCAACCTATCTCATATTGACACTTGTCATCCTGGGATTGGGTTGAAATCCCTCACATGGATTGAATATCATTCAATCCTGACCCTTGTTGAGATTACTCAATCTCAACCATCCATTGCTCCATTTTTCCTATAAATAGAGCTCATTTCTTCATAATCCAGATCCTTAAAACTTGTATGCATTTAACTTATAGCCAATTTTAGAGAAGAGCATTTAGCATAAATCACTAATATATTGTCATTTTGGATTAAAATAAATCTTAGTTCATTTCATAACATATCATAACTAGTTTGTTTTACACTTGCATAGCATAGTTAAAGCATTTCAATCTTGAATCTTCATAAGGCATCCATAGTGTAAAAAGCTACTGAGAGCTACACTAATTTGGAACTTGGAGAGGAGAGGAACAAGGGAGAAGGAGCTAAAAGCATGTTAGAAGGCATTTGGAAATGCCTTGTTCTATTTGCTTCCATAGCTAAATATTTTATCATGTTTTTAGTGTCTCTTTTGGTATGCCTGCTTAGACTAGTTTTTGGTTGATTAACACTAACGTTTGTCTTTGTTTCTTATGTTTTTGTGTGTTATACGACCACAGGTTTTAGTCTAACATTGCCCATTTTGCAGAGCATCATTTGGTGAACCCGACGTGAATCCAACAACATTTTTTTTTTAACAAACTAACTTTTTGACAGTTTAGCTTGACACACAGGTCGCGCTTTGGTGCTTTTGTTCACTCTTTTGCACTATTGAAATTTGATATTTTAGCGCTATTGTTCTTACAATGGTGCTATTGTCTCAAATTTAGCACTATTGCCCATGTTATAGAACTTTTGATTATTAACTAGCACTTTTGTCCATAATTTAGCGCACTTGTATTTGTTGTTTAAATATTTTACTTGTCTATACTTTAGCGCGTTTGTGTTAAGTAGCACTTCTTTTGTCACACAGAGTAGCGCTATTGTAACAAAATGTTGTAAAAGAAAGGCCTTGTAATAAATATAATTATTTTTTAGGCTTGTGGAAGCCCACCATGTTTCCAGATTTTTCTAACTTTTCATTTTCTGTGCAGGTTTTAAACTAACCCCTTTTTGTTACTTAACAATCAAAAATACTTATTTTGGTGCTTTAAAAATCACAACACAATTTTGTTTACTTGCAAGCTAGGAAAAACTTTCATTTGGTGGTTTAAAAATCGCCACACAATTTTGTTTACTTGCAAGTTAGGAAACAAATCTCTATTTTGGTGCTTAAAACAAGACAAGGCAAAATCTTATTTCTTGCATCAAATTTAAGAAAATTCACAATCAATACTTCAACTTGTTGTGCAAGTAAAAATAACAATCAACTTGTCTCATTTTTGCAAAATGATTTTACTTCATGCAAACATGTTTTTCATTAAGTTGACCAGGATTTCAAATTCTAGTCTACTCAAACATATTGCCTTTGAAGTTAAAAAGAACATCATGGTTGTTGGAGAAACATCTCCAATTAGATAGAACATCATTGCAATGACAAGTTAAAAAGAACAAGTTTATTTTGTGTTTGGCACACTTGTACAAAAGAGTTTGTCGAGTGGTCCTACTTCTAACACACTATCCTCTCCCTTGGCTTTCGTGGTCTTAGGTGCAAGAGAAAAATGTTAGTAACACTCAAATTTAATCTTTTTAAGAGAGGCCTACCAAGAGACACATCACTCTTGGGAATGACCTCACGTGGTAAATCCTTCGAGCTGCTATAAAAAATCAGGTGAGAGCGAAAGTTGTAGCCTTGGGTATAGTTGTTCCTACAATGTAACTTGCTGAAAGGACAAATGGGCCCCACCACAAGTTACAAGGCTATTAAGTGAGTCACTGCAGAATGAACTTATGTCCACAAACATCAAAAATTACTAAACACCTTTAAGTAGTATCCCACCTATTCTATTGATTGAGGATATTTGTGATAAATTCAGTGCAAGAGCATAGATGGTTTTTCTCCCAAGATACTCACCATACATATTTCCTTGAGTAGAAACATAGCTTTTTGAAAGGTTACTTGTAGCCCGATAAAAGTGGTGACTCCCCCATCATAGGGATCATCTATTTGGTATTCTCATGCAAGACTTAGTATATCACATCCTTACCTACCACGGCGAGATTCATAAGGTATGTAGTACCAAAGTTGAATAAATATCAAGATGTGGGCTGAAATTATCGCAACTGGCCATTTGACCTTAGGGATAAAAAGTGTTTGAAGTGTTTTCATTTTTGAGTCAAGACCAGTGCAAATTGAGCCGACTTCAGGCTTTGGAAACACACTTGAAATACATTTGAAGGAAAGGGTCATAAAAAGTTCAAAAGATTGGGTTGATCTAGACCCATACTTGTGCCTTTTGAGGCAACATTCTTGTGTTTGTGTGCTTGCTTTGTTTTCTTGTCAAAGAAACATCAGAAAATCTAATTCCAAAAACATGTATTCATCCAACACAAACATTTTTCAAAAAAACACAAAAGATCAAAAACCAAGAGCAACAACAAAAGTGTCGAATTATATGACCATTCTTCACATCTTGAGAAAGTAGAATCGTCATCAACACATCAACTTGAAGAAAAGACCATTGAGCTCAAAGGCTCGTATCAAAAGGAGGAAATTCTTCTATCTTAATAGACAAATCTTTGTCTCTCATAGAACCTTCCTACGTCGCATGCATCTATATCTTCAAGGAAAATCAAATGAATTTGATCAAGAGTCATTAAACCATAGAGTGTTTATGCAATATCAAGCTTTGAGTTATCACAAGAACAAAGGAGGCAAAATCAATCTTGATTTCTTTCCCGACATTTGCATCACATATAACGTAGTTCAGGAAGAACCACCAACCCCTGAACAAGAAGAGGAAGAATTTGTTCCTTTTGTAACACAAAGTTTCTATTGAAGTTGAACATCTCATGCATTATCATATTCATATCTCATCAACTCCATTCCAACTCTCAAAACATCAAAAGGTTTTTGTCCTAAGTTCTATTTCGATATTGCTTGAATCAAACAAAAACACATCACTTTCTAGAGTGTCTCTACATCTAGGATAAACTCACCCTAAGAGAAATTTCTACGCAGGTTAAAAATAGTCTATGAGTGCATCCTCTCATTACTAGGTAGTTGAGTTTGTAATACATCTCAGATTTCTCTAAAACCTTATCACATCAAACTTTGTCAATCAAACATAACAAGCAATTCAAGAAAAGAACTTTGGTACAATATACCATTAGTGCTAGGGATCCGTATGCAAAACACTTCACCAAACATCAATCTTTCATTTTATCACCAACTTATCATCATTTTCATCAAGATTCAACAAAAACTTGTAAACAAAATGGCTCATACAAGGTCCAGGTCTAGACAACAAGAAATTGAAGAGGAAGAGGAGGAAAATATCAATGAATTCCAAGAAGCCCTTGGAGGAAACGTAAATGATGACAACCCAAGTACTCCTACTCCTGCGGCAATAGAAAGGGCACAACACAACCCTCTCTTTAATAGAATTTTTGACGAAATACTTAGGAGCAATGTTGTTGCTCACTTTTTAAGACTTGCTCAAGAGGGGGCTAAACTACCCTCTGACTTTGATGTTGCACAACTAAGACAAGCATCATAATGCCAAAGTCGTAATGAGGATGAAAGAGGTCATGATCACATCAGATATAACCCTCCTCAAGGTAATCCCCCACCTCCTCCTCCTCCAAATGAAATAGACATGTTGCAGCAACAAGTTGAGAATCTCGCCCAACAACTTCATAGTGGTGTAAAAACCAATCAATTGTCACTCAATGACATTTGTCTCTATCCCTTTGATAGGAATCTTCATATGCCACCTTTTCCATGAGGGTTTGAAATGCCTAAATTCAAAAAGTATAGAGGAAAAGGAGATCCTCGTGATCATGTTAGAGAATTCCATTCAACTTGCCTCGAAGTGGCATACAAGGATACATACCTAATACAACTTTTTCCCCAAAGCTTGGGAGGAACGACCACATCATGGTTTTCCTGATTACTAGGTGGCATTAGGACATTTGAAGAACTCATCCAGAAATTCCTAGCACATTACTCACACAACATTAAACGTGATATCACAATGGCTGATCTATGTAACACTAAACAAAAACTAGGTGAACTATTTTCAGTCTTTCTGCAATGATGACGGCAAATGTCTAACAGACATTCTCTTCAGTTACTTGAACAAGAACTAGTGGAAATATTTATTTCCAACTTAAATGATGAAATGGATTTTCACTTAGATGTAAAAGACACAAACTCTTTCAATGACATGATCACCAAAGGCTTAAAATGTGAGTGATCTCTCATCAAAAAAGGGCTTATCAAGATATATAATGAGCCAAAGGATGGCCCTCTCCCACGCTTCAATAGTGACAAGCCTAACTTCTAGAACAAAAACAAAAACATTGTCAACGATGGGGTTATGCATGCAAGAACTATCAAAAGTTCACAACTTGTGGTTCGATTTGCAAGACAGAACCCCCCACCCAAGAATAACACAGTTTCTCCTCCAAATCAAGGCCGCAACACCTCTCAAGAGGAACCTAGACAACGTCAACAAAATTTTAAACCAAAGCGAACATACACTCCCTTAGGGGAACCCATTGAAACAGTGTTACGTCAGTTTGTTTCTCAAAATCTAGTGACCCTACCCAAAACATCAAATTATGAACCTCAAGTCAAACCTTCATGGTGGAGGGATACTGAACATTGCGACTTCCATCAAGGGAAAGGACATAAGACAAGCAATTGTCACAGATTGAAAGATCTTATTCAAGATCTTATTGATCGAGGTGAAATCAAAATCGAAGGACATGACCCAAAGACAACCAACGATGATCATCTCATGTTTAAAAATCCACTTCCATCACAAGATCAAAGGGGTCCTTCCACTTCAGGGAGAAACACAGACACTACTGATTATACGCAAGCTGCATATAATTACAATGTGAATCATCTATGTGATGCTAGTGAACAAATTGCAACTATTACCATCAAAAATCCCAGGTCCACTTGCAATGTTGTTACACGTCGATGCAAGATTACCATAAAAGCAGCTCCACAAGGCACCCCATCTATCCCAAAGTAGTATAACCTTGTGGAACAGTTAGACAAAATGCCTACACTAATATCTATCTTAGAGCTATTGCGCCTATCCCCATCTCATAAAACAATCTTGGATCAAGCTCTCCAAGAGGCGTCAGTCCCTGCAAACCTAAATACAGATCAGTTCCAAGCCATGGTTGGAAACCTAAGGTCATTACCTTGTCTCACTTTCTCTAAAAGTTACAACTCATCCTTCCAGCAACCTCACAATGCCTCACTCCACATTGAAGGGTTTATCAACTAGCATAGGATCAAGCGAGTCTTGATCGATAATGGAGAAGGCCTGAATATCTGTACACTACAATTAGTCATAGCTTTGGGATATGCAATTGAATCAGTGGATCCCCGCAAGAAGATCATAATCAAAGCCTATGATGATGCAGAGCGTTCATCCAAAGGAGTTGTTGTGCTACCAATCCGAGTAGGCCCAGTGGTGAAACATATCATCTGTCAAGTGTTGGACCTTCCTCTACCATACAATTTATTGTCAGGAAGACCTTGGATACACACCATTCAAGTCATTCCATCCACCTACCGTCAGTGTATCAATTTACCGCATAATGGTGTAGATATTACAATCCTAGGTGATGCAAACCCCTTTGCATATTGTCACAATATCAATCATCAACTAGAGATTACCGTTCCCAACAATAGAGAAGCCATCTCATCCACATCATACATAAGTCCAACCTCTCTTTCCAGTTCAAACACCACTATACCCAAGAAAGAGAAGCTCAAGATGAAAATAGCAGAGGAAGGTCCTAGGGAGTACAATTTGAGCCAACTCTTTTGTGTTGGACAAATGCCTACTTCTCCTAGAACTCATGGTAAGCCTCAATGGTTACTTCAAACACCGCTGGTCCAACTAGCATGCACTTAGACACCTTTCATCCTTGGAAAGAGTCAAGAAGAAGAGACCAGAGATGAGGACTTAGTAGAATGGATCTATAAAGATCCTATCACCACGAACATCCCACAAGCTAAGCTTCCCATAGATTAGTACAAAAAAGGCCTTCTCATTATGTAAAGAATGGGTTATGATGGTCAGAGTGCTTTGGGACCTTGTAAGCAAGGAAGACATGAACCGCTGCAGCTAGAATTAAAGCCCAAAGATAACACACGACTAGGCTTTCAAAAGGAGATCGTTCCTAAACTCAGATTCAAAGGAAACCCAACAAACCACTATATCATCCTATTACAAAGAGGTCACCTTTGGTTATATCAGCAGCAACACACACCACACCAACTGCCCCATTAAGGCTAAAAATCCCAGCAAAACCATCTACAACACCTATCATCCCACCAATCAAACTAGCGATCCCATCAGTAGCAGAAATTGTATCAGAACCCACAATAGTATCAACAACACCAACAATTTCAGCAGAAGCAGTAGAGTCAACACTACCAATACTCCCCATATCGGATTCATTGATCCCCATAATCATTCTTGCAGCACCAATTATTTCATCTACAATGGTACATCAACTGATCACACCTGTAGTGTTTAACTCAAAGGATATCCCAGTATGGTACAGTAATCAGCTACTGGAAAGTGACTCAGAGACTAACTCACATGAATGGGAATTTGATTCCATCCAGCGTAATACTTCAGATGAGGAAGACACATCACTACCTCCACCTTGCAAAGACATCCCTGTTTATGGAGAAGCATAGATAAATACCTCTTGGGTTCCTGAACTGGAAACTTCTTCCACAGACCCTACATCACAACCTATGCCTAATTCTGATAGAGAGAGTACCATCAACAACCTTCAACACAACGTCTTAACCCTCACTAACACATCTAACAAACTTAACCTAATTGATGAGGTAATACCCATAAACCATCCCGAACTCATCAAATGGAACCAACCTAATCCCCCATGTCTTGACCATTTCCAAAATGATGAGGTGATCATTGACTTTTTGGAACTACGGGATAACATACCAAGAAGGGATCACAAAGGTGGATTCACCATTGAACTTAATAGTGCAGCATACTTTGGGGCAAATGCCAAACCTTTTAGCTGCAAAAATATAACAATAAAACATGGATCTTCCAGTGAAAACCACACTGCGGCCCTGTTTGATCCCACAAAAGTAAAAAGAAAGAGCATATCCAATGGTGAAAATCTCTCTGAGGTGCTTGAGGATGAAAGGTTTGACATTCTCCCTTCCAATATAAATCAAGACTGATCAACGATCCTTATTGAAGAAACCAAAGAATACAATGTGGGGACTTCTGAGACTCCTCACCACATACATCTTGCATCTCTTTTAACTCCAGAGGAACAACCTAAGTTTGTAGAGTTCTTCCAAAAGCGTTAGATCAACTTCACATGGTCATATGCAGACATGCCTAGGCTTGATCCTGATTTAGTCATGCATCACCTTACTATAGCAGAAGGAGCCAAACCTATCAAGCAAAAGCTACGCAAGATGCATCCTCAGATTGTAGTACTAGTCAAAGCAAAACTTAAAAAACTCCTAGATGTTGGTTTTATTAGACCAATTGATTATGTAGATTGGATATCCAATATTGTGCCTGTTGGTAAACCAAATGGGGGCATCCGTATCTGTATTGACTTCAGAGATGTAAACAAAGCATGTCCTAAAGATGACTTCCCCCTACCAAACATTGACATAATAGTGGACCTAACAACAGGACATGCCATGCTTTCACTCATGGATGGCTTTTTAGGGTACAATTAGATAAATATCGCACTAGAGGATCAAAATAAGACGACCTTCACATGTCCATGGGGAACATACTGCTGGAATGTAATGCCTTTTGGTCTAAAAATTGTAGGAGTGACATATCAAGGAGCAATGACCACCATCTTCCATGACATGATGCATACTATAATGGAAGATTATGTTGATGACTTACTAGCAAAATCACTCACAAGAGAAGGTCATTTGGACATATTAGAGAAAATATTTGACAGACTAGAACAATATCATGTTCGACTCAACCCAAATAAATGTGTCTTTGGAGTAACCTCTGGGAAGCTTCTAGGATACATTGTCTCAAGCAAAGGCATTGAGGTCGATCCTGCAAAGGTCAAAGAAATCATGGACATGCCATCTCTGAAGAACATTAGTCAGCTAAGGACATTACAAGGGTGACTACAATCCATCCGAAGATTCATTGCACAAATGGCAGATAGGTGTCACCCCTTTACACACCTGTTACACAAGAACATCCGCTTTCAATGGGATGCTAGATGTCAACAAGCATTCCAGATGCTTAAGGACTATCTCATGAATACACCATTGCTGATTCCACTAGATCCAAGTAGGCCTTTATTACTCTATATCTCAACAAAAAATATAGCATTGGGTGTACTACTGGCACAACATAATACAGAAGGGAAAGAGTGTGTTGTTTACTACATCTCTCGCACACTAGTTGGCTATGAACTCAATTACACCCCTATTGAGCGAGATTGCCTAGCAGTAATCTTGGTGGCCACTAAATTGAGGCACTATATGTTGACACATAAAGTACAGCTAATTGCAAAGATTGATCTTCTCAAATACTTACTCAGCAAAGTAGCATTGACATGCCGCTTGGCCAAATGGGTGATGATTCTAAGTGAATTTGACATCAAGTATGTGGACCGTAAGGCTATTAAGGGTCAAGTTATTGCAGATCAGTTGGCCCATGCACCACTCATAGGTGATCATCCTCTCATTTCCAATTTTCCAGATGAAGAGATATTCATGATCACAACAACACAACCATGGAAACTATACTTTGATGGTTCATACACTAGGCATGGCTCAGGGGAAGACATTCTATTTATCACACCTCAAGGTGATTGCATCCCGAAGTCTTACAAGCTCACATTTCCATGCACAAACAACATAGTTGAATATGAGGCCTTGATCACAAGACTTAGGCTAGCCATACAATGGAAGTTACAAGAACTACAAGTATATGGCGACTCCCAACTAGTCATTCGACAAGCAACAAATGAATATCAGACCAAGGATGATAAACTCATGCCATTCAAACAAATGGTGGACAAATTAAAGGTATCATTTACTACTATCACCTTTGAATAGATACCCAAGGACCAGAATCGAGCTGCTAACGCTATGGCTACCATTGCATCTCTCCTAGATCTTCCATAGAATTCAACACGCTATGAGTTCTTGGTCGAACAAATTTGGATTCCAGCTTATGATATCCCCAAATCTGAGATGATAGGTCACCTTATCGGTTTTGAATCCTCATGGTATGGTGAGTTCTACACCTACCTCCGCAATCACACCCTTCCTCCTAACTAATCAAATAACCAACGAAAAACCTTTGTTCACCAAACTGCTTGATATACCATTATTGCAGAAACCCTATACCGACATAGTCTTGACGGTACTCTCCTTCGATGTTTGGAGTAGGATGAGATAACAAAGGCCTTGGAAGAGGTACATGAAGGAATTTGTGGAACTCATGCAAGCAGTCCGTCACTAGCCAAGAAACTCCTGCACACTGGATACTATTGGCCATCCATGGAAAAGGACTCCTACTACTTTGTCAGAAAATGCAAGAAATGCCAAGTTCATGGAGACCTAATACATGAACCAACATAGGAATTGCAACCAATCACAACACCATTGCCTTTTTGTCAATGGGGACTTGACCTTGTGGGTAAAATCCATCCATCTTCATCCAATGGCCACAAATTCATTATTACTGCCACCGAATACTTCACAAAGTGGATCAAAGTTGTTCCACTTACCCAAGTCACCGGCAAATAGATCGCCTCATTCATCCTTAATTACATCATCTGCCAGTATGGTGTACCCATGTCCATCATCACAGATAACGGTCTTCCTTTCAAAAATTAAGATGTCCATGAGCTCTGCGAGAAGTTTCATATCCAACAACGCTTTTCCACTCCCTATTACCCACAAGGAAATGGTCAGGCCGAAGCATCAAACAAGAACATATTGAGAATCCTCAAGAAGACAGGCAATGATGTCGACCATGATTGGCATGTTCAATTGAATCAAGCACTATGGGTGTATCGACCTAGCATTTGAACCCCTATAGGCGCAGCTCCTTGCTCACTAGTCTATGGCGTAGAAGCCATCCTTCCTATTGAGGTTGAGATACCATCTCTATGGGTTTCCTTACATAATCTCATAGATGATGAAGCATACAAAGTATCTCATCTTTAGGACTTAGAGCTACTTGATGAGAAATGACAAGTTGCATACAATCACCTCAAAGCTTATTAGCAGTGCATGAGCATAAGCTATAATCATCGAGTTAGACCTCGTACATTTGAGGTAGGTGATCTTGTTCTTCGAGAGAATCCTCGTAACCAACCAAACAAAGAACATCAGGGAAAGTTTGAATCAAACTGGCTAGGTCCATATGTTATCACTGCTGTATTTGGGTCTGGGGCATATCAGTTGGCTATGTCCGAAGGAGAACCGCTAGCAGTTTCAATCAACAGCATGCACCTCAAACGGTTTTATACATAAGCTGCATAGAGCATCAGGCTCCCATACATATCGGCAAAGCACCAAAAACATTCAGATAAATGTCCTGAAGAAAATACAAAAAAAAATCAAATCAAATCAAATCAAAATAGTAAAGAAAAATCATGCATCCAAACAGTGAACAACCACTCCGATGGCACCTTGGGTAAGTGCGATGGTGAAAACCTGGCAAATAGGTGCCACTCGTAAAGGCTATGTCTCCATTGTCTTTTAGACTTGTTGCAATCACATTCATTTCATCCATTCATCCATCTGTCCAAACCATGGCTTGTTATTGATCTACAATCCAGGATAGTACATCACACGTCTTGCATCCCACTTTTTCATAGTCATATCTAAACTAGAGGAAATACCCTTAATCTAGTTGATGGAAGTGGATTCTACATTATTTTGTGATTCATTGAGTTCTTCATTCAAAACTATCTCACAAAAACTCCAAAAACATTCAAAACAATCATCAAAATACCAAAAACATTGGAAAACTATCTCACAACATCCAAAAAAATTAGAAAACATCAAATCAATCAAAAACATGGCAAAGCTTTGTACATACAAATTCATGTAGATACCAAGCAAACATTGTGAAATACTCAAAACGATGACCACTTATTACATCAACCCAACAATCAACATCAACACACCAACTGTCTTAACAAGGATACATCCTTCCTTACCAAAACAAAGACAAGATGACATTTTATTTGACAAGAAAATTATGTTTAAGCTATCAAATACTTGATTGATTTGTAGGTTATTCATTCGTTTCTATATATCAAGTTCCTATGCTACTCTAGGATATCCGCAGGTGATTAGAGTAGCCAAGATGGTTCCTACAGCATTGTTTGTATGTCTTCTGTGAATTATTCCAATGAAGTTCTAGGGCATGTACTAATGGTGTCTACGTGGGAAGTTCACTAAGCTACGTGATCTTATGCGAAATACAGTCATAGATCACTACGGCTTGCTGACTACAGTGTATACCTTGACCATATGAGCATGAACCATTATCGAGGGTCCATATTCTTTATTTTTTTATATATGTTGTTTGCTTATAGGTACAATGCTCCATCTTTGGTTCCTACTACCTCATCCAAGCTCGATAAAGGTTTATCTCTTACTATGGTATGAACTTATCTCGGGATATGATTGGCAAAAGATCAAGGAGGACATTCCAAGTCATGCATGAAAGGAGATAATCCCTGTCTATTCTACAAGCGCTACTCAGGTCAACTTGATCCATTATATCAAGTTGCTTGTATTAACTCGCTATATCAAAATCCATGTAAGGAATACTTAGGTCTTCTTGAATCATTATGTCAAGTTTTGATTAAGTAAAAACAGGTATTTGAAAGGTACCCAAACCTTTTACAAGCCAGGAGAATAGAAAAACATAAAAAAGTGCCTGATCACTTCAAAAAGTCAAAATGAACCCACCAGAAGGGCACAGCTTAAAACATCATTACATAATTACATAAAACTCAAAACAGATAGCAACAGGAAAGTAAAAGATAGCAAAGAGATAGAACCAAGGACAACAACTGGAACTAAATACTATTCAGGATCTCCTTAGCGTGAACAACCATTTGTTTCATGTTGTTCGTTGAGGTCTTCATATCCTCCATCTCACGACCTTCGATGTCGACCTTATTCTTTGTGTTGGCTTTGGTCCTCCTTTCATGACCCTTCTTGTTCACCTGCACTTTATAACCTTCCTTCTCTACATTGTTCTCGTACTTGTTGATAAAGATGTTCATGTTGTCCACCGAAGATTTAAGAATTTGGAAATTTTGATCAGCAAGCTGCTTGACATTGTGCTCCAGCTTGTCAATTCTGCTGCCAAAATATTTCAGTTTGTTGTCCATTTCCTTTCTATCTCCCATCTCATTGACCTTTTTCTCCATGGCTAAGATTTTTCCAACCATACATTCAATAGCTTACACATTATGTAGAATGGCCACTAACTCTTTAACATGCTTTGCCAAGGGCTTGTCACCAACTGTAATTCTTGCCATGGCCTGTGTATCTATTTTCAAACTATTAATATCCTCCACCAAAGTAGTGATGGTCTCACATAAAGCCTTAATGGTATCTTTTTCACCACTATCACTTTGACCCCCTTTTTCCTCGTTATGCAGTCTAGTGGTTTTCACGGTCTCCACGGTTTCCAAATTATCCTTAACTAGGTTACCCTCCCCTTCTTTGTCCTGACTATCAATCCTCTTATTATCATCATCCTCCTCCTAAGACTCAACTAGAACATAATTGAGATCAGAATTGCTACCCTTTTTAGTGTTCTTTTTTTGAGCCTTCTTTCCAGAGGTTTTCCCTTTCCTCTTTTTAATAGGTTTTTCCTCAAGGGAATCAGTTTTAGAGTTCGACATTTCAGATTCCACAATAATCCTCCTCTTCTTAGCCCTAATCCTCCCTTTTTTGCTAGTTTCTTCTGACTCTCCCTCAGTCTCAGAATCAAAGTTGAAACCACTATCCTTACTTTCTGTAGTCTCATCTCTGGCATTTTTACCTTTAATAGGCTTTTCAATGCACTTCCCCTTTATCATTTTATAAACTAGGACCATGAGCCCCTGGTGGAGGGCATGATCGCCTTTAGGGTCCTTCTGGATTTCCTTTATAGTATGATCCATTGAACAGGCTAGGTAATAGGGTAGGCTAACCTTTTCACCATGACGGAAATGGTTAAGAAGGATGAAGTGATGCCCATAAGCCCTGATAAACCTACCATCTAAGGTAATATATTCAATAGAAGCAAATAAGACAAACCTCCATGGCCTACAAATTCTCTTTGGGGAGTGGTAGGAGTTGTCAATTTTGATCATCTTTCTTCTCTCACCATCTGTAACAGGAAACTTGTCTATAGCCTTATCTGATATCCCTCTGTCCCTGTAAAATTTCATACCCTCAGTAGTCATCCCTGTGGCCTCAGCGATAACCTCTTCATCTACATTTATCATATGTGATCCAATCAGAACTTTTCCATTTTTCCAATTCTTGATGAAGTAGCTAGTAATTGTGGGGTCCTTCCCATTCAGTTGTTCCATGAAAACATTGAGCCCCCCTGCTAAAGGATACTCCAAAATTCTTCATTCTTTCTCCATTCAGAGCAGGATGTAGGTTCAAATCTCTTCTTGTTTCCTCCCATTTTTCCAACACCTTCCTTGCAATGCCTTCTCTCATTTTGATAACTTTTCCTCTAATCATTTTGTCAAGTTGCTTGTATTTTTCTTACAACATTTGGAATCTCAATGATGAAAATAAAGCACTATGGATCGTCATTCCATCTCATCTATTTATATTGCATTCTGTTGCATATTGCCCATCCATTTACTCATTCATTATTCATATGCATAGTTTTGTATGCAAGTGTGACCAAAGTTAATATGAGCAGTTATGTGAAAATTGATTTGGTCTAGGATACAGTCACGACAGAGTACTCTGATACATCATCAGTGCATCATGCAAAGTCTAAACAACCTTGCATTCATCTATCATAATCACATCATCATTACATTTAGTTGCATTTGCATAGAGTGCATTTCATATCATTTAGTTGCACTCAACTACATATAGTTCATTATCATTTATTGGCATTAGTCTCATTATATCATTTCATCATGACACAAATCATGACATATAGATCCATTTATAAACATTGCCTTTATTACCATTATTAGCCATTACTATGCATTCATTTAGTATTAGTTACCAATCATCATTTATCATCATTTAAATACATGTACCATGCATTTGTTTAGATTTCCATAGTTGCATACATTTATTTATCTATTCATTAGTTAAGTGCACTCATTTATCCATTTAGTATATTCTTATACTCATTCATTTCATTTCATTTAGGATTCATTACAATGTATTCATTCTCCTTTTTAATTGCATTAAGGTGCAATTATTCGTTACCCATAAGTTGCATTATCATTACATTATCATTTCACTTCATCATATTTTTCATTTAGAATCATAAACAAAACCATTTGCCTCAACATTGGTTCATATATTATACATATGTGTTCATTTAGAAATCATCATTTAAACATTCATACTTTACATTTGTTTATCCATATCACACTCATGTAACAAACATCTAGATGCATTTACATATATAAATCATTCATTTAGCGCATTATATCATAGCATCATTGCATATCATTATCTCATCATCTCATCAAAACATACAATCCAAAGTACCATCATCATCATCATTTCATTATGCATACATAATCATCATTTAAAACAGGCATTACATCACCAACACATCATGCACACATATATCAACCTGCATCCACATGTTAGCATCCCATTCATAAACAAAAATGCATATAGACATCATGTAAGAATAAATCATCATAAAACATGCATATAGGAATCATCTCATAAACACATACATATAGAAAGTACAAGTATCCATCTAAGCTTAAATCATAAATCATCATCCTGCATAAGCATCCATACATGTCATCAAAATGCATATCAGCACAAAATATGGGATCTACTCATATATATCACAACATATCGCCAAAAATATACATGTATCAGAGTACAATGAAGTCCAAAAAATTGGCTACCAAGAGCCATCCAAGACATAAATCCAAAATGCTCTCTCGGATGCCACTCTGACCGGATGCTGCACCACCATCACCACCTACTCCCCCACTAGCCCCTGCACCACTTGATCTATCTCTCCATGGAAGACCCATCACACCACCACTTCTCTGCATCCTCTGAGACCGCTCTGATCTCTCTCGACGCATCTATGAATAACTTAGTGCCCGTTGACTAGATGGCACCTCCTTCTCATAAAGGCCCTGCCGGTAATCCACCTTTGCACTTGCTCTTTGTACCTCCCTCGCCAATGCCTCCACCGACGGCCCCTGTCCCTGTACTCCCTCCAAGGCCTGCACTCTCTCTTGCAACTAGATCACCATGTCCATGGCCTGATCTCTCTCCCGTAGAACTACAGTCAGCTTTGACTCTCATGCAAACAGATGAACATCTCTAGCGGCCACCTCTGCCTCCATATCCTCTACTCGAGTCTGCAAAAATAGTATCATATGATCCCGAAGATCTCCACCTGTAGCTCCCTCCCCCATATCCATAGGTACCTCTCCAGTGGCTCCCTCTCCAGCGACTCCCTCCCTTGTATCCATAGGTTCCTGTCCCTCACCTGCATCCCTACCACCTAGTCTCATGCCTCCCTGCATCAAAGGTCCCTGAGATAGCCACAAAGGCTACCCACCTCTCCCTCTCCATTGTAATCGTCCACCACCCCCACCTCCACCTCCAAATCCACCACCTCCTCCAAAACCCCCACCCCCTCCTCCTCCTCCTCCATCACCACCTCCTCCATCCCCACCACCCCCATCTCCTCTCCCCCATCCACCTACTACTCTGTGACCTCCTCTCCTCCTCCATCTCTGTCCCCTATCCTCCTCAAAATTTGGAATAGGCTCTGCTAGATCATATATTCATAGAATTGGATGTGCCGCAATATACTGCGTATTCTCCTCTGATACCCCAGTATCTACTACCCCCGACCTCATCCACCATGGTCTCGCTTGTAAGGTGTGAAACTCTGCCAATGCCTAATCATATGGTAGCACTGGCCCCCATAAGTACCTCTCTCGTACTACCCATGCATACTCTCCTGAACCACTAGGCAATCCCTGCCTCCGCCCAAACTGTCTCAACACCCTGCCAGGCAACTATCTCTCCACATTGTAGGTTGTCCTACCAATGAGGTGTCATGTCATGAACACATATGGCAATGCCTCCGCATCATCCTCCCATGGCTCACACTCAATATGCGGCCTCCAGATCACTGTATCCAAGTCATCCAGTGCCCGCCGCCACCACTCTAACTTCCCCAGGTGAGGCTAACTCATCATACCACCATACATGTATACATATGGCTGGTCCACTGCTCGGAATCTCAGACTAATTGGTCAGGTAATTGGTAAGTGCTCCTAAGCCTAGATATGCAACAACATGATACCCACTCCCAATGAGCCCCTCCCTTGATATGCTACCTCTTGTAGATCCTAATATAAGTGTGATAGCATGCACGGTCCCCATGCAAACTGGGTCTGCTCTGTAATCATCTACTCGATCACGTGATCCCAACCAATGGCAAGTCCATGCGATCGTTGATCTGGACAAAGCAGTCCCCCAACATTCCCTGATAACACTGCTGGTAAAGGCTTGTACAAGGCTGTTATATCCTCCCAGGCTATCGACCCATCATCAATGAAGACATCCTCCTCAAAAAATCTCTACACTGCTAATGTCCCCATTGCTTAGTCATAGCTCACCAACTCTCCTCGAATAGGAATGTGTAGGATGCACCATACATCCTCTAGTGTCACTGTCATCTCCCCCTGTGCCAAGTGAAATGTACATGTCTCACTATGCCATCGCTCTACCAATATTGTGATCAACCTGCGATTCGTCTAAATCACGGGCATATACATAACATCATACAGGCCTATCGCTGCAATGCAATCCACCTCGACATCTGTCAATCGATCATACAACACCTATGTGGCGGGATGCCTCTCGCGCATCTGTAAGATGCGAAGATCCTCCTACACACATGCATCAACCATCATCATCAATTGTTTGGTCTCAAACTTTCTTAAGTTTAAATCTAGACTATCAACAGATACTTTGATCAAGTATCTTCGGGTCTCAACAGGTAAGCAATCATGGCACACCTAGACTTCAACAGGCATTTATCCTAATGACTTAAGTCTCATCAAGGCTGCTATGGTTCAAAACAACTCTCACCTCACATCTCCATCCATCCATCATTGGCATCAGGAAATTATTTTTCAAACACACTAGGGCATCTATCTTCCTACACATAAGCGCTATTTTGAACACAACAGCGCTAAATCAACTATGCACTAGTGCTAAAACAACAATAGCGCTACATTGACTATACCATAGCACTACTTCACAACAATAGCACTCAATCAACTATGCAAAAGCACTAAAGCAACTATACCATAGCACAATTTTGGACAACAACGCTAAAACCACTATGCAATAGCGCTAATTAAGTTGACAACAACGCCAAAACATAGTTTTAGCGCTATTGTGTTGACTCAACTTGGACTAAGCAAAAAACATATCAAAATGCATAAAATTCAAAAATTCAAATTCACATACCATTGGTCCGTAGTCGTCTAGCCGTTGGAATCATCAGACTCTCTCTAATCGGTGCTCTGCTATGGGAACCGACATCCTGACTACTGCTTGCTCTTCCAAAAGGTCAGTCCCAGAGCTCAAATTTCACTATGGATGCGAATGCAAATGAGCTTGTTTTCACCCCTTTCCCCCCATATATACCCTTCGTCGTAACCCTAATTTTCCCCCGCTCACTGTCGTGGTCCCCGTGAACTTCTCGAGCCTCCCATTTCTCTATTTTATCTCCAATTTCTTCTATTTTTTCACCAGTATTGCTAAATTCTTCTCTTCTACCACCTCGCCAATTTTCATTCTTTTTCAAAAGATTGCCCGATTTTTTGAAATTTTTGACCCATCTCTCGAGGGGGCATACCACCCATTAAATTAACATTTTATGGAGCATTTTTCTTCACACCTATTTTCTCTTTCTTTGAAACGATGCGATAAACCGCACCATCTCAAAGAGGGGCAAATGTAGTCACATAAATCTGTAAATTTTAATTAAATGAATATTTGCTATTTATTTAATTAAAAACCCACTAGCCATCAGTTAATTAAATTAACATTTAATTAATTTCATCTTAAAAAACATTCTCCTATTAATAAAATAAATTATTCAATTTATTTTAATTAATTCATTAAACTAAATTCACAATCAATTAAATGAATAAATCCTATTTATTTCATTTAATCCCCTTTCTTCTTTTAAATAAATTAAATAAAAGATTTATTTAAATCATTTATCCCCCCCCCCCCCAACTTGCATTTTCCTACAAATGCAAGTTGCAACCACAAATTGAAATAAATTAATTTTATTTTAATTAAAATCCTATTTTCCCTCACCCACCAAACCCACTTGCAATCCTAACCCCCTTCTAGATTCTTCTAAACCCTTCCTAATTAACCTAATCCATCCCCTAATTATTGTCACATTCCTAAGCAACTTGGAGTCACTTCTCAAAGACTTCAAAGTCTTTGAAAAGCATTAAATGCTTTGTGTGTTCAACAAATTAACCTCTAAAGTCTTCCAAACCACTTATGGCTCTTACATGACCATTTATGGTTAACCCCTAACTCAATCGGGTATATGCACGAAGTTGTGGTACCAAAAAGGTGCCACACTTAAAAAAAATGAAAACTCATAAGGTGCATGCCTTCTAAGGTGCACACACTATAGGGCACACGCCTTATAGGCTTGGTGTGCCAAGCCTTAGCCTATAAGGCGTGTGCCCTATAGTGCGTGCGCCTTATGAGAGAATGTGGGCTTGGATAATGGGTCAAGGATCCCATATAACCATTTTTTAGTGCAACTCACTTGGCTAGCACCAAATATGGCGCTAGCCAAATGACTTCCATTGAAAAATTTTAACCTTTGATAAATTTATACTCTATACCCTATAATCTATACTCTATACCCTATAGTTTGATAGCCATAACCATAAAAATTAAACCATTTCAAACCTATAACAAATACCCTATATCGTATGACCAAATATGCTAAATCCTCAACCCTATACAATAACCATAGACCCTATAACCCAATATGCTAAACCATATGAGGTCGTTATGGGTCGTATGGTGTTCTAAGGGGTCATATGGTGTCCTATGACCCCTGAGGACACCATATGACCCCTTAGGACACAATTTGAACCCTAATGATGCCTAAGGGGTTATATGGTATCCTAAGGGGTCATAGGAGACCATATGACCCCTTAGGACACCATATGACCCATAACAACACTATATGGTGTTCTAAGGGGTCATATGGTATCCTAAGTGGTCATATGGTGTCCTATGACCCCTTAGGACACCATATGACCCATAACAACACTATATGATGTTCTAAGGGGTCACATGGTGTCGTAAGGGGTCATATGGTATCCTAAAGGGTCATAGGACACTATATGAACTGTTAGGACACCATATGACCCATCAAGACACAATATGGTGTCGTTATGGGTCGTATGGTGTCCTAAGGGGTCATATGGTGTCCATATGACCCCTTAGGACACCATACGACCCATAACGACACCATATTGTGTCCTAAGGGGTCATATGGTGTCCTAAGGGGTCATATGGTATTGTAACGGGTCAAATAGTGTCCTATGACCCCTTAGGATACCATATAACCCCTTACGTGTCGTTAGGGTTCACATTGTGTCCTAAGGGGTCATATGGTGTACTATGACCCCTTAGGACACTATATGACCCCTTAGGACACCATATGGCATCGTTATGGGTCGTATGGTGTCCTAAGGGGTCATATGGTGTCCTATTACCCCTTAGGACACAATATGGTGTCGTTATGGGTCATATGGTGTCCTAAGGGGTCATATTGTGTCCTATGGGTCCTAAGGGGTCATATGGTGTACTATGACCCCTTAGGACACTATATGGCCCCTTAGGACACCATATGGTGTTGTTATGGGTCGTATGGTGTCCTAAGGGGTCATATGGTGTCCTTTGACCCCTTAGGACACCATATGACCCCTTAGGACACAATATGGTGTCGTTATGGGTCATATGGTGTCCTATGGGGCCATAGGACACCATATGACCCCTTAGGTCTCGTTAGGGATCATATTGTTTCTTAACAGGTCATATGGTGTGTTATGACCCCTTAAGACACCATATGACCCCTTAGGACACCATACGACCCATAATGACACCATATGGTGTCCTAAGGGATCATATAGTGTCTTAAGGGGTCAAAGGACACCATATGACCCCTTAGGATACAATGTGTACCCTAACGACACATAAGGGGTTATATGGTATCTTAAGGGGTCATAAGACACCATATGACCCCTTAGGACACAATATGGTGTCGTTATGGGTCGTATGGTGTCGTAAGGGGTCATATGGTATCCTATGACCCCTTAGCACACCATATGACCCCTTAGGACACAATATGGTGTCGTTATGGGTTGTATGGTGTCCTAAGGGGTCATATCATGTCATATGACGCCGTAGGACACCATATGACCCATTAGGACACAATATGGTGTTGTTATGGGTCGTATGGTGTCCTAAGGGATCATATGGTGTCCTATGGGGCCATAGGACACCATATGACCCCTTAGGTGTCGTTAGGGATCATATTGTGTCTTAACGGGTCATATGGTGTGTTATGACCCCTTAAGACACCATATGACCCCTTAGGACACCATACAACCCATAATGACACCATATGGTGTCCTAAGGGGTCATGTAGTGTCCTAAGGGGTCATAAGACACCATATGACCCCTTAGGACACAATGTGAACCCTAACAACACGTAACAAGTTATATGGTATCTAAGGGGTCATAGGACACTATATGACCCGTTATGACACCATATGACCTCTTAGGACACCATATGACCCCTTAGGACACAATATGGTGTCGTTATGGGTCGTATGGTGTTCTAAGGGGTCATATGGTGTCCTATGACCCCTTAGGACACCATATGATGTTGTTATGGGTCGTATGGTGTCCTAAGGGGTCATATGGTGTCCTATGAACCCTTAGGACACTATATGACCCCTTAGGTGTCGTTAGGGATCATATTGTGTCTTAACAAGTCATATGGTGTGTTATGACCCCTTAAGACACCATATGACCCATAACAACACTATATTGTGTTCTAAGGGGTCACATGGTGTTGTAAGGGGTCATATGGTATCTTATGACCCCTTAGGACACAATATGGTGTCGTTATGGGTCGTATGGTGTCCTAAGGGGTCATATGGAGTCCTATGACCCCTTAGGACACCATATGACCCCTTAGGACACAATATGGTGTCATTATTGGTCGTATGATGTCCTAAGGGGTCATATGATATCCTATGGGGCCATATGACCCCTTAAGTGTCGTTAGGGATCATATTATGTCTTAATAGGTCATATGGTGTGTTATGACCCCTTAAGACACCATATGACCCCTTAGGACAATGTGAACCCTAACGACACGTAAGGGGTTATATGGTGTCCTAAGGCGTCATAGGACACCATATGACCCGTTAGGACACCATATGACCCCTTAGGACACCATATGACCTATAACGATACTATATGGTGTTCCAATTGGTCACATGATGTTGTAAGGGGTCATATGGTATCCTATGACCCCTTAGGACACCGTATGATCCCTTAGGACACAATATGGTGTCGTTATGGGTCATATGGTGTCCTATGACCCCTTAGGACACTATATGACCCCTTAGCACACAATATGGTGTCGTTATGGGTCGTATGGTGTCCTAAGGGACACCATATGACCCCTTAGGTGTCCTTAGGGATCATAATATGTCTTAACGGGTCATACAGTGTGTTATGACCCCTTAAGACACCATATGACCCCTTAGGACACCATACGACCCATAATGACACCATATGGTGTCCTAAGGGGTCATATAGTGTCCTAAGGGGTCATAGGACACCATACGACCCATAATGACAACATATGGTGTCCTAAGGGGTCATATAGTGTCCTAACGGGTCATAGGACACCATATGACCCCTTAGGACATAATGTGAACTCTAACGACACGTAAGGGGTTATATGGTGTCCTAAGGGGTCATAGGACACTATATGACCCGTTAGGACACCATATGACCCCTTAGGACACCATATGACCCATAATGACACTATATGGCGTTCTAAGGGGTCACATGGTGTCCTAAGGTGTCATCTGGTGTCCTAAGACCCCTTAGGACACCATATGACCCCTTAGGAAACAATATGGTGTTGATATGGGTCGTATGGTGTCATAAGGGGTCATATGGTTTTCTATGACCCCTTAGGACACCATATTACCCCTTAGGACACAATATGGTGTCATTTTGGGTTGTATGGTGTCCTAAGGGATCATATGGTGTCCTATGATCCTTTAGGACACCATATGACCCCTTAGGACACCACATGGTATCGTTATGGGTCGTATGGTGTCCTAAGGGGTCATATGGTGTTCTACGGGGCCATAGGACACCATATGACCCGTTAGGTGTTGTTAGGGATCATATTGTGTCTTAACGGGTCATATAGTGTGTTATGACCCCTTAAGACACCATATGACCCCTTAAGACACCATACGACCCATAATGATACCATATGGTGTCCTAAGGGGTCATAGAATACCATATGACCCCTTAGGACACAATGTGAACCCTAACAACATGTAACGGGTTATATGGTATCCTAAGGGGTCATAAGACACTATATGACCCGCTAGGACACCATATGACCCCTTAGGACACCACATGACCCATAACAACACTATATGGTGTTGTAAGGGGTCACATGGTGTCGTAAGGGATCATATGGTGTCCTATGACCCGTTAAAACACCATATGACCCCTTAGGACACAATATGGTGTTGTTATTGGTCGTATGGTGTCCTAAGGGGTCATATGGTGTCCTATGGGGTCATAGGAGACCATATGACCCCTTAGGTGTCGTTAGGGATCATATTGTGTCTTAACGGGTCATATGGTGTGCTATGACCCTTTAAGACACCATATGACTCCTTAGAACACCATACGACCCATAATAACACCATATGGTGTCCTAAAGGGTCATATAGTGTCCTAAGGGGTCATAGGACACCATATGACCCCTTAGGACACAATGTGAACCCTAACGACACGTAAGGGGTTATATGGTATCCTAAGGGGTCATAGGACACTATATGACCCATTAGGATACCATATTACCCATAACGACACTATGTGATGTTCTAAGGGGTCACATGGTGTCGTAATGGGTCATATGGTGTCCTATGATCCCTTAGGACACCATATGACCCCTTAGGACGCAATATGGTGTCCTTATGGGTTGAATGGTGTCCTAAGGGGTCATATGGTGTCCTTTGGGGTCATAGGACACCATATGACCCCTTCGTTAGGGATCATATTGTGTCTTAACTGGTCATATGGTGTGTTATGACCCCTTAAGACACAACATGACCCCTTAGGATACCTTATGTTGTCATTATGGATCATATGGTGTCCTATGGGATCATAAGACACCTAATGACTGCTTAGGACACCATACGACCCATAATGACACCATATGGTGTCGTAAGGGGTCATATAGTGTCCTAAGGGGTCATAGGACACCATATGACCCCTTAGGACACAATGTGAACCCTAACAACATTTAAGGAGTTATGTGGTATCCTAGGGAGTCATAGGATACTATATGACCCCTTAGGACACCATATGACCCCTTAGGACACTATATGGTGTTCTAAGGGGTCACATGGTGTCCTAAGGGGTCATCTAGTGTCCTATGACCCCTTAAGACACCATATGACCCCTTAGGACACAATATGGTGTCGTTATGGGTTGTATGGTGTCGTAAGGGGTCAGATGGTGTCCTATGACTACTTAGGACACCATATAACCCCTTAGGACACAATATGGTGTTTTTATGGGTCATACGGTGTCCTAAGGGGTCATATGGTGTGGGTCAGTATGGTCTTATGGTGTGCAATGATCCCTTAGGACACCTTATGACCCCTTAGGACATCATATGACCCATAATGACAACATAAGGTTTTCTAAGGTTTCATATGGTGTCTTAAGGGGTCATAACATACCATATGACTCGTTAAGACATAATATGATCCCTAATGACACCTAAGGGGTCATATGGTGTCCTATGACCCCATAGGACACCATATGACCCCTTAGGACACCATACGACCCATAAAAACACCATATTGTGTCCTAAGGGGTCATATGGTGTCCTATGACCCCATAGGACACCATATGACTCCTTAGGTGTCATTAGGGATCATATTATGTCTTAACGGGTCATATGGTGTGTTATGACCCCTTAAGACACCATATGAACCCTTAGGAAACCTTATGTTGTCATTATGGGTCGTATGATGTCCTAAGGGGTCATATGGTGTCCTAAGGGATCATCGCACACCATAAGACCATACTAACCCCATATGGCATACTAGGGGCTCATATGGTGTCCTGAGGGGTCATAGGACACAATACGAACCATACTGACACCATATGGTGTACTAAGGGATCATTTGGTGTCCTAAGGGGTCATAGGACACCATATAACCCCTTAGGACACAATATGACCCCTAACAACACCTAAGTGGTCATATGGTGTCCCATGATCCATTAAGACACCATATGGTGTCGTTATGGGTTGTATGGTGTCCTAAGGGGTCATACAGTGTCCTATGACCACTTAGGACAGAATATGGTGTTGTTATGGGTCCTATGGTAACCTAATAGGTCATATGGTGTCCTATGACCCCTTAGGACACCATATGACCCCTTAGGTGTCATTAGGGGTCATATTGTGTCCTAAGGGGTCATATGGTTTTCTATGACACCTTAGGACCTAGAGAGAGGAGGCAGTGAGGAAGAAAATGAGGGAAAGAGGTGAGAGAGGGAATTATATGGGTGTAAGGATGAAGAGGGAGATAGCTCGAGGGATAGGAGAATAAGGGAATTGTGAGAGCTAGAGAGGGGAGGGACAAAGAAGAGTATGTATCTATAAGAATGAAGAGCCTGAGAAGAGGTAAGGGGAGAGAGAGATTATGAGAGCTAGTTCATAGAGAAAGATGGAACTACGAGGGAAGGGAGATAAAGAAGGGAGAGGTGAAATTGGGGTTTCTATGTACACATTTGGTGCTCTCCCTATTTGGCACGTGCCAAATGGAAAAATCCATTCATCATATTTGGCGCACGCCAAATAGGGCATGCCATATTTGGCACACGCCAAATGGCCCACTTTGGGAAACACCAAACCTATGGGTTGGATTTGCCTTGGGCATCCAACCCAAAGGTTTGGAGGACCATTTCAAGCTAGAGATGTGTTTTTATCAGAACATTGAAAATTTTGACATATTTTTGGTCGTGCTCTCCGTCAGGTTTGCACGTGTTTCAATGAAGTTAAAAACAAATACCTTGGTAAGCTTGAGCTCCCTCTTAGCTATCCAACAATGTAATTTATTTCAAATTTTAATTTCATTAAGTCTTTCATCTATAATTTATTTTGTTAGTGTGTTCATTTTTTGTCAAAAACCAACATGCACTATTTTGGGTATAGATTTTTACACGTTCATTAGATTTTGAAAAAACTTACATTTTTAAAAACTAGACTCCATTCTACACAATTTAAAAAAAAAAAAAATTATTTTTTATTAGTTTGAATGATTTTAGGGGGGAGCACGCTCAAATTTCTATTTTTCAAGATGTGTCCACTTCAAAAAATAGTAAAAAATCATATACTCATTAAAAAACTAGCTGAAAAATCTAGCATAAACTACAAGGTGTTAGCTAACTTCTCACCGAAGCGATTTTAAAAATTTTAAAAAAAAGTTAACATTTTAGGGGGGCCACAACAGATGCCATGTTATGTTTTTTACATAAAAACGGGACCACTTTTTCTCGCCCCCCTTTTTGAAGCCCTTAATCTCCACCATTTTCAAAAAAAATTAGTAGTTTAAAAAGTAGACTTGAAGCACTCTGACTCTTGTTCTTCTTGCATCTTCAAATTTGGAGTGAAACTATCTTCAATTTGTCGTTGAAGTTCAGACTTTGCTGATTTCAAAAAAAAAAGTGGCATCTTAAGACCCCCTTTTGGTACCACAACTTGGTGCACATACCCTTAAGATAATGTACCTCGTGCATAGGTGAAGTGCTAGTACAGGGCTCATAATGTTATGAGAAGGCCTGGAATGGAAAACTTACCACCTTGTCTTCATGAAAGGATTGGTAGGGTCCGCATGAGACTTAGTTGGAGCCAAAAGCCAGGAGAGGTTACCAGGACAGAGAACTGGGAGCTAGGAGGCCTACCATGGTAACCATCAAGCTATGCAATGACACTCTCTCCTTAGAGTCACTAGTGTTTTGTGAGTTGAGTCACTTGGATGTTTGCAGAGTCTTGTAGTTCTTTTGTACTTGTCTTACTTTGCTTGCTTGAGGGTTTTCTACTATCTCCTAGCACATTGGGGTGGTTCCATTTTGGGATCACATGGTCGGGTGGTAGTGCCACTTCCCATCAGATGTTCTGGATTGTATATTCAGGCAAGGAAAGGCTTCGCTAGTGTTTCTTGGTTCATGGTTCATGTACCAACTCTTGTCCGTGATCATTGTTCAATTGAGACCTTGTGGTCATTGTATCAGACTTTTATGTAACCTTGATATTGTAACTTTGGATTCCGTGGTTTTTTTGGAAGACATGTATTAATAGATATTGTAATATTATGTTAGTAGAATGTATGTTAAAATTAGTTGCTTTGATCTTATGGATAAATGATTTATGGATAAATTGAATGCATGGAATACTTTGATTCTTTCATTTTGGAATTTATATGTATGTGTAGTTTTAATCATAAGCATTTAATTTATCTAACTAAATGGACAATTGGATTAACCATGGTGTTAATATAATCTACGATTAAACTTCATTGGTAACCCTTAGGAAATCATGTGTTAGTCTTCCCCTATGTTATTAGATGTGCAATGTTTATAATTAATGCACTTTATCTTTAAAAAAAAATTATTTCACCCTTTAGTTGCTTAGTTGTGTTGTTTTCCTTTAGGGTTCCTAGCGGGGCATTACAAAGCTGGAGGAAGGCAGACCCAACAAGGAAGAGTCGACTCAGAGCAAAAAGAGCAAGAGTACTACTGGGATGAAAACCTAAGAGGACAAGAATGACACAGAGGATACCGGAAAAGATGGCAGTGAAATGGAAATGGATGAGTCTGGAGGTGAGGAATGTTGGAAAGATGAGGACGTGGGAGTAGAGGAAGATGAAGCTAAGGACGTGTTCGACCAAGATAGTCCAATTCACAGTGCTAGCTTAGGCAATGTCAACAGCCAGCCTATGGTGGAGAAGGATGATAAGGTTAATGAGGAAAAAGAAACAGATTCTAAGAGGGAGAAGAATAAGGAACTCGAGAAGGAAAAAGTTAAGGATAGTCTGAGTAAGGATAAGGAGGGTTCTGGAGAAGGGTTATTCTTGGATAACCTCAAAAACCTTACCGAGGTTAGATTGGGTTTTGACAGGTGGACATATGAATTTTTGAAAAATATGGAAAAAAATGGTAAGCAGATGGATGAGAAAAGGAAGGAAGATGATAGGAACCAGAAGCAATGGAAGCAGGACATGGAGGAAAAAGCTAAGAAGATGGAAGCTCAGATTGACTATCTGGAAGAAGGTAAAGCGGGAATGAAAAACTTATTGGGAATGATTCTGAACATCTTGACTATTGTTACAAAGAACCTAGAGGAAATCTCTAAGGTCCTTGAAAGTTCCAGCTCTCCCAAACTGGTGGTGGACCTCAACATCGATGAAGATGCTATCGAGATTGGGATCGAGGAATCTACTCCTGGTGGAGTGGCAAAGAGAACTAGGGCGAGCTTGATGAAAGTTGTTGTGGCGTCTGCTAAGGAAATCTCTAATCTTAGGGATAATATCAAAGAACTATATGGGATTAGCAGTAACTTGGCTAATGCCCTGAAAAACATAAAATAGTTTCTTTTATGTGCTTTGTCTAGCTTGGCCGGTTGTCGCTGGTTTTTTGGGGCTTTTTTGCTAGTTTTTTCTAGTTGCTATGCTAGTTTTTCTTATGTATGTTCCTTTTGGTTTCTTAATGCTATTCTCTCGTAAGGATCTTTTGTAAAAGGGTTTCAGGGCCCCTTCAAAACCTATTTTTACCTTAATCAAAAACATCCATACAAGGATCCATATAACCAAATCTGAAAACAAAAGGCCACAATGCCATAATCCATATATCACAAAAAGTAATGAAGAACCTCATAAGTGAGAAATAATTATGAGCAAGGCATGAACCCCCTTGCTTAGCAATAAAGTAATTCAAACATCCTCAGCAAGACAAAACCAGCTTGCCAGAAACATAAAAAAATACTCGAATATCTATCTTAGAACACGTAAACCATCTCAGAAATCACAAGGAATGAAATACAACCTCTAGTATGAAGAACATATTCAAAAAAATTAGCACAAAAAACTAAAATCAACTCAAAAATGAAAGACAACATAATGATGCAAATACAAAATATAACAATGCATATACAGACTAATACAACACTTACATAGACTGAACCAATGCTTACATTAAACAGTTTAGTGCATTTACATAATAGATTAGCGCATACAAAGAATCAATTAGCACATTTTCTCATTGAATTGTCTCTTAAACATAAAAGAACAACGTATAAGCAATATTCTGCAACACATTTTCTTAGAAAGACAACACATATACACAACAGTGTAGTGCATACACATAGCACTGCAACACATATACAACCTAGTATAGCACATATACCATGGACAATAGCACATATGCAGAATAGCATAATGCATTCAACACAAACTCTAGTGCATATGATTAATACAGTAGCACTTTCATGACAAAGATGAAAAATTCTCAGAGATGGAAAACTTACAAGGCCCAAAATTCACCAAGTGCATAAAAACGATGCAAAGCCAATCAATAAGGATGCAATACTTCCAAAAAATTAAAGATTAAATCAAAACTATGAAACACAGCTAAACCAACACACACATATCCTCATGACAATACAGAGGGAGATAGAAATAAAAATCATTCACGACAAACATCAAAAAATCTCTATTAAAACTAAAACCATAGAAACATAATAGTCCCAAGTTTAACATCTATAAAAAATTATAATTAAATTCTTTTCCAACAAATTCCCAACTCCTTCTCGCAAACAATCTTTTTAAAAACAAAACGCGAAGAAGGATAAAACCTCCAACTTGGTAATAGAAGGAATAGTCTATCAAATTTCAAGAAGCACAATCCAAATCCAAAGAAAAAATCTAAAATCTCACATCAATGAAAGTATTTCTTCAGCCCAAAAAGAACCCCCGAACATGCTCAGAAAACTCTATTTATAAAAATTAATCCAAAACTACACAATCTCCCAGCCAATAAAAAATTCTATTATTGTAGTGCCTCTCCCTAAGTCATCTAGCTCTTTTGTTCAACAATAGATCTCTTTGTTGTAGCTTAGTCTACTTAATGTGTATTTGATGATATTTTATGATGTACTAACCCTATTTCATGATGTGAGATTGATTATGATATTGTTTGATTGTATGCAAGTTTCTTCTACTGTCTTCGTGATAGGGACAATGTCACATCACTCACTATGAGTAGGATTTGCCATTGCGATTCTCTATCACTTGCCTGACTAACACATATATATTGTATATGTTGTATCGTGGCTTTGTGGATGCAGGATTTGCAGGTACCAGACATCAACTCCACCTGGCTTCACATGTCTGAGCATGTCTTATCCCAATGGCAAGTTGGTCGGAGATGACATGAAAACCCATTCTACAATCTAGGTTTAAGATTGATTACCCTTGTCAGTCTTGTGTGAGTTGTAGTTTAGTGTTGAGTGATCTCTTGAGTTTCCCTTTGTTATCTTGTATGGCATATTGTGTTTATTGGTTGATTTAATTATTATTAATTAATTAATTAATTGAGTTATATAGTTAAATAATATTAAGTTAAAATTAATAGATTTATATAGTTTATAATAAAATAAATATATATATAGTTGATAATAATAAGATAAAAACTAATTAAGGAGTCATATTGGATAAATATTATCTATTAATTTGGGTACTTGTTTATACACCCTTGGCTATTTTGATTGATGGGATTTTATAGTTAATTGTGCCCATGAGCATTATTATTATTTCTCTTTTTACACTTTGGGATAATTAATATGTTATTTCTACTTACCCTCTTATTCTATTGGTTGAATTATTGGATAAGTTAATTAAATAATATCTTATTATTTTTACCTTGGATTTTGGTATTGGGTTGGTAAGAAATATTATTTTTGCTATTATTTTGATTGGTCGACTTATTCTATGGTTTTGGCCTTGTTTTCTATTTATTTTCCTTCCTATGAGTTCATGGGGGTTGGCTTTTCGAATGCATTTTGCTAGAGTTGGATTTTGGATCTTTGAAGGAATTTGGATTTGCTTGGCTTGTGGATTTTCTTCATCAAATTCTTTGTTTCTGTGTATCATCAGATTAGAGGTTCTTACTTCATTATTTTCGATTTAGAAAATATTGTCTTCTCCATTGATTCTTGGAAATTTGGGGAAAATAATTCATTAATATAGTTTTGTATAGTTGGTTCATGAAATATTTCCTTGCATACAAATTAACCTATGGTTTAACTTTAGAAAATTGGAAAAATAAATTGGTGATATGGCTGATGTTGTGAATGTACGGCTCTGTATTTTTATCTGTGATGGAGTCTTGCTCTTCTCTATGAGTTATTGATTGAAATGTGTTTGGTTGTGGTTTTTGATGGAGTATTGTCTTATTTTGTGTTCACTATGGGTTGTAAGAGGCTTTGTGTGACTCCATTTTTATGAAGATTGGGTATTTTTTGTGTAAGTTTGAGTGGAGAAATCTTCCTATAGGATCTATGTTATTTTAATTTGAGTACACCTGTAAGTTGGTGTTTTCTATGCATCTCTTTTGTGACTGTCTCAGGGCTTAGATATGTTTCCATGATTTTTAATTTGAAGTCATAATTTAGCCTTTTCAGCTAATTTTTGCAATCTGTGTCATATGCGCTACTTATTTTGTCATATACGCTAGCCTATTTTCTATATGCGCTAGAATATCGATCATATGCACTAGCCTATTTTCTATATGCTCTAGACTATTGATCATATGCGCTAAAACAATTATTGAATGCGCCAAAATAGTAATTGTATGTGTTGAAGGATCAATCATATGTACTGAAGAAATAGTTAAAATTGCTAATCTGGTGCTCATATGCACTAATCTTCTAAACATATGTGACATTCTGTGTTGCTTGGATTATTTTGGTCTTTTGGAGTTTCCGTTTGATCTTTTTGGATTTTCAGTCTATTAGGGGGTTTTCCCAGAGGCTGTGTTGCATTATTGGATGTTCGTAGTAGAGATTTGATATAGTATTTGATCATTTGAATTGCTGCAAGATGTGTTATACCTTGTTATAATTATGGTTCTTTACTTTATGGGTTGTATGGTTTATGTAACTTATATGGATTATGTTATTGGCTCATTGTGCATCTACAATGTTCGATCTTGGTTAGCTAGATTGTGCTATGTGGGCCTTCTTGGTTTAGTTGTATATGTTGTTAAGGCCTAGGTGCATGATTAGGGGGTGTGGGCTTCCATGAGTCTGCCGAGGTCATGAGGAATGGACTTCTAGGGTTCTTGAGTAATAGAGGCGGGGTCTAAACCATTTGGATAGCTCATTGGAGGTTTTTCATTGTAATTGATAAGTGATAACATAATAATTAATACTAGGTGGGTTGGGTAGAGTAACTCATCTAAGAAAGATAATAAATATATTTTGTGGTGCCCATCTCATGGATCAAAAAACTGGAGTGAGTTGGAAGATTTGGTAACCATGTAAATCATACTACCTTGATTTCCTCAAAGGTTGAGACAGTTCTGCATGTGCATCTAGCATGTGATAACACTCTTTCCCTACATGTTGGTCCTAGTTCCTTATGTCTGGTTGTTGAGTTGCCTCTGGGGAGTTTCTTGGTTGTTTGGTATGTCTTCCTTGGTTTGTGCTAGAGTTGTTTTCCTCTTTGGTTGATTGGTGTCAGCTTAGATCTAGAGTGTGTGTGGGATCTTGTGTCATCTCCTAGCACGGGGGGTGGTTCCTTTGGTTCCACATGGTTGGGTGGTTGGTGCCTTTCTTCCATTGGGATGTTCTTCAGTGGATGTTTTTCTTGGATGCCTTGCATGAATGTGGATCTCTCTTATCTCTCAGTTCATGGATGGATATTCATAACAAATTATTGTACATGATTCACTTGTCATGTATATGTAATTGTATTTGAGAACCAAGCTCATTGTTGTAAAAGACATTGTATTCATGTATCTAGTAGATGTTATTAGGGGAAATAATGATGTATCATGTGTATTTTGAGAATTTTTTATAATGGGAATAATGGATATTGAATCTATGGATGCAATTAAGTTATATTGCTATGATTTAATTATTTGATGTTGAAAGAAATGAATGGTTGGGATTTAGGAACATTTGGTATTGGTGCTTTAAAAAGAACCTTATGGGATGATTTGAGTATTCATAGAAGGATGTAATCATAATAGGTTAAAGTAATGAATCATATATATGGTTGTGTGAAAGGAATTAGTGATAGTAAGTTAGATGGCATTTGGATTATGGAAGTAAAAATGTTATCATGATTAGGATTTGTAGTGTTTAGTTTAAGTAGTAGCATTGAGATACCTTAGGGAAGATAGATGATTATTGTATTTTATTTCCTCTTGCGTATCATGATTTGTGATTATGTCTATGATGGTGAATTGTTGTCATGCTAATGAATGTTAAGTGCATATGAGTAGTTAGTTGATTATGTTGCATTAGTTTATGTTTTATAAAACAAATTGGTATCTCTATTTTGCATGTTAGTCAGTGTATTTCTGTAGGGCATTTTGGTAGGCATTACAATTATTCATACCAACCATATTGAAACTCAAGGTAGGAAATAATAAAATAATATTAAAATGAATATCTCAAATCCCAGATCTCACACCCAATCATAAAAGAGAGTAGGTAAATAAAATAATTAAATAAATAAATAAAAGGGGCAAATAGTAAAAATAAAAGAAATACCAATAAATAAACCATAAGAACAAATGTTAATAAATAAATAAATAATAAACAATTAAACAATATTACCTCACAGACACAATTCCCAACAAGGACAATCACGATGTGGGGTAAGTAAATAAATAATAACAGATAAATATCCAATAAATAAATAAGCAATAAACAAATAATTAAATGTACGAATAAATATAATCCCACCAAATAATCATTAATTTATTGTAAGCTCCCAATGTGTATATATATATATATATATATATATATATATATATATATATATATATATATATATATATATATATATATATATATATATATATATATATATATATATATATATATATAGTAATGCCCACACTTGAGCAGTCTCTTATTCTATTTTACTAGACTCGATCAGACATTTGTTTTGTGCGATTGATTTGATAGACATGTTTAGATACACATGATGCATGGATGTTGTTTTGGCTTTTATATGTGCCTCATTGATAACCATTGCCAGATATTATAAGCTTCATGACTTTGATATTATTGATTATGCTCATGCCTAGTTATGACTTTATGAGCTTTAGATGTTAAAATGATGATTGCATTGCTATACGTATTTATGTTGTGATTGATGTATAGATGGATAGTGTTAGCATTTTGATTATCATGTACATGGATAGATTTCATTGATTTTGCTTTATTATGTAATGGACATACTAACCCCATTTTTTTATTTATTTGTGATGCGATGGTGATTGTATGAGTTTTGTCTAACTATTTGCGTGGGGAAATCAACGTCACAATGCTCATTGTGAGTGAATGTGTCTTTGTGACATTCTCCCACATGCTATGTATGGATATATGTATGTATATATGCACATGTACTTCATTGTGGTTGCAGGGATTGCCGGTACTAAGACACTTATTCCTCCCGAGCAACCGAGTGTGAGCTCCCCTGGTTTTACAGGTGCGAGCATGTCTCTTCCCAATGGAAAATGTGGTACAGAGATGTCATTGGTTCCCTACTCACACCCTAGGTCTAGTTTGGTCACCAGTGTTGTCGTAAGTCTTGGCATGATACGCCATGTCATGTCATTGATCTATGAGTATGTAGCATGGTGAGTTTGTGTATTCGGTCAATTTATTTAATTATGATTTGTTAATTATGAGAATAGATTGATTAATTGACCCATTTGATTATGATTGTTGACTGATTGTGTTAAGTGATTACCTAATATTAATTAATGATTTTATGGCGATAATGTTTATTTTAATTTATTTAATAATGCTCATTTTGATTTATTTAATAATGTTTACCTTGATTTATTTAATAATGTTTATTTCAATTTATTAATGTTTGTCGAGTTGATTTAATTGACAATTGATATTTAATAATCTTTGACTATTTTATTATCTTCGCTTTTTGAAATTTAAATAATGTTATTTTGATTTATTTAACAATTTAGCTATTTCAAATTTGGAGGCGATTAATAAATATTAAATTATTTCACCTTAAAGATTTATTTGATTAATGATGATTTGATCATTACTTATTAACTATGACTTGATTATTTAATTAGATTCTAAATTGTTAGCGACATTTGAGTTATTTTGAATAATAATAATAATAATAATGGGTGAGTATTATATAGTTTTCCTATATTTATTTTTATAATATTATTTTATATCGTTTTCGTGATTTATTTTGGATAGAAATAATAATATATTTTTTATTGGGTTGATTTTCAAAAAATCCCATGGAATAAATGGGAAAATAAAACTTAGTATAATAAGTTTATAAAAAATATTATATTGAATTATTTTATTATTCCAACCTAGGGTTTCATGGATTTTTGAAAGGGGGGATTTATTTGGTTTTCCCATGAATGCAAGGAAGGGGGTTCATTATTCCGCGTTCTCTCTATTTTTGCTTCCTGCATTGTGCTCTCCTTGGTAATTTTGTGAGATTAAAATTTTTTACTTGGTGGATTGTTGATTTGGGGTTTTTTGAACGCTTGTATTGAAGAGTGTTGCGGTTGTGCTGGAGAGGGATCTTCATCAAATTGCTCCTCCATCCTTTAGGACAGAGGTAGGGCTCTTATTTTCTTCTTCTTTCAAATTTCTCAATCCAAATTGAAAGAGTTGGTTTTAAATTTCCCTCTCTATTTTAAATTTACAAAATTTTGAAGTGTTCATGAGGATTCTGGGTTGCAAATCAGAATGATGGGAGTTTGTGAATGGCTGGGTAAAGGGATATGGTCCTAGATTTTAAATTGTCTGTGGTTTCTTACTGTTTGGATTTGATGGAAGTAATAAACAAACAAAATGCTTCTTTTATCCTGTAGTTGCAAATTTTAATGTTTGGTATTGTGATTATTAAAACATTGAATTAATCTGCTTGCATCCTCTCTTTTTTTAGCTTGTTATTTTCTTGTTTGGGCTGCATTATTCTTTTCCCCTACCACCCCTTATTTATTTATTTTCTCGGTCGTTGTTGTAATCGGTTTTGATGTTTGAAGGGGGGTGGCGGAATTTGTTTGCACCCCATACCGTGGGGTGGTGCTTGTAATCACCCCCGCGCTATGGGTGGGTGTCATAGCACCAACCACATACGTGGTGGTACTACCAGCACCTCCAACATAAGTGGTGGGTGTTATAGCACCAGCCACATACATGGTGGGTGTTGTAGCACCAACCACATACATGGTGGTGTTGTCTAGCACCTCCCATGTAAGTGGTGGGTGCTACAACACCAACCACTTACGTGGTGGTGTTGCCAGCACCTCCCACCTACGTGTTGGCACTGCTAGCACCTCCCACGTATGTGGAGAAGGGTGTTGTGCACACAACTATTTATAATTAAAATTTTTGACCCCTGTTGTATATAATAATTAACAATTTTGACCCTACAAATTAAGTGTTAAAATAATACCCTGTTGAAAATTATTTGCCAGTATGGGGTGTAAATTCGATTTTCCTGACATTATAAAATTATGAAATTCCTTTATTTTTTTAGCCTGCCACATATGTATGTTTTCGTTAATTATTCATTCAATATGGTTGGCATTAGGTGTTCTAAAATGTGTGACTCTCTAACTGTTATTGTAGTTCAATTTGGTTCTCTTCTTGAGTTGTCTAATATGATTTCAATGTGTGTACTTACATTTTTTAGTTGTTGTTAATTTGATTATTTAAACGTCAGTAATTAGTCTAAATGAGTATTTGTGAAGTTCACTCATAATTTTGGGTGAGCTGCGAGATTTAGTGCTGGCTAAGCATAAAATACTCGCTGCCCCAATTTATTCATTGTTCACCTTGGTGTTTGTTAAATGTTGTGTATTTTGATGGTTTAGTTCTGGAGGCCACTTGAGTTTAGTTTTAACACAAGTTAAAGTTCTCATCTCACGTCTAGTTATTTGTGAGTTTAATTTTGTTGCTCAAGTGTACCCTCATAATGATTTTTTCCATGAGGGTGAATTCTTTATGCTGCTAATTTTGAGGCAGCGAGTGTGAAGACCTCGCTGAGTTGCCAATTACTTGATAGCAGTTGTATTATGATATTGTTATGTTTTTCTTTAGTCAAGAGGCCCACCCTTTTTGTTGATTTGATGATTGGTCCTTTAGATATGTGATTATTTGTGTTATGACATTGTGTGATGTTCACATTAGATTTGCTTGGTTGTTTATGAGCCTCTTGTTTTGTTGATTCATGGGTCCATGTAAAGGGATTGGGCTTCCTTATGACACCAGGGGTCATGAGAGATGGGTTATCATGAGGTTCCTTGTAAGGATGCATAAAATCCAGACCTCTCAGACGTAAGGAAGTTTACCATATTTTAATCAAGTGATAACTAAATTAATGAATGGGTATGGGTAGTTAGAGAATTTAAAAAGATAATAATTTACCAGAGCCTCATGACTCAGTCCTAGAAAGGATATTTTAGGTTGAGCATGAGAAGACTGTGGAGACCATAAGATAATCTCCCTTGGTCTCTCAAAGGTCAAGATGGCTCCGCATGCCCACGGGCTAATGCCTTGTTCTTGGTTTGGCATGTGATGATACTCCCTTGTACATGCAAGTCCCTTATGTTACTTCCACGTTTATGCTTGATGTTTTATCGGCCTTTGGAGTTATTGTTCTTTGTGTTGAATTGAAGTATGCATGAGTATGCGAAGTGTTTGAAGTTAGTCCCTTTGGTCAAGCATCAACCTAGGCATAGTGTGTGAGTCGGGACCTAGCGACATCTCCTAGCTCAAGGGGTGGTTCCTTGTAGGTTCCACATTGGTCGGGTGGTTGGAGCTTTTTTCCATTGGAGTTTTTCCCTCTGCATTGGTGTTTTCTTCATGCGTGGACTTGGATTTTTTGTCATGTCAATTTTGGATCCTTGGAGCAGATTATTGTACTATATTACTTCATGATTGAGATGCTTTTGATTAGGGAAAAATAGGTTTTAAGGGACCCAAAACCCACTTACATATCATAAAGAAAAGCATTAGAGAAGCAAGAAAGGACATAACAAAGAAAGAAAGGTAGCAAAAGATTAGCACAAAAGACAATAGCCAAAGAAAAGTACAACAAAAGACCAGCGAGATACTGGCACACCTAAAACAAAACTAGAACATCTAGGTGAAAATATTTATGGTCTCCTCAGCATCCTTGACAAGCATCATAATTGCATTTCCTGCCTCTTTAAGGTCTTTACTTTCCTGCACCTATTGATTACCTTTAGTCTTCAACTCCAACTCTTTAGCATTGAGATGTTATCTTTATGTAATAAATGAGGATTATGGATTTAGAAGTGAGTTAATCTCACCATTGTACCTTATGTAACAACAACATCTATTGTATTCATGATCATGTTTTAGATTGGACTTCAAATGAAAGTAATGTAATCTACTCTTATGTAATTAGGGAAGAAGTAAATTGTAAACACTTGTAAGTAATGACTTAGTATTTGTAAGGATTGAAGTCCTTGACTTGTTACATAAAATCTTGATAGAATCGTCATGTTTATTTAGTGTAATTTAGATAGTTGAAATTTCCAATATGTTATGGTTAAAGTTAGTTTAGATCAGAAATACAGTCACTTATGTAGAATTCATATGTTATATATATGGATGTGAAGATGTGGTCAATGCAATGATAGCAAGATGTTTTATCATTTTCATTATGATATATCTTGACATATGTAACAAGCTAATGCTAGATAATCAAATACATTCACATGTTCACCAATGAAAACTAAGTAGATATTAGTATCTTGTTATGAGATTAGTGACTTGAGCAATGGCATTAAAACACAAAACTTGATGATGACATAGTTAGTATTATGGAAACCCAATCAGCCCAAGGCCAAAAACTAAAGTAAATTTTAACCAATAGGATTTAATGGGAATCTACATGTTAAAGTTAATACATGATTAGTGTCAATGTGCATATAGCTGCAATAGTAGGACTTGTGTGCATGCATTGGTGATTAAGTGAGATAGGGTGGCATATAGGTGTTGCATTATAAATGTGGACAATGATATAGGAGTATCAATTTTAATCATAGTAGCTCATAATCATCATGTTAGAGTATTTATCATAAGGAACTAGAGTGTATGTATTAAGTCAAGATCAAGGCTAGTTGTATGCAATGAATTGAGTTGACATTCATGCTTAAGGTAAGGGCATATGTACATAAACATCATGCATAAGTAAATAGCTCCATACTCATGTATGTGTTAAGGGGAATATGAAGTATTATTCATATAGTTATTTAGGTTGATTGTAATGTTGCATTGGATTCCTAGATGGTGTAATGGTTATCAAAGTGCATTTAATGCTTAGCTAGTAGTGATTGAGCATTGTAGTGGATTGTATTCATTAAGAGTTCTAGAGGGCAGTAGTAATAGAGTGCCTTATGGGGAGTTACCATGTTGGGTAGTATGCATATGAGCACTAATAGTTATGTTCCATAGTAAGGTTAGATCATTAGGTGCATAGAGGTGCATTGTTATGATGATGGTAAATTAAATGCACTAATCATAAAACACAAATAATGTTGAACCAAGTAGTGGAGCCAATGCCCTAGGGAGATTATGAAAACATGTAAACATGATTATGCTTTTGTTAGGAGCGTAGTGTATCAACCATCAGTTAGACAGTTAACCTTGAGATGAAACTATTGAACCAACTTAACCATTCAATGCCTTATTGAGTTGGATGCAAACCTTATTAGTGAACAAAAAAAAAATTATTCCTCTTTTAGGTAATTGTTGTAAGTTTCCCTAGGGTTTATTGGTGGCAGCTATATATATATATATATATATATATATATATATATATATATATATATATATATATATATATATATATATATATATATATATATATATATATATATATATATATATATATATATATATATATATATATATATATATATATATATACCAGCCATCATTTAATAATTTACACCAATGAGCTATGTGTAATAATTTAATTAATTAATTAATTTCTACAACTCCAAATAACCAATAAAACAAATAATCAAATTCATATATAATCATAAGTTCTCACATAATATAATTTAAACTCAATACCATTAATACCTCACACATACATATAAAGTATAATAAATAAATAATCTTTCGTACATAATTATAAATGTCAAATATTATAATCTACAAAATATACATTTCATAATAATACAAAATTCACATGAACAACTAATTATTTACACACAGGGCTATGCATAGCAATAATACCATCACCTCAATCCTAACTCCACAATCAAAACAAGACCACAAGGAATCCAACAAGACAACCAAGGTTTAAACACTAAAACTAACAAGGTACCAACTTAGCCTAGAGTGTATAGTAGAAACTCATGTCACCTCCAATCAGCTTGCCATTGGGATTAAAGACACGCTCAGACCTGTGAGACTAGGTGGAGTCGATATCTAGTACCTGCAATCCTGCAACCACCAATACTCACAAGACAACATATACAATTGCATATATCACAAAGTAATCAGACAAGTGAAAGAGAATTGCAACGTTATATCATGCTCGTAATGAGTGATATGACATTGTCCCTATCACGAAAGCAGTAGTAAAACAATCACAACATCATCAATAGCTACACCATATCCAACATAATCATGAAGAAGGGCTAGCACATAACATGATGACATCGTAAGAAATATAAAACTTCATAAGAAATAAACACGAATCTTGTGTCCTAAGTAGTGAAATAACCATGAACCTAATCATTCACCTATCTTTAATAATCAAACCAGAGCATAGAATTAGCATCATCATAGTAATCATAATGAATCCACTAATATCAAAGAGAATATCAATATAAAGAATGAAAACAAGAGGTATCAAGAGAATGAACAAATCCAAAAAGTATTTATCACATCCTCTCATAAAGAATGAAACAAGGAGGGGGAAAATAGTGCTATGGTAAAAATATCTTATTTTCACCTTTATTCCCTATAGTACATAGAGAAAAGAAAAAGAAAGAGCCAAGAAAAATGGAGCACATGCAAATACATTATCATTAATAAAAGTGAGTGAGATAGTATTGATGACCACCGTAGGCAAGCGTGCTAGTATGTACTAGGGATAAATTTAAGAAGCCACCTTGATGAGTCCTATAATTGTCTTTATTTCCTTGTTTTAGCTTATACTTTCCATGTTATGGGTTTTGATGTTAATAATGATAGTTAATTTTGACGATATACTTTTGAAGGAAATAACCTACATTAGAGCCTGGTTGTCAACATGTAGCCGCATGATGGTCATCTACAACATGTGCACCCCTACAACTAATAGAGGTAGTGGTTTTGGAGTATCAACTATGAAATGTAAATGGTCAAATTATGAATCTTGCCACCTTTTGCTAATGTTATTAAATAATATTAAATGTAATCATAGGGACAAGAGGGTTTTGTGGAGTGACAAAACATGGTTCATAAATCATATTGCCTTGTTCTTGCATGTCTTCAATCGTAATTGTTCTTTAATGATGTGAGATTTTAAAGAGGATTGTGACACTCATCTCTATTCAATTATATCTTTATTATTGTGTATGGAGGAATAAGTCTTCTCTTTAATACCATGGAGGAATTGGCATCTATTAGTAATTTGTTTAGAGTTTGGAAGTAATCCAACTCTTAGGATTTCATGTATAAATATTGGATCCTATCAATGTTGATGTTAGTTACAAGTTGCAACTTACCAATTATCAGTCAGTCATGAGATTCTATTGTTAGTATCTTTGTCAATTAGCAAGACCATTACCAATTTATATATTTCTTTTAAATTTGCACTAAATGATGAATGATGAATCTTTGAGTTGAAGATTGAACATTGATGGTTGAGATTACAATCACTCAAGCAAGGGCCACTCAAGGTACTGTAATACTCTTAGTAGTTTAGATTATTGTTGTTAAACTTGTTTAGATTTTTTATTAGCTGGTAGAATAAATTATAAATTTAATTTATTTTATCTAAATCAATCTATTTAGTTGTTAATAATAAGTTGTTAGGATAAGTTATGTGTAATGAGTTGCAACATAGTTAATCCTTGTAGAAATAGTAACCCACAACAACTAACATGTTATTGACCAAATACCCACAACAAGTGATGTAAAGTTAGATTTACTTTGAGCACAATTATGCTTCTAGTTTGGTTTATTGTTTTTAGTTGATTCCCTTTACATAGTCAAATGAATAACTTATAGCCTCCTCAACTACACATACAATGCCAACATCATCCAAGAAGATATGATTCCCTAGTTGATAATTAAATGAGACCATATGAGTTAATAGGTTACTCAATAAGGGATCTATCATTCCATTGATCCAAATGCATGACTTTTCTACATCAAACTACTACACTTAGGAGTTAGTCATTTTTGGTATTGTTGTCAGGGATGGTACTAAGGTTTAAAATATTTGAGTTTAGATTTATTTATATGTTTTCTACTTTCATTAATTATAACTTCTTTTAGATGTCACAACATGAGAATGAACTACTTGAATATTATGTGGAGAGGTTTCATAGAATCTCTTAAGTTGGTACCCTTAAGAGTATTAAGCAAGGATTATATATGTGCCTCAAACCTAATTGGAGTATGGGACGTCTCCCAATTATATTTTGAAGAAATATTTCATATTTATAGGAACTACTCCTGATCAAATTTGAGGAAATCTAAGAGTTCTAGGCTCATGCCTACCATCAAAGCATCTATTGGTGTTTCTAGGGTAGATCTTAGCAATGCTTTATCAAACATGAAAGAAGATATTATTAGCCATCTTGTAACTCAGTTGAAAAATTTGCACATAAAAAAGAAACAAGAAGAAGTAGAGGCTATCCTCATTGATTTTTGTCCACATTATCGACAAAAGAAGGCCAATTGCAAGTGTAAGAAGGTTGCTAGAATTTATATAGAAAGGAAAGGAAAAATAGTTCTATATCTTAGAGGATGAGGAAGGATAAGTTTTCTACATTGCTTAGTGAAAGCCTTGGTACTAGATACAAGGTATGCCTCAAGACTCCTTGTCTTATATGCTTCTTTTCTTGGGGTCAATATAAACAACTCTAACTAGAATAGTCCACCTTGGAATAATGTTCCTAATCAAATATGGAAAAATGCTTCACCATCCAATTATATTCCACAATAGTGGATGTGGTAAAAATAACCATATTAGTTTCCCAACTATAACCAAGAGTTGCAATCCCCTCAAAATCCATGGTCACTACAATTGCAAGAAAACCAACAATGGTAAAACTCAAATAAAACTTACCCATAACCACAACATTTATAAAAACATCTAGCACTTATGCCTAGCCTAGCTATGTTTGCCCATACACAACCTAGATCATCTCAATTTCCTACTCAACCTACACCAAACCCTAACAACAAGCCAGTTCAATAGGCTTATACTCATGAGACCATCCAATACCCAACCTATGTGGTTGAGGTTAGTGATGTTCCTCTACATTCAAGAAAAACCATTGCTAACCTTGCACCCTCATAAATTATATAATTATCTAATGAGGAATTGACCATTAAAGTTACTAATGCTAAGTAACCTAAGAAAAACCAACCACATGTAGATCTCATGAGCAAAGAGCCACCATTCCTAGAAAGGTTGACCACCCAAAAATTTCATCTTGAGCCTAAATTTGACTTCTTGGGACAACTAAAAAATATGTGTTAAAATTCCCCTTATCCAAGCCATCAAAGATGCGTCAGTCTATACCAAGACTATCAGGGGCTTGTGCCCTAAAAGACTAGTGAGGAAATGTAAGGATCCCTAGACTGTCCATGTTGTAGAACAACTGACATCATATTAGGAAACTTAGTCATACTGAAATATTCAGACCTTGGTATTCATGTAGTAGATGTGCACATTAATGTGACACTTATAAAAAATAATTGATAAATCTTGGAGTAGCCATAAATGTGATGACCATAGAAATAATTAAAAATAAACAATTGATGGATTTAAGGCTTACGCCCATAGTATTATAGCTTGCAAACATGTTAATAGTCAAACAAAAAGGTATGGTTGAGGATTTGGTCATTGCACTTGACTTGTGGGAATGCCCTACCAAATTCATGGTCTTGCAACCTAAGAACAACTTGAGAGGATATCCACTAATCTTAGGACAACCATAGTTGGCCACACTAGATGCGTTTATTATCTACAGTTCTAGTAATACAATCATTTCTAATAGAAATGTAACAAATAAATTGGTTTTTTTATCCCCCTATGCATCCTCATGCTAATTCAAAACAACATTTATGGCCAAACTTGGAAGATGAAGACCAATATTCTCTCTGGACACTCATGACCATTGAAAGGAGTCAGATAATAAACATTCAAGATGAGGATTAAGTTCTTACCAACATTATATAGAACTCTTGTGGGATGGATCTGAAATAAGACCAATTATTATCATGTCTGACTTGCCCATTACATAGCATATTATCCAATTCTTCAAATTCTAATTTCAAGATATTTCACGAACTAATTCCACATAATTTGTAGCCTTAATATATATAGCCTATATATCACTTATGTCATGACATTTGCAACAACAATGGAAGTATTACTTGGTAAGACACTTAATGCTAGCAATGAGTTGACAACATCCCAACATTCTAAATTACTAAAAATGCTACAAACTCACACATCCACATTTTCTTGGGATTACCATGACATGAATAGAATATAATCTAACCCTTGTGTGAATAGGATATACATCGATGAAGGATGTAAACTAGTGATACAACCACAAAATATAATGAACCTAACTTTTAGAGATATAATGAAGGTTGAGCTACAAAAAATACTAAATATAGGGTTCATATATCCACTATCAAATAATGAGGGGTGTCTCCATTGGTCATCATACCCAAGAAAGGAGGAAAATGGAGTGTATCCATTGATTAAATATAGAGTTGAATGTAGCCACTAGGAAGGATAATTTCCCTCTCCCTTTCATTGATTGGGTTTTAGATTCATTGGCAGGGAAGAAATATTTTTCTTCTTGGATGGGTTTAGTGCTTCTAACCAAATCAAGGTAACTCCTAGAGATGAGGGAAGAAAAAATTGGCATTACCATGGGGTACCTATACATGTTTGGTAATACCATTTGGATTATGTGATTCTGTAGCAACATTCCAACAAGTTGTCTTTAGTATATTTTTAGATTTTACCATGAGTCTATGGAAATATATATGGATGATTTTACCACTTATGGTGATTCCTATGAAGAAGCACTGGCATGTATAGAAAATGTCTTCAAAGATGCCAAAGTTATAGCAATAACTTAATCTTGAGAGATGTTTAATGATGATGGAGGGAGTTATTTTTGGCCACTTTGAGTCACATAAAGGAATTGGAGTAGATCCAAATAAAAAAGAGATAATCAATACTCTACTAGTACCATATAAGGAAAAGTATGTGAGAAGTTTTATTGGCCATGCAAGGTACTACAAAAGATTTATTAATGATTTTAGTAAGATAGGAGCTCCCTTATTTGTCTTTTTATCTAAGATATTAAGTTTGAATGGAAACCAGCTTGCCATCAAGCTTTTATGACATTTAAAAAATCTCTTACAAAAGCCTCTATCTTGAGAGGATGTAGTTGGGCAATCCACTTTCAAATTCATACAAATGCCTCTCATTTTGCAATTAGAGATATTTTAGGAAAAAAAGAAGGGAATTTGGAATGAGATATATATTACATCAATACAAACTTACAAGGTGTTGAAATTAACTATACTATGACAAAAAAGGATATGTTAGTTGTTTTATATGCAATCAATAAGTGTAGACATTATATCATAGGTTATTGTATATTTGTTCATATTCACCATACAACAACTTGATATTTGATGAAAAACTAGTGGTTAATAGAAGTCTTGCTTGATAAATATTGTTACTACAAGAGTTTGATATCACTATTGTTGATAAGCAAACCAAATCAAATGTGGCAGCTAATTCTCTGCCCATATTAAATCTTCGACAAAGGAACTGGTTGTGGATGATTCCTTGCCTAATGAAAACTTGTTTTATTTAACAATAAATAAAACTTTGCATGACAACATAGATAACTATTTAGTTACAAGAAAAATGCCACCACATCTATCACCAAGCGAAATGTGTCATTTGGTTGAATGTAGCTTCCCATATTCTTAGATAGTTAGTGTAGCCTTCTAAATTGTACACCTTTATTAGTGTATCCAATTTAACACCCTCTTAGCACCTATTTTAGTATTTCCCTTTTCTCTATGCATTATGGGACCTTTATTGATTTAAATTAATTAATATTATGTCTTATTCCACTCTATTACATCATCACACTCTTATTTGAGCCCTTAATTCTAGGTACATGCCTCTTATCATTTTATCATGATTTATCCTTAATCCTACCCCAATTTCAACTTCCAAGACACATTCTACATGTCTATACATTAAGGTTTGAGCTACCGAGATAGAATCGATATTAGAACCCCATTCTCTTGTATTCGTCAAAATTAGGAGAAATTTTGTTAGGACCAGGACAACCTACCACCCTAGTCCCACACTTTTTTCCCCAATTCTCTAAAGGATAGTTCAATGGTCCTATCTAATTCAAATTCCACTTCATGCGAATAAATCACAAATCTAAGTCATAAATCCCTATATAATGCATCGTTCTTAATTCATTTATAATTTAGGAGCTTATCTTATGCTAACATTATCATCTAATTCAAGAGCAATTCTTCTTCCTCAAGAGTGTATTTGATTTGAGGAGCAACAAACTACATCAAGGGATCTTCCATTTATGTTTTATTTACATTTTCATGATGGATTTTATGTGATTTATCATGCTATTACATCAGCACATGGAGGAATCATCCTAAGAGAATTGCATCACCAATTGAAGGTATAATCATCTACATTTAAGCATTTTGATTCATGATCTAGCCTTGCCCTCAAAGGAAAGCTTTTCTAATTAAATTAAAGTTTAATTTCTAATTCAACTAAAGTTTAATTTCTATTTCAATTAGAGTTAATTTCAAACTTAGGATTTTTCATTAGGAAAACCCCAATCCACTACACCCTTTCTTTCCTCTTGTGTCCAGTTACAGGTACCCAGTCCCAAAAGTTGGACCTAGTTTTTAGGGACTAGGGAACTGGGGCACCTCTGCCCTAGGAACAAGGTGATGGGCTGCCCTAGTCCTCAACATTTTTTATCAAATTTCATAGGTGGCCTCCATACTACTTAAGGTTGTAGATTCTCTGGCAATAGCTCAACCTCATAAGACCAAGGCATTGGGGCACACTATTCTTGCTAGATGAGCATTAGATTTCAATCATAGGTGTAGAGTTATATTTCATGCTTAGTTCTATTACATCATCTATGATTATATGTCAGTCATTTAAAACAACCTAAGTGTTTACTTTCTTCATACCTTAGCCATAGTTTTTCATCACTTCAACATATCTCCATAGTTCATTTACTTTCCATAGCAACAAAGGAATAGAAACCCTAGAAGTATCACTTGAATCTTTTTCACAAGAGTTAGTCGAGTACAATCACTCCTCTATGTGATTTCATGTTACAAGGTGTGCGCTCCTGGTCCCCTTGTGTTGTGCAACACAATGCTTGGGTTTGTGACATGGCTTAACCAACTCCTATGGATTCTATAAGTCTAGTGGTTGTATCGAGCATTGACAGGTCGATATTTTGGTGCAATGGCAACCATACTTCTAACAAGTGGTGTCAGAGCCTGAGTCACAAGTTCAAACCCATTCCCTTGCATTGGGGGGGATGGTTGCAAGGTGTGTGCCCTTGGTCTCCTTGTGTTGTGTAGTACAACACTCAAGTTTGTGACATGGCTTAACCGCCTCCTGTGGATTCTATATTTCTAGTGGTTGTATCAAGCATTAATAGGTCAATATTTTGGTGCAATGACAACCATACTTCTAAAATTTCATATTCCAATGTTGGTATGAAAGTAGATCTTGGTCTTATATCCTACATTACATTTAGTTATTTATTTCACACAAGACCTAAAAATGTTATGTGTAGATGTATAAGTGAGAATGAATTCTATGACATTCTCAAGGCCTACCATGATTAGCCTTATGGAGGACACTTCATAGCCAAGAAAAGAACACTAAATATCCTCAAAATGCTATACTATTAGCCAAGAATACATAAATATGTAGCTCACTATACTAGAAGACTTGATTAGTACTAGAGGATGGGTATTCCTACAATAAGTGATGAAATTTCATTTTAGCCATAGTTGGAATTACACCCTTTGATAAATGGGGTCTTGACTTCATTGGTCCAATAAAAACCAACCTCTAACACTAAGGCATATATACTAGTATGTATTAGGTATTTAGGTTACCTAAATAAGTGGGTAGAAGTCACAACTTGAAGATTTCTAGAGATACCAAGGTAGTTGTATTCTTATATGAATATATTTTCATAAGATACCATGTTCCTAAGGAGATAGTTACAAACCAAGAGTCCCAATTTAATCTAGAACTTAATAAACAACTAGTTAAGGAATATGAATCTAGGCGTAAAAATTCAATACCTTACCATCGTAATCAAATAGGCAGGTTGAGGATCTTCTATATTTTGTTGGTAGTATGTTGGATTTGGTTAAGTGTTGTCATTGATGTCAACAATGTATCTCCATTGAAGACTATCCCGATTGGAACTATACCGATTAGTCTTGGTGATCATTTTGGTTTTGGCTATGATTCTGATCCAATATGACCAGAGCTCTGGAATTGGTTTTGGATACTTATTCTGATGGTTATTGTTGGCATTTTGTATATATATTGCATCAATGATATGTTATCATTGATGTCAATTTAACCGGTAATGGTATTTATGTTATTGTTGATATTGTTATTTTTTATATTGGCTAGTAACTGATTGGAAGAGCTTTGTGGAATATGTTGTAAACCGGTATGTTAAGTTTGTGAGTTGAATCAGTGAAAAGGGTTAAACCTTTCTATGTAATGTAACTGATAAACCCTATCAGTTGTTAAACCCTAACCGATCAAGTTTGTTGGTTAATTATCTGATGAGCGGTAATGATGGAGACACATGTGATCATTGTATGAGGATAAATTCATATTGTTTTGGTGCATTTGTTTGATGTCTAGGGAAGGAGCAAAGTGGATTGCATCTAATGCATAACGCATGATGAGTTACAAAGTCTAATGAAGTGGTGATCATGGAGCAGTTGGAATTTTCTTGAAGAATTTAAAGAGATTGTTATGATTTCTAACGGTCAAGATTGTACCTACTTGTTTGTAATATTGATGATGAGAATTAGGTTTTTGTTGTTGTGTTACCAACCTAATTGATTTGTATTTAAGGTCGATGATATTGTTTGTTAAGTGTTGGCAAAGTTGGCAAGATTGGCAGAAACTTGTTGAGTGTGTAGTTGCCTAACCGGTGAATAGATCTGCACTTTGAGTAAAGGCAGATTGAAGCTTAAAAGGATCTGATCAAGCAAATGTAGTGCTATTTCAAATAGATCAAGAAAACCTGTTGTTTTCTAACAATTACAGCAGAAGTAAAATCCCTTAACCAGGTAAGCTCTAACAAGCTTGGTTACTTATTAAATCCTCTAACAAGGTGGTCCATTAGCTTAGATTCTTAAATCCTCCAGTGAGGTTACTCCTAACAGGGTATTGTGCTTTTCATCAAGGCATATTTGTAAATCCCTTAACTGGGTGATTCCTAACCGGAATTAGTTCTTAACAAGACTTATTGTAAAGCTTTAACAGGCTTGGCTCTTAACAGGGCAAACTTCATAAGAGTTCAGATAGCTATCCTTGTGAGTCTCATCTCACCGTGGTTTTTACCTATTTGGGTTTTTCACATATAAACATTTGTGTCAAGTGGTGAATGTTTTTGTGGTTATGATCTTATTTGTTGATTTTATTAACTTATGATAAGGCATGATAACTGGAAGCACTAAGAGATGAATATGTTGAGATATGATTAGGCATTGTTGATGCTTACAAAGATTGAAGTTGTTTATGGTTAAGTTGTCATAAAAGTCAAACCGGTTAATGTCAAGTATTCTTATGAATATTGATCTTGATTGTGATAAGTTTACTTTGTATGGTTGAATTTGAGTTTGGGAACTTTGTATCAATTTTTCAGTATACTGATTCACCCCCCCTCTTAGTATTCCACTAGATACTTATTCTTTCATCATACCATCAATTGGTATCAGAGCATCTCAAGTCCTCTTTAATCTAAAAGCCTAACAGCTTGAGGAAAAGATCTTGTAGATCATGATGAAGAAAGAAGGTCTGAAGTTCAACAAAGATAACTATAGAATATAGAGTGACAAAATGAAGATTTACATTAAGAGTCTTGGTAGTTAGTATTGGGATCATATAGAAACTAAGTATATTACACCTACTGGAACCTTGACTAATGATCAAAAGAAAGAACAACAAGAAAATCATCAAGCAGTATAGGCTATTATGAATTCCTTGTCTGGTGCTGAATATGTAGATGTTCATGGTCTTGAAACTACATATGAAGTATGGAAAAAACTTGAAGAGATTTATAGCAGTGATGAACATGTTAAGATTGCTAAAGAGGGGAGTCTAAGAGGAAAGTTTGATGACAAACTTTCTAAAGGTGAGAATATCTAGCAGTATGGTCAAAGGATAAAAGAGGTAGTTGGTGAAATAAAGAGTGTAGCAGGGAAAGTGGAAGATGCCACAGTGATCAGTAAGGTACTAAGAACCCTACTATTGGTCTATGTTATCTGAGTTGCAGCTATTTAGGAGCTAAAGTCCATTGACAAAACTAAGGTATCTCTTGACTCTATTATTGGAAAACTTACTACTTTTGAACTAAATGGCTATGCTGGTAGTGTACAAAAATCAGAATATGCTTTCAGAGCTTCTATCTCTAACCCATCTGTGAGAAGTAGAGATATTGGCCATAGCTATGAATCTAGATCCAATGGAGATGTTGATGATGAAGACAACTTAGTGGAACTTTAAGCATTGTTGGCAAAACAACTTCCTAGAGGCAATGGTAAATATAGAGGTAAGCTACCTTTAAAATGTTTTGCATGCAACAAGATTGGTCATATAGCAGCTAATTGCCCTAATGGTAAAAATGAATACAAGAGAGACAAATTTAAGAAGTATAAGGGTAAAGGCAAGAGAGATTGTCTTGTAGCTATGGACAGTGGTATTATTGATGAAGAATCTAATGATGATGCTAGTGAAGGTATTGTGTTTGTAGCTATTAAGGAAGAAATGTCAAATCAGAAGGCACTAGTATCCAGGATGGATAACTCTGATGATTGGATCATTGATAGTGGTTGTTCACATCACATGACTAGTGATCGGAGAAAATTTATTTCCCTGAAGGAATTTGATGGCAGTGTTGTCAGATTTGGCAATGACTCACTCTGTATGGTTAGAGGTAAGGGAGTTATTTCTCTTAATGGGAAGAGCAGTGCTGATGATGTCTATTGGGTTGAAGGCCTAAAGCACAATCTTCTAAGTGTGGCACAACTTAATAACAGAGGATACACACTGGAGTTTAGAAATGGTATGTGCAAAAATATTTGACAACAAAGGTGAATTGATTGCAACCGGGAAATAGACCAGAGGTAATCTATTTTATCTTAATCCTAAAGTTAGCAACTGTTTTATTGCAAAGATAGATGATAGTTGGCTTTGGCATAGGAGATTTTGTCATATAAATTTTGACAATATTGTTAAAGTAAGCAAGTCCAAGACAGTAAGAGGCCTTCCTCAGCTAGACAAACCAGTTAATGCTCTTTGTAAAAAATATCAAATATGAAAGATGACTTCTTCAACTTTCAAGAGCAAGTCCTTCTCAGCGGAGCACTTGTTAGATTTGGTTCATATAGATCTATGTGGACCAATAAGAACAAGAAGCATTCAAGGTGACATATATTTCATGATCTACACTAATGATTGTTCAAGGATGATGTGGGTCACATTCTTGAAGGATAAGAATGAAGCTTTTGGTAAATTCAAGGCATTCAGTGCCTTAGATGAGAAAGAGAGTGGCAAAAAGATAAAATGTCTGAGAATAGATCAAGGTGGTGAATTTACTTATGAGGAATTCACTAAGTACTGTGATGAGAATGGTATCAAGTGGTAGCTTTCTGCACCAAGGATACCACAATAGAATGGTATAGCAGAGAGAAACAACTAATCAGTGGTTGAAGCTGCTAGGACAATGTTGATACAAGGAGGTGTAGCGAAAAGATTTTGGAAAGAAGCTGTAAGTATAGCTATCTACACAATGAACCAAAATCTAGTAAAAAGAGGTAAGGACAAGACCCCTTATGAATATTGGTATAGGAGATCACCTGATGTTATCTATTTTAAGATATTTGGAAGCAAATGTTTTATTAAAAGAGGTTATTACATAAGAAAGTTTGAAGCTAAGAGTGATGAAGGCATATTTCTTGGCTATTCCACCAAGAGGAAGGCCTATAAATGCTTCAACAATCGGACACAGAGAATTGTTGAGAGTGTTGATGTTCATGTAGATGAATGTTTTGAAGTCTCAGAAGGAACCAGTTCAAACAAAAAGGATGAAGATCCTTGCATTTTGCTTTTGGAACCTAAAACTATTAAATCAGAAACCGGTAAAGCAAATCCTGATGTACTTGTTCAATTGGAACAAATAAATTCAGAAGAAGATGACAATGAAGAAGCTGAACATGAAGAGAATGATCATGTTATTCCTAGGTATGTGAGACTGAATCACAATCCTGAATAGATTATTGGGGATAAGGATGTTGGAGTACTAACTAGAAGGAGAATAAGAGAGAACTCTTGCATGGTCTCCACCTTTGAACCTAGAAGTGCTAAGGAGGCATTTGGTGATGATCATTGGGTTAAAGCTATGGAGGATGAGTTGGATCAAATTGAGAAGAATAACACTTGGACACTGGTACTCCGACCAGTAAACAAGAATGTTATAGGTACTAAATGGGTGTTCAAAAACAAGTTAAATGAAGATGTTGTTGTAGTTCGCAATAAGGCAAGATTAGTCTGCAAAGGTTATATGCAAGAAGGAGAAGATTATGGAGAAACTTTTACACCAATAGAAAGACTAGAAGGTGTTAGAACTTTACTTGCAATTGCAGCTCATAAGAAGTTCAAGGTATACCAGATGGATGTTAAGTCTACATTTTTGAATGGGATATTGGAAGAAGAGGTTTATATAGAGCAACCTGATGGTTATGCAATGACAGATAAGGAAGACATGGTATGCAGATTACATAAAGATTTGTATGGATTAAAGTAGGCACCCAGAGCATGGTATGAATGACTTCATACACATCTGATGAAGATAGGCTTTGCTAGAATCAGTGATGATAGCAACATTTATCTCAACTCTGAAGGAGATGAAATACTGGTCAGTGAAGTATTTGTTGATGACATTATATTTGGAGGTAATGATGACATGAGTAATTGTTTTGCAAATGAAATGAAGAATGAGTTTGAGATGTCATTAGTAGGGGAAATAAAAAATTTCATAGGCTTGCATATACAATAAATGAAGAATGGTATTTTCATTACTCAATCTAGGTATGTGAAAGAGGTTTTGAAGACTTTTGGTATGAGTGATTGTAAACTGGTTGGAACTCCAATGGTTACAGGTTGTAAGTTGTCCAAGGAAGATACATCTAAGTCTATAGATGAAAAGGAATATAGGTCAATGCTTGGCAAACTACACTATGTTGTTCACAATTGACCAGATATTGCCCATGCAGCTGGTATAGTTGCTAGATTTTAGAAGAATCCAAAGGAAGCACATCTAATAGCAACCAAAAGAATTTTTAGATATCTCAAAGGTACTGTTGACTATGGGTTATGGTATCTATATGGTGGAAATTTTGATTTGAAGGCATACACAGATGTTGATTGGGTAGAAAATATTGATGACCACAAGAGTACTACTAGTGGAGTATTTTTCTAGGAGGAAGGCTATTCATGTAGTAAAATGAAGAGTTGTACTTCACAATCTACTGCTGAAGCTGAGTATGTAGAAGCTTATATGAATTGTACACAAGCTATTTGGATGAGGCACATTTTGGAAGGTTTTAAGATGAAAATATTGGAACCTATAAATATTATGTGTGATAATGCAAGTGCAATAAACATCTCTAAAAATCATGTTTTGCACGCAAGGTCTAAGCACATTGAATTGAAGTATCACTACTTGAGGGAAAAAGTTCAATGTAAAGATGTTATCTTGGAGCATGTTTCTACCAAGGAGCAGCTTGCAGATATCTTTACCAAACCTCTGCCTAAGACCACATTTTAGTATCTTAGAAGTCAATTGGGGGTTGTCCCTCTTCATGAATCTAGGTTAGCATGATACTGATTGCATCAGTCCCTGAATTACTTATAGAATATTACATGGATTGATGAAGAAGTGGATATATCCCATAGGGGGAGCATCAAGTTGTAGTATGTTGTTGATGCACAGTGAGGGAAGAATAACATGCTTTTACTTTCACTTTGGCATTGTTGTCAAAGGGGGATAAGAGTTATGTGATTGAGGAGAAGAATTATGTGTCTAATTAGGGAAACTAGCAGTAGGCTGAAGACAGACAAAGCAAGGTGAATATTTGGTAATGTAAACTAGGATTCCTATTCACCAATCTCAGCAACAATCAGAGGTGTTGATATTTGTATTGCCATCAATGCCAGAGGGGGAGATTGTTGGCATTTTTAGTTTGTTGGCATTTTGCATATAGATTGCATTAATGATATGTTGTCATTGATGTCAATTGAACCAGTAATGGTATTTATGTTATTACTGATATTGTTGTTTTTTATATTGGCTAGTAACCGGTTGGAAGAGCTTTGTGGATGATGTTGTAAATTGGTATGTTATGTTTGTGAGTTGAACCGGTGAAAAGGGTTAAACCTTTCTATGTAATGTAATCGGTAAACCCTATCAGCTATTAAACCCTTACCGATCAAGTTTGTTCGTTAATTATCTAGTGAGCGGTAATGATGGAGACACGTGTGATCATTGTATGTGGATAAATTTAGATTGTTTTGGTACATTTTTTTCATGTTTAGGGAAGGAGCAAAGTGGATTGCATCTAATGCATAGCACGTGATGAGTTACAAAGTCCGATGAAGCGGTGATCATGGAGCAGTTGGAATTTTCTTGAAGAATGTAAAGAGATTGTTATGATTTCTAACGGTCAAGATTGTACCGACTTGTTTGTAATCTCAATTATCAGAATTCGGTTTTTGTTGTTGTGTTACTGACCTAATTGATTTGTATTTAAGGTTGATGATATTGTTTTGTTAAGTGTTGGCAAAGTTGGCAAGATTGGCAGAAACTTGTTGAGTGTGTAGGTGCCTAACTGGTGAATGGATCTGCACTTTGAGTAAAGGCAGATTGAAGCTTAAAAGGATTTGATCAAGCCAATGTAGTGCTATTTCAGATAGATCAAGAAAACCTGTTATTTTCTAACAATTACAACAGAAGTAAAATCCTTTAACTGGGTAAGCTCTAACAAACTTGGTTACCTATTAAATCATCTAACATTGTAGTCTATTAGCTTGGATTCTTAAATCCTCTAGTGAGGTTACTCCTAACTGTTGGCATTCTACACTCTTATGAGAATAGTTGATGTTGTCATTGATGGCAACCATCTGTCAACCAACTGGAAAGTCACCGGAAATTGGTTTCTACATGCTTGACATCACATACTTCATACACCGGTAGACACCAGCACCGACAAGCACTTCACTAGCATTTAGATTACATCGACAACAAGCATACTGGCACCCTAGCCGACATGGGATAATTTTTTGTTTATATAAATTGTTTTGTAATGTAATTATCTTTTGTAAAGCCGACATGGTATTTTGTAAAAGACTCATATATGAATGAGATCTTATAGGTCTTTTTATATGTATATAGATAAGAAGTATAAGGCAATTTTGTATAAGGTGATATAGTTGACAATGAAGGTTTTGGTTATTGACTAAGCTTAAACCGGTTCTGAACCTAGCATGAGAGATGTTGTTTTGAGTAGTACATTGTATTGGATTTGATAATCCATTTTGTAGTCAGTGTGACTCTTTAATGAGGAGTGAGCTCTACGCTGTTGGCATCCCTGCATGTGCAAGCCCCTCATTGTAAGTAGTATTTATTCATTGGCCAGTGAGTAAATATTGTGGGTCACAAATCCCACCGAGGTTTTTCCCACACCGGGTTTCCTCGTTAAATATCTTGTGTTATGGTGTGTTTCTATGTTATCTCTATTATTTATGTTTATTGCTATAATTCTTATTTACCCATACACCATTTTGGGATGCAAAGTTATTAATAAGTTTGAATATTTTATTAACCAGTTAGATACTGATTCACCCCCCCTCTTAGTGTCTTTGGGACTGTCATTGAATCTAACAATTGGTATCAGAGCCTGGTCCTCTATTTTCAAAAGCCTAACAACTTGAGGAATATTCTGACACCGGTATAGATGGAAAACTTAAGAAAACGGTTGGAAGGAGCCCTTGAATATTTTGATGCAGAGAAATTGAAGAATATCAACTTGACGATGATCTGAGGATTGCACAAGAATTAATTAAAGGACTTCAGGAGAACTTTGCTATAGCACAAAATAAAATAAAAGAACTTCATGAGAACATGCAGAAAGATAATGATGAAAAAGAAACTCTTAGAGACATTGCAAACAAATTGAGACAAAAAAAGAGTAATATGAAGAATGAAATGCAAGATATGACTATGAGGTTATGTAAAGATATTGAAGACAGAAAGAAGAATGAAGAAGACTTGACTAGGAGACTTAATGATGCTGGAAATGAAAATCTGAGACTTGGTCATGAAAATGATATGTTAAAGACAAAATTGATTCACATGCAACATGATAAAGCTGAGCTTATGAGACAAGTTGGAATTCTGGAAAATGAGTTGGCTATTGCAGATAAGCACAAAGACAAATTCAAGAAAAGTTTAGAAGAACTTGATGACATGCTAAAGAAACAGAAACCTAATGGAGATACTAATGGACTTGGATTTGAACATGGAGAAAGTTCTAGCACTGCAAACAATCAAGATTAGAACAAATTGGTAAGACAACCTAATGCTTATAAATTTAATGGCAAATGTTTCAATTGCAACAAATATGGTCACAAAGCAAAGCAGTGTAGATTTATAAATAATCAGAATGCAAACTCACCCACCGGTCAGTGTTCCAAATGCAAAAAAGTTGGTCATAATTCAGAAAATTGCAGAATGAATGTGAAATGCTATGTTTGTGGAATATTTAGACATTTATCTAACTAATGTAGATCACAAACTGGTCAAGGATATGGAAAGGCTATTCAGAGGAATGATGTAACTTGTTATGTTTGTAACAAGATTGGCCATATTGCTAAATTCTGTAGAAGCAAGAATGCACCAGCAAACAACAAAAGATCTAGTTTGAAAGGCAAAGAAAAGGTAGATGAAGTTAAGAAAGAATTTTCAAAACAATGGATCAAGAAGAGTGATATGAGAACTGATGAAACTATATCTTCACTGCTAGAATAGAGTAATCCTCCATCAGTAGGAGATTCTTCATCTAACTAAGGAAAAATCCTTAGGGGGTATTGTAGCAAGTTGAAGATCATGAATTTTACCCTCGGTTGATGGTGAGAAGATACATTTCTTCTTTACTGGCAGATGTGTTAATTTTTCACTTAACCGATGAGCATTTAATGTTGTTTTAAAGAACGTTTTGGCTATAAAGCACCGGGAAACCCTCACTTCGAACTCACCGAGCATTCAAACAATCAAAGAGTGTGAAATTGAGCAAGGCATTCTAAGGCGAAGCAGCGAAGTGATTTTCAAGCATTTTGAATTTTGATTTAGAGGTATTTATCTTTGAAATGGCTTCCTCATCTTCTATTCCAGAGTTTATTTCAAACCCTACCATTGTGGAAAATGTTAAATGCCCTAGACCCATATTCAAGATTATCCCCAAGATTGCGAAACAAGATGATTCTATAGGAGCATTTTCAAAAATCCCTAAGGGTGTAGCATTTGTAGAAGACCCTATAATTTACATACATTGCAACATAGAAAACCTAGGGACTGAGGAGTTGAAGAAAATGTTTAATGAGGTCATTTCTGATGAAAATGGAGTAATCAAACCCAAACATAAGATTGTGGAAAATTTAGGTTTTGTAGAGATTTTGAACATTCCTAAATTTTTGAAGGAAGTTGTCAGACTTGTATTGAGTAGAGTCCATGGAGAATTCATATGGTTGGAATTATTTTGCAAAATAACTGAGGAAGCAATTAAGGCAATTATTGGTTTACCTTCAACAGGTAGTAGGCTTGATAAAACCAAGAAGATTCCTAACAAAGGGGTTATGGATTTAACTGAAGCAACATCTGATAATTGGTCACTTAGAATAAATGGTGTTAAGGACATAAATGTAAGATATGTGAGTATGGTACTAGGTTACAAGGCTACCCATACAAATAGACTAAATTTGGTTTGTAGCCTATGTATTCACAGTGCATATGAGATGGTACACAATAATGCTAAGATTGATGTGTGTGAATGGCTCAAAGATGAATTAATTGACAACCTGAAGAAGATTAAGGGTGACAAGAAAGGTACTTTCAATTTTGGAAATCTTCTGGTATGCCTAATGATGTACTTTACCAACAAGATACCTAGCATGGGTCACAAGGATTTTGGTTATGACATTCCAGTAGGAAAATAGATACAAGATGCTTTCACCGGTATGAGAATTGGCAGTGTTAAGAACATTTCAGACTATTTCAAAACATTCCAATCTAAGATGAGAGCAAGAGAGAGACTACCACAGAGCATAGTTGATAAATATGACAAGGAAATTTGCTTTGTTATTAAGAGAGATGAAACTTGCATGGAAGCAACCAGTCCTAGAACTATTTGGGTTACGGAGATGGGATATGAGATAGATTTATCTATTTTAGAAACTTATGCTAAAGCTCTACTTGATGCACCAATAGAGCCATCTAAGGAATTCTTTGGAAATGCAGAAACCATAGAAAGTAAAGTATCTATGCAGAAAAGGACTAAGAGAAGAGAAAAATTCATTAGAGATGCCTCCAAGAAGGTAAAGGAAATCAAAGAAAATATTATGAACATCAGTGGTATATTGGCAAGTAAACTTGAAGGACTACAACCTGAAGCACATGTTTCACTGGTTGTAACATCTTCTGACACTGACAGTGGTAAGGTAGCTGAGTTTAAAAGAGTAGAAAGGAAGAGAAAACCCTCACTGGTACCTTCTCCTTCACCTAAGAAAACCAGGACACTAAGGAAGAAATAGCAGGCAGTTAGGGAACCGAAGAAGAAATAGACATCGGTTACCCCCACATTGAATGATTTACTAAATGAGATAATAGAGGAAGGTAATCTATCTAATGTGAGCAAATGGTACAACACTTCAAATGATACTGACAAAAACACTATTGAGGAAAGCATTATTTTACACTTGGATATATATAAGAAAGTTTTGATAGAGGTGATTGATGAGCTACCAAATGATCTCTACATGAGACTAGAAGCAAAAAGGCTATCAGTGATGGAATTAGATAAGAAATTGAAAGTTGAAGCACTCTTGGTTGTTCATCTGGTAAATTCCAAGGAAGAAATTGATGAACTTATCTCTAAAGCTAACCGATCTGTATTTGTTAGTGGACACCGGCAAGTAAGCCTGATGGTTGGAAGGGTAAAAGAGATTGCAGATGAGACTACAAACAAATGGGATATATTCTTTGTAGAGAAGGAAAAGCAAAAAGAAAAGAACAAACCTAAAAAGATATTCAAAGTATATCAGAAAGACAAGGACAAGGGTAAAGGAAAAGTTGGTGGTATTCCAAACATAAAGGTTACAGATAACCTTACACCACCTCCTTTGGATACACCATCGATACACTCTGAAGATACACCAGTTACCGACATTGAAGATATAACACATGATAATACTAACCTTGAGTCTAAGATAATCTTTACAATGACTGTGGATAATCAAGAAGTAAACATTGTTGTGGATATGGATAATTCAGAGGTTAAGGCAGATAGTGTTGATAATAGCACAATTTCGGAGAAACTGGCACAAACTATTAACTCTCAGGAAACTGAGATACCAAGCCAAATAGAGTAACCAGTAGAGACTAAAGACAAAGGTACTAGCACAAGGCCACCGAAGACTGAGAATCCTACAGTAGAAATTTTAGAGAAACAAACAGAGGAAGAGGTTCATGTTGAGACTGAAAAACCAGCAGGTACAAAGACACTGAAACAGATTGAGAAACTAGTAAAGGTTGAAATGTAAACACAAATAGATCCACTAGAGGAAAATAAAAGCAAAATAGATACATCTGATGGGACTAAAGAGGAAATAGTTAAGGTGATTGGTCAGACATCTGTTGAGATGAAATCTACAGCTGAACCGAGTACATCTACAGGTGAATTCAGACCTACCAATATCACAGAGGTACTTTTGGATTCCATTAAGAGGATAACTGATTGCAATGCATTGGCTTTTAAAGCAATTGCCAACACTTTACCTATTCTTCAGATGATTGCACCAAATTGTAACATAGATCACATTAAGGATTCTTTAGGTAAATTGGACACATTGTCCAAATTCATTTCTGATAATGTTATAACTATAGACAAGGTGAATGAGGATATCATAAAGGAGAGAGTTGAAAAGGAGAAAAATAAATTCTTTGAAAACACAATAAATAAATGTACCAATCATGTAGATACACTTCTACAGGTAGTCAATTCTACAATTTTGGAGTATAAGGAGCTACATAGGGAAGCATGCAAGCCTCATTGTTTGACTGAGGACATTGATAAGGAGATCAAGAAGACACATAAATAAATTAATGACATTGTAGACAACATTATAGGTTCATCCGGACTCATATCAGGTTTTGAATAGGAAATGGGAGTCTTTGAGGAGAAATTAGAAAAACTTGAGAAAGAGAAGGCAAGGATAAAGTATAATGCCCAGGAACTAAAAGATAAACTTGGGCTGAGGCTGGATAATACGATTACTCAGAAAACTGAATTGTTAAAGGCAATAGTAAAAGGAGAATGATCACTAGAGCAATAGATGCACTATCTAACCAGTATGATCTAGCAGGCTGACGCAACTTTAGATGACAGTAACAAATTCATGCAGAGTCTGAATATGATTTTGGCAGACATCTTTCAGATTGTAACCAATTGGTTACAAACCTTGAGGTAGCATTTTTGTACTCTTTTGATGACATCCTTTGTCATTGATTTCAAAGGGGGAGTAGTGGAGATAAAAATGCATGTACAAAGGAGATCACTTGCTCAAGGGGAGCACATATTTTTGGATTTCAGCTTTTGGATAACAATTTTGATTTTTCTCATGAGTGTTGCCATCAATGCCAAAGGGGGAGATTGTTGGCATTCTACACTCTTATGAGAATAGTTGATGTTGTCATTGATTGCAACCATCTGGCAACCAACTGGAAAGTCACCGACAATTGGTTTCTACATGCCCGACATCGCATACTTCATACACCGGCAAACACCGACACCCCAGTTGACATGGTATAAATTTTTGTTTATATGAATTGTTTTGTAATGTAATTATCTTTTGTAAAGCCGACATGGTATATTGTAAAAGACTCATATATGTATGAGAACTTATAGGTCATTTTATATATAGATAGATAAAAAGTATAAGGCAATTTTGTATAAGGTGATATAGTTGACAACGAAGGTTTTGGTTATTGACTGAGCTTAAACCGGTACTGAACCTAGCATGAGAGATGTTTTAAGAAGTAAATTATATTGGATTTGATAATCCATTTTGTAGTCAGTGTGACTCTTTATTGAGTAGTGAGCTCTAGGCTGTTGGCCTCCCTGTATGTGCAGGCCTCTCATTGTAAGTAGTATTTATTCATTGGTCAGTGAGTAAATATTGTGGGTCACAAATCCCACCAAGGTTTTTCCCACACTAGGTTTCCTCATTAAATATCTTGTGTTATGGTGTGTTTCTATGTTGTCTCTATTATTTTTGTTTATTTCTATAATTCTTATTTATTGGTACATTGTTTTGGGATGCAAATTTATTAATAAGTTTAAATATTTTGTTAACTGGTTAGACACTGATTCACCCCCCCTCTCAATGTCTTTGGGACTATCATTGAATCTAACATTAACAGGGTATTGTGCTTTTCATCAAGACATATTTGTAAATCCCTTAACCGGGTGATTCCTAACCAGAATTAGTTCTTAATAGGACTTATTGTAAAGCTTTAACAGGCTTGGCTCCTAAGAGGGTGAACTTCAGAAGAGTTCAGATAGCTATCCTTGTGAGTCTCATCTCACCATGGTTTTTACCTATTTGGGTTTTCCACGGATAAACATTTGTGCCAAGTGGTGAATGTTTTTGTGCTTATGATCTTATTTGTTGATTTGATTAACTTATGATAAGGCATGATAACTGGAAGCATTGAGAGATGAATAGGTTGAGATATGATTAAGTATTGTTAATGTTTACAAATATTGAAGTTGTTTACTATTAAGTTGTCATAAGAGTCAAACCGGTTAATGTCAAGTATTCTTATGAATATTGATCTTGATTGTGATAAGTTTACTTTGTATTGTTGAATTTGAGTTTAGGAACTTTGTATCAGTTTTTCAGTATACTAATTCACCCCCCCCTCTTAGTATTCTACCGGATACTTATTCTTTCATCATACCAGTAGTTACATGCTTTCTATACTCCAATGGTTTCATGGTTTGGTTATAGCTTTTGGTATTTCCGGTTACTGGCTAGCTTTTGGATTCACCAGGTTCCGGCATTCTCGGTTAGCTTTACTGGTATGTTGTTTTGGTGACTTTGCCAGTGGATTTTGGGTCTAGCTTATGGAATCAGTTTCTTTCATGCTATTGGTACTTCTTGATCATATCCTGAGCATTTGGTGACTTTACTTTTGATGGTGTTCTTTTATGGTGGTCCTATTTAGATCCAGTTAAACTTTCACTGAGGGTTTCTACCAACAAGTGAAGCATGCTGGATTTTAGTATTAGTAGAATCCCCAAGGGATATAATTGTTTGGTTACTTGATTTAGGTCCATTCTATGTAATGTAAATTATAATATTGGTCCAATGGTATCATGTGATGTAATTTTGTAATTATGGGTTTATGGGTTTAGGGTTTAGTCGACCTTGTCAATAAGGTTGATGATCTATATTTATAGGTGACTTGTTCATGTAATTCAGAGGGACATGCAAAGGTTATGGTTGGTTAAGTTTGCATTATTAGAGGAAAAATTAAGTGCAAATAAAGTCATATCATTTAGGTGAAGGTTGGAAAGGTTTTGTATTGCAGAGAAGACATCAGTGCTTAACCAAAACTGTATCAGGCATTAGTAGATGCTACTTTCATAGTTTATTGTTTTCTAGATTGTAGTTCGATGATTTTGTAAGTCAATGAGACTTCCCCTTGTGATGAGCAATGCACTCTAGGCTGTTGGCCTTTTTGTATGTGTAGACCCCATTGTAATTATTCACAATACTACTGCAGAGTATTCATCTGATTGTGGGTAGGGTTTCCCATCATGGTTTTTCCCTTTCCAGGTTTTCCACATCAAAATATTGGTGTCGTGTGTTGTGCTTTCATGTTATATTCTTCTTTGGGTTGTACTCCGGTTTAAGGTTTATAATTGAATTGGTTGTTGTTATTGTTAGTAAACTAATTCACCCCCCCTTTTAGTTTACTGCCAGTATCAATGCATTCCAACAATTGGTATCAGATCAAGGTCCTCTTTGCAAAAGCTTAAATACTTTAGGAGATCCAATGGCAACTACATCTAGTTCCACATTGAATCCTTACCGAAAGGAGAGTCCCAGATTTGATGGTACAAATTACAAGATATGGAAGGAGCGAATGAAGATTCATCTCAGATGTCTTGGAGTTGAAGTTTGGAAGATAGTGGCAAAAGGGTATATACCTCATGATCCTAATTCTAGAACACCAACACTTGTTGATGAACAAAAGAGAGTTGAAAATGATGTGAGAGAAAAAGAAGCATTATTGAGTGCCCTATCTGATGAAAAGCTATTGAATGTCATAGAGTTGGAGAATGCTAAGTTGATATGGACAAATCTTGAAACTCTTTATGAAGGTGACCAGGCTGTGAAGATTGCTTAACTTGAAGGTTTCCAGGTAAGATATGAAACTTTAAAGATGGAAGAAGATGAGAAGATAAGTTCTTTCATGGATAGAGTCAATGAAATTGTCATGGGTATCAAATGTTGTGGCGGATCTGTCAGTGAGGATGAAACAGTGTCAAAAGTTCTAAGAGTTCTACCTCTTTCTTACAAGATGAAGGCTATTGCTATCAATGAATTTTGGACAATGTCAAGTATCCATGTGACCAGAGATACACTACTTGGGAAATTGACTGTTTTTGAACTTGAAGAAGTTGGAGATCCAAGTGTTGCTAAAACTAAGACTGCATTTGGAGCATGTACATCAGATAAATAGAAGATAGACTGGAAAGAGATGTATGATAAGGATATGGAGGAAATTGAGAAAGAAGAAAGAGAGCTTGAAGAGATAGAATCCCTGATTGCTAGAAGGATTCATAAAGGACCAGCTAGAAGTAAGTATGAAGGAAAAGTCCCTTTTAAATGTTTTTTATGCAGTAAGATTGGTCATTTTGCATCTAGATGTCTTGAGAGAGTTGCTAGGAATCATGAAAGATTTATGAGGAATTAGAAGCCTAATCCTGAATATCAGAGCAGACGTAGATTCAAAAGAAATAAGGATAAATCATGTTATTATGTTGGTGATGATGATGGTATTTCTGGTGATGATGATGATGATGAACCTATGAGTGGATCCGATAATGGTGCTTCATCTAGCAAAGATTGGGTCTTTATTGCTATTAAGGATGATTCTCCGGAATCTGTCATTGAAATAGCACATACTGAAGAAAATCCCTTGGCTGCTAAAATTGAAGAGAATGATGAATGAGTTATAGACAATGGATTCTCACATCACATGACTAGTGATAGAAGAAAGTTCTTATCATTGCAAGAATTTGATGGTGGATTGGTAAGATTTGGAGACAACAAGGCGTGTAGGATCAAAGGCAAAGGAACAATATCATTGGATGGTAAGACTAATACTGATAATGTTTATTATTTTGAAGGCTTAAAGAATAATCTTTTAAGTGTAGGTCAGATGGTGGATAGAGGATTTCATTTGCAATTCAAAGATGGAAAATATAAGATCATTAATAAATCTAGATTGGAGATTGCTTCCGGAACTCAAAATAATGGTAATATCTTTCATTTGAACTCCAGTGAGAAGGCTTTCTTGATTTCTCATATTGATGAAAGTTGGTTATGGAATAAGAGGATGTGTCATGTTAATTTTGCTTGCATAGTAAAGATCAGCTCAATATCAGCTCTCAAAGATTTGCCCAAGATTGTTAAACCTCATAATCTGGTATGTAGAGAATGCCAAATGGGTAAGCAAGTTAGAACTTCTTTTAGAAGTGTACATGATAAATCTAATGAAATTATTGATCTTATTCATATTGATTTGTGTGGACGGGTAAGGACTAAAATCTTTCAAGGTGATAGATATTTTATGTTACTTACTGATGACTATTCTAGAATGACGTGGGTAGCATTTTTGAAAGAGAAATTTGAAGCTTTTGAGAAATTCAAAATATTTAAGGCTATGGTTGAGATTGAGACAAGACTGAAGAGAAAGTGCTTAAGATCAGATCATGGTGGTGAGTTTATATTTAGTGAGTTCAACAACTTTTGTGAAAGGAATGGTATTAGGAGACAACTTTCTGCACCTAGAACCCCACGACAGAACGGATTGGTGGAAAGAAAGAATGAAATAATTTTGGATGTTGCAAGGACTATGATGATTGAAGATAAATTACCCGATATCTATTGGAGAGAGGCTATCAATAATATTGTATACACTTTGAATAGAGTACACATTAAAGGCGATACCTGTAAGACTCCTTATGAACTATGGTTTGCTCATACTCCTAATGTCAGATATTTTAGAATTTTTGGAAGCAAATGTTACATTAGAAGAGATGATAAATTAGGAAAATTTGATCCTAGAAGTGATGAAGGAATATTTTTGGGTTATTCTACTAAGAGCCAAGCATATAGATGTTATAACAAAAGATTGAATAGGATATTGGAAAGCATAAATGTCAAGGTGGATGAGCATGGTAGTAATCAGATCAGAGCATATGATTATGGACCGGAAGATGAATTTATCAAACCTGAACCAGCAATGCAAGAATTAGTTCAAAATAGTGAACCTGTGATACTGGTAACATCAAAAAATTCAACAGTGACAGAGGAACAACAAAATGAGTCAGAAAATCAAGAAAATTCAAAGACTCCCAGGTATGTAAAGCTAAATCATTCTAAAGATCAGATTATTGGAGATAAAAGGAAATGTGTGATGACTAGGAGAAGGTTAGCTACTAAAGAGCTATGTTTAATTTCTCAAATTGAACCGAAATCTTTCATTGAAGCAAGTAAGGATGAAAATTGGTTAAAAACAATGGAAGAGGAATTAGATCAGATTGAAAAAAATAAGACATGAGAACTTGTACCTAGACCTAAAGACAAGAACATTATTGGAACTAAATGGGTTTTCAGGAACAAATTAAATAAGGAAGATCAAGTGGTGAGAAACAAGGCTAGATTGGTTTGCAAAGGCTATTCATAGGAAGATGAAATTGATTATGGGGAAACTTATGCCTCGGTTACTATAATTGAAGTGGTAAGACTTTTCCTTGCTTATGTTGCACACAAGAACTACAAAGTATATCAGATGGATCTCAAATGTGCTTTTCTGAATGAAGATCTTGAAGAGGAAGTTTACATTAAGCAACCTGATTGATTTTCTTTATCAGAAGACAAGGACATGGTTTGTAGATTGAAGAAAGCTTTATATGGACTAAAATAGGCCCCTAGAGCATGGTATGCTAGATTGGATAAGTATCTTTCAAAGATTGGTTTCAGTAAAGGTAATACTGATAGTAACTTATATTACAAAATTGAGCATGTTGACATATTGATTATTGAAGTCTTTATGGATGATATCATTTTTGGAGGAGAAGAAGGTCTATGCATGAAATTTGCTAATGATATGAAGAATGAATTTGAAATGTCTATGATTGGTGAGATGAATTTTTTCTTAGGTTTGCCGATTACTCAGACTGATAAAGGTATTTTCATTTGTCAGACTAAGTATGTGAAGGAGTTACAAAAAAAAGCTAGACTTGAGAATTCTAAACCTGTTGGTACTCCTATAATAATCGGTTGCAAATTGTCAAAGGATGTTGAATCGCCTAAGGTGAACTCGAGAAAATTCAAATAAATGATTGGTGGTGTAGCATAGAAAATAGGAATAATCACAAACAAGATAAACATAATAGCTCAATCACAAATGCATTCATTGCAATGAATCTATCCTAAACAACACTCAATAGAGACATAAAATAAAAACATTCAAAAGCAAAGATTATGCAAACCAAAGATGTGATTTGAATGCTCCTTCATGCGGCTCCATTGTTCTTCTTTCCTCTTCAAATGGTTTGATTGTGGATCTCACCTACAAGTGCACATACATGATTGAAAGCAAGTAGACAAGATTTTTGATCAAGAGTACTAGAAGCATAAATTCGATAGTCTGATTATCAATTATTAGGGATCAAGGGTTTGATTGAAGAAATTCATCCAATTTATAGACAAATTGGAGAGATGAACAAATTAGCATGATAGTGATTCGAATGGAATTTGCAAATCAATATGACAAATTATGCACTTTCTATGCAAAATTTGTTGATTGATAATTTATGACAACTTCTATGTCAAAATTGATTGATTGTCAATTATGACAAATTTATGACAAATTGACATGTCATTTCCATGAATTTAGGAGAGAAATAGAAGGAAATTGAAATTAAGAATTAAGAAATTAGAAAAATTAGAAAATAGGAGGAATTAGGAAAATTAGGAATTAATAAATGATGAAATTAGGAATTAGGTAAATTAATTAATAATCTTTCATTTATAAATTAATTCACAAAGAGGAATAATTAGCCAATTAAATGAACATTTAATTGTGACACAAAGACTTAGGATAAATAATTAATTATTTAATCCTAGAGGAAGAAATGACAGACAAGGTTAAATGATTAAATCATGAAACCCTAGAAGATGAATTAGAAATGCGAGAATGACAATTAGGTCTTGACAAAGGATAGTTGATATCGATTCGATCATGATTTTGAATTGATAAATGACCAGTGTTGATAAATGATTTGATTGAGATTGGTTCACAAAAATCAATGACAAATTGACCAAATTGACATGATTGAAAAGGACAAGGATCGATGATGAATCGATCGCAATATGACAAGATTGACAAGGACAAAGATCGACCAAAATCATGACTGAAGATTGTTGTCGACAAGACCAAATTTGAGAGCGAGATGAATGAAGAATGTAGAAGAATGACTCGATGCTCGCAAATGATAAAGACCAAATGCGTGACATAGGAGAAATGTTAATGCTATGCAAAAACCTAAAATGAGGCAATGCGCAAATGTTAGAGTATGATTCCGCAAGCGTTGACCATTTTTAGGTGTCTACAGGTGGTTTGTTGTAGCTAACTCAAAAAAGACCTCATATAATGAATGTTGTTTGTATTGCTTTATATTTCAGGCAGATCCTAAAGAAATTCATGATATTGTTGTCAAGAGGATATTCAGATATTTGGTAGGTACAACAGACTTTGGGTTATGGTATCCAAAGAATGATGACTTCACATTATGTGCATATACTGATTCTGATTGGGAAAGAGATGTGGATGATCAGGAAAGCACTACTGGCAGTGCATTCTTTCTTGGGAAGAAGTTGGTTTCATGGCTTAGTAAGAAACAAGCATGCACTTCATTGTCTACAACTGAAGCAAAATATGTTGTAGCTACTACCAACTGTACTCAGGTTTTATGGATGAAACATATGTTAAAGGATATAAGGGTAAGTTATGATGAGCCTATTGTTATTCACTATGATAATACTTCTACTATTGATATGTCAAAGAATCCAGTATTTCATTCCAAATCAAAACACATTTCTATAAGGTATACTTTCTTGAAGGAAAAGGTTGAAGCAAAAGAAGTCAGATTGGTTTATGTTCCTACTAAGGAATAGATTGCATATATTCTAATGAAACCATTGCCTAAAGACACTTTTGAATATCTCAGAGATCAGTTGGGGGTTACCAACCCTTCAAAAGAGACTTAGTGATGTAGAGATGCATCAATCTGGTGAGCTTATCAAACATACTTTTCTGATCCGGGTTGATGAAGATGGTGCTACTACACAAGGGGAGTAGTAAGTTGTTTGGTTCAGTACTCTTGGTTTGGTATCCATCCTTTATCATTGATGTCAAAGGGGGAGAAGGTATTCATGTGAAAAATGCTAGATCTTTTAGCGTTTTGGAGTTTGTTGGTATTCCTTGGCACTTGGATGGTTTTCACATTCAGTGTTTCCATCAATACCAAAGGGGGAGATTGTTGGCAATATGTTGGATTTGGTTAAGTGTTTTCATTGATGTCAACACTGTATCTCAGTTGGAGACTATCCTGGATGGATCTATCCCAGTTAGTCTTGGTGATCATTTTGGTTTTGGTTGTGATTCTGATCTGATATGATCAGACCTCTGGAATTGGTTTTGGATGCTTATTTTGATGGTTACATGCTTGCTATATTCTGGTGGTTTCATGGTTTGGTTATCACTTTTGGTATTTCTATTTATTGGTTGTTTTATGCCTTTACCGGATAGCTTTTGGCTTCATTGGCTTCTGGCGTTCCCTATTAGCTTTACCGGTATACTATTTTGGTGACTTGGTCAGTGATTTTGGGTCCGACTTATGGAATCGATTTCTTTAATGCTATTGGTGCTTCTTGATCATATCCTGAGCATTTGGTGACTTTGGTTTGGATCGTGTGCTTTTATGGTGGTCCTATTTGGATCCAGTTAAACTTTCACTGAGGGTTTCTATCAGCAAGTGAAGCATGTTGGATTTTGGTCTTAGCAGAATCCACAGTGGATATAATTCTTTGGTTACCTGATTTAGGTTCAATGCTATGTAATGTAAATCATAATATTGGTCTGGTGGTATCATGTGATGCAATTTTGTAATTATGGGTTTATGGGTTTAGGGTTTAGCCAACCTTGTCAATAAGGTTGATGATTTGTATTTATAGTTGACTTGTTCATGTAATTCAGAGGGACATGCAATGGTTATGGTTGGTTAAGTCTACATTATCAGAGGAAGAATTAAGTGTGAATAAAGTCATATCATTCAGGTGAAGGTTGGAAAGGTTTTGTATTGCAGAGCAGACATCAGTTCTTAACTAAAACTGTATCAGGCATTAGTAGATGCTACTTTCACAATTCATTGTTTTCTGGATTGTAGTTCGATGATTTTGTAAGTCAGTGAGACTTCCCCTTATGATGAGCATTGTGCTCTAGGCCGTTGGCCTTTCTGCATGTGCAGACCCCACTGTAATTATTCACAATACTACTGCAAATTATTCATCTGATTGTGGGTAGGGTTTCCCACCATGGTTCTTCCCTTTTCGGGTTTTCCACATCAAAATATTGGTGTTATGTTTGTTGTGCTTTCATGTTATATTCTTCTTTGGGTTGTGCTCTGGTTTAAGGTTTATAATTGAATTGATTGTTGTTATTGTTAGTAAACTGATTCACCACCCCCCACCTCTCATTTTACTATCAGTCTCAATGCATTCCAACATATTGATGCAAGAGAATCCCCAGTTCACAACAATCTTGCATCAACCAAAAACATTTTCCCTTTTTTTTTGTTTGTAGTTTCAGTTTTCCTTTCAGTGTGTCTCGGTTTTGGGTCACCGGATTTTGTGGAGTTTAATTCTACTTGAAGACTTGATCATCTTTCTTTCTTTCAGACTGCATCTCATTTAGATCACTTTTTGACAAGATATTGCTACTTATTGTCATGACAATTTCTTGTTACAAGTTGTTCCTTGTTACTAGTTGCTCGAGACCTATTCTGGCGATCTACCAAAACCCATTCAGAAGCTTGCAGAGCCTTGAGTGTTGATTTCGATGTTTTTTGGTGTGGTTGACCTTCTACATTTTACCCTTTGGATTTTCTGGAGGAATCTCTTGGTGGAGGCCGACATTGTTCATTTTGCATGTTAGGTCTTGTTCTTCAGGTTTTGATCCCTTTTGGGCCGACTGGATCCTTTGGATCGATATATATTTATAATCATTGTTTAGAATGGAATCAATTTAGAATCAGTCAGAATATTAGATAGATAGACTATTCCTAGAAGATAGATCTTTCGATTCAAGGTCCCGGTCGTGACCTATTCTACCAGGCCTATGTGCTGGTATGTTGTAACCTAGTTGTTACTGGTTGGATGTAATCGAATTTCATACAATAAAACTATTTGTTCTGCATTGCTTCCATCAAATCTATGTGTTTCTATTGTGTTTACTCTTGTTGACCAGTCCGGATTGATCTCTTTGAGGTCCCTTCTCACCGGTGACTGCTTCAAGTGGTATTAGAACAAAGTTTCATTCCAGAGGTTCTGTCCTGAATTATTTTTGTAGGGTGGTGGATTGTGGATCCAACCTGCAATTGTAGAGGACTATCATGAATCAATGGCATGAAGAGGAACTAGGAATGGTGGAGCACATAGGAATACATACCCTACTGTGACGGAGATGTTGTGAGGAATAGCAGCCCAGTTAGAAGCTGTGGAGACAACCCAGAGAAGAGGCTGACATATTGAAGATGCAAGCAAAGATGAAGAAGAAGAAGCCCCGACAGAACAAGTAAACCTACTGACAGTTGATCTGGATGAAGAAAGGTTCTTAAGGGTTTTGAGTAGGGAAAACACTAAACCTTATTTTGCCCCATCAGAATATGATGGGAAATTAGATTTGGATGAATTGATGGATTGGATCTCGGAGATGGAGAATTTTGATTTTGAAAACACTACAGAAGAGAGGAAGGTGAAATATGCCTGTACCCAGTTGAAAGGTCATGCATCTCTTTGGTGGGAGCATTTGCAAGTTGATAGACAAAGAAGAGGTAAAGAAAAGATTAAGACATGGGATCGGATGATTGCTAAGTTGAAATCAAAGTTTGTCCCAATGAATTGTCAAGTGGATTTATTCCAGAAGTTGTAGAATCTAAGACAAAAGGAATCTAGTGTGAAGGAGTACACCAAAGCATTTTACAAGTTGAGCATCAGATCTGGACATGTTGATGATGAAGTTGAACAAATTGCAAGATATTTGAACGGATTGTGGATGTCTATACAAGATGAACTCAGTATGATCAAGTTGGAGAGTGTTGAAGAGGCTTACCAATATGCACTAAAGGTTGAAAAGAAATTGAATAAAAGACATGAGCAGAGACAAAGAGGTAGAGGTGGAAGGTTTATTGGAGGAAGATTTAAAGGAGGAAGAGGATATACCAGAGGAAGAGGAACCATGATAGATTAGAACAAGGACAAGAAAGTGAGCAAAGAAGGTAATTCATACTAGAAGGATGATAGAAATTTCTACCGGAGGAGAGAACCAGATGGTTATCAGAATGAGAACTTTGGAAGACAAGACAAGAGCACATTTAGAGGAACCTGCTTTAAGTGTGGAGGAGCAGGGTGTCGTGCATTTGAATGTAAGAAGGTAGAGGCTACCAGAAGAGCAGCAGTGGTGGAAGAAAACCCCACTGGATTAGATAATAAATCGGAAGATGGAGAACTACTGATGATGAGGAGAGCTTTGTGTCATACCGAAGGAGATCAAGAACCCTTGCAGAGGAAGAATCCGTTCAAAACCAGATGTAAGGTATCTGGTAAGTGTTGTAAAGTTGTTATTGATAGTGGTATTCCAGATAATCTTGTTTCTAAAGAGATGGTAAATAAGTTAAAATTGGAGAGATTGAAACACCCTAAGCCTTATTAGATAGCATGGATTTAGGATGAACATAAGTTGCTAGTAAGTGAACAGTGTTTGGTAAAATTGAAAATTAGAAATTATCATGATGAAGTTTTGTGTGATATTATGCCTATGGATATTTGTCATCTTTTGTTGGGATGACCTTGGCAATTTCATAGACATCCAATACATGATGGGAGGAAGAATACATACACTATTGTGGCCAATGGGATGAAGCAAACCTTGTTACCTTTGGAGGAACCTTTGAAAAATGAAGTCTCTACAAATGCCAGAATCTGTTTAGTAGATGGAAGGAAATTCATGGATGACCTCAGACATGAGAATGTGTGTTTTGACTTAATTCTTAAGAAGACCGAGAGACCAGAACTGGAAGGAGAACACCCGAAAGAGATAAGAGATTTGTTGACAGAGTATGAGGACATCATTTCAGATAATGTACCTGATGGATTGCCACTTATTAGAAGTAAAGTCATTGCATGGACTTGGTTCTCAAAGCTAGTTTCCCTAACAAAGTTGCACACCGGTTGACACCAGCAGAGAATGAAGAACTGACCAGACAAGTGCAGGAGTTGTTAAAGAAAGGTTTGATCAGGGAGAGTCTGAGACCTTGTGCAATACCAATAGTATTAGCACCTAATAAGAATGGAGAATGGAGGATGTGTACCGATCCAAGAGTAATAAACAAGATCACAGTGAAACATCGGTTTCCTTTGCCTAGGATGGATGACATAATGGACTGTTTGAGTGTAGCAAAATACTTTACAAGGATATATTTGAAGAGTGGATATCATCAGATCATGATCAGAGAAGGTGATGAGTGGAAGATAAAATTTAAGACAAATGAAGGACTATATGAATGGTTGGTGATGCCTTTTGGGTTGACTAATGCACCGAGTACTTTCATGAGGCCGATGAATGAGGTATTGAAGAAATTCTTGGGTAATTTTGTAATTGTGTTTTGGATGACATTATGATTTTCATTAAGACAAAAGAGGAGCATTTGTTGTAGTTAAGATAATTTTTGCAGAGGTTGAGAGAGGAAAAGTTGTTGATCAATATCAAGAAGTGTACTTTCATGAAGGATGAGTTAGTCTATTTAGGATTTGTGATATCTAAGGATGGTTTGAAGATGGACCCTGAGAAAGTGCAAGCCATTGTTAAGTGGCCTATACTGGAAAGCATTGGAGAGGTAAGATCATTTCATGGATTGGCTAGTTTTTACCAGAAGTTTATCAGAAATTTTAGTTCAGTTTGTAACCCTATGAATGAGACCATGAGAGGAGATCAGAAGGAATTCAAGTGGACCACCAGAGAAAACAAAAGTTTTAAATTGTTGAAGCAGAAATTGATTGAGTAGCTTGTGTTAGCTTTACCAGATTTCAATAAGGTAATTCAAGTGGACTATGATGCGAGTGGAACAACAATAGGAGCAGTTTTGAGTCAAAAAGGGAGAGCAGTAGACTATTTCAATGAGAAACCGAATGATGCCTAGAAGAGATATTCAATGTATGATCATGAATTTTATGCCATAGTTCAAGCCTTGAAGAAATGGAGACACTACTTGTTGCCTAAGGAGTTTGTGTTGTATACAAATCATAAAGCTTTGCAGTATTTGAATAGTCAAAGTATGTTGAATCAGAGACATATGAGATGGGTAGAATTCTTGCAGAGTTACACCTTTGTGTTGAAGCACAAAAGTGGGAAATCTAACAAATTTGTTGATGCATTGAGTAGGAGAAGGAATTTGCTGACATAGATGAGAGTGATAGTATTAGGTTTTGAAGATTTGAAGACCTTTTTTGATGAAGACTCGGATTTGCATAACCTTGGAAAACATGTATAGAATCGGTTATGGTTAACAGGATACAATGGTTGGATTATTTCATTCAGGATGGGATGTTATTTAGGGGAGTTTAGTTGTGCATATGTAAGAGTTCCATGTAAGATAACCTGATAAAAGAGAAACATAGTGGAGGTTTAGCCGAACATTTTAGCATTGACAAAATAGTTGCATTGGTGAGTGAGAAGTACTTTTGGCCCCAGATTCATAAGGATGTTAAGAGATATGTGCAGAGTTGTAGAGTTTGACAAGTTGCAAAAGGTAGTAGTCAGAATGTGGGATTGTATAAACCTTTGACAGTACCGGTAAGACCTTGGGAGGATATAAGCATGGATTTTGTACTTGGATTGCATAAGACACCGAGAGGGAATGATTGTATATTTGTGGTAGTGGATGGATTTTCGAAGGTGGCTCATTTCATACCTTGTAAGAAGACATCAGATGCATTACATGTAGCAGACCTATTTTTCAAGGAAGTGGCGAGATTACATGGAATACCTAAGAGCAAAGTTTCAGATAGAGAAACTAAGTTTGTTGGATATTTTTGGAGAACACTTTAGAAGAAGATGAAGATAGATTTGAAGTTCAGTTCTACTTTTCATCCACAAACTAATAGACAGACAAAAGTTGTTAACTAAAGTTTGGGAAACTTGTTGAGATGTTTAGTGGGAGATAAAACCAGAATTTGGGATTTGATCCTTGCACAAGCAGGGTTTGCCTACAACAATTTAGTGAATAGAAGTACCGAAAAAACACCTTTTGAGATTGTTACCGGAGTGCACCCTAGAGGTACAGAAGAATTGAGAGACATTAGCAGTGAAGACCGAAAGAGTTCAAAAGCATAAGACTTTGCAAATCACATGGCAACATTGCATATTTAGGTTAAACAACATTTGGAAGACATAAACAACAAATATAAGGAGAAGGTAGATGAGAATATGAGACATAAGGAATTTGAAGTTGGTGATGAAGTAATGATATATTTGAGAAAAGAGAGATTCCCGGTTGGAACTTATAATAAGTTGCAGATGAAGAAGTTTGGACCCTATAAGATTTTGAGGAAGTTCAGTTCTGGAAATGCATATGAAGTGGAGCTACCAGATTATCTAAGTATTTCACCTATATTCAATATTGCAGATCTTCATGAGTACATGAACCAGAATTCAATGAGGACAGTGTTGCAGAACTTGAGAAACAATTGCCCTGGAAGGAACCAGATCAAATTGATGAGATTTTGGATAGTAGGATTGGGTGTAGTACCCAGAATAGTTAGTACAAATAATATCTTGTGAAGTGGAAGAGCAGACCAGTTGAAGATTCATCTTGGATTTCTCAAGCAAAGGTAGACTGCCTTGGTTTCCCTCTGACCCCAACAAAGTGAGAGGCTCATTTTTTCATTAACCTCGGATGTTTGATGCAGGAGCATCCTTGGTTCACAACAATCTTGTATCAACCAAAAATATTTTCCTTTCTGTTTTGTTTGCAGTTTTAGTTTTCCTTCTGTGTGTCCCGGTTTTGGCTCACCGGATCCTATGGAGTTGGATTCTACTTGAAGACTTGATCATCTTTCTTTCTTTTAGACCACATCTCATTTGGATCACTTTCTGGCAAGATATCGCTACCGGTTGTCATAATAGTTTCTTGTTACTAGTTGTTCTTTGTTATCGGTTGCCTGAGACCTATTCTAGCAATCTACCAGAACACATTTTGTAGCTTGTGGAGCCTTGAGTGTTGATTTCAATGTTTCTTGGCATGTGGTTGACCTTCTATGTTTCACCCTTTGGATTTTCTAGAGGAATCTCTTGGTGGAGGCCGACCTTGTTCATTTTGCACGTTAGGTCTTGTTCTTTGGGTTTTGATCCCTTTTGGGCCGACTGGATCCTTTGGATCAATATATATATATATATATATATATATATATATTTGTAATCATTCTTTATAATGGAATCAATTTAGAATCAATAAGAATATCAGATAGATAGACTGTGCCTAGAAGATAGGTCTTTTGATTCAAGGTCTCGGTTGTGACCTATTCTACTAGGCTTGTGTGCCGATATGTTGTAACCCAGTTGTTACCGATTGGATGTAATCAAATTTCATGCAATAAAACTATCTGTTTTGCATTGCCTCCATCATATCTGTGTGTTTCTGTTGTGTTTACCCTTGCTGACTGGTCTAGATTAATCTCTTTGAGGTCCCTCCTTACCGGTGACGGCTTCATATATTTATGATGAAGATCATATTAACTAAACTTTCCTACCTCACCAAGGTTTTCAAACTAACTGAGGTTTTCAATAACCGCATCACATGAGATTTTAAAAAAGCACAAATCTACTTGACCTTTTAATGAAAAAATTATCTTTGATATTGTTTGTGGTGTCACCCTCCTTACATATAATGCATCTCTATTAATATTGCTAAAATATTTTATAAAGAAAAGGTCTTATATGTTCCTTCAAACCAATTTATACAATTAGGAGCCCCATCCTATCTACCAAAGGCCCTAAATAAGTTCTTCTAAACTTGAATATCTATAGAATCAATTATTCATGTGAGATATCTTATAATTGTGAGCCAAGTCACTTTATCTACATGGGAATCAAAGATAACTATACTGACATCAAACAACTCCTCTAACACCAAAAGCCATATTTTCTAGAGGATGCACATGTCTTGGTCAAATATGATGGATGTTTTAAGAGAAATATCTAAGAAGCTATTTTGATCATAAATAAGCCCACTAACATAAGCTTATCAAATTCCTTTCCTTACATTGCCAACCTTTTTTCTAGGACTCTCCCCTATCCTAGTCCTCCTCTCATCCTCCCCCACCTTGTACTTTTTCTTCTTTGTCATCCCTCTTTTCCAACCATTGTTCTCGCTTGTCCTTGATACATGTTCTAGTAACTTTTATCAATTGATAGCTCTTTTGTATTTTCACTTGGTTGTTTCCTTATTGTTCCTCTTATTTTTGTTTTGACTTCTTTTTTTCTCATGATTTTTTGAATGCCTTTAATTTTATTGGGTATTAAAGAGAAAACGTTATTATATAAGAAATTAATACAAGTTACAACAAAAAGATTCCTAGATAAACATATCTATAAATAAAGCTAGAAGGAAAACCCAAAGAGGTTTTCCATTGTTCTACCAACCCTAAATTTATAAGAGTTCATGACCCAAATAGAACTCACAAGATCCCTAATGGATGAAAGTAAGTAGAGTTAAGCTTGAAGATTCTAAATAAGCTAAAGGAGTTGTTCAAATTTATCTAGAGGTAAAGACCCCTAGTTAGTGATATTCCAATTGTGTTCACCATTAGATGCATATTTATCCAAGCAATCCATGATAACATTCTATTCCCTAGAAGCATAGATACAAGAGATAAAATCAAAATGTGGAGGAAGACAAAGAATATAATTAGAAAGAGAAGCCAATCTCAAGACACCCTCCCCTTACTCAATAATCTTCTTCTAACCCAACTTGAACGATTTCACAAGCACCCCATGAATGGGACAAGCCTCCATTTGATTATTAGTGCAACAATAATTGATTTTTTGCTATAGCTATGAATGCCTTTAATTTTTTGTTCTCTATTTTTTAGTTTTGTAGTATTCTTCTATTAGTTCCATTTACATTTTTACTCTTTTCATCATTTAGAAATCTTTCTTACAATCACTTGTCTTCTTTTAGTTAATTTCATTCTTATTATTATTTTAGAAAAATGTTATTTCTTTTAGAGGATTTAGCCCACCCCCCTTAGTTGTGTCCTCTTTCTTTTCTCATTATATTTAATCTTGATCATTATAATTTTTAATCTTTAATTTAATATTATTATAATTAGACTTCATTAATATTTTTCATGCTATTAATATGATAATTTCAAGTTAAATAATCATTATTTATTATTATTTTTTATTTTAATCAATTTCTTACTTTTTTTCTTCTCACATAATATATTCTTGTTAGGGTACTCTATGCATTATCTCCTCGAATATGTTGCTTTTTTCTTTATGCATTTGTGTTTCTTCGATCTTTGGTCCTCCCTTAGAACCTTTGTACTCTATATCAATCCATTCTCTCTATTTTTAAGGAACATAATTTGTAATTTTACTTCATTTTCATCTTCTTCTTAATGATGAATCATAAAATATGATTTAAAATATTGATGAAAAAAAGCTACACAAAATTATCTACTATTAGATTTACAATTAATATCATAGATTATGGAAATATAATGTCTTTAATTTCCTTGTTATTCTCCATAAACCTATCCTTCATCTTCACATCTCCAATGCCCTTGATGCTTTACCTTATCACAAATGCTTTATAGCTTCTATCAATGCACCTAACATTCACTTTGCTTAGCTTATAATGAAGACTTTCACAAGAAGACACAAAACACATTATATAACCCCAAACTATCGTGAATCCTATCCAACATTTACTTTGTCTAGCTTAAAAATGAAGAATTTTACAAGAAGACACAAAACACAATAGTGGAAGAGCACTAGTAGCAGTTATAGATAACTTTGTGCACCCACCAATCCTAAAGGATACATCGAATTTTGACGATTCCTTATTTTGTTGTCGTCACATGTGACTTAACTACTTATAGCTATTGTTCTAGTTTCTCTGTAGTAAAGACAAACATTGTGGGATCGGTTATGCACACAAAGGTCAAAAAAAGGTCATTTAGAAGTGACACTCAATACCTACTTACATATGCCCCAATAACTATGCACTACAACCACCTCAATAAATTGTCAATATTGATACACAAATGCCCCAATAGTCGTACGTTATAAGTACCAATAAAGTCACACAACTCCAATTAAAGTCCACAAATTTTAACTACAAGGAATACAAGTAGGTGGCTATTGGTACATGTGAAATTTATTAATGGGCTTTTAGTTATCATTTTTTTAATTTCTTTAGAATTAGCAATTAAGAGGTTGGGTGAGCAAGGAGTAACCAATTATTAAAACATGATCGACTACTAGACCCCTTCCTCTATATAGCCTCAAACCATGATAAATTATATCCATCCAAACAACTACTATACACAAAATTATTTGCAAAGTCACCAATTACTACTTCTCCATCCACCACTTCATCATCACCATCTTCCTTATCATCCCTAACTATAATGTTCCCAATTACTAGAAACTATATATATATATATATATAAATAATTTCTACTTACAACTACAAAAGTCTAAAGTCTATGAACCTAGTCTAATTTTATAAGCTGAATGTAACAATCTAAATACCATGTATTCCACTATCAAATCATTTTGTACCAAATTTCAACCCATAATATAATAAAAATATATATATATATATAATGCATGCCTTGAATGCTAGTCACTTTCATCACTTTTTCTTTGGATGCCTTGGTACGCTTCCAATGGAATTTTTTCCAACGGACGGAAGGAATGCCACTCACTTTGATTGCCTAAAAAAAGATAAATTTTGTCCTTTAGTTCGTATGGTGTAAGGTTCGTGAATTTAACGCGTTTAAAATTTGTAAGGAATGTCATCCACGTCATCAAATAGTTGGGTATTATTATTATTACAATTATGTAGTGTGAGAGTATTAGGGTTCTAATAATTTGTCACTGGAAATAAAACAATTTTTAAAATTGGATTAAAAATTTACTTTTCAAAAATATTTTTTTAATTTATATTTATATTTATATTATATATTATAATTTATTATTAAGATAAAGGAAAATAGGGATCATAATATTAGCTTAAAATATACTCTCCAAACATTCTTATTCACCATAAAGATATGATAATGTTTATCATAAAAATATACTTTATTTAAAGTTAATTTATGCTAATTAAAATAGATGCATACAATTAAGAATGGATAATTGTTGTAAATGAATATTCTGGTAGATATTAAAAGGAGAGATGAGATACTTAACTCTTAGAATCATGATGAAGAATAAATTTGATGTCATATAGAATTTAGTTGTCTCAATATAAGAAATATATGTTTTTGATATATTCATTGATTTTGAATAGTAATATATTCAAAACTTTCTACAAATCGAATTAATGATGGGTGCGATCAAACTTGTGCTTCATGAAAATATTTTGAGGCAAATAGATGTTTTAAAACCCATAAGATTTGCATGCCTACCCATGTATTTTCTTGACTTTGTTCACCCCTTTATTTGTTATTTGTTGGTGTGCAAAGATTGATGATACTTAAAATACCTAAGCGAAGTTGTTGGATTGTGGGGGTTCATATTCTCCATACTTGATCATTTGATTTACAAGTGATATGTAGAAAATGGGATCCTAGCCTAGGAGTGCAACCTAAGGTATCAAATCTCCATGGAATATCATTAGAACATGGATAAGCTTAGCTACAATCCTAATAGGAGAGCTAAACACTTGGATTAATGTTCCTCTGTTGCAATGGAGTTGAGAGTGTGAAATTTATATAAAAGAGCAAGGTCAAATTATAGGGAATTGACAAGATTCAACTTAAATGAAAAGATACAAAATTATAAATCAACACAAAAGCTTAGATTTGGAAATGAGATGTAGTGAGGAACTTGTAGTTGAAACTTGGAGCTGAAAGTGCTGGACTATGAAGCTAGGTGCCCTTGTCCTAAAGGTGTCTTCATTAGCTAAGATCTTCAAACTCTGGATCAGAAAGCTCTATAGACTCGTCTCCCGAAAATTCAAATGAAAAGTGTCAAACACTAGAACTAGGGTCCTATGTCTAAGTGTTTTTATATGTTTCATATATAAGAATGTTTGTCTTGGTATGTTTTGTGCAAATCACCAACTCTTTGTTGTCGGATTCATACCTACACACATGAAAGAGGGAGAAAATGGTTGTGTTGCATAGGGGCTTGCCTAAGCCAAGCCATGTTGGTGTTCCCACTTCCATAACAACAATGATTATGTTAAAGGAGAGCTTACCCTTGTTAGGGAAGAGGCTAAATCATAAATGAAAATTTGAATTGACAAGATTATACCTTTAGATTAACAATGGTTGTGATGCAATGCTCTTTAGACAATTCCTCCAAGTGTTTGTATCAATAACATGAATAAGCATAGCATAATCCATCATGAGATCATACTTTAAGCTAGGTTGTTGTATCTTGATGCTCCTTGTACTCAGATTAGCTCTTTATGTAGGAATTAGGAATGCTTGAATTGTAACTTGTAACTTGTGAATTAGGATTTGTGAAAAGTAAATGATTTTGTTATATAAGGTTCTCAAGGTATTTCCTAATTTAGGCTAAATTCCAACAGTCGAATGAAAATATTTGGATCAGATCATACATGATGGGGATTTACACTTGCACACGTTCAATTTTGGGCCCATTTTGGAGGGTCTAGGATGCTAGGTGCCATAATCCACTAAAAAAGAGACTAAAAAGGGTCATGGTAAAGTACCAAGGTCAAGACATAGGATATGGCCTCAATCTTGACAAATGACAACAATAGGATGTGATAAGGCCCAAATAGGCTTGAAATGACCCAAGAGAGATACACTAATGCAAGGGACCAAAATATAGTGTGAAACTATTAAGGGGATATAATTTACGACGTTACAATGAGCATTGCAACCTTTGATTGAGTTATCAAAGTCAATAGAATCAACCATGTAATATCATAGATGATTTTGATGAAAATCTTGATTACATTTAGTGCTCCAAAACAAAATATTCATATGAGAATATTCCTTGTAGAGTACATGATCTAGGATTTTTTTATGATTTTATGATTTTTTAAATGCTCAAATGAATTTCTTTAAATACCAAGACATAATGAATAGTTGCACAAATGTGTAACAAGTTGAATTTATAAGTAAGAAATGCATAAACAACTTCCTACATTAATCTTGAATGAAGTGATGTTAAAATAATAAAATCCAAACCAAACTTCTTAAAAAAATTAGATAAACAAGTTTATAGATAAATAAACAATGATACCATAACATAATTTTTGATTAGGGTAAAATAGGTTTTGAAGGGACCCGCAACCCTTTACAACCAAAAAAAGATAAGATCTGGAATCCTCAACCAGAAAGTTGTTCGAATAAAAGAAACAGGAAATCACCAGACAACCATGGGTAAAACGGACACCCATAACCAACAACAACAAAGTTGCAGAAAGAACAACCTATAGCCAACCAAAAACCATCCCCTACCCAAGAACCATCAAGGTTTACATTTAGAATTTCTCTTATGGGATCGGAGAGTCATATCAAAAGAAGGCTTAAAGGATTTAAAATCCATCCCTCTTCCACTTGTGTTGCCTTAAATGCCAATCCAGTGCACCAAAATCCTAAGAGTGAGAGCCAACAATTGCTATCTCAGCCTCACTAGAACCAATGAACAACAAAGACAAAACCCCAGCATCACCAGTCCGACAGACATAACCTCACCAGAACCAACAGATGACAAAACCCCAACATCAACAGGCAAGTCAACGGATTTGGTAAAAACTGTTGCCCATGTAACCCGTGAACCATGTTACCAGATGTATGAGATCTTGTCGGTGTAGACTAGATGCCGGTGTGAATAAACTTGTAGTGCCTGCCGGTGCCGGTAGATGATGTCTATTGTCGGTGTAACCTGTGAACCATGTTACCAGTTGGTTGCCATCAATGACATCATCAACTATTCTCATCTGAGTGTATAATGACAACAATCTCCTCCTTTGTCATTGATGTCAAAGGGGGAGTAGTGGTGTATGAGAAAAATGTACAGAAGAAGATCATTTGCTCAAGGGGAGCACACTCAGTTTTTGGATTTTTCTCATGAGTGTTGCCATCAATGCCAAAGGGGGATATTATTGGCATTATACACTTAAATGAGAATAGTTGATGTTCTCATTGATGGCAACCAACTGGTAACATGGTTCACAAGTTACACCAGCAACATACATCATCTACCGGCATCCAGTCTACACCAACATCAGATTATACTGGCACTCTAATCTGACTTGAAATAATATTGTTTTGTATTGCAATTATATTTGTATCACTAACATGATGTATTGTAAAGACTCATATATGTATGAGATCTTGTAGGTCATTTTGAAATGTAATTAGGTAATGTAATGAAGTGATATATGAGATGTGATAGGTTATGATAGCAAATGAACTGTATATGTGTTTTGATGTAATTATCCTATGAGTGAATAAGAGAAGAGCAGAGCGAAGCAAGGTTTATGGAAGAGCTAGCTGACAAAGCTTAAATCGGTACTGAATCCAGCATTGCAAATGCTATTTTGAGCAGTACATTGTTATTGGATTTAACCATCCAATTGTAGTCAGTGTGACTCCATTTTGTGTTGAGCAGTGAGCTCTAAGCTGTTGGCCTTCTTGCATGTGTAGGCCCCTATTGTACAAGTGATATTTATTCATATTGGCCAGTGAGTAAATATTGTGGGTCACAAATCCCACCGAGGTTTTTCCCCTACCGGGTTTCCTCGCCAAAATATATGTGTTATGGTGTGCATTGATGCTTATACTTTTGTTTCTCTTTACTACATTATTATTTGTTTATCGATATATTAATTTGGGTTATAAAGTTGCAAACAAATTAAAATCTTTCATCTATCGGTTAGACACTGATTCACCCCCACCCCCCCTCTCAGTGTCTTTGGGACTAATAAAGAATCTAACAAAAACGAGAGTACTAGACAAATCATTATCATTAGAAGAAGCCTCCTGAGTCTCCTTCACACCGGAGACATCAGAAGACACATGCACAATTTCAGCAACCCCACCAAGAGAGACAACTGAAGGGGATGCCTCAGGATCATGTGCTTCCAAATCAACCACCTTAGAAAAACTCCTAGGTTGAACAAGTAACATCGACACCGTATGATGTTGTACCGATGCATCTTTCCACCATGTAGTCTTAGTTGCCATTTTATCAAACCCACAATTCTTAGCAGCATGCCTAGTTTTAAAACATCTTCTGCAGTGAAAAGGAATCCCTTCACAGTCCAAAGATTGGACCCAAGAACCCTTTGAAGAATTAGGTAAAATTTTAGCAGGCAGCCCATTTGAGATATCCAGGCCAACAAGTATGTAGGCAAATGTAGAGTGGAAAATATCAGAGCATTCAACATCCACCATCATAAAATCACCAAGGGAATCTCCAACTTCCTCTAAAATAGAATCATTTCATAAATGAAGTGGGAGATTAGGAAGCCGAACCCAGGTTAGAATCTTATTAAACATTTCAATAGAAGGGTTAAAATCAGAGTGCCAAGGCTTAATCACCAACAAAAAATTATCCTCCCACCTAAAAAAGTGATCACATAAAAATTTTTCTTTGTCCTGGGCATTATCAAACTTCGCAACGAAAAACCCCTTAGCCATGGGGGAAATATGAACTTTACCTATGATTAGAGGCTCCCAATGTTTAGATATCCAAGCGTGCAGCTGAGGAAGAGAAGGCCAAAACCCCCTAAAGTGGTAGATCTCACCATGTAAACAGAGGATAGAAGCATTACAAACAATTTCCTCTGTCGTATCATCTTTCAGATTGACAGATATGGCCTTAGTAACCAGAACGAACCCACCAAACGGTCTAGGTCATGGATTCTGAGTCACACCAGGCCGCACACTAGCAACACTAGGATGGGAGGACATCAGGGAGGAGCCCATTGCACCCAAAACCCCAACAAGAGCACCCAAGGGTCGAGAGGAATCAAACTCCCCTTGGACATGAGGATCCACACCAGGTGTTGCCCGAGCACCACCCTACACAACGAACGCAACAACAAAGGAGACGTGAGTAGAGGAGGAAGAGTGAAATTTTTGGGGCAGGAGACATATTGTTATTCTTTTTTAACATGGGGAAAACCCTTTTTAGAGAAAATGCCCACACTCTAAAACCTACATAATGCATCAACACATTTGAAAGGACATTACAACACACTTGGAATGCAAATAACTACATGAGTTTTTCACTTGCAATAAAATGAAAGGATTTTGATAACATTCTAACAGCACCTATGTACCTACATGTTCTCATATCAAATCCACTTAAGTACTAATTATAGACAAATGAGCAAGATAGAAACTATAAATAGTTAATAAAATCATGCTCTAGAACCCCCAAAAGATGGATCCCAGCTCGCACATAATTTCCAATGCCACCCTTGAACATTCCTTACAACTTGTTAAAAATAATAAATCAATAAAACACATGTAACCTCTAATTTCACCCACTCAAAATGGGTGCCCCAGATTTCATTATCGTCTATCTTAAAAAAAAGAACTCTATGAAAAATAAAAAATCCTATTATAAACTAGTTAAGAGTCCAAAGTAACCCCCCTATTCTTGGATCCTACATATCATAAGATTTTGTCATAGCTTGTCATAGAATTCCACCAAAATCATATAACATCTAATCATACAAGAAAGTATTGACACTTGGCATCAAATATCATGCATGAATTTGAATGCACCAATTTAGGTGGAGCATTGTTGGGATCCAAGAACACAGAGAGGGGGGGAGGGGGTGGGTTGGGGTGAATCAGTGTTCTACCGGTAAGATAAGTTTGTATCCTTTTATACCATACATATATAAACCAATAAACAAATAAACATATAACTTGAAGCAAATAAACCATCCACATGAATGAACACCATAACACATAATTTATACGTAGAAAACCTCAAAGAGGAAAAACAATGGTGGGATTTGTGACCCACAATATCATTTCAGTGGCCATATGAAAAGATATTACATATAATGGGGGCCTTCATATGCATGAAGGCACACTTCCTAGAGCACACTACTCATCACTAAAGAGTCTCACTAACTACAAGCTTCTATTGATGTAAAACAATTAAAATAAACTCACAAAATGCATCTGCTATGCCAAATAGAGTTCTGGTTCTAGCTCTGCTATGTACCGGTTCATAAACCCTCAACACTACTACCAGTTTCACCTTCCCTCCAAGAATGTCTTACAAAAAAATTACAGATCATTGCATGATACAATGTTTGCATACAAATGATCTTTGCATTCACAATCCACATTCACAAGTTCTATCTTCACATAAAATCATGATATGTCATAATGACCTAACACACTGACCTATATACCCATTACAAACAATATGCTTATGTCGGCTTACAATACATTACAAAAGATATCTAATGTCAGCCTTGACAATAATTACAAGATGATTTTCTAAATAAATCTTCCTTGATGTTAGCTTCCTTGAAGTACTTGATGCCGATGTCAGTGCTGGTGTAGCCCTGGATACTCCAATGTTGGTGTCTACTGGTAAATGCCTGCTAATGCCGATAAATGACTTCCATCTAATCTTGTTGCCATCAATGACAACAAAATGAATCCGATGAGTGTCAATTGCCAACAATCTCCCAATTTGGCACTGATGGCAACACTCATGTGAAAAATGGATTCCCTGTCGGTTCAACTAAAATATGTCCCCCCCGAGCAATACACTCCTTCTGATGTTCTTCCCATATGTTCCTGTATGATATTTTTTTGATATTTTTTACATATATACACTCCCCCTTTGGCATCAATGCCAAAGACTCGTGAAAGAATTGAAAGAATTCAGAACAAAAGAATGAATAAATACTGTTTGTTTTACCAAAGCTTGACTAACTTCAAAAAATTCGAGTAAGCCTTATCCAGCAACTGTATGATAGTTCTGATACTTAATATAAGTATAGATCCAATAGCCAACAAGATGAGATGGGAGGGGGGGTGAATCATACAAACTTAATCTTCCATAAAAACATCAGATTCAACCTCGGTAACATATATTTCAATAATATAACCAAAATTGTTAAACATGCAAACTCAAAAGCATATAAACATCATAAACCTCATAACACCAGATTTAACATGGAAACCCAAATAGGGAAAAACCACTATGGGATTTTGGACCCACTAAGAAATATACTCTTCTAGAGTATGCTTGGTTAAAAGCAAATCCTGTTAAAGATTACAAAAACATTGCTAGATGTGACCCGGTTAAGGGATTTCCCTCAGATCTGTTAGGATCTTCACCTTGTTAGAAGTGACCTTGTTAAAGGATTTCAAAAACTCAATCAGAATGTCACCTTGCTAGAGGGTTCTACAAATAAGACTGTTAAGTCCACTTGGTTAAGAGATTTTCTATTACTTTCACAAAATAACAGTAATAAAAATCTATCTGCAACTTCACATCTAAAATGCTAAAGCAAATTCTTATTTGTTCAATACAATCTAGACATAGAACTAATCTTGTCTATCACCTGGGCTTCTATACTATGTTATTCTAACAGGTCTTCAAGCTTCTGTGCTCGGTAATCACTATGTAGCATCCCTGTGCATACACTTGCCCGCATACATTGTTTATCAATAGTTTCCTATTTATAAACAATTAGGTAACCGCATAATCTCCTTGATCACATTTCCCATGATCAATCATAGCCATCAGATCTTTGATCTTGTCCAGGTTCAATGCATCTTTTGATCTGAAAATGTTTTACCTCGCCTAGGAACTTGCATATTAGTCTTGGAGCTTGTGCCAGGTTATTGCGGTTCAATCTGAGCTGTAGATATTCATGCTGACTTTCCATTGCCTTAGATTCGTTAACAAACTTCATCCACGGCTCACCAATCATTTAATCAGTTCCAACTCATCAACTTCTTTCATTAAATAACACATGTAAACATTTAATGCATTTTGTTATAGCTCGGTTACAACTCAGTGAATACTAAACTTCACTCGGTAGACATTCCGCCTTCATTAACCGATAGCGATAACCTTAGGGTTTATCAACTAGGTTCTTTGCTTGATAACATAATATAGTATTAACCTTTACAATTTACAACATATGTATGATGTTAAAACAATCTAAAATATCATGATCTCCTCATTGTCTGACTCGGTACTAGTTGCCCATTGAATACCTTATTCATCCCCTTATTCATCATATTCTTTCCTGTGTCTTTTACCGACATCTTTATAATCTTCAAATCATACTTCTCAAGATATGGTAGCATCATACTGAATTAGAAAATCAATTTCTTGACATCAATGACAAAATAATAATATCAAGACAGTAAAACATCCTTAATTAGTTATATCCATAATCATCAACAACCTTCTCAATATCCTTATGAAATGCCAATAATCTTTCATTGTCTGTTATAATGCCATATTGCCAACAATCTTCCCCTTTGGTATTGATGGCAAAACCAATTGATTTGACCTTAAAATATTCGGATTGCTGTGATTCTGAAATGTTGAAATGCTCTCTTGCTGTCATCAGAATTTCTCCCCCATACATTAGACTTTACCTATTTTCTTCAGTTTTCTTTCCAATCTCTAGTCTTCTCTTAGTCTTCTCTCAGTCTTCTCCCCTTTATAGTAGCCTTCTCCCCCTTTGACAACAATGCCAAAAAGTAAAGAACTTAAAGCATAATTTCTTCTTGTATGAAGTGATTTCCTGCTGTTGTGTATCAATTTAGTCTCGGTCATAGCATTTTGTCTTCAATTCCTATTCCCTGTAATATTTCCTGTACACCTTTAGAAAACATCCTAAAGTGTATAAATCAACATCAACTTCCAAAAGATATTCGATAGAGTCATCGGATTGATGCTTTCACTGAACTTGGTCAGTGAGTAGAAGATAGGGGTAGGACCCCTAACTTACTTCTGAGATATTCAAAAGTGTCCCTTGGTAGTGGCTTGGTGAAGGTATCTGCTATTTGTTCCTTTGTGCTAACATACTCCAACATCACTTTCTTCTCTTGAGCTTCTTCTCTAAGATAATGATATTTGATAGAGATGTGCTTTGTCTTAGAGTGCATGACAAGATTCTTTGAAATATTAATGGCACTAGTATTGTCACAGAATATAGTTACTAGCTCGGTAACTTCCTCATTTATACCTTCCAACAGTTGTTTGATCCATGCAATGTTGGTACAATTCAATGCTGCAACAATGTATTCAGCTTCTGTCGTTGACTGTGAAACACATCCTTGTTTCTTGCTAAGCCAACTCACTAGTCTTTCTCCTAAAAAGAAAGCTCCTCCACTTGTGCTTTTTCTATCATCAATGTTGCCTGCCCAATTAGCATCAGTATAAAATTTTAAATCAAAATCATTTCCTTTCTGATATACTAAGTTGTAATCCTCAGTGCCTTTCAAGTATCTAAAGATTCTTTCGATTGCTATCATGTGTGTTTCCTTAGGATTTGCAGAGAATCTTGCAACTATACCTACTGCATGTGCTATGTCTGGTCTGCTGTGAACAACATATTGTAGCTTTCCAATCATGGATCAGTAAAGTGTCTCATCAATAGATGTAGATTCATCATTCTTTGATAATTTATAGTTTCTAGTCATAGGAGTACTTACTGGTTTTGAATCCTCCATTCCAAATTTCTTCAAGATTTCCTTTATGTACTTGGATTGAGTAATGAAAATCTCATTTGTCATTTGCAATATCTGTAAACCTATAAAATACTTTATCTCACCAATTAATGACATCTCAAATTATTTGCTCATTTCATTTCCAAAGTTTTTGCATAAAGAGTCATTTCCACAAAATATAATATCATCAACAAATATGGCTGAGATCAGTATTCCATTTTCATCATTCTTCATATACATATTGTTGCTCTCACTTGTCCTTATAAAACCAATCTTAATCAAATAAGAGTGCAATCTTTCATACCATGCTCTAGGTGCTTGTTTCAAACCATATAAAGCTTTGTTCAATTTACATACCTGATCTTTATTATTGTCTTAAATAAATCCTTTAGGTTGTTCAATAAAAACTTCTTCTTCTAATATTCCATTCAGAAATGCAGATTTGACATCCATTTGATATACTTTGAAGTTTTTGAAAGCAACATAGGCCAACAATGTTCTTACTCCTTCAAGTCTAGCAATAGGTGCAAAAGTTTCACCATAATCAATTCCTTCTTCTGGAGCATAACCTTTGCAAACTAGTCTTGCTTTGTTTCAAATGACCTCTCCTTTTTCATTTAGCTTATTTCTGAAAATCCACTTTGTACCGATTACATTTTTGTCCTTTGGTCTTAGGATTAGTGTCCATGTTCTGCCATAGCATTTATCCAATCTTCACTGTTAAATGCCTCTTTCACTATTCTCGGTTCAAATTCAAATATCAAACATGTGTTTTGTCTTAGTTTGTTCCTTATCATTACTAGATCATCCTTATCTCCTATAATATGACTTGGTGCATGATGTCTTTTGTCAGACTTGGCTAATACAGGCTCGGTAGGCTCTGTATGATCTTCTTCATCACTCGATAACTGGATATTTTCTTCATTTTCTTCAATAGTCTTCTCGGTAAGACTTCTTGGTTGAACATAGACAAATTCATCATAGTCTTCTGGTTCCTTGGAGTTTCCTTCATCATTTCTTTCTGCAAATTCATCAATTTTCACATTTGCACAGACATTTAAATGCTTTGCTTCTAGAAGAATAACCTAGAAATGTTCCTTCTTCACTTTTCTGATCAAACTTGCCATTTCTATCATCTTTGTGAACATAGCATCTACTTCCAAATATTTTAAAATAACTTACATTAGGTTTCTTATCATACCAGATTTCATATGGTGTCTTCAAAGTACCTTTCTACAATTGAACTCGGTTCAAGGTGTAAACTGTTGTGCTTATTGCTTCTCTCCAAAATATTTGTGGCACCTTCTTTTCAAACATCAGTGTTCTAGCACAATCCACAATAGATCTGTTTCTTCTCTCAGCTATTCCATTCTGCTATGGAGTTCTTGGTGCAGAGACTTGTCTTTTAATACCATGATCATTGCAGAATAAGTTGAACTCATCAGATGTGAACTCTGCTCCTTTATATGATCTAAGACATTTCAGTTGTCTTCTTGTTTCATTTTCAACTCTTGCCTTGTACCATTTAAACATTTGAAAAGCTTTTGATTTTTCTTTTAAAAACATTATTGACATCATCCTTGAATAGTCATCCACAAATAATATGAAATATTTATCACCATAATAACTTTGAACTTTCATAGGACCACAAAGATCAGTGTGCACTAGATCTAAAATTCCCTTAGAAGTGTAAGACTTACTTGTAAAGCTTGATCTTGTCATCTTACCCATCTGGGATCCTTGGCACATAGCATTCTCAGGTTTTTCAAGACTCGATAGACCTCTTACTCAGTGCTTCTTCCTTATTTTGATTAGATTATCAAAATTTACATGACAAAACCTTTTATGCCATAACCAGGTATCATCTAACTTTGCATGCAAACACTTATTACGAATTGAGTCAAGGTGAAATGTGTTACCTTTTGTTTGTGTCCCGCTAGCAGCTAACTTTCCATTCTTGTCATGAACTTTGACAATTCCTTTCTGAAATTCTATTCGGTGACCTGTGTTGTTTAGCTATGCTACACTTAACAAATTGTATTTCAAACCTTCAACCCAATAAACATCATTGCATCTTCCATTATCAAGAAGTGTTATAGATCCTTTACCTTTCATTAGACATGGTGCGTCATTACCAAATCTAACATAGCCTCTATCATAATCTTCTAATATAACAAACTTGTGTTTATCTCCTATCATATGATGTGAGCATCCACTATCTATAATCCAAGAATCATTAGTGTTTATGTGAGATATTAGGGCTTTTTCTTCATACCTTTCTTCATCTGATCCACCTTTGATAGCCACATAAACTACTTCCTCTGTATCAGTCTCATCTGATTTATCATCATTGGATTCCTCATCAACTATTAGGCATGTCTTTCTATCTTTTCTTCTGAAGTCTCGGTGTCCTTTGTAATGATTATCTTTCTGTCTGTCATCTCGGTAATCTCTTCTTTCAGTAGAATCTTTGTCAGGACAGTTAGAAGCCATATGTCCTATCTTATCACAATTGAAACATTTCAAAGGTAGTTTTCCTTTATACTTACCTTTGCCTCTCGGTAACCTTTTGGCTAATAGTGCTTCAAACTCTTCTTGCTTTCTAATTTCCTCATATAGTTTGTGTACGGCCTCCATGTTCTTACAAAATCTTTCACTTGCTCCATTGTGATCTCCTTCAGAGTACTTATACTTTATTTCATTGAAATCATTAGATTCATCAAGATGAAAAGAACTAAATGCAGATTCAACTTTATTTACCGAAGATCCACTGTTATCAAAGTTACTTAACTCAAATGCATGTAGCTTACCAATAGTAGCATCTAAAGAAACTGGCATATTAGGTACAGACCTTAATTCATTGATTATAGAGACTCAGATTGCATAAGCTGGTAGAAGGGTTCTCAACAACTTACTTGTTATATCCTTTTCTTCAATAGTTCCACCTACTCTTTTGATTTGATTGACAATCTCCTTTAGTCTTGTACTGTACTGAGTTATGTTCTCACCTTCATTCATCCTCATAGATTCAAGTTTTCCTCTCAGACTATCTACTTTTTCTCTTTGAACATGTTCATCTCCTCCATATACTGATATGGGCTTATCCCACATAGCCTTTGCATCATTGCAACCTTCTAGATCATTAAACTCTAAGTCGGTCAATGCAGATGTTATTTCAATCATTGCTTGAATATGTTCTTGCTTCGCCTTTATCTCTTCCATAGTCAATGGATAGGTGCTCGGTGTGACAAAATCATTCTCCAGATAGTATACAACATATTCTCCAACTCTTGATAGATTTAGCTTCATCCTTTTCTACCATGTAGAGAAACTTGACTTGTTCAGCTTCGGTGCATCCCTCTTATACATTTTTGGATCTTTAACTCAAGTGCCTTTAAACTTTCCTTCTAGAGTCCAAAGCTCTGATACCAATTGATAGTTCTGATACTTAATATAAGTACAGATCCAATAGCCAACAAGATGGGAGGGGGGGGGGGGGGTGAATCATACAAACTTAATCTTCCATAAAAACATCAGATTCAACCTCGATAACATATATTTCAGTAATATAACCAAAACTGTTAAACATGCAAACTCAAAAGCATATAAACATCATAAATCTCATAACACCAGATTTAACATGGAAACCCAAATAGGGAAAAACCACTATGGGTTTTCGGACCCACTAAGAAATATACTCTTCTAAAGTATGCTCGGTTAAAAGCAAATCTTGTTAAAGATTACAGACACATTGCTAGATGTGACCCGGTTAAAGGATTTCCCTCAGATCTATTAGGATCTTCACCTTGTTAGAAGTGGCCTTGTTAAAGGATTTCAAACACTCAATCAGAATGTCACCTTGCTAGAGGGTTTTACAAATAAGACTGTTAAGTCCACTTGGTTAAGAGATTTTCTGTCACTTTCACAAAATAACAATAATAAAATCTATCTGCAACTTCACATCTAAAATGCTAAAGTAGATTCTTATTTGTTCAATACAATCTAGACATAGAACTAATCTTGTCTATCTGCTGGGCTTCTCTACTCTATTATTCTAACAGGTCTTCAAGCTTTGGTGCTCGGTAATCACTATGTAGCATCCCTATGCATACACTTGCCTGCATACATTGTTTATCAATAGTTTCCTATTTATAAACAATTAGGTACCCGCATAATCTCCTCGATCACATTTCCCATGATCAATCATAGCCATCAGATCTTTGATCTTGTCCAGGTTCAATGCATCTTTTGATCTGAAAATATTTTACCCCACCTAGTTAGTCTTGGAACTTGTGCCAGGGTATTGCAGTTCAATCTGAGTTGTAGATCTTCATGCCGACTTTCCATTGCCTTAGATTCATTAACAAACTTCATCCATGTCTCACCAATCATTTAATTAGTTTCAGCTCATCAGCTTCCTTCGTTAAATAACGCATGTAAACATTTAATGCATTCTGTTATAGCTAAGTTACAACTCGATGAATACTAAACTTCACTCGGTAGACATTCTGCCTTCATTAACCGATAGCGATAACTTTTGCGTTTACCGACTAGGTTCCTTAGGGCTTACCGACTAGGTTCTTTGCTTGATAACATAGTATAGTATTAACCTTTACAATTTACAACATATGTATGATGTTAAAACAATCTAAAACATCATGATCTCATCATTGTCTGACTCGGTACTAGTTGCCCATTGAATACCTTATTCATCCCCTTATTCATCATATTCTTTCCTATTCTTTTATCGACATCTTTATAATCTTCAAATCATACTTCTCAAGATATGGCAACATCATACTGAATTAGAAAATCAATTTCTTGACATCAATGACAAAATAATAATATCAAGACAGTAAAACATCCTTAATCAGTTATATCCATAATCATCAACAACCTTCTCAATATCCTTATGAAATGCCAACAATCTTTCATTGTCTGTTATAATGCCATATTGCCAACACTGTAGGTATGTATCCTAGTCAGTTTTGAAAGTTTCAGATATGGATGCTAGTCCACTTAGTAAGTGTGCTAGTGTTTCCTTCTCTTTGACTTCTGCCGGTGTGGGTTTAGCAATCATGTCCATACACTCTCTTTTATGTACACCCAGTGAATCCAATCTGGGACTCACCAATCCTCTAAGACTCCTTTCTCTCCAAATGATTTTTTCTCTCCTTCTCAAAAGAAAAAATTTGGTTCTCCAAGGACAAAATTTCTCCATCAACAAATGTTGTCAGTGAGGTTAATCCATTCAAAGAATTAGCAATGCTAGCTACCTTATTATGTAATTCCTTTAATCTGCTATCTACATTTGCTATAATAATTTCTATGTTACAACAAACCCTATAGATATTTGTACATTTTTTCAAGCAATTCTCAATAAGAATGAGTTTAGCTTCAATTTTCTTTTTCTCTGTTTCAATGATCTAGTCAAAGGCGGCTTTCTTAGCCATAGTAAATCTTTCTAATGCCTGTCGGTCTGATATCTACTATAGTGATTAAAAATTGTTAGATATGTGCTTTGTTAATGTTTTAAGCTTGTTGGAAGGGCTTGCTTCATTCTCAATCTGACAATCAGGGATTAATTTATGAAACACTGTAACTGATTGATCTATTATTCACTTATCTGTAGATCCCTCCTTTAATAGTTTTTGAGTAGCCATCATCATTAACTCAGTTGGACTCATCTCAATGACTAGTTTCTTCTCAACTTGAGAAGCATCAATTGCCAAAACCTTTCTCTGGGGAATCAATATAAATTGTCGGTGTAGACTCAATTCCCTTTACCTTATCTTCTTTAGAACTGGTGGCTTCGCCACTTGGTGCAGTGTCAATTACTATCGGTAGAGTATTATCCATAATATTCATAGTATCCTCTACATCGCCTTGCTCAAAAATAGTTTGTGCCGGTACAGACTATACACTTTCCTTTACTATCGGTTGTGTCTGTATATCTATAGTTACTACCAGTTTAGTCAAAATTGGAGTTGAACTTCCCAAAATACCTTTCCCTTTTGATTTATTTCGAATGGTGGAAGTTGTTGCCTTAACAAACTCTTGATGAGATGTAAGAAAGTTTGGATTCTTCTAGAAGAATTTTGTCCAACCCTCACTAGTCTCATTTATCACCTCATTAACTCTTCCCATCAGTAGGCTTATTTGTCGAGGTTTACTACTGAAAGTTGTCCTATTAGCAACATCAATACATCTCTTCATTTCATCATTACTAATAGCACCACATAAAGTAAAAATTTCTACCTCTTTGATCTCCCTATCTCTCTTGACTATGTCAAGTCTTCTAACATCTAGTTTATTGTACAATGACAGAGGTATTTTCTTCAAAATTTCTACTAAGGATTTCTTATAGATATCTATATGCAACAAAATTGCTTGTTCTATCTCATTCTGCTCACTTTATTCTAAATCCTCATAATACATAGATACATTTTTCAAAATTCCATCCCTTGCAATTTCATCAATTAATTCAGCACAGGTCATTTTGGTCTTACGGGACTCAGTATCATCACTCTTCTTCTTTTCAATTGGGGTTGCTGGAGTAGATGTAATTGATTTTCTCTTTTGTATAGGCTTCCTTGTTGGAGGTAGTAGTGCAGTAGGTTTAGTTGCCTTTCTAACAAGTCTCCTTCTAGGCTCCACCTTCTTCTGCTCTACCGGTGGCTGATCTACTTTCTTTCTTTGTACCCTTCTAAAAGCTAGAGGTTCATTGTCCTCGGGGTTAGAATCATAAGTGATGGTAGAAATGTAAGCTTTAGGCTTCTTTACTTCTACAATGCTAGCCACTATTGGTTCTGCTACCAGTTTGGATCCAGAACCCAGTTGAGTGTCTATCTTATGAATTACATCCTGTATATATGCAGACATCTTGTCTATTTTCTTCTCCCTTCTCTTCCTGTTGAAGCTAGTTTTGACTTCAAAGGCCTTCTCTTGTGCCATACCAAAATGCTTTGTTTTGTCATCTAATGGGGCATCTAGCAGCATTTTTGCATAGAGGTCTAGAATATTATCATCCACCTCATATCCAAGTTCTATAACCCATATGGTCCTTGGTTCAACTGCTTCCATGAGCATTTCATCGATCTTCACTATGAAACAGATATCAATGGAGTATTTCTCCATAATGTTCTTTGATAACCTCTACCTCTTCCTCATGTTTTCTTGGAATGTTTTGAAACAACCCCAAATTTTCTCATCTCTACCGGTACCAAGACCCATGATTGCTTCCTTGATCTACATACCTACTGATATGTCATGAGCCCAACGTTCCTTCCCTAGACCAAGTAGCTCATTCAGGAAGTGAAGCATTAAACAAACAATCAAATTTTCATACCTAAAAGTTCCTTTCTTAACTCCCTTGATCTTTCCAAGGTTCGACATCAATTCACTCCTCAACCATTCACATAAATCATAATTTGCACCATTCCTCAACATCTGATATGCAACATGACTGCAAGAACTAGTAACAGAATTCAATTGACTAGATTGAGTTACCTTATAACCTATTATCATGCTTGCAAATTTCACATTAGTATTGGTGATTGTGTTGATCCTCATTGATCTGCTATCATGAGTTGCACCAGTGAGTTTCTCAACCTCAGTGTTGGAAATTTTCTTGTCAGGTTCTTGTTCGACTCTAGGTAAGCCAATGACTGCTTGAATAGCCTCCTTGGTGATCATGTAAGGTTGATACAACCAGATGAACTCGTTGTGAACCCTTCTCAGAACGTATCTGATGATCTCATCTTTGAAGTTTGGTATGTACAGAATACCGGTTAACCTTAGATCCTCAATTGCTTTGTATTTCGGCTTGATGGTTCCAGAGCTTCCCAATATCACAGATTGATACATGCCTTGGATTTCCTCTATGCCTAGATCCTCCAGGGTATAGTGAATGTATGCCCTCACATCTTCAACATACATCATGCCATCAAGAACCCTAAAAAATGCTCCCGCAGAGTCTTCTTTCTTAGCAATCAGGGAACCTCCTTGAATATAGGCCTTAGCCTATCCTTGACTTCAAGAATGGTTGGATTTGCAATAAAAGTAGGAGTTGAAGATCCAGATGGCATTTTCAAAGAATACCTGAAATTGAACGCCGGTGGAAGATTGAGTGCTTTTGAGATAATTGCTCAAAATACTTTTAGAATGCCTTTGCTCGCTCTTAATTTGTCTAAAATTTTCCTTTACTTTGCTCTGAATGCTTGAATGTAGGGTGAGTGAAAATTAATCCACATTCCCCTTTTATCAGCGAATAAAACCCTAATCTTTCTTTATCATAAATGCTTCGCGATCTACCCTACCAGGTGCTAGTTTCACAATCTTATGTCGGGTGAACCTTCAACAATAATGAACTCAACTCTCCAAATCTCTTCTAATCTCCTCCAGGGGAATATGAAATATTTGCAATGGATTTGCCAACCCCTAAGGCCCATGCCTCAGTTACTGGTAGAATTTCCTATTAGTGCAGGAATGCTCTATTCTACTAGTGGAGTTACCAGTGTTGTTGCATTTCCACTTGGTTCTTCATATTTTATAACCCATCTTTTGGTGTGATCTTGTTGTATTTCATCTACCTTCTTCTTTCCTTTCTCATTATCTTTATCATTTCTAATCGGTTGAGTCTTGCTTCTACAGTACTTAGCAATATGACCTATTTTGTTGCATGCATAACATGTAACATTGTTCTTTTGAATTTAGGTAACATATCCGGTGTCATTCCTTGACCTATAATGATTAGAAAAATGTCTAAACTTTCCACATGCATGACATTTAACATTCATTCTGCAATCTTTTGATCTATGACCATATTTCTTGCAATTTGTGCATTGACCAGGAACAGTAATTTTGATTTACTCTATTTCTACATTGTTTAGCCATATGCCCAAATTTATTACAAACAAAGCATCTACCATTGAATTTATAAGCATTAGATTACCTTATCGGTTTCCTCTAGTCTGATGAGTTCTGCATACCAGTTGTCTAATCTTCATTTGCAGTACCAGAGCTTTCACCTTATACAAATCCAAGTCCTCTAGAATCATCATTCTCCCTTTGTCTTTTCAATAAGTCATCCAACTGTACAGTACTAATCCTAAATTTTTCTTTATACTCACTTGCAGTAGTCAGATCATCTCTCAGAGTAGTTATTTGTCTTTCAAGCTCTTGTTCATTGTTCCAAGAGTGTGCCAAATTAGTTCTCAATAGATTATTCTTGAGTCAGTCTACCACACTCATCAAATTTGTTCTTCAAAGATATAACAAGATTATCTTCCTTCTTCTTTCTGTCCTCAATATCTTTTGATAACCTCATAGTCAAGTCTTGCATTTCCTTCTTCATGAGCATGTTTGCTTGACTTAGTTTCTGACATTATTCCTTAAGTGCATTTTTCTCTTCATCATCCGGGTTTTGCAAAAGTTCCTTTCTCTTGGCTTGAGCTGATGATAACCTTTCTTGCAGGACAAGGATGAATTCATTAGCAAAATTCATTTCATCTTGTAGTTTCAAGTTCTTCATCCTCAAGAGCTATCTCAAGTTGCTTCTCCATATCCATGTTCAAAGATTCTAGTTTCAGGATCTTCCTCAAGCTGTTAAACTTCTTCTGAGGAACTAGGCTCTAATACCAATTGTTGGGATCCAAGAACACTGAGGGGGGGGGGGGGGGGGGTTAATCAATGTTCTGCCGATAAGATAAAATTTTATCCTTTTATACCATACACATATAACTTGAAGTAATTAAACCATCCACATGAATGAACACCATAACACATACAATTTATACGTGGAAAACCTCAAAGAGGAAAAATCACGATGGGATTTTTAACCCACAATATCAGTTCATTGGGCATATGAAAAGATATTACACATAATGGGGGCCTGCACATGCAGGAAGGCACACTGCCTAGAGCACATTGCTCATCACTAAAGAGTCTCATTGACTACAAGTTTTTGCTGAAGTAAAACAATGAAAATAAACTCACAAAATGCATCTGCCATGCTAAATAGAGTTCTGGTTCTAGCTCTGCTCTGTACCGGTTCATAAACCCTCAACACTACTATCGGTTTCACCTTCCCTCCAATAATGTCTTACAAAACATTTACAGATCATTTCATGATACAATGTTTGCATACAAATAATCTTTGCATTCACAATCCACATCCACAAGTTCTATCTTCACATAAAATCATGATATGTCATAATGACCTAACACAATGACCTATATACCCATTACAAACAATATGCCTTATGTCAGCTTACAATACATTAAAAAATATATCCAATGTCGGCCTTGACGATAATTACAAGATGATTTTCTAAATAAATCTTCCTTGATGTCGGCTTCCTTGAAGTACTTGATGTCAGTGCCAATGTAGCCCTGGATACTCCAATATCGGTGTCTGCCAATAAATGCCTCCTAATGTCGGTAAATGACTTCCATCTAATCTTGTTGCCATCAATGACAACAAAATGAATCCAATGAGTTTCAATTGCCAACAAGCATAACTAGTTAACATACAAGATTAAATATATTGAAAATTATAAGAAAATATCATTTAATAAATAAATAAAAATAAGCTCTTGTAAAGGTTGAGACATCTTAATTCCCAACATTATCCAACTTGTTGAATACATTGTACATAGAAATATAAAATTGGCATTCTATCAATTGTAATTATCTCTTCTTGTTGAACACACCCAGATGTTGAGAGAGGGTAGAGGGGTACATCAATGTATACCAAAATCCATTCATTCACTGGTCCTTAAAACATTAAAAATAGATTTGGAGAAGTAAAGAACAAAACAAAGTATGAACCACACAAAGACACTAGAATTTTTATGTGGAAAACCCAATGAGGGAAAAAACACACTAAGGATCATCTCTCTCTCTCTCTCTCTCTATATATATATATATAGATGTATGTATGTATGTATGTATGTATGCATAGATATAGATATATGTATATGTGTTGGACTCAAGGATCACTGAGAGGGGGGAGTGAATCAGTGATCTACCGACAAATTAATGTTTTGACTTATTCTAAAACCACCATAAGCATATGCAAGAAAGTAAAATGCAGAAACATGAGTTGATAGAAAATCATAACACCAAGATTTTTATGTGGAAACCCAAATGGGAAAAACCATGATGGTATTTGAACCCACAATATTATTCCACAATGGCCAGTAGAAAAACAATATTACATGAGGGGAATGCACTTTCATTTAGGCACACTGCCTAGAGTTCACTACTCAAGTTACAAAATAGGGCTACAACCCCGGAGGGAGGCTCACTTCCTTACAAGAGATTAAAAACTGATTAGAATTAGCGAAGAATTAGAAAATAGCATCTGACTATGCCAAATATCAGTTCTAGTAAGGCACAAAATGATCAGCTGCACTATTCTGCTTATCCACTTTGTTTTTCTCTGCAACTGCTCACTGGATCAACCAAAATCCAAATGTGCATGTAAAACTATGCTCAATCTCTCCAAAATGGTCTACCACACCACACTACACACTTAATGCATCATTCAAATCGATCTTATATATATATATATATAATTAGCAAGATTAATCTCCCACATGTTGGCTTCCAAAAATTACATAACACGCAACATGAAACGTGTAGCTGCAAGTCGACTTTAATCTTATCAAAACAATTGTTCTGGACCCAAAACACATTATCACATGCTTTCAATAGGTCTCACATAACTCCCAAAAATAATTTCAACCACTAGAATTAACTTAAACAATCCAGACACATACTACATCATCAAACATGAAGAATACTCTTCTTTGTTACTCTACCAGATAGCAGATCTTTAAACAAGTGACATAATCAATACTGGAGGGTAGAGTTGCATGATAATAGGCTTCCAATACTTAACCGATCAACCTTGATTACAAAAAAAAAAATTTGCTTCACCAAAAATGAAAAGTTCTCTCAAACTTGTACATTGAGCTTCATTGAGCAAACTGATCACATAATACATACTCCAGATTACCAGTTAATCAAAACTTCATACTAGATCAAATCAACAGGTTGAGTTGTCATCAATGACAACTCCTAATCATCTGCAATCATCAGAGACTACTAATCTTCACCAGAGCATCACCGGAACATTAAATTCCAACAATCTCTCTTTGGCATTGATGGCAACACTGGTGAAAAATGATAAGTATCCCAAAATTGTGCTAACACCAAAAATCTGAATTTTGTACACTTAATCTATACTGACTCCCCTTGAACTAATTACTCCATTTTTCACTGCTCTCTCTCCCCATTTGGCATCAATGGAAAAGGGTGGGAATCCACCAACACTTATGAACAAAAGAATGAAGGAATGTGCTTATCTAAATAAACTTAAAGATATCTGAGTAAGTCACCTTTAAGGACTTCAAATACTTAGTCCATCCTCTTAGGAAACAATGAAAGACATTTATTAAAGAAATGTACATAAATGCATGAATCTCAACACTCAGAATGTCAGATGGTATAGGTTTGGCTAAGGCACTTACTGCATCTTGTTGTGCTCTCAGCAAGGTATCCATTCGGGGATTTATCAAATTCCTCAATTCACCAACTCTGCTCAAAATTCTATCCTTGTCTTGATTCAAACCCTTTATTTTAGTAGTGTAACTCAAAATTTATGCTTCAAGGGTACTTGGAAAATTTTTGCACATCAAAAAGGGTTTCTCCATATCTACAAATATAGCTTAATTCCAGAAGTACATCTACACACATAAGGAAAGGGAAATGTGTTGGAAATAGGGGTTTGCCTTTAGGTCAAACCTTGATTTTGGAATTAACCAAGTGGTTGAAAAATGTAATTGAAATGACTGAAAGTAGAAGTCCTCCTCTTTGAGGGGATGTTGAATTGACTGAAAATGAAATGCTTATACCTCGTGATTTTTTAGTTGTCTCCACATGGAATTATGATTTTATGAATTAGAATGATGATCTCCTCTTCAATGCTTAAAATCTTGACTCTATTGTTGTTCCAAAGATTGAAGGGAGACTAAAAATACTCAATTTATCTTGAATAATTGATCTCTTGAATGCTTGGATGATTGATTCAATTTCCTTCTTTTTTCAAATGAGAGGGGAAATCACTCTTATGTACTTGCCAGTAAGATGAATTAATTAATTTTACGACATGAGCCAACATAGAGGGGTTTTCTAGCTTTAATTTTGAGATAGATTGGGAGGAGGGGCCCAAGGATAGGTCCCCATTAAGGGGGACCGAGGTGCCACACCCTATCCTAGTGAGGACCAGGGTGCCACTCCCTGGTACTGCCCTAAATTGGGGCAGGATCAAGGTGGCAGTTGGGTGCATCATTGAGCTAAATGAAGTTTTTGACATATGTGAGCATAATCAGGTCTCCGATCAGGCCGAGGGGTATAAACACTAAGGAAAAGATCCAAATGCGGTCAAAAATTGCAAGGGATGCAATTTTAGGATGCTATACAACTAAATATTTCCACCAAAGGAAAATTTATTCCATGTGGCCCAAGTAGTGTAGAAAAGGGAGTTTTGAAATATGGAAATTTAGATTTCAGTGGTAAAGGAATTATTATTTTCATGTGTAAAAAATAATATTTTCTCGCTCACGTGAAAATTCTAGAATTAAGCTTTATTTAAAGAGATTAAAAAACCCTTTTCGACGTGCGGAAAGTTCAAAGGACCAATAGGAGGGTGACCTGGTCCAGACACATGGCCCTTGCAACTTTTGGCAGATTTTGCAGAGTAGCTCTGAATCATCTCAAACTTCTTAGATCTAGGTGCATGATGAAATCCCGAATTTGTATCTCATTGTATTCTCATATTTGTCTTCATTTCCAACAATTAGTCTTAATTCAACATACAAAAGAGGGCCAAACATATTCCAAACATAATCAATCTACTTAGTATCCAGTCCTTTGCATCATTTAGGATTGGATCTGGTGGATTCAACCCATCTTTTGAATGTAAAGTCCTCAAAGTGAAAATTTGGGGCATCATTTAGGATTGGATCTAGTGGATTCATCCCCTCTTTTGAATGTAAAGTCCTCAAAGTGAAAATCGGTTTAGTGAATTCTCCTTTCCAAGTGGTGAATTTGCTAAGCCCCAAATTTTCCACTTTACATTTTGGTGAACCCGACGTGAACACCCTTAATTTTCATTTTTATTTTCATATTTGAGTGTATGCAATTTAAAATTTGAATTTTCAATTACAAGTTTAATTTCCTTGCAATTTTCAAAAAATTAGAGGTTAAATTCACAAAAAACCTAATTTTTAGATTCAAATTTGAGCTTGTGATTTGTCTAAATTGGATTGATTGTTTTAGATCTAAGAACTTTTCAAATTTTACAATTCAAGTTTTAATTTACATGTTCAATTTTAAAAAAAAAATTAAAAATTAAGTGGTTAAATCAAAAACCCTAATTTTTAATTTTAAAATTGAACTTGTGGACTGTGTAGATATTGAGTTAATTTTCAAATTTGAGTCATTGCTTCAATTTCAAAATTCACTTTCCCTCCTTACAACATTCAAATTTTCAAATTTAAATTTTTAAAATTAAGCGGTTTATGCAACAAACCCTAATTTTTAAAATTAAATTAATCTTGTGCAATTTCAAATTTTCCTTTAAGCATTTAATTGACTCAATTAAATCTAAAGCCTCATATTGTACTTCTAAAAGTTGGCTCTTAAGTGTTCCCTTTTTGTTATTCTTTCAATTAATCATCTTCTCAAACATCCTAAGTGTGTCTTATTTTGACCTTCAAGGCTTATTTTCACATATCTAGACATCTCCAATTCCCATATCCTTCTAGAATTCACATTAAAATCATAATATTTTGCTTCCCTAAAAATTTGGAAAAAAGTTGACCAGACCAAGTCGCTACCTACCTGGTCATGACTTTTTCTCCTCAAATTTTGGGAGCTTGTTTTGACTGTATTTTATTGCTTAATTCCAAAGATTTGTGAAACTTTATTGATTTTAGGTTGTCCTAAGGTTGAAAACAAATTTGAATTTCAACATTTTAATTTTCAATTTAAATTTTTTAATTAAGTGGTTAATTACATACACCCTAATTTTTAAAATTAAATTGATTTCTTCAATATTTCAACATTTCAAAAAATTTAAAATTAAGAGGTTAGATTTGACAACCCTAATTTTAAATTTAATCTTCCCTCCTTTAAAATTTTAAAAATTAAGAGGTCATTTTTAGCCCTAAGTTTAAATTTAAATTTCTATCTTCTAAGGGATAATTTGAAATTTAAAATTAGGGGTTTGCTTAAATTTAATCTTCCCTCCTTTAAAATTTTAAAAATTAAGAGGTCATTTTTAGCCCTAAGTTTAAATTTAAATTTCTATCTTCTAAGGGATAGTTTTAATTTTAAATTAAGAGGTTATTTTAACAAACCTCTAATTTTAAATTTCAAATTCCTAGGAGATTGCAATCATTTTTCATTTCAAAATTCAAATTTATAATTTCCCTCCCTTAGTGCATAAGTTTTACTACTATTAGTCCTACCTATAGTATTCTCATAAGGAGAAGTTGTAGAATTAAGGTCACCCAAGGTTTAATTACTAAGGAAATGGAGCCTAATTTGGCTAGCTTTTTCAATGAGGATGTTGGTGGTTCTTCGAATCCTACAAATATTCTCGTTTATCCTCTTGGTAATTCTCATAATGAGGAGGAGTCGCTAACTAGGGTATTCATTGACCAATTGGCAAAGATGGACAATCAATTTGACAATCTTCAATAATGGATGAGTCAAGAATACCCGGAAAGTGAAGCTCTCCCATTGATTGAAGGATTAAAAAGAATGATTCAAAGTGATAAAATGGTGTTGATATATTGCATCGTATTTCTCATACTGTTAATTCTAATATCATGTCTATGAAGAGTTGTGCTAAAAACCTAGGTTATACACAACCTCCTAGTCAAGATAATCATTCCATCCCTTTAACAACTTCCATGACTAGTGTCCCTGCCTTCACAACAAACATCATGGCTACCTCTACACAAAATGATATACCTACAAATGTTAGTCATGGGCAAAATACATGTTCTTTTATTTCTCCTACCATGAGTATTCCCCTTATTACCCAATCATACTCACCACCTATAAATGTTAGTCAAGGGGGCAACTCCTTCAATCACAATTCCTTCATTCCTCCTATAAGTCTTCTATGTGTTACCCTACCTTCTCCATTACCTACTTATCAGAGTGTCCCACTTCCTCATTCTCAATCTCTTCCTTCATTCAACAATGTTACTCCTCCCTCTCCATCCAACATGTCTAATTTCAATCCTTCTATTGAAGCTACAATCAATAGTCTAGCCCAAACCGTGTCTTCCTTATAACAACAAATAGCTTCTATGAATCAATCCAAGTATAATGTGCCCATATTTGATGTAGCGAGCCCACTATCCAGTGACATTGTTAGAGATATCCCTCCTAAACATGTAGAAGTCCCTCAATTGGAACTTTATAATGGAAAAGGTGATCCCTTAACTAATGTTAAAACATTCCAAACTTTGTGTAGTGACTCTGCTCATGATCAGAGATTGTTAGTGAAATTATTTACCAGAACATTAAGGGATAGAGATTTGCAATGGTATTGTTCTTTACTTCCTTATTCTCTTACTTCTTTTCAAAAACTGGCTAATGATTTTATTTAACAATTTTACAATAACATTGGTCCTAAAGTTACTTTGACCGATTTGATGCATTATAAATAAGGTGTTAAAGAAAAAGTAACTGATTTTATTGGTAGATATAAGCATTTGTATTATTAGATTTCTTTTCCTATGCTTGATCAAGATATTCAAAAAAAATTATTTCTAATTTACAAAAAGATATTAGGGATAGGCTTATTTTAACTGAGTTCACTTCCTTTCCGCAGTTGTGCACATTACTTCATACTTATCAACTGACTGTGAGTCAACTGGAATAATCATCTCCTTCCATGGATTCGATTGATAAGGGTGATAGTTCTCAACAACCATTTACAAAGTTTAAACTAAACAATGGATTCATCAAATTCAATGACAAGAATAACAAAAATCAACTAGTAGGCGCTACAGGTGTGCCTACTTTGTCTAAGTACTTTAAAAGAGAAAAAAAATTAATGCTTTGAATGAATCTTTTCATAGAATTATGTCTCGGTTAATTCAAAGGAAAGTGTTAAAAATTCCCCAAATCAAACCAATTGATCCATCTAAGATAACTTCACCTTAGTTTGATGCTAAATCCTTTTGTCAATATCATCGTCAGCCTGGTCATGATACTGTAAAATGTTTTTCATTGAAAAGTAAGATTCAAGAATTGATTGATAACAATACCATATCTGTGGCAGGTGTGAATGATAAAGGAAAAAAATTTGTAGCTCCTCCTAATTAAAACCTTCATATTTTCACTAATAGTTTACCATCCCATTCCACTAATGTGATTGAGACTGACCATCTTGCTTTCTCTCCCAATGATGTTGGCCTTGAATCTAATAATGTGGTGAACCTTGTAGATCAACAAGAACCTCCTAAGGACTTGTGCATCACATTTGATCCTAGTGAGAGCATTAAAGCACCTGATGGCCCATTATACATAAGTACAAAAATAAAAGGTATACCTGCTAGAGGAGTGCTTATTGATCCTGCTTGCATGTGTTGAAAAATTGGAGGAATTGATTATGTGTTGCATTGACGTTTTGTCATTGATGGCAACACCGGTTGTTTTGGTTGTTTACCGGTTTCTGATAGGGTTCTGGTAGAGCGATTGGATTATGATATTGATTTGGTATGCTTCAGTTTGTGGAATCAGTTTGGATCTATCAATCATGCTATTCAAATGTGTATCATGATTAGTTGGTTTGGGATTTGATGACTCAGGAGCTATCATTTGTTTTAGTAAGCCTTTTGGTCACCGATAAGTGTTTTATCAATAGAGCTTTGTTGAATATCTTTTGATGCACTTGATAAGTGGTGTTGGCGCAACTTCTAGATGGCTTTCAGGATGTTGTTGGTTATCTTTTTTTTGTTCCTGTTGATCGGTGGTGTTGGACTTGGGTCCAGACCTAATGCTATCTTATTCAGCTAGATTATGGACCTATTTATGTAACGTGTTGGTGGATGATCCTGATGCGTTACCGGTTGGATCTATTGATTGGATTATGTTGTTTCGGTCTTAGGTCGACTTGGTTGATCATTGGATTGCGATTTTCTGTTATGAATTTATTGTATTATCTTTTAGTTGGCCGACCTAATTGTTTAGGTCCCAGGTTGGTATAAATATGATGTAAGATCTCTTTGTAGATCATGGGCACATTCCTGGTTTTTGGGATATAGGATTATTTGTGTGCGAATAAGGTTGTAATCATATGAAAAGGTTTTGATCGATCATAGGTGATCAAATTGGGTTGGTGAAATAGTTTTAAGACCTCCGGTACTGAGCTTAACCAGAACTGTATTCAGACATAGGAGATGTTATTCTTGCAGTTCAATCTTCTTTCTAGATTGTAGTCTGGATTTATTTTGTAGTCAATGAGGCTCCTTTTGTGGTGAGTAGTGTGCTCTAGGTTGTTGGCCCTCTTGCATGTACAGTCCCCTCTTTATGTAATCACATAGTTACTGCAGAATAATTATCTGGCTATGGGTAGGCTTCCCACCGTGGTTTTTCCCTTTACCGGGTTTTCCACGTACAAATCTCGGTGTTATCTTTTGTGGATGGTTGGTAAATGTTATGTGGTTTATATTTGTGCTTAACTGTTATATCTGCTATTTTGGTATTTGGTTTTTGTATTCTGGTAATAAGGCTTTAATGCTTAAAGTTCTATAATCAGTTAACAACTAATTCACCCCCACCCTCTCAGTTATTCACTGGTTATCTGAGTTGTCTAACGATTGGTATCAGAGCCTGGTCCTCTCTACAAAAGCTTAACCGCTAGAGGAAGATCCTATGGCATCAAATAGTTCAAGTTCATCAAGTTCATCTACAAGTGTTTTCCAGAGAGAAATTCCTAGGCCTGATGGAAAATATTACAAAGTATGGAAGATTCGGATGGAGATGATGGTATGATGAAAGAATAAGGATCTGGTCAACTACTGAGAGGGGGGGGTGAATCAGTAGATATAAAATTGATATAAACTTTCACCAATCTCGTAATCAACCTCTCAAAGTAAACTTTAAACTGACAAGTTAAACCATTGAACTATAAATGTAATATCACTATCAAGTTTAACTAGTTAATTGTTACAACAGATTAACAGTAAACAACTTGAAACTCACAAAAATCCAAATACTTTACTGACATAATTAAAACCTCATTTCAGATTGTTGCCAATTATCATGACTTATCAAAGTGGATTAAGTAGTTAAGAAAATCAACCATAATAAACATAACCAAAAAAACATTCATCACTTGACACAATATTTTGACGTGGAAACCCAAATGGGAAAAACCATGGTGATATGAGACTCACAAGCTAACTATCTGAACTCTTCTAAAGTTTTCCCTGTTAGGAGCCAATCTTGTTAAAGCTTTTACAAAAAGTCTTGTTAAGAACAAATCCTGCTAGGGACCACCCTGTTAAGGGATTGACTATAATGCCCTATTAGAAGAAATACCCTGTGAGGAGTAAACTCGATAGAGGATTTGAAATCCAAGCTAATGGACCACCTAATTAGAGGATTTGAATAACACTAAGCTTGTTAGAGCTTACCCGGTTAGGGGATTTTACTGCTGTAATTATTAGAAAACAACAAGAGTTTTCTGATCTGTTTGAATAGCACTACACTTGCTTGTTCAGATCCTTTTCATGATCCTATCTGCATTTACACAAACTGTAGATACATCATCTAGTTTGGCAACAACACACTCAACTAAAACTTTGCCAACTCTGAAACAAAACAACTCATCGACCTTATAAACAAATCAATAGGTCGGTAACACAACAAAAACCTAATTCTCTCATAGAGATTACAAACAAGTCGGTTCAACTATGACCATTGGATTACATAACAATCTCTGCACATCATTCAAGAAAGCCTTGACCACTCCTTGATCATCGCTTCATCGAACTCAGTAACTCATCACACGTTTTGCATTACATGCAATATACTTGCTCACTCCCTAGACAAAAACTGTTATCTCAACGCACCAAAAACACATTGAAACTCTCTTCATATGACATTCATACATGTCATAATCATTACCGCTTATCATCAGATCATAAACCAATATAACCAATTCACCAAACTTAATCAGTTAGGGTTTATCATATCAACAGGTAGGGTTTACCGGTTCAACTCTTCATTACTTAGCAATACTGGTTTAGTACACAAACTTACGTACCGGTTATAGTTCCCTTCACTAGCTCTTCCTACCAGTTGCAAAACAACAATATCATTACCTGTTAATTGACATAAATGACAACATAACATATCATTAATGCAATCTTCATGCAAATTCCAACAGGAGACTCATCTGAGATGTCTTGGTAAGGAGATTTGGGAGATCACTGTGAAATGATATATACCTTATAATCTGGCATCTGGAAATCCTCCTCCGGTAGGCTTGGATAAAGATATTGAAAATGATTGTAGATCTAGAGAAGCCCTTTTGTGTGCACTTTTTGATCAACAAGTTAAAGGACTAACGGACAAATCAACTGCAAAGGCTAGATGGGATAAATTCGAGACTTTGAATGAAGTTGACCCTACTATTATAATTGCTAAACTTGATGGTTACCGAGTGTGATATGAGAACATGAAGATGGAAGAAGATGAAAGGATTACTACTTTTATGGAGAGAGTTAATTAAATTGTTTTGGGAATTCAGTGATGTGGTGGATCTTTGAGAGAAGATGAAATAGTTTCTAAAGTATTGAGAGCTTTGCCACCGGCTTATAAGATGAAGGCTACTACTATCAATGAGTTGAGAAAAATGGCAAACACCTCTGTTAATAGGGATACCTTGGTTGGGAAGCTATCTGCTTTTGAGCTTGAGGAATTTGGTTCTTCTGAAGTTGTAAAATCTAAACATGCTTTTCATGCATCAACATCATCTACCAGCAAGAGTGATTGGAAAGCATTATATGCTAAGGAACTGGAGGAAATGTAGAAAGAAGATGAAGAGTTTGAGAAACTTGAAGCCCTATTTTCTAGAAGAGTACCTAAAGGTTTGACATGAAGTAAGTATGAAGGAAAAATAACTTTTAAATGTTTCGCATGTAATAAGATAGGTCATTTTGCATCTGGATGTCCTAAAAGGAATTCAAGATTTGAGGAAAGAGCTAGAAGATCTTTTAGGCCTAACTATGATTATCAGAACAAGCATAAGTACAAGAGGAGAAAAGACAAATCATGCTACTATGCAGATGAGGAAGGTGTGATTGATTATGATGATGAAATGACACAAAATTCATCTAGTGGATCTGGCAATGGAAATGAATGGGTATTCTTGGATATCAAGGAAGATGATCTGGTACCTGAAGAAAAGGCCCTTGCTAATAAATTTGAAGACAAGGATGAGTGGGTGATAGACAATGGATGTTCACATCATATGACTGGAGATAAAAGGAAGTTTCTATCTTTGCAAGAATTTGATGGCGGTATGGTTAAATTTGGAGATGACAAATCATGGATGATCAAGGGAAAAGGAACCATATCATTGGATGGTAAGCATGATTCTGATAATATTTATTATGTTTAAGGTTTAAGCCATAATATTTTGAGTGTAGGATAGTTGGTGGATAAGGGATTTCAGTTACAGTTCAAGGATGAAAAATACAAGATTATCAACAGATCTAGACTGGAGATTGCAATCGATACTCAGACTAAAGGTAACATCTTTCATTTGAACTCTGGTGAGAAGACATTTTTTATTGCACAAATTGATGAGAGTTGGCTATGGCATAAGAGGTTGTGTCATGTGAATTTTGATTGCATTGTAAAGATCAGTTCTACTAAGGCAGATAGAGATATACCTAAGATTGTGAAGCCCTATAATCTGATATGTAAAGAATGTCAAATGGGAAAGGAAGTCAAAACTTCTTTTAAGAGTATACAAGACAAATCCAATGGTGTTCTTATCTTACTCATACTAATTTGTGTGGTCCTGCTAGAATCAAAAAATTTCAAGGTGATAGATATTTTATGCTAATCATTGATGACTACTCTAGAATGACGTGGGTTACTTTTTTAAGGGATGAATCTGAAGCATTCAAAAAGTTTAAAATCTTCAAAGCTAAAGTTGAGACAGAGATAAGATTGAAGATTAAATGCTTAAGGTTTGATCAAGGTGGAGAATTCACATCCGGTCAATTTAACAGTTATTGTGAAAAGAATGGGATAAAGAGATAGCTATCTGCACCCCATACACCTCAACAAAATGGAGTTGTGGAAAAGGAGAACATAACTATCTTGGGTGTGGCTAGAACTATGATGGTGGAAGATAATTTGCCTCATATCTACTAGAGAGAAGTTGTGAGCATGACGATATACAAATTCAACAGACTTCATATCAAAGGAGACACTGGTAAGACACCTTATGAGTTATGATTTGGTCATACACCTACAGTTAAGTATTTCAAAATCCTTGGTAGTAAATGCTATATCAAAAGAAATGATTCCATTATAAATTTTGATCTTAGATGTCATGAAGGGATATTTCTTGGTTATTCTAATGAAAGCAAAGAATATAGATGTTATAACAAAAGATTGCAGAGAATTGTGGAGAACTCTAATGTCAAGGTGGATGAACTGAACATAAATCAAATCATAACTTATGAGAGAGATCTGATAGCAGAAATGATCATAATTGAACCAGTAGCACCTACAATGGAACATAATGGTTAACCAGTTACTCCAGAAGTATCTAAAAATTCAACAATAACTGAAGATTAGAGCAGAGGAACAGAAAATTAGAAGACTCCTAAGTATGTTAGGTTAAATCATTCAAAAGATCAGATCATTGGAGATAAGAATAAAGGAGTGATAACAAGAAGAAGGTTGGCAGCTAATGAGGTATGTTTAATTTCTCAAATTGAGCCAACATCAGTAATTGAAGCATGTAAAGATGAATGTTGGATAAAAGCTATGGAAGAGGAATTAGATCAAATAGAAAAGAATAATACATGGACTTTAGTTCCCCGACCTAAAAATAATAATGTTATTGGGACTAAGTGGGTTTTTAAGAATAAATTGAATGAAGATGGACAAGTTGTGAGGAATAAAGCTAGATTGGTTTGTAAAGGATATTCTCAGAAGGAAGGAATTGATTATGATGAGAATTTTGCTCTGGTAGCTAGGATTGAAGCTGTGAGATTATTTCTTGCTTATGCTGCCCATAAGAACTACAAGGTTTATCAAATGGATGTTAAGTGTGCATTTTTAATGGATATCTTGAAGATGAAGTTTACAGTGAGCAACCTGATGGATTTTCACTTTCATATGACAAAAACATAGTTTGCAGGTTAAGGAAAGCTTTATATGGATTGAAACAAGCCCCTAGAGCTTGGTATACATGATTGGATATATATCTTTTGAAGCTTGGTTTCACTAAAGGTAATTCTAATGGCAATTTATATTATAAGATCACTAATGATGACATATTGATTGTTGAAGTCTTTGTTGATGATATCATTTTTGGAGGTGAGGACAAGTTATGTATGGAATTCTCTGATAATATGAAGAATGAATTTGAGATGTCTATAATTGGGGAGATGAAATTTTTCTTAGGTTTGTAGATCACCCAGACTGATAAAGGTATTTTCATCTATTAAACTAAGTATGCTAGGGAGTCATTGTAGAAATTTGGTATGGAAAATTCTAAATCGATTGGTACTCCTATGGCTACAAGTGAGAAATTGACTAAGATAGATGCATCAACACTGGTAAATACTATAAGGTACAAGTCTATGATTGGAGGTTTGTTATATCTGACTCAGACTAGACTAGATATAATGAATGCAATTTGTATTACATCAAGATATCAGAGTGATCCTAGAGAGAATCATGAAAGTGTGGTGAAAAGGATTTTCAGGTATTTGCAAGGAACAACTAAATATGGCTTGTGGTATCCTAAAAATGATGGTTTTACACTATGTGCATATACATATGCAAATTGGGTTGGAGATGTTGATGACCAGAAGAGCACATTCAATGGAGCTTTCTTTCTTGGAAAGAAACTTGTTTCATGGATCAGCAAGATGGAGTCATGTACCTCTTTATCTATTGCTGAAGTTGAGTATATTGTTGTTTCTACTAACTGTACACAAGTTCTATGTATGAAGCAAATGTTGAAGGATATAAGGGTGGATTGTAATGAACCAGTAGTTATTCACTATGATAAATCTGCTGCTATTGACATATCAAAGAATTTGGTATTTCATTCTAAGACAAAGCATATATCTATCAAGTATAACTTCTTAAAGGAGAAGGTGGAAGAAAATGAAGTCAGACTAGTTTATGTGAACACTAAAGAGAAGATTGTAGATATCTTCACTAAACCTTTGCCTAAGGAATCATTTGAGTACTTCAGAGACAGATTGGGGGTTTCTACCCCTCCGGTAGAGACCTGAGTGATGCTGATTAGCATCAGTTCAGTATGCATTTACAAAGATACTATTCATTCTGGATTGATGTGTTGGTGCTACTACTCAGGGGGAGTATTCAGCTATGTGGTTAAGTGGATTTATGATTTTTCTTTGATATTTATGTCAGACTTTTGGCATTGATATCAAAGGGGGAGATATATATTTGAAAAAATGAGCTTGACAAAATACCAGTCAAAGTGAGATCAAAGCTTAACATGGATATCATTCACAAGGGGAGTTTATTAAGTTCATTGTAATATCATCTTATGGGAGATTGTTGGTTGTCTTCCTTTGGGCAAGACTTGTTTGGAATTTCTTGGCACTTGGATGTTTTTCACATCTAGTGTTGCCATCAATGTAAAAGGGGGAGATTGTTGGCAAATTGGAGGAATTGATTATGTGTTGCATTGATGTTTTGTCATTGATGACAACACTGACCGTTTTGGTTGGTTACCGGTTATTGGTAGGTTCTGGTAGAGTAGTTGGACTATGATATTGATCCGGTATGCTTCAGTTTGTGGAATTGATCCGATATGTTCTAGTAAGTCTTTTGGTCACCGGTAAGGGTTTTACTAGCAGAGCTTTGTTGAAGATCTTTTGATGCACTTGATAAGTGGTGTTGGCATAGCTTCTAGATGGCTTTCAGGATGATGTTGGTTATCTTGTTCATGTTCTTGTTGATCGGTGGTGTTGGATTTAGGTCCAAACCTAATGTTATCTTATTCGGCTAGGTTATGGACCAGTTTATGTTACGCTTTGGTGGATCATCCCGATGCGTTACCGGTTGGATCTATTGATTGGATTATGTTGTTTTGGTTTTAGGACGACCTAGTTGATCATTAGATTGTGGGTTTATGTTATGAATTCATTGTAACATCTTTTAGGTGGCCGACCTTATTGTTTAGGTCCCGAGTTGGTATAAATACGATGTAAGATCTCTTTGTAGATCATGGGCATATTCATGGTTTTTGGGATATAGGGTTATTTGTATGCAAATAAGGTTGTAATCATATATAGAGGTTTTGATCGATCATAGGTGATCAAATTGGGTTGGTGAAATAGGTTTAAGACCTCCAGTACTGAGCTTAATCGGAATCATATCCAGGCATAGGAGATGTTATTCTTACAGTTGAATCTTCTTTCCAGATTGTAGTTTGGATTTATTTTTTAGCCAATGAAGCTCCTTTTGTGATGAGAAGTGTGCTCTAGGTTGTTGGTCTTCCTGCATGTGCATGCCTCTCTTTATGTAATCACATACTTACTGCAAAAGTATTATCTGACTGTGGGTAGGATTCCCACCGTGGTTTTTCCCTTTACCGGGTTTTTCACGTACAAATCTTGCTGTTATGTTTTGTGGATGGTTGGTAAATGTTCTATGGTTTATATTTGTGCTTAACTGTTAAATCTTCTATTCCAGTATTTGGTTTATGTATTCTGGTAATAAGGTTTTAATGCTTAAAGTTCTATAATCTGTTAACAACTGATTCACCCCCCCCCCCCTCTTAGTTGTTCACTGGTTATCTGAGCTGTCTAACAGCATGGTTAATGTGATAACTAAAGCATTTATTTATACTTTGCAATTGCATCAAATGATATATGTTGATACTGATGTGGTAGTTAAATTTTTTGATGTCTTCTCTTGTCCTTCTATTGGTTTTATAACACTTCCTATTGATGTTGGCACTAAATACTTAGATGTTCAATTTTCTATCATTCCTACATCCGATCAGTTTTGTTTGAAGTTGGAACATCCTTGGCTCTCTTCCATGAAAGCAATTGCTTATACTGTTCATAAGTGTTTGGAATTTCCTCATAATGGTGAAATCATAACTGTTAATCATAGTGATATGTATCAACCTACAATGAGGCATGGAGATGTTTGTCTTGATTACTTTTGGTTTGAATGATTCCAGCCTCTTCAACCTAGAAGTAATGCTCTCTTTAGATCATATCAAAATTGCAAAAATGAAATGATTTTGTCCTTGAGTAAACCTAGAAATCCCACACTTAGCATTCCTCTTGATGATTATATAACCCTTCTTGAGGATAATATTATTCTTCCTCCTAAGGAAATAAATAATCTTCTTCCTAAAGAGGCACCTATTTCTTCTCCTAAAGAGAAGAGTATCCTTTCTCCTAAGAAAATATATATTCTTCTTCCTAAAGAAGAATCTATTCCCATCTACTCTTCCTCCCAAAGGTAGAAAGACTCTTCCTTCTAAAAATCAATCTATTCCGGGCTAAGGGTAGACCTATCCCTCCTCCTCATGATGGACCCATTCTCCTTCCTACACCTCCTATTCCTCCTTTATATGGTGTGATTCCTCCTCCTTCATCTTATAGAGAGAAACAATCGACTTCTCCTATTGTCCAACCTAAAATACCTCAACTCATTCATCCTTACCTAAACGAAGAGACAAGGCTTATACCTGATGAACCTAAACTTCCTCAACTTTCAACCAAAACTAGATGAAACTGTTGTGCGAGAGAATGTTGATGGAGACATCATGCTAGAGCTCATTAAGCTGCTTCACAAACCATTTCTTCTCCTAAAACACCAATTGTTGACATGGTTTTATTTTCTCCTAAACAAGATGTTCAACCTAATTCTCCACGACGCAAAATGATTAAAACAAATGATGGTTCAAATGCTATTCCTATTAGAGCTCCTATTCTTATAAATCTTGATGAAGAAATAGGTGAAAATGTTGTAAATGATGAAAATGTTGATCCTAATATTTCTTGTAGACACTTAAAAATAATTATTTTAATTATTTTTAATTCCTTGCATAATTAATTAATTAATTATGTTAATTCAAATTCCTCTCAATATTAATTAAATATAATTAATATTGTCACTATAGCATATGATTTATTTATTTAATAAATCAATCCCTTTCTTTATTCTTCTAAAAAAATCAAATCCTCACAAATCTTCCTCTTAGCTAATTAATTTCAATTAATTAGTTAACCTACATGATTCCTACAAATCATCTTCTTAATTCATTCTTCTAGAAACTCTCTAAACTCACTTAACATTATTCTTCTAATTTTTTATTCCCTCCACTCATTCTCTCTCCTAGTCAAATTCTCCTACAAATATTAATCCCACCTAACATTTCCTCTAATTCCCCTCCTAATGAGTCGTTAATGGTTAATCATCATGATTAGCCACAAAGTCAACTCTTTGTCCTTTTCATCTAGCCACTAGCTTTGAATGCTCTTTTCCTAGGTGAATGTAAGATTTTTGAAATCACACATTCCTCTAGGCATCCCCTCTCCCAAGGAATTTTTTATTCCTTTTTATTCTTCCAATCCCCATGATATCCTTTTTTGGAGAATTTTTAATTCCTCCATTGCATCTTGTGGAGTGTGGAGATACGAAATGCCTTTAAGGCATATTTCTTGGTCTCCACACCCTCTCTTGGACCTTGTGTGAGCTCACAAGTAAATCTTAGCCCTTCATCTCAAATTCATCCTAGCCATTCATTTTCCTCTCCTCTTCCTATAAAATAGGGCTCCATCCCTTCATTCAAAACATCTTGAAATCTAGTAAGTTTATGCTGCCCTTTTGAGCCCAGGAAATCATCTTGCCAACTTGATCATCTCAGCCTTATCCTTTTTCAAATCCATTCCATTTGTGCACAGCATTGGAGAGCCATCCACATCCAACAATAAAAGGAGCACATCAAGTGGAGCATTATCAAGGGGCACCTTCACTTCATCAAGCTCAATCCGAAGGAGAAGGTAAAATAGCAAGGTGAAATGGTCTTTTAATGATATTTTAGCATTCTGCATGTTTATTTCATTATGTTTTGATCATTTGACCTTCAAATCTGTTTTCCCCTCTTCATTTCCGATGATGAATATGCATATATTGATGTTGACAATTATTTATCTGCAAAATTTTCAAAAGCATTAATCCTAGCTCATAGTAACGAACAAAGTGACTCATCATTAGAGCATGGTCCTTGTTTGGAACTTGTGATAGCTCCATTTACTATGCTCGATGTGGCTCCTCTTGCATTTTGTCCACTTTCCCAAAATAATGATCAGCAAGATCAAGGGGAGGATGACGTGCTTGATTAGCTTCATTAGCATTGTTGATTCTCTCTCTCTCTCTGCTCTCTTGCTTATTTGTGGCATTCTTTTATTTGTTTCCCTATTCTTCTATTTGTTGTCCCTAGTATTGTCTACTTGAGGATGATGCAAAGCGTTGAGATCTATTTTGGTCTCTTCCATGTTGACTCAAAAGACACATGTGTTCCCTTCTTCCATGATGGTTTCCTTTCTTTGGGGGATAAGGATAATTCTATGCACACACACACACACACATATGATATACATGAGTTATTATAAAAATAATACCGACTCCAAAGTTAGGTGAAACGACCTTGTGTTTTGTGTTTTATGTTCATTATCCTTTGATTTATCCTCTCTTGGGGGCTAAATTATTGTGATAATGTTCTTGTCTTTTTTGGTTGTATCCTACATTAAAGTCATTTCTCTCAGCAAGGCATGTCCAATCACTTTAACATGGGGGCATACACTCTGCTCATGATTCTCTCTCTTGATACTTAAAGTTACTTAGCGAACTTTGTCTTTGCTTTGTGATTTTTAGTATCTTTTTTTCATGACTCATAGTAAGAGAACCTTACTAGTTGTATTCATGGTTCTCTCTTTCTCTCTCATGATCTTCCCTTTTTCCTTATCATTGAAGTCGTAATATCCAAAGTCCACTAGGGGCTTGGTGTATCTTGCCTCTTTGACATGGTACAATTATTTCAATCTGAATTCCTTGTACTTTACTGTGAGTATTTGTGTAAGCTCATACTCCCACTAAAGTGGGGGCTAGATGTAACATCCTAAAATCGCACCCCTTGCAATTTATGACCACATTTGGGTCTTTGTCTTAGTGTTTGTGCCCCTTGGCCTGATCGAAGACCTGATGATGCTCACACATGTCAAAAATTTCATTCAACCTAGTAATGCACCTTGCCTACACATTGATCCTACCCCAAATTAGGGTAGGACCAAGGAATGGTGCCCTATTCCCCCTCTATGGATACCTATCTTGGACTCCTCCCCCTGACCTATCTCAAATTTGAAGCGGCAAAATTCCCTCTATGTCATCTCAAGTCATAAAATTAATCAGTTAATCCTACAAGCAAGTATATAAGAGGGATTTCCCCTCTCATTTAATGATCTATCAATCTATCATGCACACATAAGAGATCAAACATTCAAGCATTCAAGAGAAATTCAGCATTTTCAGTCTTCCTTCAAGCTTTCGAGAAGCAATAGAGTCAAGATTTCAAGCACTGAAGAGGAGATCATCATTCTAGTTCATGAAATCATAATTCCATATGGAGGCAAGAAAAACTTCACAAGGAGGTAACAAGATTTCATTTTCAATAAATTCAACATCCCCTCAAAAAGGAGGATTTCTACTTTCAGTCATTTCAATTACATTATTTCAAACACTTGGTTAATTTCAAAACCAGGGTTTGACCTAAAGGCAAGCCCCTATTCCCAACACATTTCCCTTTCCTTTTGTGTGTAGAAAGCGGGTGCGCAATTGTACTTCTGGAATTAAGCTTTATTTGTAGAGACGGAAAAACCCTTTTTGACACATAGAAAGTTCGGAGGACCGATAGGAGGGTGACCTAATCCGGACACATGGTCCTTGTAACTTTTGGTAGATTTCACAGAGTAGCTCCAAATCATCTCAAAATTAAAATATCTAGATGCATGATGAAATCCCGAATCTATAGCTCATTTTTTTCTCATATTTGTCTTCATTTCTAGTACTTAGTCTTAATTCAACTAGTCAACTTACAAAAGAGGGTCAAACACATTCCAAACATAGTCAATCTACTTAGTATTCAGTCCTCTGCATCATTTAGGATTGGATCTAGTGGATTCATCCCCTCTTTTGAATGTAAAGTCCTCAAAGTGAAAATCATCTTAGTGAATTCTCCTTTCCAAGTAGTGAATTTGCTAAGCCTCGAATTTTCCACTTTACAGTTATAATCACTTCTGATGATAATAAGCAAGCTAATTTGCACTGTATGAGTTCAAAATATGTTGTGATGTCTCCTAATTTTATGCAATTTTATTTTCCACCATAAAAAACAAGGATTTGCAGGTTTCTTTTTGCACATTTGTTTTAGCAAGTGTTTGGTTGAAGGAACATGTTAAATCTGGCTTTTAGTTGAATACTAAAGATCATTTTATTGCATCTTGGGATCAAAATGTATGTCATGAGTATATTCGTAAGAGGTCTTGTTAATGTAAAACAATAATGATGAAAGGGTCACTGGTTATGTGTCTATATCATTGTCACTAATGGTTATTTCATTAGGACTCTATGAATGGATAAGGACTGGTCAACTGGGTTTTCTTATGCAAGCCTTGGAGGGACCCAAATTCCAAACTATGATAAATTGTTCTTTTCAGTGCTTACTTGTTTTACAACTTATTATATTTATTTGTTCTCCATGCTAATCAATGTAGTTTGCCCACGATTTGAGCCAATTCTAAGTGAAGTTTCATGTTTCTTGGCATATTTTGGTGAGAACAACATCTATTATGCAATACCCAGTTGAGTGTATGATTTAATCCTTAGGTATTGCTGAAAGTGTTACCCCCTTAGGTCCTATAGAGCCTGAAGTGTAGGGGAAGTATATGTTTCCTATTAATTGACCAAGTCCGGTGTTAAAGCTAATCATAAAGCCTAGCTAGTGTTTAGGTTTTAACATTTTGTTGATTTGGGGACCAACAAAATGGTGACTTTGCTAGGGAATCAATGTCAAATTCATGAGGGGAAAGAGTCAAGAATGTAAAAGAATCTGATATTTGTTTCAGATCTAGAAGTTTTAGTTGAGAAATGTTTTATTGCAGCTCATTTGAAAAAATATTGTGTGATTTTTTCGTTGAGATAAACCCAGAATGAAGATGTGTCTCAAATAGCTTCCAGTTGTTTGAAATTTTTCCTCTACAAAGGAGGTGGTGAATTTGAATGAAGAACCTAATGCAGATATGTAAGAAATATTAGATCTAAAATACATTCCACCAAGAAAGACAAATGAACAAATGTTGTGATTTCTCCAAGTATTCTCACAATTCTCAAGAGATTGATGCTATGTTTGATAGTAGTTATGGGAATGTAAGATGTTAAGTGTTCCATTCAAGTGATTTGAGCACTAAGCTAGGGAAAGATAGGTAGTAGTCTTTTATTCTTTTATGCTTCTCATATATTTGATTGTATTCATTGTATGAAGAGAGGCATGTATGTTTCATTAATTCATGCTCATTGAATGAGACCTTAGCATGTGTTGGAGTAGGTCATGTGTTATGTAGTTTTAAGGTCTCATGTTGTAAACTAAATTTTGTAAGAGCATAATGGTTAGGATGTATCAATAGTTTGAGTATCCTTGTATGGGTCCTAATGTGATCACACCATATAATAAGCCTCAACCATATAATCAAAGGAATTTCAATATTGAAAGGTATAGAGCTATAAATTTTGGTGGCATCCATGGCTACCCAAATCCTATTCCACCTAAGATCATAAAAGGACTACCCAAATTTAGTGATGATAAAAGTGAATTAGATGAAAATGATTTGCAAAGGTTTAATGACCTAATGGGGGACTATGAGGTGGATTATGAGGATGTTATTATGAGATTATTTGTGTAGTCCTTGATAGATGCGGCACATGAATGGTTTTCAAATTTGTTCCTATGGATAACTAATTCTTGGTCTGAATTTCAATAAGCATTTAATGAGTAGTTCGATGAGTGGATTAGTGTATCTACTATACTCACTAATTTCTTTGACATTCATATTGAGGAGGATGAATTAGTCTCAACTTTTAATCTTAGAATATTTATGAAGACTTTGAAGAGGAATCCCGAAGGTCCAAGACCAAATGATGCTCGAGTCCTATGTATTTATCTAGGTGCATTTGATCTTGATATGAGCTATATATTGAGAAGTGAGGACCAAGCGAACTTGCATCAAGCACTAGAAATTTCTATGAACATTAAAAAAGTTGTGAAGTTTGGGATGATTAGATGTTTCAAACCCAAGGGGTTATGAGCAATCATGAGAAGTCCTATGGAGTTGATCAACACAGTTTAGAGGTTGATAATGGTACTCCAAATACCTGTTGTCCTAGTTTGTGCATCATCCCACAATGTTGGTTACACTTATCCTTGCATAAATTTTGAGCCAAAGGGTGATACAATGTATTTCAATGAAATAAACATGCTCTAGCCTTTGTTAATACCTCATGTATTTCCCTAGAATGATGCATAGAGCCAACTACATGAAGTACATACACCTGAAACTAATGTTCCAAATGGTTGTATATATGTTGTCCCATCACAAGCACCATTCTATACCATAGATCAGAGCACATCTTAGTTTTCTTGCCATTAAAGTATTCCTAATTGGGTATGCATGGTTGAGAAGATTGAACTTCAACATGGCCATAATAGTCACATGGGTTCCATTGAAGTTAAGGAGGAACCTGCCTATATGAAATACATCCAAGATTGTTTATCTCATGAAGCCAGTGAGGATGGTGATCATTCTGATTTTGCAAATGATGATACTAATTATGACTTTTCTTTTCTTAGTAAGGATGACATTGAGGATAATGTTGAAAAGGGTTTTAGTGAAGTCTCTAATCCATTGTTTGATGAAGAAGTAGATATAGATCATATGGTGTTTTACCATAATGCATTTGAAGGTGGATTCAATGAATTTGCTAATCTAATACATGAAGAAATAATTTAACTTTCCGAAGGTTTATGCAATGTATTAGATTGTACAATGAGTGATTGTGATTCAATCAAGATGTTATATCTGACTTGATAATACTTAATGATAGTGAATCCACTTATAATGTTGATCCCGATAATGTTAATGAGTATGGTTCATGTATTCTATAACTTGTTGGCTGTATTTCTATATTTTGGTCACCTATTGGTTTCTTCGTGCATAAATACCTTTGATTTCATAGCTAGGACATCCCTCAGACCATCACTCATCTCTATCACATGAGCAACCTTAACGATAATCATATTTATTTCATACAAATCCTCTTGAACAAGGACAAATATAACCTCTTGATCAACATCAAGGCATCCTTCATTATGCAAATAATGCTCAAGAAGTGAGGCATATGTCGTGTTGGGAGCTCCAATGCAAGTTGACTTTGCTCTTCAAAGGGATAGGCAGAATATGGGTAGGTGGTATGTTGAAGTTTTCCGATGCATATGGACAAATTATAGGCATGACAATCTCAATGGTGTATTAAAATAATAACAATATGTAAGCATATTATAACAATATAAGATCAAACAATCACGAGTATAAATTGTGCACCTTTTTTCTTTATTTTTATTGGAATGTCATGAATATAATAATAAGTATGTATGTATGTATGTATGTACATTGCTAGATGTGACCCGGTTAAGGGATTTCCCTCAGATCTGTTTGGATCTTCACCTTGTTAGAAGTGACCTTGTTAAAGGATTTCAAACACTCAATCAGAATGTCACCTTGCTAGAGGCTTTTACAAATAAGACTGTTAAGTCCACTCGGTTTATATCTCCCTCAGTTCCTATTGAATCCCTACGACAAGAAGCACAACAAAATACTTTAGTCATGGATTCATCATTTCCAAGCAATCCAAGCGATCAATTTGAAGAAATCAGAGAGGTGACTACAACACTGGTAGCAAGACAGGAAAACATCCAAGAGTCCACATAAAATTCTCTTTGATATGCAAACTTGTGTTGAGGTAAAGCTTGATGATCTTAGCTATATGGTTGAACTTGAATGTATCAATTTCTTTGATCAACTAGTTGAATTTTTTTCTTAGCATGGTAACGGTGTTAATAATGAAATATTCCACATTGTGTGTGAACATATACCATGCTGTGAATATGAAAAGTATGTTTTAGATTATGAATATTTTCATTGCGTGCATGATAACTTGATGCCAAAACAATGCTAAGTATGGTAAACAGATGAATAATGCCAACTGTGGCATGTATGATCAATTATTTTGCATCCAGTTTTTTAGATTGATCATACTATGGTATGGTGAAAATCAGATATATGACAAAGGAAGATAAGAGTTGGTTTGATTTTCATTCAGTTAAATAAGGAACTCAATGGAGTGAACATCCAATTTGCTCTACTAGAGACCTAGATCCTTGTTATGTTCTCAAGAGGAATACATCCCCAGACAAAGCCATTATTGGCACCATCAAATTTAGAGAGAATTTGAAGTGATTATGTTGAAATTTCGCTAAGGCATATCATAGAACACTCCTGCAAATGTTTTTGAATTACCCACTTTGAGAGTGAATAAGTTGAAGACCGGTGAGTGTTATGAAAAATGGCTTTGGGAATGTGTTCACATACTATAAATAAGTATATATTCTCACTTGAAACCTCCCATTATCAAATTAGACATAATTTTCAAGCACCTAGCTTGAGGGGCTAACACTAATCAACATTATGCACATTTTCAAAATTGTCAAAATGGCCTAACTTGGAGGTTTGCATTTCACATCCTGTTGATTGTCATAAAAAAACAATTGTTCCCCTATACTACTGTGTAGGAGAAAAAGTGACACTAACCAAACATGCCCTAATCTCACTTTCAACCACACACTTGTGGAATACGAAAGAGCCTAGAGGTATCACACAATTGGCTACTTCTTTTTGTGGAAGAGAGAGCCACGGGCTACCTATTAGGATTTCTATTCCTTTGTTGCAATTGAAAGATAAAATGATGCAAGTTCAATTCCCAACCCCAAAGTGCAAGTATGAACTAATAACAAGATTGCAGAATTGAACTTAAACAATGGAAAGCTGTAAACACAAGGACAAGACAAGAATGTAAATGCGTACCCGGTGTTAAAATATGAGTGAAAATGTTCGGGACGGGGACGCAGGCGCCACCGTCCTGATTCTGCCCCTGGAACTGTTGTTTTGCACCCTGAAAAGCTGTCGAAAAAATGCTGAAACTTGCTGTCTGATAGAAGGACCAGGGCACCCAGCGCCCCTATCCCAGGGACCAGGGTGCCCAGTGCCCCTGTCCTGGTAGGACCAGGGCGCCCCACGCCCCTGTCCTGGTCTTTTGCTTTGAAATTTGGTGTGTAGTTCTGTCTCAGTCTGCTTCCGTCGGATCTACGACTTGCGGCGTCGTCCGAATTCCAAAACCTGCACTTATATCTGAAAAGGTGTGGTGGGCAGCTATATAGGGTTTTGCCTTAGTCAAACCCCCGCTTTGGTGATTTCCACCTCCATGAATAGCCAAGTTGTATTGTAAAAAGTATTGTGTGTGCAGACCTTGTGTGTGTGCAAGATCCTAAAATGCAAGTAAGCAAACTAGAGCAACCTAGAAAGTAAACCCTAATTGCTTGTAAATGATAATGTAAATGCTCCAAATCAAAATGCAAAGTGATCTAAAGCATGAATACAAATGATATAATGAGGCTTATGCAAAGACATGAAAACAACATGAAATCATACCCAACCCCAAGGGAGGGGTACAAGCCAATCTTCAGTCGGTGATCCCCTATTGCTCTTCAATGTCTTCAAAGCCCTAAATGGATGAATGAAATTGATGAATGCTTGATGGATGGATGTTGAATGTTGTTGAAGTCTTCAAAGATCTTCTCTTTCGCTGCATAGGAGGCCCTTGAAACCAAAATTCCCATCCTTTCAAATGAAGAAAGAGAGCTCTTATATATGAAACCCTAGGTCTTAATTTCAACTTTAGGCCGACTTAGAGATTGAATCTCCCACCAATTTCTTGGGGTTAAGCTTTATTTTATGATTGGATCGCGCTCCTAAAATTTTGGGAAAAATGTCCGGGACCGTGTGCACTCCGGGCGCCATGGTCCCAACAACTTTTCACCAAATTTTCAGGGCCGTCAGAAATGATGATTTTAGAGAGAATCCCGAAGTTACAGGCAATTTCGAGATGTTTTGACCCTTGAAATCAAGCCCCCAAGTTCAAAATAGGACCTAATTAGGGTTTTCGATTAAATGATGTATTGGAGGATTAAAATGAAAGGGGCACACTTTAATGAAAAGGGCCCAACTTTATGATATGGGAGATGATAAAATAGGACCTTAGACCTAATTAATTTAATTAATTAAGTGCTAAAGGGAAAATGCAATGCAAAATGAAAAATGTGCCAAGGCGGGTGCTAAACTAGATGTGAAATTGTACCACCCTAGCAAGTGCGTACAATTTACAACGCTACATTTAGCCCTGACTTTAGCGGTCATATGAACACTACGTGCATATGCAAGCTAAAGTACAGAAAAGTAAACATTATTTGAAAAAGGATATATCCATAAGTCTGTTGAACGAAGCCCCCAGCGGTATCTGCAGTACATGGTTAGGAACCGCACCCAACAAAACACACGTTAGATCACAAAATCACCTAATGCTTACTAAGGAAGGTGATGAAAATTCGAGGGTAGCTATATGCCCCCCCTTGTTTCGGCTTGCTAATTTTAGTGAGTTGAAACAGGGTATCATGTTTACCACTTCGAATTGTTAAAGAATATTGATGACAAATGCTCACGTCGGGTTCACCAAAATGTGTAGGAGAAAAAGTCACACTAAGCAAACATGCCCTAATCTCACTTTCAACCACACACTTGTTGAATACGAAAGAGCCTAGAGGTATTACACAATTGGCTACTTCTTTTTGTGGAAGAGAGAGCCACGGGCTACCTATTAGGATTTCTATTCCTAAAATGTAAAGCGGAAAATCGAACCCTAGGTGTTCTCCCCCCACTCCAAGGAGAAAGGGGGTCACTAGGATTGACGGTTTTCACTTAGGAGGGACTTTACATTCAAAAGAGGGGTTGAAGCCCACAAGATCCAATCCCACACAATGCAAGATTGGATTCTAAATGGGTTTCAAGGGTTGAGACATCAAGGATACCCTCTTTTGTAAAGATTGTAGATAGAAGATTGAACTAGGAATGTATGTAGAAGCAAGAAAGATTCGCTTATAAATGGAGATAGGAATATAGGATGAAGCTGCAGACCTGGAATTAGCAGTAAAATGTCAAGATGATGCTGTTCTGCAAATTCGGGCGAAAGTTGATGGGACGATGGCGCCCGGTGTGCACACGGTCCTCTGAAAAATCCGCGAAACGAAGGGGGATCTGTTCGTCTCTGCACAAGGATTCCAGATCTTCAATTATAGCCGCATACCTGCAACCTACACACAGAAAAGTGAGGACAATTGGGGGGTTAGGGATTAGGGGTTTGCCCTTAGGTAGAACCCCGGTTTTGGAATTAACCAAGAAATGAGAATGTTGTAAATGTAAATGTTTGTAATGTAAACAAGTACTGATACCTTGTTGTAAGAATGTTTGTATTCTTACATGCGAAGGTGTAAATGTTGTTGTATGTTGTATGTTGTATGTGGTATGTGATCTCCTCTTCAATGGTTGAATCCTTGTCTTGAATGCAACACTTAGCCTTGAATGGAGACTTAGAATGATCAATTGCTTGAAGAAATGCTTGAATGCTTGAATGCTTGAATGCTTGAATATCGTTTCTGCCTTTTTTCCATCTTCTCCCAAAATGGGAGAGGAAATGTAGTTTATATACTTGTCAATTAGGGTTGAAAGACTGATTTTTCTGACCTTAGGCCGACCTGGGAAGATTATTTTCCAATTTGAAAACATAAAGACCCGAGACCCAAAAGAGACCAGGCCCAAAAATAGGGCCAGGGACCAGGGCGCTGGGCGCCATGGTCCTGGGGGACCAGGGCGCTGGGCGCCATGGTCCTGGGGGACCAGGGCGCTGGGCGCCATGGTCCTGGAGGACCAGGGCGCTGCGCGCCATGGTCCCACCTCCAGGGACAGCAGGGTGCAAGGAGGATTAGGCCAGGGTGCTGAAAAATGCAGTTTTTGGTGTCATGAACAAGTTTCGGGGTCTCCATTCAGGTTCAGTGTTGCGTCACCATCGTGAAGACCCAAATGCAGTCAAAATTGCAAGTGTCACAATTTTAGGACGCTACATTTAAAAATGTGTAGGAGAAAAAGTGACACTAAGCAAACATGCCCTAATCTCACTTTCAACCACACACTTGTGGAATACGAAAGAGCCTAGAGGTATCACACAATTGGCTACTTCTTTTTGTGGAAGAGAGAGCCACGGGCTACCTATTAGGATTTCTATACCTTTGTCGCAATTGAAAGATAAAATGATGCAAGTTCAATCCCTAACCCCAAAGTGCAAGTATGAACTAATAACAAGATTGCAGAATTGAACTTAAACAATGGAAAGCTGTAAACACAAGGACAAGACAAGAATGTAAATGCGTACCCGGTGTTAAAATATGAGTGAAAATGTTCGGGACGGGGACGCAGGCGCCACTATCCTGATTCTGCCCCTCAAACTGCTCTTGAAACTGCTGTTTTGCAACCTGAAAAGCTGTCAAAAATGCTGAAAATTGTTGTCTGACAGAAGGACCAGGGCGCCCAGTACCCCTATCCCAGGGACCAGGGTACCCAGCGCCCCTGTCCTGGCAGGACCAGGGCGCCCCACGCCCCTGTCCTGGGTTTCTGCTCTGCAATTTGGTGTGTTGTCCCGTCTCAGTCTACTCCCCTCGGATCTGCAACTTGCGGCGTCCTTTGAGTTTGGAAATCTGCACTTATATCTGAAAAGTGTTGTAGGGCAGCTATATAGGGTTTTGCCTTAGTCAAACCCCCGCTTTGGTGATTTCCACCTCCACGAATAGCCAAGTTGTATTGTAAAAGTAGTGTGTGTGCAGACCTTGTGTGTGTGCAAGATCCTAAAATGCAAGTAAGCAAACTAGAGCAACCTAGAAAGTAAACCCTAATTGCTTGTAAATGATAATGTAAATGCTCCAAATCAAGATGCAAAGTGATCTAAAGCATGGATACAAATGATATAATGAGGCTTATGCAAAGACATGAAAACAACATGAAATCATACCCAACCCCAAGGGAGGGATACAAGCCAATCTTCAGTCGGTAATCCCTTATTGCTCTTCAATGTCTTCAAAGCCCTAAATGAATGAATGAAATTGATGAATGCTTGATGGATGGATGTTGAATGTTATTGAAGTCTTCAAAGATCTGCTCTTTCGCTGCATAGAAGGTCCCTTGAAACCAAAAATCCAGATCCTTTCCAATGAAGAAAGAGAGCTCTTATATATGAAACCCTAGGTCTTAATTTCAACTTTTGGCTGACCTAGAGATTGAATCTCCTGCCAATTTCTTGGGGTTAAGCTTTATTTTATGATTGGATCGCACTCCTAAAATTTCAGGAAAAATGTCCGGGACCATGTGCACTCCGGGCGCCATGGTCCCGACAAATTTTCACCAAATTTTCAGGGCCATCGGATATGATGATTTTAGAGAGAATCCCGAAGTTACAGCCGATTTCGAGATGTTTTGACCCCCGAAATCAAGCCCCCAAGTTCAAAATAGGACCTAATTAGGGTTTTTGATTAAATGATGTATTGGAGGAATAAAATGAAAGGGGCACACTTTAATGAAAAGGGCCCAACTTTATGATATGGGAGATGATAAAATAGGACCTTAGACCTAATTAATTTAATTAATTAAGTGCTAAAGGGGAAATGCAATGCAAATGCAAAATGCGCCAAGGCGGGTGCTAAACTAGGCGTGAAATTGTACCACCCTAGCAAGTGCGTACAATTTATGACGCTACATTTAGCCCCCACTTTAGCGGTCATATGAACACTACGTGCATATGCAAACTAAAGTACAGAAAAGTAAACATTATTTGAAAAAGGATATATCCATAAGTCTGTCGAACGAAGCCCCCAGCGGTATCTGCAGTACACAGTTAGGAACCGCACCCTACAAAACACATGTTAGATCACAAAATCACCTAATGCTTACTAAGGAAGGTGATGAAAATTCAAGGGTAGCTATATGCCCCCCCTATTTCGGCTTGCTAATTTTAGTGAGTTGAAACAGGGTATCATGTTTACCACTTCGAATTGTTAAAGAATATTGATGACAAATGCTCACAAGAAGATTTGATATGAGATCAAAAACTAATGGAGAATCATTTGGTAAGAAAGAGGACTAAATCTCAATTCCAACACAACAAGGAGTGTGAGGATTCGAGAGTTCTCTAACACAAGATGAAGGATGTAAATGGAAACAAAATGCAAAGAGAAGAAAAGAAAGGGAAAAAGCATGAATACACACATTGGTGATCCATGAGAAGAATAGTGAGAGAGAAAACATGGGCTTCTCGCCCCTAGATCTTGTCTAGGTAATCCATGGGAAAAAGGACATGGAAAACTAGCCCCTAGAGTCTGTCTAGGTGATCCATGTAAGGGAGGAGAGTGAGAAAGTCTAGCCTTATGCCGCTAGTTCCACTCAACCTCGTGCATGTGTGTGTAGGTGAGGTTAGAAGCACCTCATAGGAGTCTATGCCCGAGTATGCTACAACCTATATATGTATAGTACAAAAGCATGACATCTCGCTCTAAGAGTCTGTGCTCTAGTTCCAAGAATAATCACCTTGCATAAAAGAAAAATGGAGACATCTCGCTCTAAGAGTCTGTGCTCTGGTTCCGAGAATGACCCATTGCTCAAAAAGTGTAATGTTTATGTCATAAGCAAAGTAGAGCAAGGATACCTACCTTCATCACAAAAGAAGATACCCCAAAAATGCAACAATGTCATAGATCCAAGCAAGGGAGTTTTTGCACTCCTTAAGCAAGGATAAGATAGTTGAAAAGGGATATCTTGTAGTATGTGTAAAGGAGATCCTTAGAGGAGAAGAGATCTTTGTACAAAAGACACCTATCCCTGAGAGGAATTGTCTTAGACAAATATAACATCTTCTAGAATAAGACAAAGAAGAGAATAAGAATGCAATACTTCCTTCTTTTGCGAGGTGAAAGTGATTCTTAATGAAGGATGATGCTCTTTTTAACCCAATTGGGAGAGTGAATTCATTATGGATGTATTTTACTAAGTGCAAAAGAGGTTGTAGTCAAGGACTTACACCTCTTGTAAGAGAGAATCCTTGAACAAATAACAACAAATGCATACAAGGAATAACATCAAGTAATAAAGTTCACACCATCCATGAAATAGGAAAAAGTGGATCCTTAGATAAAAATAAGGAAAGATCATTGCCTCCCAAGGATAAGGACAATGAGAAGGACTTACACAATCTTCCAGGGAGAGATTTAGACATGACCAAAATGTACTACATACTCACATGAGTTCATGCAAGCAAGACATTAGTGTATGTAAAATGCTCCTCACAAGAAGTGGGTAAGGTAAGAAAGAGAATACACATCTTCTACCATATCTAGGAAAAGAGGATAACAAGATTGCAGAATTGAACTTAAACAATGGAAAGTTGTAAACACAAGGACAAGACAAGAATGTAAATGCGTAACCGGTGTTAAAATATGAGTGAAAATGTTCGGGACGGGGACGCGGGGGCCACCGTCCTGATTCTGCCCCTGAAACTGCTCTTGAAACTGCTGTTTTGCAACCTGAAAAGATGTCAAAAATGCTGAAAATTGCTGTCTGACAGAAGGACCAGGACGCCCAGCGCCCCTGTCCTAGGGACCAGGGCGCCCAGCGCCCCTGTCCTGGCAGGACCAGGGCGCCCCACACCCCTGTCCTAGGTTTCTGCTCTGCAATTTGGTGTGTTGTCCCGTCTCAGTCTACTCCCGTCGGATCTGCAACTTGCGGCGTCCTTTGAGTTCGAAAATCTGCACTTATATCTGAAAAGGGTTGTAGGGCGGCTATATAGGGTTTTGCCTTAGTCAAACCCCCACTTTGGTGATTTCCACCTCCACGAATAGCCAAGTTGTATTGTAAAAGTAGTGTGTGTGCAGACCTTGTGTGTGTGCAGGATCCTAAAATGCAAGTAAGCAAACTAGAGCAACCTAGAAAGTAAACCCTAATTGCTTGTAAATGATAATGTAAATGCTCCAAATCAAGATGCAAAGTGATCTAAAGCATGGATACAAATGATATAATGAGGCTTATGCAAAGACATGAAAACAACATGAAATCATACCCAACCCCAACGGAGGGATACAAGCCAATCTTCAGTCGATAATCCCCTATTGCTCTTCAATGTCTTCAAAGCCCTAAATGGATGAATGAAATTGATGAATGCTTGATGGATGGATGTTGAATGTTGTTGAAGTCTTCAAAGATCTTCTCTTTCACTGCATAGGAGGCCCTTGAAACCAAAATTCCCATCCTTTCAAATGAAGAAAGAGAGCTCTTATATATGAAACCCTAGGTCTTAATTTCAACTTTAGGCCGACTTAGAGATTGAATCTCCCACCAATTTCTTGGGTTTAAGCTTTATTTTATGATTGGATCGCGCTCCTAAAATTTCGGGAAAAATGTCCGGGACCGTGTGCACTCCGAGCGCCATGGTTTCGGACAACTTTTCACCAAATTTTCAGGGCCGTTAGATATGATGATTTTAGAGAGAATCCTGAAGTTACAGGCGATTTCGAGATGTTTTGACCCCCGAAATCAAGCCCCCAAGTTCAAAATAGGACCTAATTAGGGTTTTCGATTAAATGATGTATTGGAGGAATAAAATGAAAGGGGCACACTTTAATGAAAAGGGCCCAACTTTATGATATGGGAGATGATAAAATAGGACCTTAGACCTAATTAATTTAATTAATTAAGTGCTAAAGGGAAAATGCAATGCAAAATGAAAAATGCGCCAAGGCGGGTGCTAAACTAGGTGTGAAATTGTACCACCCTAGCAAGTGCGTACAATTTACGACGCTACAACTACCAACATATTTGTGTACCCCTCTGGCAATTTTAAAACCCCTTAGACCTTATTTGATGCAAGAGCACCGGTGTAATTCATATCGGTTGGAGCAGTAAGCTATGGAATTGCTTAGAGATCATGGCATTTCTTCATGTTTGAGAGTTTAGCATTGTGGATTTGGATTTATCAACTTGATTTCAATGTCTTTATCATGTTTGAGATTTATGGCATTTGGATTTGCTTCCGATAAGATATCGATTCCAGTATTGGCGCGGTGTTGATGTGTTCTTACCAGTTAGTCTTGCAGAGTGTTGAGCGAAGTTGAATCGAGTTGCAGTTGATTTCTGCGACTTGTGGATCGTTGAGTTATGTTTCTTGTGCCTTGTCTTATGTTCTCGGAAGACCACATTATGTTTTATGCACTTGGAGATGTTCTTAGTGATTTGAGCCAACATGTCATTGTTTACACGTTTCATTATGAACCGGTTGGTCTTAGGCCGATTTGATCGAGCTATTATTATTTGCGGATGATATAAAGAGAAGTTTTGCGAATCATTTAAGGGATAGAAGATGGAAGATAGAGGACAAAGGTTAGAGATCGAGCAAAGATGTAGATACTGGTTGGATTTTGGTCCGATAGGACTGAAGCCAGTAGGGTTGAGGTTCGGATCAGTGTAGAACAATGGAAGTTGTTACCGGTTGATGATTTGTTGAGAGGATGATCTGCGGATCATAGATCTAAGTTGTAAGCATTGTTTGTAATCCTGGGTTGCAGTCTAGCATGTGGCATATGTAATTCTTCAAACTGTTATAAGAATTGTTTATACTGTTTACCGATTATGTATTATGTGGTGTTACTGGTTGTTCTTTCTTCTTTATCTATGTTGTGTTATCAGTTACCGGTATATCTTGCATGGTGTTTGTGTTTAGGCTGCAAGGCGGGGAGGTCCTTCATTGGATCTCCCTACCTGCATCATTATTTGACATGTTTTCCAAGTACAAACCATTTGCAATTTACAGTATTTTGTTGTTTGCACAGTGAAATGTCTTCCAAAGAGTTCACTTCAAGTATTTAAATCTTGCATCCAGGTGATTGTTATAAGAAGCCAATATTTTTTGTGATTATCCATATCTAATTGATCTCACATGCCAGTTTGTAGAGCCTCTAGACTTCATTTGATGTCTTTTCCAGGTTAAAACCAAATGTAGATTGTTCAATTTTATTTACAAAACTATTTTAAACCTCTTAAACTGACCTTGCATTCTGACTTTTATTCAGCAACCCAAGGATCTGCATGTCAAACCAATTAGTCCACTGAATTATTTATAATTCAATGATCTCATGTGCAATTTTTTAGATCCTTGTGACACATCGTTACTATTTTTTCAAAGCCAACAGTAGAAAGATTTTCTCCCAATTTAGCATGTGCACTTGTAGAAACAACAAAGTAGCCAGCTTTGAGTATTAATTTCTTTCACCTCAAGTGATGTCATGCCAATCCACTTCATAGTTTTTATTCTTGGCCTATCAGTCTACATGCCTAACAGTTGCCATGGTCTCATGTTGTCATTTGATCAATTTTGAAGGTGGTTTCCAGAGGCTTTAGGCTCATTTTGGTCACTTTGCAAAAGGGTCAAGAATCCAAACTTTGGTAATTATATTCTTGATATTTTTTTGTCCAAATGAATATTGAAGTGGTTTCAGGACAGGGCCCAGTTGTTTGCAAATGAAAAAAATTTAAGCCAGACCCACAAGGGACTCAACCTATTTCATCGCATTGCATTTGTATTCTCTAAATTGATATTAATATTTTATTATTTAAATCATCTTTATGATTCAAATGATAATATACCTATATGAAGAATGGGGACATAGAGGAATTTCAAAGTTAAATAAGTCATGTTTATGATGTACTCATGTGATGCACCCACATTTACAGGCAAGGAAAGTGGGTAAACAAATTCCTTATTTAAAGTAATATTAATTAATAATGTTATTAAATACATTAACGTGCAAGCTAAAGTTTCACTGAAATCATTTTTTATAATGGTTTTAAATGTGCAAAAATACATGTTGCTTGGCAGGGGGGGTGGGGCAGTTTGTTTTTCACAACGCAAAGGAGTGCTCGAGTGCTCAACAAAGGGTATTTTCAATCTCAGCGAGTGCCAGTTAACACAATAAAAAAGTAAATGCAAAATTTTGTGGGCCCCGCTTATATTAAGCATGGCAAAAGTAATACTCCCTCGACACTCGGACAAAATGGGAAGAAGCCTTGGCAAGCTCCGAGTGAGTGTCAATTTGCCCTAATTTTGGTGAGTGTGGCTGGGGTTTGCACTTCAAATCAATTTACATGATAGTTCTCCTCAAGTAAAATACGTTAAAAGTTATATTCTACTACCTTTGCAAACGTCCCTCCTCCTTGTGCCAGCGAACAGAAGTTTCATAGAATGCTTTGATTGCAGGATATGCATAAAAAGGATTTGTTGAAAGGTTTTAGAAACTTTCAAGCAAATGCAATTGCCATTTGTAAATCCGTTTTCCACCATGACCTTCCTATCATCCTCCTCGCCTCCTCGCCTATGCCAATATGGAGCATTGAAACAGTGTATCGACATCCATTAAAGCATAATGCATAGAGGATTTTTGTCAAATGTTGTAGCTGTTACGGAAGTATCGACACCCAAAGTTTGATATGAAATGATCGTTAGAAATGCACATCTTGTGCATTGAACTTAACGCCCACACTGTCTGTGTTTGTAATGGCCCAAAACATTGCTATTAAATGCTCGTTAGACTAGTGATGGGTGTGTGGCATGTTTTCTTGTAGCCTGTAGATCATTGAGTAATCTTTTGGTCAGAATGTCGCTTCTTGTATTTTCAAATTCCATTATGCAGTGTAGATGAATGAAGTGTGTGGCTTGCAATGAGAAGAGGATAATCCTTGCCCAATATCAAATGTAAAATATATTTTGTGACAACAGAACAAGGAGTGTAAACCAAATAAAAGAGAGGACAGAAGTATTTAAAGTCAGTGACACAACAAATATTTTATTATGTGAAAAATAATTCACAAGAGCTAAATAAGGAGAAAATAACAAAAGTTATTTGTTGAAAATAAGAGAGGGAAAATGTAAGTCATAAAGCAAAGAAAATAAGAAAGGATTTTTCCATTGTAATCAAGGGGGCAGGGTATAGAGTCAGATAAAAGACTAGAAAGGGAAAAATATACCATTTTTTGCGATTTCGAAAGGAGGACACATGTTAACTACAAATTGCATTCGGATCTTTTAATCTTCCTTCTTATTTTTGATCTCTTCTCATTTTGGGGTTCCATTCTCTAGTTTTAGCTTATGTAATTGTTTGTACAGGTTAGATTTCCAGGTTTGATTCTCTTTGAAATTTCAGTTTCAGTATGTTATAATCAGATTTGTGATGATGATAAGCAAGCCAATTTGCATTGTATGAGTTCAAAATATGTTGTGATGTCTCCTAATTGTATGCAATTTTCTTTTGAACCATAATAATCAAGGATTTGCAGGGTTCTTGTTGCACATTTGATGTAGCAGGTGTTTGGTTGAAGGTTCATGTTGAAGGAACATGTTAAATTTGGCTTTTGGTTGAATATTGAAGATCATTTTATTGCATCTCAGGATCAAAAAGTATGTCATGAGTATATTCATAAGAAGTCTTGTTATTGTAAAGAAATAATGATGAAAGGATCATTGGTTATGTGTTTATATCATTGTCACTAATGGTTGTTTCATTATGACTCTGTGAATAGATAAGGGACTGGTCAACTAGGTTTTCTTGTGCAAGCCCTGGAGGGACCCAAACTCCAAAATATGATAAATCTTTCTTTCTAGTGCTTACTTGTTTTAGAAATTATTGTAATTATTTGTTCTCCATGCTAATCAATGAAATCTTCCCAAGATCTGAGCCAATTTTGAGTGAAGTCTCTTGTCTCTTGGCATATTTTGGTGAGAACAACATTTGTTATGCAATACCCAATTGAGTGTGTGATTTAATCCTTAGGTATTGTTTAAAGGGTTACTCCCCTAGGTCCTACATAGATTGAAGCATAGGGGAAGCATATGTTTCATGTTAATTGGCTAAGTTTGGTGTTAAAGATAATCATAAAGCCTAGCTAGTTTTTAGGTTTTAACATTTTGTTGATTTGGGGACCAACACTACCTTTTCTAAGTATTATTGGATCAACCCATGTTATGTAGGTGAATTTTCAATCAAATCCCAAAGGAAAATATTACGTGGAGTAGCATGAAGTTGCTCAACAAGATCATGCTCCCTTGCAAAATGTTGTGGAAGATTAGGTGGTGGAGGTAAATTAAGTTAATAAGTAGGAAGAACATTGTTTTGATAGTTATATGTGTGATCCACTACATCGTAACTAGGTTTTTGTGGCATTTGTTGACTCATCCTATCCTTTGAGTGATTTGTTTTTCATAGTTTAAGATGTAATTAGGAGGCGTAGTTGGATTCTTAACACCCTTAAAAATAATCTTAAGATTATAATGTTCATTTGTATGAGTGGAAACATTAATTAGATCAGACTGGTTAGAGGTTGTTTCAGTTTGACAGAAGTGGTGTTGCTAATATGTTGATGAAGAACATATTAGTTCATGTTGGCAGAGTTGAGCAGGATGCACAAGTGATCAGATCGGGATAGCTATACCGATAAAGTTTTGTGCTATTTCAGTGATCATATTAGGATAACTTATACCGATCAAGTGTTGTGCAGGTGATAACTGCTCAGGTGGGACCGTATCAGAATAGCTAGGCCGATGTCAAGTTGTGTGGAGGAAATTGTTATTGGCATAAGTCAAGTCGATGTCGAGTTGTGTGGAGTTTCCGTTGTGTTTTGTCAGATCGGGATAGCAATGCCAAATGTCAAGGTAGAGTCACTTATCAGGATAGTTGAACATAGGTGGAGTAGCGATTTTATGTAAAACTGATAGAACAAACTACTCCGATATCAATATATCGGAATAGCTATTCTAACCAGGGGACCGGGGATACCTATCAGAGTAGCTATTGAAGACAGATTGACACATTCTTGCTATGTCAATAGTGTAAACTATTCTGACAGAGGAGTATGAAGAGAAGTCCCCTTGGTAAGTTCATCAGAATAACATATGCCGATATGTTGAAGGACTATGGGTATGCAATTTCAGAGTAACTATGTCAATGGAGGTTCAGGTTGGGTCATCAGAATAGGTTTGTATTGACGGGTTAGTGCCCAGAAGCTAATTTGATAGTGTTGATTGTTCCAATGGAAGTTCTCATCGGAGTAAACTATGTCAATGGGGATAGAAATGTCGAATGTCAAGATAGAGTCACTTATCGGGATAGATGAACATAGGCAGAGTAGTGATTTTATATAAAATCAATAGAACAAACTACTTTGATATCAGTATATCGGAATAGCTATGTCGACAAGGAGACCGAGGATACCTATCAGAGTAGCTATTGAAGGCGGATTGACACATTATTGCTATGCCAATAGTGTAAACTATTATGGGAGAGGAGTATGAAGAGAAATCCCCTTGGTAAGTTCATCAGAATAGCATATGCCAATATGTTGAAGGACTGTGGATATGCAATTTCAGAGTAACTATGCCGATGGAGGTTCCGGTTGGGTCATCAGAATAGGTTTGTATTGATGGGTTAGTGTCCAGAAGCTAATCCGATAGTGTTGGTTGTTCTGATGGAAGTTCTCATCGGAGTAACCTATGCTGATGAATTTTGTCACCGTGGAGCTTGAACTTCGAAATACCTATGTTGATAAAGGTGAGTTGATAGTGTGGCATCGGAATAACTTGTTCGGTCGATCTAGCATGATTTTTCTATGCTGATAGTTATGGCTATTCTGATGAGTAGTTGTTTGGCTTGAAGCTTTTCAGTTCGGGATAACCTAATCCGACAAGATCTGTCAACATGGTGATTGTGCTTCGGAATAGCCTATGGTGACAAGGGAAATCAAAGGTAAGTTTCCCATCAGAGTAATTCATGCCAACAAAAGGAACTAAAGGCATCACAAGGTCATCATGATAGGTTGTGAAGGTGGTATAGATACGAGAGGTCTACCCGAGAGTGATTGTTATGCTAATGAAGGGACAAGGTGTGACTTCGGGATAACTATGGTGATGAACATGAGGGTAGAAAAATCCAATGAACAGAGTTATTCGGTATAAGTGCTTAACTGTAAATCCGATATGTGAAACATGTTTGCATCACACAAAGGTTAGTCATGGCATGGAGATCAACTAATCTGAGCAGCCCAATTGTCCACATAGTAGTTGACCTATCTTGACTGAGTAACCTGGATGACTAATGTGAAGACACGTGTACCCCAAGTGATCAGGCAGATATGCTAGGATGCTGAGTGAGGTAGTTGGTCGATCCAATCAATGTAGAGGTCTAAGGACAAATCCGATAGGTCTGCAAGTCGGTAGACTCACAATCCGACAATGGCTACCCTACTCTCAATAATGAGTTAAATGTTGGCAATGTAATATGTTTCATGTTAGAGGGCTATTGGAGATATATATATATATATAAATCTAATGCCCCCCTTTTTAGTTTAGTCTTCCAAAACAAAGCACATTGACCATGTAATATTTCCTTCTCTGTTTTAGTTAGGTTAATATGGTGTATTTTGGGGCTTTAACTAGAGGTTTTCTTACTGGCTCTTTCCTCTCGGGTTGCCCTTTGAACCAATTTTTGTACTCTTATTTATAAATTAATATATTAGTGGCTTGCCACTTTTGCCAAAAAAATAAAATTATTTTGACATGACTTGGACTAGGTTCTTTATTCATTAAAGCTTCATCTTTAGAAGAGAGAATTAGAAACATTGCTTGTGACATCTTCTCCTCTTGCACCAAAGTATCCTCATGAGTAGGAGAACTCTTGGGAGAATGACAAACATAATTAATCAATGCTTCATCTCTAGAAGAGAGGTCACTAAAGTGAATAGAAGGTAAGGCATCACTAAACAAAGAAGTAATGATATCATCCACTTCTACCAAATTATCCTCATGAGGGAGGTAAATTTTAGTAGAAGGATCAATATCATTCTTCAAATCTTCATCCCTAAGAGGGAGATTATTGAAAGAAGTATTAATAATATCTTCTTGCACCAAAATGTCCTCATTGGTGAGAAATGTTTTGAGAGAGGGACTAGTATCATTGACCTCAAATGTGCAACACGAAACATATACCATATCATATGTCATGATTTGTAAGGCACTCACTAGGACATATTTAAAAAATGTCAAAACATTTACAAAATCTTTTAAGAACAAAGAGGTGAAATATAGGATAGGCATCAAGGATCTTAAGAAAGTAAATATCAAATAGAAGACTTATTTCATAATTTTAAGAAGGTGACTGTGAAACATAAGACCTCTTTTAAGAAAGGTAGTGTAAAACACAAGACATCTATCCAAGCCTTTAGGAAAGTGAAAGTTAAACATGATCTAAAGAAAACCATGCCTAAAACATTTTTGAGATGTGATTTAAGTGCATAATTGTTATTGTAGACACCTAAAATTGTCATGTCTAATTAAATAAATATCTTTATTTATTTAATTATTTTATCCTAATTCTTCTATTAATTAAATGAATCTTTATTTATTTAATTAATTCATTTATCCTCTTCTAGCTTTATTTCTCATTTAAATAAATACATTTATTTATTTAAATTATCCTTTTCCTAAATTAAATAAATATCTTATTTATTTAATTGATCCCACTTCTTCTATTAATTAAATAAATCTTTATTTATTTAATTAATTCATTAACTTTTTCCACCCATGACACATGTCATTCATCTCTTAATTCCTACACTACCTACCCTCTCATTATTTTATTATTTCTTCTACCTACCCTCTAATCATAGCCAACCATTTATCTTTTACACCTCTCAATCTTATCCCTCCATTTCTTATGGTGTCTTTTATATAAGAGGATGCTTCCTTCATTATCAACCCTAACTACTTGATCAATTGATGACACTATGCCTTTGCACTTTCATATGCAATCCTACTTGCAACCACATTTTCGTTCTTTGTTGAGCTCTTGTGCACATAAAATCTGAGAGCAAATATATTAAGCAAGATCAATGGAGATTCAAACCCCATTGGACATGTGATGGTATAATCTTTGTGATTTCATTTGATTTACATTGTCTTAGGTAATCTTCATATGTTATGGTGGATCTTTGTTGTTGTTAGGCTAGGGTTTTGTGGTTGAATTCATTTAGTCTTTCAACATTGTTGTTATCCATTTTTACCGTATACATTTTGGCACGCCCAGTGGGACTCTTGTCCCTTTTGCATTTAACATCTTTTGTTACAAATTTTGTGTTTTGAAGTTAATGATCTAACATTTCCGACAAACTTTTGATATTTTCGCATCTGCCTGCTTTCGAATCGCATTTTTGGTTTTCTGCCGCATTTGTGACATTTGGAATCGCATCTACGCCCTCAACAGAATTTTTTTTTTTTTTTTTCAGATTTCAGGAAATGCGTCTGTGTTCCCTAGTCGCGTCTGTGAAGTCTTCAGGTGTGTCTGCGTCCAAGAGCTGTGTCTGTGTTCTGGAACCGCGTTCGTGTTGGATCTAAGCGCGTCTGCGAAGTTATATAGCGTTTGTGTTTCTGATAACCACGTCTGTGTGAGGCTGTTACATTTTGGGTTTGTTTGATTCGGTTTATCGTCATTTGGGTTTTCAGATCTAGTTTATTTTGAGCTAACATCTTCAGATCTAGCTAACGAAATTGGTGCAGCTTGTTTTGGAAAGCAAAATCGTTTTGTTGAAGGCTCCTATTTCACAAAGCCTTTTGGATCTAAAATATACCTAACTTGTGTGCTTGCAAGAAGGGGTGATCATTTGAAACAATCCAAACTACTAATAGATCTTTGTTGCAGGAACTTGGCAAGGGTTTTTTTATCTTTCATTGTGTGCCTTGTTTTCACAGATTAGCAAACACTTCAATTGGTGTGCTAAAATTGAACCAGTGTCTTTTGTGTCTTGGGCAATAGGCTCTTTTTGTTTAATCTTTAGAGGGCCTGTCTCCCCATGTGGTCATTAGGACTACTAGTGAGGAGAGAATGACCCAAGTGGTAGCAAGGAAAACCCACCTCTTCTGAACCACTATAAACAACTGTATCCATGGTGAAAACTATGGATAACGTGTGTTGATTAGTTCATACCGACACTATGTCTCCCCATAAACCCATTTGATCAAATTTATTTGATCAGTTGTAGGGCGTAACCCCTACCAGCTGGGAGCCTTCTATATTTACGGAGCTGAAAGTGCCGCATGTATGCCCACACAAGCGGATGCCCTTACTAGCACTTTTTTGTTTTAGAAGCCAAAATCCTTCTAGTTGTTGAAGTAGGAGGTCAGACCTCTGGTAGCGGCCCACACACATACGGTTCTTAGTAGAGATACAAAGTTCACCACGACGAGTTTTCGTGGGGACTAATGCTTGGTTGCCCCAAGAAGTGAGTGCCAAGGGTGGAGCCCGTGGGGTCAAGCATCTAAGTATCTGTTCTGAATAGCATAGCCTCGGGGGAAACTCCATGTGGGATCAACAACTATTGTCTTGGCCAGCCATAAGAATTGTGCTTGACTTATTTTAAACAATCAAACATTCAAGACCAAACACCAAAACATTGTGTCTTTTGTGTCTTCAAGTGTATGCAAAACAATTTTACATCAAACAACACACTTTCTTTTGAGTCATTTTGAGTCTAAACACTTGCAAACATTGAGTCCTCATCAACACTGTGTTCTCTTGTCATGATAAATAGTCAAGCATTCAGATTTGGTCATAACAAAACAACTTCATAGATTGGAAAAATTGCACAAAGTTTGCAGAAACGTGTCTGTGTCTGACAAAACTGCATCTGTGTCATCTAAACGTGTCTGTGAAGGGCAGAAACGCATCTGTGTCTTTTGAGCAACATTGCAACATCTCATAAACATGTCTGTGTCTGACAGAACCATGTTTGTGTCATTTAAGCGCGTCTATGTTGGACATAATAGCGTATGTGTTCTTTAAGCATGTCTGTGAAGTATATAGGCATGTCTATGTTTAGAATTGAAAACTTTCATAATCCAGCAAACAAGGAACAATCAGTTTTAGACTTATTAATCTTCCTAGGTATCTCTTTGGGTTTTCATCTAGCATTCAACCTGTCTTTGGGTCTCACAAAGTCCATCATTGCTTTACATCTTGCATTACATTCACATTTGTCTAAACTTGAGTCAAAAGGTTACTTGCCTGTCCTCATCTTATTTTGTCAACACACTACATACATACAATATTTTGCTAAGTGGTCCCTTATCAAGGTCTATCACATTTGGGTCTCATTTGGTCTTACTTAGAGTCAAGGTCAACTTACCTCAACAAGAGAAACTATCCTCTCTTTGGAGGTCACACCTACTTTACTACATACATACTTGGTCTTACACTTTGGACATTGCAAGTAAACCTCAGATTCATTTACATTCCATCCAGCTCTTGGTCTTCCATACACTTTTCCATTTGCATCTACTTTCACACATCTTGGTCAAGACCTAGTTCATGGTTGAAACCCGTTCCCAAAAATCTAGGAGAGAAGCTAAAGAGGCTCAAGAGTCCGCAAACATGAGTTCCTATGAGTATGACAATGATATCTTTTTCAATTCTGATCATACTACATTACCTGACATGGATGCCTATAGAAACATTCCAAATGTTGAGAACATGGATACTATAAACAACAATGGTACACACAATGACAATATGGACAACTTTTCAGTACATTCAGCAGAAGTGGAAGACACCATTATGGATCCCCATTTCAATAGATTGGTTGAGGAAATAATGAAGAGAGATAGACAATATTTCTTACAAGTGATGGCACATAGTGGAGCCAAGATCCCTCATGATTTTGACATGTCTCAAATAATGGAAAATCAAGCTTTGCAACAATCTCACTCCAACATGGATCAAAGGAGGCCTAATAGTGGAGGCAATAGAGGACCACATATGGTGCCTGAATCACCATCATCTTTGTTTCAAAAACCTGAGGTGCCATACACACATGGTCAAGCATATGATACTCACCTTCACAGACCATTATGGATGTCTTATGCAGAAAAATATGCTTAATCACATACCAATTCTAAGGATCAACCACCAAAGTAATTGGATATTCAAAGGCAGGCTCAAAATTTGGACCCAAGGAAACCCCGCGCCAAATTTGGGGGCAACACACTAGAACAAACTCATGACATTCCTATAGAGTATGGTATACATGGACAAAGTAGATATTCCATTCCTCAACATGAATCTATACCAAGTGGTCCATATTCACAACATCATTATAGACCTCCTCCATATGAACATGTGTATGATCAATATCATCCATATATGCAACATGCTCCTCCTCCACTTGGTGGTTCAGGCATGGGGTTTGGTCCAAGAAGTTGGTCTCCACCTAAGAACAATTTGGAACAAAAAATCAAGGATTTACAAAAGAAAATGGAGGACATAAATACACCGAAGCCAACTTACACAATGAGAGACATATGTCCCTATCCATTGGACAAAAGCATTTCAATGCCTCCATTTCCTACACACTTTGTGACACCTAAGTTTGATAAGTATAGAGGCAAAGGAGATCCTAAGGCACATATAAGATAGTTTTTCACAGCTTGCATTGAGGTAGCAACAGAAGAGACATATTTGATGAGATTATTCCCACAAAGCTTAGGTGATCAAGCTATGGAATGGTTCTCCCAACTTCCACCTGTAATTAAGTCTTGGGGTGATCTAGCAGAGGCTTTTATCCAACATTTCTCATACAACATAGAGACAAACATATCAATCACCACTTGTGCAACACCAAGCAAAAGGATGGAGAATCTTCTTCATCATTTTTACAAAGATGGAGAAATCTAGCCAGCAGATGCTCTTGTGAAATTCCACAAAAACAAATGGTAGAGATGTTCACCCAAATGTTAACAAAGACATTGGTTATGACCTAAGAAAAGCTTGTTTGTCCACCTTCAAGAATGTCATTGAAAAAGGCTTAGCAATAGAGAAAGTCCTAATTGAACAAGGAGTCATTAAGATATTCAAAGAAAACAAAGATGACTTTAAAGGAAAAGATAAGCCAAGATTTTGGAATAAAAACAAGAACACAGTCAATGATGGTGTTGTGGATGGCAATACGGTACGACCCAAAATCATTTTTTCTGGATCAAGCTCTACAAACAATCAGGTGAATACTCAAACAACTTCAAAGTCACAAAGGAAGTACACTCCATTGGGAGAACCACTTGAGTCAGTTTTCAAGAAGCTAGTGGCAAACAAGATAATCACAATTCCAGATTTTCCTCCATATGATCCAAAGGTTAAACCAAATTGGTGGAATGATGATGAGTATTGTAAATTTCACAAAAGCAAGGGCCATAAAACGAGAAATTGTCATCGACTGAAGAACATCATACAAGATCTTATTGATAGAGGTGACATTGAGATTGAGGGACACTCATCCAATCAAGAACATGAGATGTTTAAGGAACCATTCCCAAAGCGTGACAAGGGAAAAGCTAAAGCCACAGATGACCAAACCAACTATACTAGAGCATCTTATAACTATGATTCAACTATCAATCACATCTCGATGGACAATTATGTCTCTACCATTATCATCAAGGACAAAACGCCTAAGAATTCTACCCAAAGACCCAAGATTGTCCGAAAAGGCATAGGATCTTCTTCCGTACCTACCTCTGAATGCAATGTTACAACTCATCGAGGTAAATTCACTTTGCAAGGTGCTCTAGCTAAAAACACCACTTCTTCATCAACCAAACCTAAGTATGACCTTGTAGAACAGTTAGGGAAGACACCCGCGCTCATCTCCATCCTTGAGCTCTTACGCATATCCCCCGCACATAAAGCTACTCTTGACAAAATCTTGAGAGACACTGTTGTCCCTACCGATCTGAACGTGGACTAGTTTCAAGCCATGGTGGGATACCTTTCTGTTCCACACTCCCTTACATTCACAGAAGCTGATGACGCCTCTATAAGTTAGCCACATAATGCACCATTACGCATTGAAGCCTTCATACACAAACATCAAATAAAATGAGTCCTGATAGATGGAGGAGCAGGTCTAAACATTTGTACATTGAGCACTATTAAACAATTGGGATATTCTGATAAAGCTATGAATTCTACAAACAAAATTACCATCAAGGCATATGATGATGAAGAGCATTCATCCAAGGGCACAGTAACCTTACCTCTTAGAGTTGGGCCAGTTACAGAGGATGTGGTTTGTCAAGTCCTAGACCTGGATCTCACATACAATATATTACTAGGACGTCCTTGGATTCATGAAATGAGGGCAGTCCCATCTACATATCACTAATGCATTAAGTTTCCTCACAATGGAGTTGAGATAACAGTTAATGGTGATCCTAATCCATTCATATACTGCAATAACTTGAGATCGAAAACTGAGACAATTATTCCAAGTAATAGGGAAGCTGTCCCTTCTTCTGTATACATTGATCGTGAATCATTAAAACCTTCGACCTCAAAACAAGTTGAGCTTAAAGGGAAATTTCAGGACAAGGGCATGGGTGAATACACTTTGAATCAAACCATGTACTTACAACAAGTTATGAGTTCACCAAAAGAATATGGAAGACCACATCCTAATAAGCAAGTATCTATCATTATACTCAAATGGGACCCTACTATCTTTCAAAGATGGGGTGAGCTAGAAGAAGAAGACTTATACAACATGCTTTACAAAGACCTTGAAAATGATACACAAGATCACATCAGCATACCATGTGAAAAGTATGGTAAAGGATTCAAGATCCTACAAAAATTTGGGTATGATGGCAAAAGTCCTCTTGGCTTAAGGAAGGAAGGCATCATTGAACCTTTACAACCTGAATTGACATTCAAAAAGGAAAGCTCGAAAGGACTTGGTTTCATGACTTCCAAGGTAAACACTCAAATGACAAGAGAAGCATTACAAATCAAAGTTGCCAAAATTCAACAAGAGAATCACTATTCCATAGACTCCAATGAATGGGAATGGGATTCAGACAAATCCTTCAGTGACTATGAACTCACTGAGACATTCAGAGAACCAAATGAACCCACAAAAGAAGAGGAATTTTATAGAAAATTCAAAGTTGGTCAAGAAACAGCCCCTGAGGACCCCATACAGTCCTTGCCTCTAGGTTCTAGGTCTAAATCACATAGAATCAGAACACCTGTCCCAGAATGCGCTACTAGTAATGATAATTTGGATTCATTCACGATCAAGACAGATGAAGAGAGTGCCAATGATGACCTCGATGACTACCTCGACATACTTGAATATAACTGCATTTTCACTCTTAGCCCCGCTAACTTCGAAGACATCAAAGGCCTTCCACTTGTTCACCACCAACTCATTGACTAGGACCATGAAGGACCTGCGCAGTTTGATACATTCCAAAATGATGAAGCCTTCATTAATTATCTAGGCATATGAGATGATCTTCCCCTTGGGGACCATAAGGCAGGATACACTATAGAACTCAACAGCGTGGCATATTTTGGTGAGGGTGTCGGGCCTTCCAGTCACAAAAACAAAATAAAAACAAATCAAGGGTCTTATGGCAAAAACCATGTTGTGGCATTGTCTAACCCCAAAAAAGTAAAAATAAAGGACGTATCTGAGGGCGAAAACCTCTCTAAGGCACCCGAAGATGGAAGACTCGACATTCTCCCAACATCATATGAAGAAAGGTCATCCATGTTGGTAGAAGAGACCATCAAAACAAACATTGGTACAGAAGAAAGTCCACATAACATATTCCTGGCACAATCTCTGACGGAGATAGAAAGAGAAAAGTTCATAAGTTTCTTTGCAGAACAACAAATCAATTTTGCATGGTCATATGTTGATATGCCTGGATTGGATCCAGATTTGGTAATGCATCATTTGACAGTTAAACTGGGGGCAAAAGTAGTGAAATAGAAATTAAGAAAGATGCATCCACAAGTGGCATTATTAGTCAAGGCAGAGCTTGAAAAATTATTGGATGTTGGATTCATATGCCCAATTGATTATCCTGAATGGATCTCCAATTTAGTGCCTATTAGTAAACCAAATCGTAGCATCAGAATATGTATAGACTTCAGAGACATCAACAAAGCTTGTCCTAAGGATGACTTCCCATTACCAAACATAGATTTGATCGTAGATCTCACAGCAGGTCATGAAATGTTATCTTTGATGGATGGATTCTCTAGTTATAATCAAATAAAAATCGCATCTGAGGATCAGCACAAAACATCATTCACTTGTCCTTGGGGAACTTTCTGTTGGAATGTCATGCCCTTTGGGTTAAAAAATGTAGGTGCTACATATCAAAGAGCCATGACTACTATCTTCCATGATCTCAAAGAGCCAAAGATTATGTTGATGACCTCTTAGGTAACTTAGTGGACAGAGATACACATTTAGACATACTTTCAGTCGTCTTTGATCAGTTGGAAAAATACAAAGTAAGATTAAACCCCAAGAAATGTGTCTTTGGAATAACCTCCGGGAAGCTCCTGGGATTCATTGTATCAAAAAAAGGAATCGAAGCTGATCCAGCAAAAGTCAAGGCCATCCTAGAGATGCAACCACCATGAAACATCAGTCAACTTTGATCTTTGCAAGGGAGACTCCAGTCCATACGAAGATTCATAGCACAACTTGTAGATAAGTGTAATCCTTTTCAGCACTTGCTACATAAAAACATCAAATTCAAATGGGATGATAACTGTCAATAGGATTTCCAAATACTCAAAGATTATCTTCTAAATCCACCAGTTTTGATGCCACCAGTTCCAGATCAACCTCTATTACTATACATATCAGCTACTTCAACAACACTGGGGGCACTCTTAGCACAACAGGTTGCTAAGGGCAAAGAAAAGGCAAACTACTACATCAGTCACACCTTGGTGAGATATGAGCTAAATTACACACCAATTGAGTGTGCATGTCTCGCTGTGGTCTTTGCTTCACATAAATTATGACATTACATGCTAACTCATAAAACTAAGTTGGTTGCAAGGATCGATCCATTGAAATACCTTCTCAATAAAGCAACACTTACTGGGCAACTAGCCAAATGGGTGATGCTTCTGAGTGAATTCGACATCGAGTATGTGGATAGAAAAGCAATAAAAGGACAAGCTATTGTAGATCAATTAGCAGATGCTCCCATGTTAGATGATGTTCCTCTAATTTCATAATTTCCAAATGAATCCATTTTAACAATGTCACATGCAAAGCCCTGGCAACTATACTTTGATGGCTCATACACATAGCATGGGGCAGGAGCTGGCATCCTCTTCATAACTCCTCAAGGGGATTCTATACCAAAATCATATTGATTATCATTTCCCTGCACTAATAACATAGCGAAATATGAGGCATTCACAACTGGATTACGGATTGCAGTTCAGTGGAAGATCCAAGAACTTCGTGTTTTTGGGGACTCACAACTTGTAATTCGTCAAGCAACTAATGACTACCAAACAAAGGATGAGAAATTAATGCCCTATAAAAGAACGGTGGATGACTTGAAACAACATTTCGTGAAGATAGACTTTGAGCAGATATCAAGAGAGCAGAATAGAACCGTGGGATACCATGGCTACAATTGCTTCACTAATTGATCTACAACAGAATGAGACCCGCTATGAGTTCTTGGTGGATAACCTTTTGGTTCCCTCGAATGAAATCACTCCTACTGAGATGATATGTGTCATCGGTCCTGAGTCCCAATTATATGGTTCCATTTTCACATACTTTCGTGACAATACCCTTCCTCCTGACCTATCCAATAACCAACGTCGTACTTTCATTCGCCAATCTTCTCGATACGTCATTTTAGTTGATATCTTATACCATCGAGGTCTAGATGGCACTCTTCTTAGATGTTTAGAAAGAGACAAAGCTCAAATTGCGTTACATGAGGTACATGAAGGGATATGTGGTCCACATTCTAGTGGTCCTACCTTAGCCAAGAAACTCATCAGGATTGGATATTACTGGCCTAATATGGAAAAAGACTCATATCAGTTTGTCAAGAAATGTAAGTAGTGTCAAATTCATGGAGACCTCATTCATGCACCAGCACAAGAACTTCAACCAATTGTGACTCCTTGGCCCTTCTGTCAATGGGGACTTGATCTCATAGGCAAGATTCACCCTCCTTCTTCCAACGGTCATAAATTCATTATCACTGCCACAGAGTATTTCACAAAATGGATCGAAGCGGTTCCTCTTACACAAGTCACTAGAAAACAAATTACTACATTCATTCTCAACTATATCATTTGTCGATACGGTATTCCTATTTCCATCATCACTGATAATGGGCGTCCCTTCAAAAATTAGGATGTTTGTGAACTCTATGACCATTTCCATATTACCCATCATTTTTCCACACCTTATTATCCCCAAGGTAACGGTCAAGCTGAGGCGTCTAATAAAACAATCCTTAAAATCCTAAAAGAGACAGTCGACGATGCTGGCTGCAATTGGCATATCCAACTTAATCTTGCACTTTGGGCTTACCGCACAAGCGTCCGAACACCTACAGGAGCTACACCCTATTCACTTGTCTATGACACTGAAGCTATCTTGCCTATTGAGGTTGAGTTACCCTCTTTACGAGTCTCTTTGCAAAACATTATCAGTGACGAAGACTACAGGGTCTCTCGCTTACAAGAACTTGAACTATTGGATGAACGAAGACAAAATATTTTTAATCATCTCAAGGCTTATCAACAACGAATGAGTCATAGCTACAATCATAAAGTCAAGCCTCGCACATGGTCCTTACATCATCACAACAGCATATGGATCTGGTGCATATCAACTCTCAACCACAGAGGGTGAACCCTTGGAGGATCCTATCAACAGCATGCAAAAAAAATCATAAAAAATTAAAAATCATTACTTGGTGAAAACCTGGCAAACAGGCGCCTTGTGACACACAAAAAAAAAAGGTAAAGAAAAACATTTCATCCAACAATGAAAACTACTTTGGTGGCACCCTGGGCAAGTACCATGGTCAAAACTAGGTTACCAGCGCCATGCGTAGAGACATTGCTCCTCCCTCCTTCAAGATTCCATCTCATCCTTTCACTTTGCACACACTCACAACCTATTAATCCATAATAAACTTACCCATTCCCATCATGGCTTATTATTGATCTACCCAAGATTGGTTAGCCATTCATAATAAACCTCCCTTTTCAACCTTTCCATCCATAATAAATCAGCTCCTATATGTGGCTAAGGCAAATCCTACGTCTAGTAATGGGTGTGGAACTGAGAGCATCACATGTTTTAAGGAGTACAGTCTCTTCCAACCTTCTTCAGTCTATCTGCGCACGATCTGAAATAAAAGCAGAATTTGCATCATACATCCGCAATAAAGTTTCATCTTCTCCGCAATAAAGTATCAGTTTCATGGATTCAGTTAGTTTTAGATGAGACACAGTAGCAAGAATGGGCTTCAACAAATCAAATCTTTTAGCAGACTCAGATAATATTATGGTTCAATGCTATCTATCCTTTTGTCAAAGTAAACATTGTGACCACAATCAAATAAGACTTATACAAGTGACAAGAGACTAAACTTGAGGACTACAATGGATGTTGGTGTCGAGTCTTGGTGTTATTTTGATTTTATCTTTTGGTGACATGTCTTTTAGCTTTTCCAGGATGTCTCTGACTAGAGATTCTATCTCCAGGATGTCTTTGACTAGAAAGGCGAGGATGGGGTATCGTCACCTATTTTTCTTTTGCTGTTTGTAGATTGTCTCTTAGTAATGCTATGATTTGTCCAAGGATATGAGGACATTGAGAGTCTAGTATGAACTGGGGCATTCCTTGTTTGTGACTGTCTTATCTCCATGCAAATAGGTACAATGACTTTCTAGGTCGAACATATGCCTCGATTGTCATAACCTACTTGCCATAATAAAGCTCAATGATGATAACGCACAAGAAGCTCTTTCACTTTCATATCTTCTATCTTCCATCGCCCTTTCTTGATTGACTTCCATCATCCTTTTTGAGTTCGTGTAGCCTACTATCACACGACTGAGTATAATGACATGCCAAAAACATTTGCATTTCATGTAGTTTGCACCTGCATTACCACATATAAGCATTTCATACATACATATAGATATCACAATTGCATCACATCCTGCACACAACACATGTTAGCACATCTTAAATTTTTATCATGTAAATAGTTATCTGCATTATCATATTCATCTGCATTTCATACATTTACATTCACATATGCATAACACATATAAAACATAAAAGAACAAAAATATTGCATGTCATCATGTACATATTTGCATCCATATCATAACCATCACATAGCGACATACATCATGAAACATCTCATCACATAAGTACACATGCATATAGCTGTCGCAAAGATGAATCATCTCATATATATATATATATAAGTGTCATGATACAATGATGTTAAAATCATATGGCTACAATCACCCAAAGGCATCTACATCATCATACAAAAATGGTACAAAAATGATACATAGGGAGCCCTCTACGGCTATGATGAACTCCCTCCCTCAGAGCCGCCTAGCCTCGATGGAGTCTGAGCCCTGGAAGGACCCACCCTAGGATCATCTCTCATGTCCCCTCTATCTGGTGGTGGTGGAGGACCCATGACCCCACCACTAGACGCCTGTCTCTTGTGACTCCCTCCAATGGCCGTCGCTGTCCATGATGGTCTGCAAAAGCTCCTAGCCCGATGATCTGGTGGCACTGCCCCATAGTATAGGTCTCGCCAGTAGCCTATCTCCTCCCTTGCCCGCAGAACATAGGTGTATCCAGCCCCTGTGTCCTCTACTGCCTGCCTCCCATCCCTTTGTGTTGTCTCAGCCTCAATGTAACCCTAGATAGCCTGATCTCACTCCCACTCAGTGTCCCTGAGATGTCTCCTGAGTCGATCCCTCTCCCTCTCCAGCTCCTGGATCTCATCTACCTGTCCCTGGCAGATCTCCCTTGGCTCTAATAGCTCATCCTCCTCCTCCTCCTCAACCCCTATACCTGTGGCTCTACTTGTGGCTGCCTCTATACTGGTGGTTGTACCTGTGCCTGTAGTTGTAGCTACTCATGTGGCTACCCTTGTCCCTATCCCTGTCCCTGCACCTATCTGGGACCCTGTGCTGCTAGCACCTGTAATGGCAAACCACCATGACCTCTCACCACCTGAGCTTGTCTCTCCTCTCCACCCTCTCTTTGCGGAGCAACCCTCCTCTCTCTTACTGCACCCTGCCTCCTCTGTTGGCCTCTAACCCCACCATCTCCATCATCATCCTCATCCCATCTACCATCTCCATCTATCAGCTCTTCTGGATCTGTCAGGCGTGGAAATGGATGCTCTGCCCAATATGTAGTATACTCTGCATCCATCCCTGCATCCTCAATCTTAGGCCACATATCCCATGGCATGGGCACCATCTCTAGCAGCTGCATCATGGCCTGATCATATGATAACAGTAGCCCAAAGTGTGCTTGGTCCTGCACTGTCCGCGCATACATACCGGAACCTTGTGGCATCCGCTGGATCCTGCCAAACTACTTGTATACCCTGTCTACCAATTGCCTCTCTAGTACATAGGGCACCCGCCTAATCAGATATCTTCTCCTGAAAGTGTATGGCAGATCCATTGCGTCATCCTCCCACTACTCGCACTCTCGATACGACCTCCATATCACAGTGTCAACCTCATCAAGGACTCGACATCAGTGCTCCAACTTGTCAATCTGTGGTTGTGATGTAATCATATCATACAAGTGCACAAAGTTGCGTCTGTGACCCCTGCCTCTGAAATGTATCAGTTGTGTCACCAACAGATGCTCATATGCCCACACTTATAGCAATGTAACTCCACAGCCCAATCCTACGGATCCATGGTAGATGAATTGATGGAGCTCATAATATAAATGTGTCAGCATGCACGATCCCCAAGCATATCTGGTATGTCGTGTCACCAGTGTCTCCAAAGTGCTCCCTAGCCCACAGCCAACCCTCATGTCACCCTATCTAGACACAGGAACCTGCTGATCACTCCTCCTAGCACTGCTGGTAGCACCAGTCCTGTTGCTGTCATGGTGTCTCAGGCGACATGTCTTGCCCTCATCTCCAGTCTCAGATCCCAGAACACTCGTCTCAATGCCTCCTTGTCTCCATCTCAATCATAGGGAATCAACTCCTCATCAATCGGTATCCTCAGTATCCTGTATACATCCTCTAAGGTGACTATCATCTCACCCATCGGCAAATGGAATGTGCATGTCTCAGAGTGCCACCTCTCAGCAAGTGCAGTCAACAAACCCATGTTCGTCCAAAACTCAGGCACATACAGAATGAATCGCAAACCCATAACCTCAATCGCGGCTCTGTCCTTAAATGTCAGCTCTGGTTATAACCTCTGAGTCGATGGGAATCTCTCCCATGACTCCAGCATAGGCAAGTACTCTTGCAATCAAGCAAATCAATCATGTCAGTCAACGAAGCATTCACTATTCATTACAAAATGTTGTTTTTTATCTTAAGTGCTTATGATACTATATCCTAGTGACACTCACTGTTCATCAAAAAGTGTTGCTTCTATCCTAGTGACACTCACTATTCATCACAAAGTGTTGCTTCTATCCTAGTGACACTCACTGTTCATCACAAAATGTTACTTCTATCCTAATGGTACTCCCTATTCATCACAAAGTACTACGTGCTTTTGCACTCCCTGTTCATCATAAAGTGCTTCTTTTTTAGTACTCCCTGTTTATCACAAAGTACTATGTTTTGGTACTCCCTGTTCATCACATAGTGCCTCGATCTATCTTAGTCTTCCCTAGAGGACTTTCTTGAGTGTATCCTCTCGACAACTTATCCAATCGATAGCGTATGTTCATCACAGAACTGTCAATTTGCCCTAGAAGAAAGAAATGTACATTTTTGACATAAACGTGCCTTCATGACATAAATGTGCTTACATACTACACAAATGCCCCTGCTCTGCATAGACATGCCTAAAATACATAGATGTGCCTATACTCTGCATAGACGTGCCTACATAGCACAGATGTGCATGCACAATGCAGACGCGCTCACATTTCGCACAGACGCTTTTTCCAACACAGACGCGCCTGGCACAAACACAAACGCGCCTAGCCAACCTAGACGTGCCTAGCACCAATGCAGATGCACCTCGGCATTTTTTACATTTTTTGACATTACCTAAAAGTGTATTTATTTCTCTACCTAGCATGCATTAATGACAACGTTTATTGCCACAAAGTACAAGGAGGTTTTGTGGTACTCACCGGCTCTCCTGCGTCAGCTGGCCTCTAAAATCGGTGAATGCGATCGAATCTATGCACCAATGTCATCGTTGCTGACTGCTGCTGCTCTATTCTCTCTCTACACTCTGATTTCTTGGATGTGCAGATGACAATGAGGATGTATTCCCCTCGTGGTCTATTTTATAGACTACCCTAGCCCTTGTTTCCCGAGTCTATCTTCTTTATCCCGTGACTCTGTCACTCTATCTGGTCAGTCCATTCTAGCCTTTCTTTCTTATCGAGAGATTGTCTGTGATCTTTTCATTTTCATCCAATCTCTCGAGGGGGCAATATCATTCCCATCTTGGGGCAACTTTGTATCAGTTCATATTATCTTCTTTGAAACAACGCGACAAGCTACATTGTCTCAAAGAGGAGCAAAATGTAGACACCTAAAATTGTCATGTCTAATTAAATAAATATCTTTATTTATTTAATTATTTTATCCTAATTCTTCTATTAATTAAATGAATCTTTATTTATTTAATTAATTCATTTATCCTCTTCTAGCTTTATTTCTCATTTAAATAAATACATTTATTTATTTAAATTATCCTTTTCCTAAATTAAATAAATATCTTATTTATTTAATTGATCTCACTTCTTCTATTAATTAAATAAATCTTTATTTATTTAATTAATTCATTAACCTTTTCCACCCATGACACATGCCATTCATCTCTTAATTCCTACATTACCTACCCTCTCATTATTTTATTATTTCTTCTACCTACCCTCTAATCATAGCAAACCATTTATCTTTTACACCTCTCAATCTTATCCCTCCATTTCTTATAGTGTCTTCTATATAAGAGGATGCTTCCTTCATTATCAACCCTAACTACTTGATCAATTGATGACACTATGCCTTTGCACTTTCATATGCAATCCTATTTGCAACCACATTTTCGTTCTTTGTTGAGCTCTTGTGCACATAAAATCTGAGAGCAAATATATCAAGCAAGATCAATGGAGATAGGAAGAATGGAGATTCAAACCCTATTGGACATGTGATGGTATAATCTTTGTGATTTCATTTTATTTGCATTGTCTTAGGTAATCTTCATATGTTATGGTGGATCTTTGTTGTTGTTAGGCTAGGGTTTTGTGGTTGAATTCATTTAGTCTTTCAACATTGTTGTTATCCATTTTCACCGTATACAGTTATATTTCATAAATGATTACAGATATGAATCCATTAAATGCATACAACTCAAATCTAAAAAATGAAAATAAAAAATATGCAAGTGTAAGACATGTTAAGTTCACCAAAATGAAATGTAGTGAAATGGGATCCCAACCTACAAATATAAACTAAGGTCCTAAATCAATATCAATTTCATTTGGGAAAACAACTACTCAACTTTAGTCCTAAAGGAGAGATGAATGTTGTCTATGATTACTTCCTCTTTTTTATTTTGTATGAATATGCAATAGCTAGATAAAATGATGCAAAATTGATAATATTCAATATAAGTAGATAGAAACATAACTGAAAGTCAACTCAAATGTACAAATCTTTGATTGAGGCACAAAAAGGAACCTATCACTCAAATATGAAGTTGAAAGTGTCGATCAAGTGTGTTAGGCACCCTAGACCTGAAGGTGCTTCTATTGGCTAAAACTTTGGATTTCAGATCAGGATGCCCTGTGGATCATTCCCTCAAAATTCAGCCAAAAAGGGTTTGTCACATGTGCAAATCAACATAATCCATGAGTTTTCACCTATTCAAAATCTTAAATTACATGTCTCAAATATCTCTGTACAACTCTGCAACTTTTCACTATCAGATCTGTAACATGTACACAAACAAGAGGTAAAATGTTCTGTTGTATACGAATTTGCCTACAAACCCTGGGTAGGAATTTAAATCCACTAAAAATATGATTAATTAGAAAAGGGAGCTTACTTTTGGCAATGGTAGATGAAGGAACACAATAGGTCACTGAGAGGGGGGGTGAATCAGTGATATTCAAAAACTTGAAGCTTTCTAAGAGATTAAATCTCTGAAAACCAAGACCAAGCAATTTATGAACAAAGACATTAAAGAAATTTGCACACACACATAAGAGACAATATCATAACACAAGATCTATGAGGAAAAACGACAATTGGGAAAAATATTCGTGAGAAATGTTACTAGAGTCTATTTCTCTAATCCAGCCTCACAATGAAAAACTAATAACAACATTTATGGGCACCAACCCAAACGAGCACCAACCCCTAAATTTTATGGGCACCAACCCAAACGAGCACAAACCCCTAATCTGAGCACCAACTTAGATGACATACAATGAGTATAAGTTCAATAACAATTAAGCACCTTATTACAAATGATGTTTTGTAAATAATAGTAATTTTTATACTTCAGATTGCCTAGACTCCTCTGCTCACAATCTATATCCTCTACTCGCTGGTGTATGTTATCTGGTCATTGCAGTCAATCACAACTCTCTAATCTCTGCTCTATTATGTCCACTATTTCTTCCCCCACTCTGTGTAGATAACCCCCTATGTTATCTGCCTCGACTCTCAACTCTTTTCTCCCCGCTTCTCCAGTTTTTGATCTCTTATCTTCCACCTTTGTTCACTGCTCTCTGATTCCTGCTACTTATCCCTTCTCTTCCTTCTGAGTTCTCTACCTCTTTATTTCTCTTTCTATCTTCTTACTACTTTGACCACCATTCACTTGACCTTCAACAAAAGTCCATCTGATATTTCTTCTTGGTCCTCTGCTGCTGTATTCTTCACTTTGAATCTTTGTTGTCTCTTGTCCACTCTTCACCTTTGATTATTTAGATTTCTATCTCCTTCAGGGTTATCTCGCTCTGGAACTGTGTTATTCTTACGCACTGAAACTGCTTCTCTACAACCTCTCCACTTTCCTCTGTTCTCTATCTTCTTTTTTTGTAGAGCTTTTTTTTTGCATGCCTACAACTCCCAGTTGTTCACATCACACATTCTACAATACTTACTCGCACTTCTTTTTATGCACACTTCATTCTCTATCTAGATGGGTGAAAACCACTCTAATCTTCTCGCCAAATAGAATTTGAATTCACATTGTGATGTATAGGCCGACATGATCTTCTACAACTACCGCCATTATTAAATTCATCTCTTCTATCTTCTTGGAAGCTCTTCATGTTCAGATTGCAATCTTGTGTAATCTTTTCTTGCTCATCAATCCAATATCTTGTCGACTGAAGCCTTCTAGATATCCTTGAGCCACTCAAATCATTTGCAACTTGTCCTTCATTAAATTAAACTTTCCTTCATCTCTACCTGCAATTAATTTTGATTGGATTGTGAACTGTCATGTTTAGTATGTCCAAGTAACTCATCTCTACAAGCAAAACCTCTTCTTTCGACTAGCTAGAAATTGATTCGTCCAGTACTTGCCATGTCAACATCATCTCCATCTTCACATTTGGTTACCTTTAGTCAACATCCATGTGAGCAGCTTCAAGTCGACATTATCAAACTTGTGACTAACGCTTTGTGTTACGCACACGTTTCTTACCTTTTTCTATCGTCGACTAACATGGGGTGTAATGTGCATTCTTTGCATGTTATACACACCGCATACCATCCACCCATAGGTTCGCAAGTGTCTTGGCAGTCCTTTGACTATTGACTATGGAGTTGCGGAGTTCACTTCCCTTCTACCCGCAGATCCGCAAATGGCTTGGTAGCCTTTTCTAGTTGACCTACAGAGTTGTGGAGCATCAAAAGTTATCTAGCCTGGTCGAGGTGGGGTTCATCGGTATCTTCCTTACTGCACGCAATAGTTGATATGGTTGAGGTGGGATCCACCCACACAAGGCATCCTTACTGCACAAACATTGCCAGCTTAGCCAAGGTGTGGTCCATCCTTCCAATCAATGCCTATCCTCATGTCGTGGCCTCCTAGCCTCTAACACATATTATCCCTGTGGGTGAACACCTGCCATTGGATTTTCTATTGTCTAGCGTGGCCTATATGGGGTCTACCTTCTTCCACACAACCATTTTCCAGCTCAATCAAAGTGGGGTCTGCTCTTCTAATCAATGACCATCATTGCACCATGGCCCCCTACTTTCTGAAAACAAAATATCCCTATGGATGCATGCCTACCATTAGATCTGATGCCAATGGAGTTGAAGTGGGATCCACCCTTGCGGATATGTGAAGACCAATGATCAATGACTATCGTTGCGTCGTGGCTTTCTTCTTTCTGACAAAGATTCTCTCCACAAAAGAACATTGACCGTTGGATCTGACAGTGATGGACACGATGTGTTATGTATTATCGGTAACACATATGTGACTAACACAACGTGAGCAATAACACATCGCATGCAACTAACCTGACGTGTTATACACAACTGTGACTATGCTTTTTTCTGATTCAAACTAGATTGCTAAAAGAATTACCAACTCAATGACTTGTTTCTTCTTTGTCTATGTGCAAGTTCAAACAGCTAACTCCAATTGTCTTCAGCTTGCTCACTTCACTTTGCATACACACAATCAAGTTTGTTCACCTCACCTATGCCAACTTGGAATAACACAATCAATATCAATCTGACCTTCAGCTAAGATGTTCACCATCCTGCATCTATGTGCATCAACTCAACTATTGACATCAATGAAAATCTAATGCCAATGGTAGAGACTAAATTTGAAGTGGAATATTGAATTGACAAGATTATACCTCAATATTGATAATCGTAGTGATGCAATGCTCTTTAGATAAGTCCTCCAAGTGTTGGTGCAATAACATGATAAATCATAGCAAAATCTATCATAAAAACATACTTGAAGATAACATGTTATAGCTTGATGTTCCTTGTACTCAAATCCACTCTTGAAGGAATTAGGAATGATTGTGAATGAAATTGTAAGACATGTAAATGAATTATAAATGATGCCATTATATAGGGTTCTAAGGTATTATCTCTTTTAAGCTATCTTCCAATGGTCATATCGATATAATCAAGATCAAATGACAAATGGTGGGAACCGACACTCTGACATATTAAAGTTTGGGCCCCTTTTGGAGGGACTATGTCAATAGGTGACACAATCCACCTAGAAAAGGGTAAAGTGAGGGTAGTTAAAGAGTGCACAAGCCTATAATATTGGATTAGGTTAGTTAAATAGGCAATTGAAAGGGGGGGCGAATCAATTGACAACTTAAAATGTTTTCTTCAATTCTTTCACACATCCAAAATAATCAATAGAATTAATTAATGAAAATATAACATGAAAGGACATATACAAAAGAGATCACAAAATGAACACCAAATATGATGTGGAAAACCCAAGAAGGGAAAAACCATGGAGAATGTTAGTTCTCGATATATAACATCGATTAAGGTGACAGTGGTTAAGGTGATTTCTACAAAATGGTGGCTCACTACCAGAGGGCTCACTACCTAGAAAGGCTCACTATCAAAGAAAGAAGAATGAAAAGAGAATCCACCACATAATCTACAATGTTGGAACAACTTCCAGTGCCGCTCAACAAAAACATACTTCACATATCAACATCAATCAGATCTTGCACATCTTCCATACATTAGATTTCTTCTTCATCTATCACAACATTTCATTTAGATTCAACCTCTCACTTATATTGTCTCCAAACAACATAATTTTCTAAGTTGGTCAAATAGAGATCCAAAAATAGGTTAGCACTAAACATTCTGTTGGTGGGAAGGAATGAGAAATAAACCATACCACAACACACATTATCAATCAGCTCAACACGTTACATCCATTACAAATACCAAACCCACATCATGACTCAAAGATTCTTTACATATCATCGAATTTTGAATCGAACCGGACCCAAAATAACACTACCCAAATTAGCAACAAAAAGAATGGAACCAAGATACTCATGAATACAATCTATCAATATCATATCCGATAAGAAGAGAAATTTGGATCACCATAAACTCAATCAATCTACATTGAATAACAATTGTAGTACATCTTTTGAAGCACCAAAGATTCAGAAACACATCTTCTAGATAACCAACATAAGAAACCAATCTCAGAATAATATGTTGACATCAATTCCAACCATCAATCAACACATTTGCAACAATCTCACCCTTTGTCATTGATGGAAACATCCATTGACAACAAACACACAACTCTCTCTACATCATCTGATCAACATCTCTGCACATCACATCTTTGCATCTCATCACATCTCTCCCCCTTTGACATCAAGGACAAAGGCGAGCATAACTCCCCCTATGAAACTCACTCTGCTCCACCTTAAGAGGAAGCACCCAAGAACTAGTCCAAATAAGAATATTCAAGCATTTAACTGAACCAATGCACATCCAAGTGTACATCAGTTCAAATTAAGAAGGGGTAATACCCATAACTTATGTCAGAGATACTCAAAAGTATCCTTACACAATGCCTTTGTGAAGATATCTGCAATTTTCTCTTTTGTAGGTACATACTCAAGCTTAACTTCGTTATCCAACACCTTTTCCCTCAAGAAGTGAAACCAAATAGATATATTCTTTTTTTTGGAATGCTATACCAAATTTCTAGAAATATTTATTGCACTAGTATTATCACACATAATTGAAATAGGTTTTGTTGAACAATACACTGATATTTTTCAAAGTTTGCTTCATCCATAGAATTTGTGTGCAACAAGAATATGTCGCAATCTATTCTGCTTCAATTGTAGATAAAGACACAAAACCCTACTTCTTACTCGACCAAGCAACCAACTGGGAGCCAAGAAAGAATACTCCACCACTTGTACTTTTCCTATCATCAACACTTCTGGCCTAATTTGCATTTGTATAAGTTGTCAAAGTGAAATCTGAATTTTTGGGATATCATAAGCCAAACTCTTATTTTCCGTTTAAATATCTAAAGATTGTTTTTACTACCACAACATGTGATTCTTTCAATTATTATTGAAATATAGCTGTTAGACAAACTATATACATGATATCCAATCTGGTAGCAATCAAATATAATAGTCCTCTAATCACTAATTTGTACTAACTTGCATTGGCTTTAGGGAATTTATCATCTTTTCTTAACTTGCATCTAGTGGTCATAGGTGTACACACTAGTTTGGAATTCTCCAACCCAAAATTCTTCAACAATTCTTTAGTGTATTTAGACTGAGAAATGAAAATTCCTTTGCTATTCTAGTTCACTTGCAAACCCAAAAAAAGAAATTTAACTCACCAATCATGAACATCTCAAATTCCTTCTACGTCTCATTAGCAAACTTTCTACACATGCTTTCATTTCCTCCAAATATTATGTCATCAATATACACTACAACAATCAAGATTTTACCTGAGTCAGGTTTGAAATATAGATTACTATTAATAGATCCCTTTTTTTGTATTAAGTATCATAAAATATCATTACAAAATTCAGCAGACTAGGCTGGAAAACACACAGCCAACTACCAAATAGATCTCATAGTGACAAAAAAAAACCATGGTAGGAAGATCAACGGGTCATATCATGTGAGCATTATACACAGGTTGTGGCTGAATCACAAAATTACAGAGTTGGATGTCCCATATACAAAATATATCATAGAGGAAACATGTTGTCAACTAACTAAAGAGGAAGGAGGAGTCAGGATCAATATTATCTCCCAAGGGAGGGAGCCACGTAGTCCATCCTAGCTCTCCCTCACACCACACTAGTACATTTCCTTCGGTGAACTGGTCTCTATAGGGGTGGGTAGGCAATCCCTCTAGTTCCATCTTAATGAAATCCTCTCTCTGTTGTCTTGCCTCCAACTCTTGCATAAATCTCATTAGCGCCTACTCAAAGTGTGACTTGTTGCTTCACATTTGGTCCCAAGTGAACCCATGGGATAGTTCTCGGATGAAGACATGTGTTGTTCCATCATTCAGCCATCTGTCAAATTTATCCTCATCAAGTCGTAGAACCACAGTGACCTGCATAGCAACAAGGTAACGAATGAGTCTCCTAAGAGACTCGATTAGGTATCTACCCTTTCCAATAAACACATCATCACTCCTAGATTTCCAAATGATCCAAAGAATTTCCAAAGAGAGAACAGAACAAAAGAGATTAGCACATTTCTTGCCACCTTTAATATAACCAAGTATCACCTCATCAATAGAAAGACATTTATTATCAACTGAAAAACCAAACAATTTCCACACCTCTTTGGCGAAATGACTTTAAAAAAAAATATGTAGCACAGACTCAGGAAGATGACACAATTAACACAATAGGGGGTTGTCATTATTGTCCTTAATAGGGAGCTTGTGAAGTAAAATTTTCCAAGCAAATAACTTATTTTTTGGTTCATTCGGTGCAGACCAGAATCTCGAGATTAGAGTGCCACATTTTAGAATCCTGGGTGAGGTTCTAGATATTGTTGAGATGGGCTAGGATATCTTCAGAGTTAGCAAGGGAAGAGTGGATCAGTTTGGCCTTCATTAGAGGGAGGGGAGAGCCATCACCCCAACAGAGGGAGGAGATTGGGGAGAGAAAAGAAGGGGTGGGTGAGGAGAGGATGGGTTCGAGTGCAGTCTTGAGGACATTGTAGGTTCTAGCTTGGGAAATGGGGAAGTTGAATTCCAAGCTAAGGGAATCCCAAGAGATCAGGGAACCATCTTTCAATATGTGTTCAAAAGTAACCAGTCCTAAGTTGTGCCACTTCAAAGCAGAGAATCCTTGAACGCGGGCCAACTGCTTTCCATTATGTAAAGTATTCCACCACATAGATCTGCCCAAGTTGAGAGAACCCTTATTATCAACAATGCCCCTGTTACTGATGAATTGTATGACATGGTTCCAAGCCCTCCATATAGACATGAAGACTTCTAATCCTGTAGGAGAGATCTTGAAATTACTAGCAATCAGGTCCCACATGGGCAAGTTATTCCAATTCTTTTCCTGTTTAGGGGTGGAGCATTGTATATTATGTCTGATCAGAACTTTCCAAGGTTCATTGCCATTAAGGGCTTTAAAAATACACTTGGCAGCTAGGGCAATGCCCTGAATTTTGAGGTCCTTGAGGCCCATACCCCCTGCATCTTAGATCTAACACACCACTCCCATTTTACAACATGTTGCTTCCTATTCCCCTTCCCATCCGACCATAGAAATTTCCTGATTTTTTTTTGAAGATAATTGAACTGGTAATTACTGAATGGCCAGGCTGAGGAGCAATTGATGTTATATGATGACAAGATTTTTTGACTAGGGAGAGGAAGTTCCTGTTCCATTTGGTGAGTTTTTTATCCACCTTATTCTTGAACCACTCCCATATTTCTTTCAGATTTGAGGAGACAGAGAAAGGAATACCCAGATATCTAGTGATCATGTTCGGTCCTCCCCATTTCAAGTCAAATTTTGTCATCCAGTTAGGAGGGGAATCAGTCCATCCTAGCAAGGTAGATTTATGGAGAGCAATTTTCCTGCCTAAGGCCTTACAAAATATTTCAATATTGTACAACAAAGAGGATAAATTCTCCTCTTCTAAGGTTAATAGAATAGTTGTATCATTAGCAAACTGAACATTGATGATTTCCTCTTTATTAGGGAGAGAGATACCTTTGACCCTGGGGGTTATATTGAAATCCTTAAGAACATAGTGCATAGCATCATCAGCCAACACAAATAAGGTCGGGGAAAGTGGGCAGCCCTATCTTATTGACCTGGAAAGAACAATATTACAAGATCTGTTTCCATTTACATCAACAACAGCATTGGCGTCACAGAGTAATGTTTGAACTATCCTACAGAATGTCTCCGGAAACCCCAAACTTACTAACATCTGAATTATGAAGATCCACTCTATCTTATCATATGCCTTTTCAAAGTCAATCAACAACATGGCCCCATTTTGTCCTGAGGCCTTAGCCCACTCGAGAGATTCCCAGCAGGTTAGCAAATTTTCTAAGATATATCTGCCTTTAACAAATCTTGTTTGGGTGGGGCTGATTATCTTTGGGAGGATTTTAATCAGCCTATTAGCCACCACTTTGGCCAATATCTTATTAAAGACATTTAGTAGTGTGATAGGCCTCCAATTCTTTAGCAATGTCTTATCCCCCTCCTTAGGGATGAGCTTGATGACCCCTTGGTTGATTTCTTTGCCCAGGGTTCCTTTATTGATAGCTTCCAAATATAGGTTGTGGAGGTCACCAACAATCCACCTAATGTTCTTCTTGTAAAATTCCACCAGAAAGCCATCCGGTCCAGGGGATCTATCATTCCCATTGAGGAGATGGCATTTTCAATTTCCTCTTTTGAGATGGGTTTCCCTACAAACTCCTAATCTTCCACATTAATCTTAGGTGGGATCAATTCCTTAATGAGCACCCTAGCAACCCTATGTTCATCATTTAACTCTTCTACAGTGAATAAATTTTGGTAGAACCGGGTGAAGCACTTTAGGATCTCCTCTGAGTCTATAATCTGGGTATTGTTATCCTAGATAGAATTGATGTTCTCTTTTGCCTCTTTGACCCTAAGCAATTGGAAGAAAAATTTTGAGACCTTGTCTCCTGAGTCCAACCAATTTAATTTGGTCTTGGTTTTCAACCCTCTAATTTTCTCATTCTGGATCTTCCTAAGGTGGTTTTTGATTGACACCAGGGCGTTAGTAAGGCTTTCATCATTAGGTGAGTTCTGAAGATTCATCTTTGCATTACAAAGATCTTCCTGAAGCATCCTTTCAACCCATTTGGCATCCTTGGCTTTCTTTTTTCCTACTGTTTGGCAGAGGGTGGTCTAGCTTTTAATGTTCTGGTTCCATTTATCAATATTAGAGAGTCATTTCTACTCTTTCATATTAAAAATTCTGATGAAGGCCAGGGCAAAGCAGAGATCCTCATCCTCCAAGAGCCTAGTGTTTAAGGTGAAGGAAGGAGGTCTTGAAGAGGGGGGGTGACCAGAGGGGGAGAGGTCTATTCCCATTAGTATGGGGTGGTGGTCTGACAGTGTGTATGGGGAGACAGAGTAGTGATCTCCATTAGCTCCTTTACCAATACCAAAGTGGTTTTTATTGAAGTAAAGTATGTCCAACTTGCAATAGATTCTCTTATTCAACTGCTGGTAATTACACCAGATGAACCATATGGTGTTCATTTGGCCTTTCCTTCCAGCAATAGGGTCAACAAGATGTAGTTTATTGATCATTATGTCCCATTGCAACCTTTCCATACCCTTCCATTCAAACTTGTTACCTCCTTTCTTATCATTAGCAGATTCAATCATATTGAAGTCCCCCCCCACAATACAAGGGATGTCTTCCAGTCCTGCTAGCCATTTCCACAGTTCCCCCTCTCTCTATAGTCATTAGGGGCATACACAGAACAAATTCCAAACTTTTGGTCTTCCAGCTAAATAGAAACCCAGATAGCCTTGGTATAGGGGGATTGCCCCTAGTTGATCACTTTGCTAGCCCATCTAGGACTAAGTAATATTGTTGTACCACCTTTACCCTTGGTATGATTAGTATGAAAGGATGTAGCCTCCCTCCAAATACATTTAAGACCTATTTGGAGGGCGAAGACAACAACTTTTATCTCTTGAAGAAGGAGGTAATCCATGTCCTTATGTCCATTAAGGAATCTTTTGATGATATATTTCCTATCAGGAGCCTCAAGGCCCCTGATGTTCCAAGAGATTTTTTTCAGCACGACTCACTTTGTTGGGTAGGGTCTGTTTTGTATTTAAATCCTTCAAAACATTTAGGCCACTCCTCTTTATTTGTGATATTGCTAGCATCAAATGCAATAGAGGAGCAGGGTCTACCTCTCTTTTTCCTTGCCTTAGATATTTGTTTGGGGCCATGGGATTCCTTCCTAGAGGCACTATCTTTACTATTCTTAGGGGATCTCTTCCTTCTAGACTTCCTGTGTTTGACCATATTAAACCCTTCCTGTGTATCTGTCAAGCCTTGTTCAAAATTAGAGTATCCAGGAGTGAAGGGGTCCATGTTGATCCCCTTGTCTTATGTAACAATTTGCTCTGCATTCTAGGCATCAATAGGGGTGCTATAAGTACAATAGGTACTACTACCAGGATCTCGCCCAGAGGCCTTTGAGCCATTGGATGCACCTAGAGGATCTACTAAGATCTCATCCACAGTACAGTTAGGTCCACCAGTTTTCACATCTAGGGTAGAAATCTCATTAGTTTTAATTTTAGTACGATCCCTACATGCAGACAATTCAAGGCCCTGGTTAGAGGCCCTGCTAATGGTATCTATTATAAGTGGAGCACCCCTATCCATGTCCTCTAGGCCAAGTATCTGCCACAAGGAGGCTTCAATTTCCAACTTCTGCTTATGAAGGTCTTGCTCAAGAACCTTCCTAGCTTCAGTAGCTCTTCTCAATTTTTCCAACACAAGTTGTTGAGCATTTTGGGATCTCAGACCTGGGTGAAGTTTGGGGTTATCAACAAATTCAGAGGTGTTGAAAGGTGGGGGATGGGCGGTGGAAAGGGCATCTTTAATAACATTACTGTAGTTCATGATAGAGATAGCCATCGAGGGGGTCAAGGAGTAAGGGGGGGAGGGGGGGGGGGGGGACGGATGGGTGAGGGGTAGTCGGTGGTGGGGGGATAAAGTAAAATGGGGGGGAGTGGGGGAAAGATCTTGAGCAGGACAGTCAGAGGAGGTTCAGAGGGAGTAGCCTAGGGCTCAAAGGGTGGAGGACCGGAAGAGGGATTTTTGACCCTGCTAGATTTTTTATTCAATAAAGGGCATTTGCTTCTAAAGTGACCACTTACTTTACAATAATGACAGACATCTATGCCACCCATGTACTCAATTGGACAACAAAAGGTTTTATTATCAAGGTAGATAGAAATTTTGGTGGGGTATACAATACCCGGTTTGAGGGCTATGAGTAACCTAGCATTGAGATGTGGAAGAACCAAGGGGGAGGAGTCAATTTTTACAATTTTTCCCAAGGGTTTGGCAATTCTATCTATACAAGACCAGAGAAAAGGGGGAATAATTTTAATGGTTATCCATTTTGGACAAGAAAGGGCAAGAATTTCATTGTTACAAGCCTCAGGATCCCAACGTACAACCCTAAAAGATGAATTCCCCACCGACCAGAACTGTTTGTTGACAATCTTGCTTTGGCTTTCTTTGTTATAAAAAAAAATTAAGAATAGACCCTTTTGAATCATTCTATAAAATTAAAAATGAAACCCTAGCTTATTGACCCACACATCTTGCAACCATGTGTTCATGTATTGATGAGATGGTACATTATTTACATAAAAAGCGGCAAAAAAAATAGTCGAGTCCCTAAGCCTCAAAATCTCAAAAGAAGTAGCAGAGAGCATTGAACCATTGGGTTTAATGATGATGTGCTTGGAGGGGGAAACCTCACCTTCTTCTCACGCGAGATGGGCATCATCTTCATTTTGCAGCGCAATCTCAAATCTTGCATCAACTAGGAATAAAATTTGCTTGCCCTCCACCGCCTAGTTGAAGGTCTTTCGTCTCACGTGCTCGTTCTCACTGGCATGGAGAATGGGCGGTTTAGCCTTTCTTTGGACATCCTTGTCGGCCTCCATTAATTGCAATAGGCCAACAGTTATTGCTCGAGGACTACCCAGCGAAGCCAGGGAGCCCTCACACGCGGAGGAGGCCTGCAACCAACGACACCCTCAAAAATTGTGCCCTAGTTGCAGAGAGCCCTTCTCTCCCTATTTTCTATGAGAAAATCACCTCAATAGATCCCTTTTGAAAACCGTGATCAATCAAATACTTGTCTAGCCTTCCATACCAAGCTCTAGGAGCCTATTTTAATCAATACAAAACCTTCTTTAATCTGCAAAAAATGTTCAAATCATCTTTCAACTTAAATCCTTCCAGTTGTTCAATGTAAACTTCTTCTTTCAATTCTCCATTCAAAAATGTTGATTTCACATCCATTTGATAAACCCTGAAGTCCATAAAAGCTGCAAAAGAAATCTAAACATATTGATTACCTCCATCCAAGCAACAGGTGCATATGTTTCCTCAAAGTCAATGCCTTCAACCTTTGTGTAACCTTTGCAAACCAACCTTTCTTTATTTCTCACCACTTTTCCATCCTCATCCAACTTGTTTCTGAATACCCATTTTGTTCCAATTACATTCTTGTCTTCTGGTTTATGAACTAGTTCCCATGTCTGATTTTTCTCAATCTGATCTAACTCTTCTCTCATTGCCTTTATCCAACTTTGATCATTGCAAGCTTCTTCTACAATTGTTGGTTCACTCTTAGATGGTAAACATAACAAAACTTATTCTTGATCTGCTTTTCTTCTTGTGATGATTCCTCTATTATTATTTTCAATAATCTGATCTACTGAATGATTCTTTTGCACATACCTTGGAGTTTTAGATGTAGATGTCAGAGTATCCTGAGTTTCCTTTTTTCTCTCTTCTTCTTTGGTTTCCTCTTCCCTTTTTTTGTCATCGGGCTCATCAGATTCATAACCTACCAATTTATTAGAATTTTTATAAATGTCTTCATCAACTTTCACATTTGCACTTTCAACAATCTTGTTCAGTCTTTTGTTGTAACACCAGTATGCCTTGCTTTTTGTAGAATATCCTAAGAATATGCCTTCATCTATTTAGGTGTCTAATTTTCCAATATTGTCCTCATCTTTTTTAATATAACATTTTCTTCCAAATACCTTGAAATATTTCACTATCGAAGTTCTACCATGCCATAGTTCATATGATATTTTTTCATATCTCTTCGAGTATAGAATTTCATTAAGAGTGTAAACTGCTATGTGAATTTCTTCTCTCCAATAAAATTTTGGTAGTTTTGCTCCTTTGATCATTATTCTAGCTACCTCTTGTATAGTTTGATTCATCCTTTCCACTACACCATTCTACTATGGTGTTCTAGGGGCAGACAATTGTCTTCTAACACCATGTTCCTCACATAAATTGTCAAACTCATGAGAGATAAATTATCCTCCTCTATTAGATCTCAAACACTTGATCTTTTTATCAACTTTATTTTCAACTCTTGCTTTGAATATCTTGAATTTTTCTAATTCTTATGAATTTTTCTTAAAAATGCAACCCATGACATTCTAGAATAATCATCAATTAACAATATGGGATACCTCTCACCTTGTACACTCTTTGTTCTATTTGGATGACATAATTATGTGTGCACTAAGTCCAACAATCTGGTGGATGATTGTTCTTTTCCTTTAAATTTTCCTTTTGTCTATTTTTCCACTTGACATTCCTTGCAAATATTGTTATCCAGTTTGGTCAGCCTTGAAAAATCTCTCACTACACTTGATGAACTAATCTTGACCAAATAATCAAAGTTGATATGACACATCCTCCAATTCCAGAGCCAACTATCATTGATTTGAGATAACAAACAGTGTCTTGTAGCTCCTTCTAGCTGATACATATTTCCACCAATCTTTTTTCCTGGTGCAATAACAGTTCTAGATCCCTTCTGAATCTCATAACACTCATCCTAAAAAACAACATTGTAGCCATTTTCACACATTTGTCCAACACTCAAGAGATTATGATGCAAAACCTTCACATAGTAAACATTGTTAGTATTATGTTTTCCATCAAAAGTAACAGAGCCAATTCTCACAATTTGTGTTGTCTAATCATCTCCGAACCTAACAGAACCTCCATCATATTTCTCAAGTTTTATGAACTTAGTCTTATCACCAATCATATGATTAGAGCATCCGCTATCAATCAACCATTCATTTATGTCTCTTCTAGCATGTAAGGCAATAACAATAATCTTAAGTGCATCCTTTTCATCCAAAAACAAACAATCACCATTTTCATAGTCATCACCTAAAATACTAGCATCATCTCTAACATAATAGGCTTTCTTGTTAAACTTCCCTTTATTCTTCCTAAATTTTTGTCTTGATCCTTTTTCCAAACATCTAGTAACTATATGACCAATCTTTCCATATCTAAAGCATTTAAGAGGTAACATACCTTTAAATTTGTCGGTGCCCTTGTTTAGTCTTCTTACAAAGTTTTCTTCGATCTCATCCAGGCTTTCATCTTCTAGATCTTCATCAGCGGATTTAAAGGCAGTCTCATATTTAGCTTTGTCTTTTCCAAAATTTCTTATCTCAAACGTAGACAAGGTGCCCATGTAGTTTTTCCCTAGTAAACTTCTTCGGATCATAAGTTTCTTCAATAGAAAAAATCTTATCACTATAGCTTTCCGGTAGAGACATCAGAATCTTCTCAATTATGTCTTCATCTGTCAAAGTTCCACCAAGTTCTTTGATTTCATTTACTACACTATCAACCTTCTGAAAAATAGCTTGTTATATCTTCTCCTTCTTCCATTTTCAAGTTCTCATATATGCGCTTAGCTATCAGCTTCTTTGATAACTCTGTCATTTCCTTCATAGATATCTTTCAACTTTTCCCAAACCTCATGAGCAATAGTCAATAAAAAAAACTTTGTTCATTTAGTCTTTGATAAAGTGCTAAAGATAGCATACCTCACTTTTTCATTTTCTTCATAGACTTCAATCTCATCTGAAATGGTAAGACCATTTGTTGGTTGTACATACTTAGTTTCCACTACTTTCCAAGTGTTGTAACCCAAGGAGATTAGGTAACTTCTCATCTTCACTTTCTAAAATTTGTAGTCAGATCCTTCAAAGATAGGAATAAATAATTTATGTGTCATTGGATCACGATCTACATCAAACGGTTAAGCTCTTTTCCAAGGAACCAAAGCTCTGATACCAATTGTTAAATATATGGGAAACTAAGAGGGGGGGAATCAGTTGACAACTTAAACTTTTTCTTCAGTTCTTTCACACATCTAAAATAACCAACAAAATTAATTAATGCAGATATAACATGAAAGGACATACACAAAGCAGGTGACACAATGAACAACAAATATGACATAGAAAACCCAAGAAGGGAAAAACCACAGAGAATGTTAGTTCTCAATATATAACATTGGTTAAGGTGACACCAGTTAAGGTGATTATTACAAAAGGGTGGCTCATTGCTAGAAAGGCTCACTGTTGGAGGGCTCACTACTTAGAAAGGCTCACTACCAGAGGGCTCATTGCCTAGAAAGACTCAGTACTAAAGAAAGAAGAATGAAAAGAGAATCCACCACATAATCTTCAATGCCAGAACAACTTCCAATGTCGCTCAGCAACAACACACTTCACATATCAACATCAACCAAATCTCGCACAAATTCCATACATCATATTTCTTCTTCATCTACCACTGTATTTCATTTTGATTCAACCTCTCACTTATACTATCTCCAAACAACATAATCTTTTAAGCCGATCAAACAGAGATCCCAAAATAGGTTAGCACTAAACATTCTAGTGGTGGGAAGGAATGGGAAGTAGACCATACCACAATCCACATCATTGGTCAAATCAACACATTACATCCATTACAAATACTAAACCCACATCATGACTCAAAAAATCATTACACATCATCAAATTCTAGATCAAACTGGACCCAAAATAGCACTACCCAACTTAGCAACAAAAAGAATGGAATCAAGATACTCATGTATATAATTGATCAATATCATATCCAATAAGAAGAGAAATACAAATCACCATCAACTCAACCAATTGTAACACATCTTGCAAAGCACCAAAGATTCTGAGAATGCATCTTCTAGATCACCAACATAAGAGACCAATCTCAAAAAAATATGTCGATATCAATGACAACCATCAATCAACACATTTGCAACAAGGTCATCACATGAGCATATGATGACAACTTGCATGAGATAGGGCCAAAATAGGCTGAAAATGACCCAAAAGAAGGCACACTAAAGCCAGGGAAAAGAGGATTGTAAAATTGTAAGGGGTTACAATTTAGGACAATAGTTCATTCAGACACACTTCATAATATCAATGTTTTTGCAACACAGGAACATTAATTCAAGTGTTCATCTCTCTTATTGGGACTGTAGTTGAACCTATTCATGTTCCAACATTTTGTAATGGAGATTTTAAATATTAGTCTACCCTCATAGACATAAGGTCTCATTTCCGTGAATGTTATCATCAAACCATAAATTTTTCAGCATATGCAAACAAAAAATCTTCTAGTTGGATATTTCACACTCTATTTTTGTCAAGAGCATTTACTAGGTGATAAAGCAAGTGATCTAGGAGTCAAATATCATAGAGATGAAACATAATTATGTATGAATAAAATATGGATGATTATGATATTTCAAGTGATTAAGAAGATTATTTTCCTTCATATTCTTTTTCAAAAAATCATCATCCTCACATGCAATAAAAAATATAATAGAATCTTTCCCTTTAGCAATTGATACTTGTGGATAATCCTTCGATGATGCAGTCAACAAAGAAGGTGGAAATAAAGCTACACTTAAACCTTTGTCACCCCTAGAGCTAGAATCATTCATTGTTGAGGTTATTGATGAACTAATGAAGACAATTATAGCAAATATAGAAATTGAAGAACCAAGAAAGAAGATAAAGGGCATGAAGATGAAGGGAGTAGATTCATTGTAATGTGTGTGCAAACAAAATCTTGTGGAGCATTTAGGGTCAAATGTAACCCTCTTTTTGAATCTTCAAATATTGTCAATTCTTTTGTACCAAATAATATGAATTCATTTTATTTTTCTTCAATGATAATGTTAAAGCAGATAATTTTACATTTAAAAATTATTATAAAAATATGAAAAGAAATGAGAAATTTGATATAGAAATCAATGAGAAAAAAATGGAGAATGAACCTGAAAAGTGCATAGAAATTAGACAAGATGGTATGGGTTGTCATGCAGAAACTACTGATAATAAAAAATAAAATGAAGATACTCAGCCTCATGTTGTTTTCAATCATGGTTGGTTTTTGAAAGTATACAATAATGATTTTCTATTTGGAGAGGGAGTCGTTACATCACTATCACAAGTTGTGGAAGAAAGTTCTTTAGTTGGTAAACATAAAAATGCAGGGTTATCATCAAAAAATGATGAAGTGACCAAGTCAATTGCTGCAAAGGACAATGAAATCATTTAATTTGATAATGATCCCATGATTGTTGAAACTATTGTTAAGGATGTTAATTCTCAATATACTTCAAGAGGAATTGATTTAAATCAATATTTGCATCAAATGCACTCAATCCATTTTTTCTCTTTCTATTCTTAATAACAATGAAATCATTCAAGATATAAGAATATTCAATATAGCACATGAAAGTGTTAGGCCCAATATGGAAAGCTAATGTACTGAGAGGGGAGGGGTGAATCAGTACTTCAAATCCTTTTAACAACAATATCTTTACTGTTATGCATAAACCAAAACCTGCTGCAACATAACATAAAGCTAAAACAAATAAATAACAATCATACATGATTCACTCCATAACACATATATTTTGGTTATGCAGAAACTCTTGGTTAGAGAGAAACTGCGGTGGGGATGACACCCACAACTTCACTACTGCAATAATAAAGAGTGCTTGGTTAGAGCTACATGTTTAGCTATTTCTCATAGCTTACCCTGTTAGGAGTACCAAGATCTGTTAGATCTACCTTGCTAAAGGATTTTACAACACTTAAACTAAATGTTGTACCTAGTTAGAGGCTTTACAATTTATAGACTTGGTTAGAGTATTTTACCCTGTTAAAGGTTTCTCTTACAACTTTAAAATATTTCAATAAAATCTTTACAAATATCTGCAACTTTACATCTGGAATGTTATAGCAGATTCTATGTGCTCAAAATAAGATTACCTTGCTTATAGCATACCTCGGTAACCCATAAAGTAACTCAGTAAACCCTTCTATTTACTTTGTTCTTTGACTGTTCTCTGAAATCCTTCTCGGTGACCTCTGTGTCTCTGTAACAGTCATAACACTTAGTGCTTTCTCATGTATCACACATGTCTTGCTTCATACACCTCTGTATATCTCTGTCTGTCACACTACATGTATATATCTGATCTCAATCCATGTTGTATAAATAGATCTCTTATGTCGGTGATCTGATTCATTGCTTCGATCTTACAAACATGATTTATCGAATGAATAACTATATAAAATATTTCATTGGTTAGATGACCTCGAAATCATACAAAATCTTGAAGTGCAATTTCCAATGTGATAACGGTTCTATGTTCCTTGATCTTGTAACACGTTTTCATATGTGTGTCTAGGTTCAATGAATCTAGTAACACGTTTCACTCGGTGTATATCAACTTGGTGTATCATTATTTCTGCTTGGTAGAAATGGGATGATACTTGGTAGACAGCTCGATGCATATTGGGCTCTGTGAATACTTTCTTCTTTAACCAACTGTTATGTTCATACCGACTGAATATTTCGGTAGTAGTAACCGACTAGAGTATATAGAATGACTTTGGATGTAAAACTAATGACAATTTGATAAGTAGTAATAATCTCCCTTTTGACATTAGTTGAGATGTTTGACAAAACTACTTTCAAAGTCATAACTCAAAAATCTATATACTTACAAAATTTTGATTTTGCATGCTCGGTGATCAATGTTCTATGATAACTGCTTGGTTCACTACTCTGTCAAAATTGACTCTATTTTGAATACTCTGTTTTTCTCAGTATATACTCCCCCTGTATACTACACTCCTTTTTTTGATACTTTGATGCTTTGATACTATATCACTCCCCCTTTTTGACAAACATCAAAATTTAGTTACCATTCGGTGGTGGCAACTAGTCAAAAATGGATTTATACTTTGTCCGGGCATCGGTGAGAGCGGTAGAGAGGGCATCCTTAACACTGTCCATGAGTGAATTCTGAGCTGTATTGTCAGCTAATAGTGAAATGAGTCCATCTAATGTGCTTCCCTCTTGTTGAGTGGATAGGGATGTAGCCTTGTTAATCTGCTCTTGGATGGAGGAAAGATGAGGAAGAAATAATGTTTGAAGTGTCATTATGTCCATCCTTATCTTGTGTTCTTCGTTCCTTAGTTCCAATTGTTGAGCCATGAGCTGTTGTAGCTTGATATAAAAATTCTGAATGGAATTACGCTTAGTGGTCAACTTATTAGAGAGATCGGTGATCTCTTTCTCAATCACTTCAGTTTTATTCTTGATATCTTTAATAAATAAAGAGAATGTATAGATTTTCTGAAATAAATAAACAATGTGCTTGAGTTGAGGGGTCAACTTAGCAATAAATTTGACAAGTTTAACTTTGCCAATGGCAATAGCTTTCTGTACTTCAATCATTTTTGCAGTGAGCTCCTTGTCTTTTAATTTACTCAAATATTCTGATGCATCTACTCTAGATGTCTCTATCTTGGTTAGGAGTTCATCCAGTTGTACATGGATGGCATTGTAGCTTCAGGTAGCATGTCAGTTAAGAGTTCTTTCACCTTCTGAAGTACTTTATTTTTCTTTTGAATAGCCATTTGCTTCTCTTGTTCGGCTTTGGCTTTGCATGGTGCACTGAAATCAATGAGTGCTTGCCCCTTTAATTTGGATATATCAACATTGGGCAACACTATTTGTTTCGACAAATCTACTTTGAAACTATGCTTTTTCATCTTCTTTTCTTTACCTTTCACCGATTGAACTAAGACAATGGCTTGTGAGGCTTGATGACCCTCGGTAGCTTGCTCGGTAGAGACAACACTTTGGTCGGTTTCTTTAGCCTCTGTAGTGTCCTTTGGTGTCTCGGTTGCAACATTTTTAGTGCTAGAAGGTGCTTGTGAGGTCTATTCTTGAGAAGTACCTTCTCCTGCTGTAGACTTGTGACCTTTGATGCCTTGTTTCGTATCCTGAGGGGCTTCAGTTGAGATAGGTTGATTGACTAGAGGATAGGGTTGAACTTGTTCCAAAACTGACTCGATGGATACAAGTTGGGCATTAGCATTCCCTTCTATCATTTCCTATTCTGGTGCCTCTGTATCCATGATATCTTCATCTACTTGTATGATGTCCGCAGGGTCTTGCTCGGTGACATCAGGATCTTGCTCGGTGACATCAACTATTTCAACTATAGCTTGCTCACCAGCATCCTTGATTCTAAAGATTTCCTGCCATTTTTCCTTGGTCTCTTTCTCTACTTCCAGATAAAGTCCATTCATCAATTTTAAAGCGTTTTGCTTGACTAGGAAGTTTTTGTGGTAGTTTGTCAGATTTTCTTTGATTTCATCTACCGACATGTCTAGAAAGAGATGTACTAGACTTCTTTCTCTAATCTATTTTTCTGAGTCCATTGCATATTTCCACTTATTATCAATATGCACATACAATTCTTTTGGAAGAGAATTAGATACTTCCAATGGGACCAATCGGAATTTCGGAAGTGTGCAGATGACAGCTTCTTCTATTTGTCTCTTTTCGGCATCATTTCTGGATTCATACTTAACATATCCGAATGATCCAAATCCACCATATTGCTTCAAATTAGCACAAAAATTTTCAACACTATGTACATTTACCTTCTTTCTCTTGATAATCGGAAATTTGCTTGCATCTTCAGATTCGGTGTCACTAGACTCTTTTGCCAAAATGAGTCTCCGAGTAGATTTCTATAAGTTTTTGTTACCTTGGGTGCAGCAACACTCTTTGTTTTCTTACTCGATGATGCTACAGATGCTCGTGTGTTAGGTCACTTTGCAGGAGGAGTCGGTGAGGCCTTTGACGTATCTTGTTTCTTTCTTTTCAGCACTTTTCCCTTAGGCAATTCGGTGCTCAGTGTTATAGCTACCTCTTGGGCTTCAGATTCCTCTTCGGTAATGGCTATAGTGCATTTGACAGGTGTGGAGGAAGAGTCTTCTCCAAATTTCTTTGTTAATGCCTTTATCATCTTTGTTACCTTCCTTGTAGCTTTGGGTACTACAATGCTCATTTTTACTTTTTCCTTCACTTCTTCATATGTTCCATACCTCAGCTCGGTAGCATGCCTTGGTAATGTAAGAAATGCATCAATTTGCTATTGTGTGATGTCAAAATCAATCTCGTAACCCATAGGTGGCAAAGATTGAGTTCTTGGTTCCACAACATTCACATAACAGTAATCAATGTCCACTTCAAAACATATGTCATCTTTGTATTTCTCCACTAGCTTGGGTGGAATCCGATACCTGTTATGCATTATTTCTTGAAACTTGCTGAAATAATCATCCATAATATCATTAAAATTATCACCTAGCTTCTTGATGAAGTCATTGATCTGATGGGTGATTGATTGGTGTAACTCCCAAACAACTTTACCGACTGATGGAAAGAATTTTTCAAAATAGAAAAACATGCATATTAACAGTGATCCAAACTTTAGTGTATTGGCTAAATTGTTCTTCTTTGGCTTCCTTATGATGTTCAGATTCTCAAACAGGTTTTTCAGCAACACCTCACATAAATCAATTTTCATGCCTTTCTTCACAATTTTATATGCTAATTCTACTGCTACACAGGGTACACTGTTTTCCCTTGCTGATTGGAAGAAACAGTAACCTATTACTCTAATGGCAAACTTTAGTTCCGCATCAGTGACATTGTTCAATTTCAGTCCTCTGCAATCTGATTCTACTCCAGTTAAACTAATCAATTCCTTCTATGATATCATTTTTTGAGCTCGAGCATGATCATAAATAGGGTAACCGATGATCAAATGAATGATCTCCTTGGTGATCTTAAACAGTTGCTCTTCTAGCCACATGAAGTCATCATGAACTCTGCTAAGAACAAACTTGACCCATTGGGGTTTGAATATACGGGGATAGGTTAGGGCTTCAGTCAATCCCTTGATCTTAATGTGCTCATACTTGCTATCCATTTTACCATCGATGCACAATTCATCATATGTGTCTTTGATTTCAACGTGACCTAGCTCTTCAACTCGACATTTGGTGAAGAATCTCACATCCTCGACTAATTTAACTCTATCCAGGATGAGTGAAAATGCGGTTTTGTCATCCGGTTCATATGCAATTTTGGGAGTTAAAGAGTATTTTAGTGAGGGCTTTTCGATTTTCTCAACAACAACAGGATTCTGGATCTTAGGTGCCATTGTAGATTTCAGATAAGAATTAACAAAATATCCTTAGGGTTTGAAGATTTTCAAACGGCAGACGCTTCACACTTAGCAGATAATAACAACTTGATATGATTGGTAAACCAGCTTAACAATGCGTTGAGATTGATGTAAATACCTTAATTTTGCTTTGGAGGTGGTTTGATCGCCTTTGATTTGCTTTGCTCTGCTTTCTTGAAAACTTGGTGAGTGAAAAATGACCGCGTAAATGCTTTAAGTACACAATATACCTTATCGGGCTTCATGCAGGTTAGGTTAAAAACATTAAATGCACTTGATTCCACTAAACTTTCTTTCCTTTTTGCACTTTAACCGAGTAGCCAGACTTCCTTCATTTACCGACTTGACAGGCTTCCTATATTCACCGACTTGACAGTCTTCCTGTATAGTGCTCCAAAAGACTTTGATAGAATTTCAAACTTACGAATACATCTTAGCTATGCAGATTTTGAATTAAGTCCATAACAAAATAGGAACTGTTAAGATTTGACCTTTGAGAGAATACAGTCCCTTCATACCTTTATCAATTAATTTGGAAAAGGTGCACCTAACTCGGCAGGTAAGGTGCTTTCTTCATTTGACACAATTTACTTCCTTTTCCAAATCATCTATAATTTTTCTTTTATTTTTTCAATGTCTCCTCTAGGTTGATCTCTACAATATCTAGCCAAGTGTCCAACTTTGTGATAATGAAAACATGCCATACCAGGATTTCTCCATGATCTTCGGTTGTTCATTCCAAACCTTATAAAGGAGTTGGCACTTATATGTCCATATCTTCCACAACATTCACACCATATCCTTGTATTGTAATCCCATGGTACTGCATAATATTGTCGGTAAGGATCTATGTGAGTTCAGTAACCTCCAGTATTTGCTCGGTGTGTAGACCACATATAGTTATTTTGCTTAAGCCAACACTTCTCGGTACTATGTCCATATCTATTGTAGTTTTTACAAAACCCTTTAAATTTTGCCTTCTGATAATTGTTAACAGACTTTGTCCTACATTGGTTAAATGTGTGACCATATATATTGCAATTGTAACAATAACCATTAGACTTAGTGACATTCGGTTGCTTACCTTTTCTGATTTGGCACGTGTTAGCAGTATGACCTTGATTTCCACAGTAGTTGCAAATAGGCTTCTTTCTTTTGATGTGCTTCGTGTTTTCAGCTTGCTTTGATGATTCTCCTCTCTCGGTTGTATGAATTCCCTTCTCGGTAGAGTCTTTTCCTTTGTAACCAAGTCCTGCTTCTTTGTTGGGTCTTCTTGTGTTCAGTTGCTCATCCAACATCTTTGATGCTTCATAGCTCTTCTTTAGTGTTTCCTTGGATTTCTTTTCTGTTTCAAGTTCATTGGTCAACCTTGATATTTCAAGTTTCAATGCTTGATTCTCATCATCTTTTAGATTTGCTTCATGATGTGCATAACCTAATCAATCTAATAGATTTTGTTGAATCCCAGTCAACCTTATGATTTCATCATTCTTTTCAGATACTAATGCTTCAAGTTGTTGTTTTTCTCTTTCTAGATCTCTTACTTTATCCTCAGCTATCCTCAATGCATCAAGATTCTTAGCCATCTGTGTGCTGAAATGTTCATGTCCTCTTTTCATTGCTTTTAGCCGATCAGCCAATGCTTTGTTCTTTTCTTTCAATTCTCTAATCATTTCTTCAGTCTCTTCAGATATACTGTTCTCAGATGATGTCTCAATTTGTTCCACTAACTCTTGAGAGTCCTACAAATCATCAGATAATCTTCTTCTTACTTTCAATGGTTTTTGCATTTGTCTTTGCATGTCTGCAATCACTTGATTAGCATGATCCAACTCTTCTTGCAGATACACAATTTTCCGAGATTGTTTATAACCTTTCATTGATAAGATCCTTCTCTTAGGTTGTTAAACCTTTTTCAAAGATTCAAGCTCTGATACCAATTGTTAGGCCCAATATGGAAAGCTAATGTACTGAGAGGGGAGGGGTGAATCAGTACTTCAAATCCTTTTAACAACAATATCTTTATTGTTATGCATAAACCAAAACCTGCTGCAACATAACATAAAGCTAAAACAAATAAATAACAATCATACATGATTCACTCCATAACACATATATTTTGGTTACGCAAAAACTCTTGGTTAGAGAGAAACTGCGGTGGGGATGACACCCACAACTTCACTACTGCAATAATAAAGAGTGCTTGGTTAGAGCTAGATGTTTAGCTATTTCTAATAGCTTACCCTATTAGGAGTATCAAGATCTGTTAGATCTACCTTGCTAAAGGATTTTACAACACTTAAACTAAATGTTGTACCTAGTTAGAGGCTTTACAATTTATAGACTTGGTTAGAGTATTTTACCCTATTAAAGGTTTCTCTTACAACTTCAAAATATTTCAATAAAATCTTTACAAATATCTGCAACTTTACATTTGGAATGTTATAGCAGATTCTATGTGCTCAAAATAAGATTACCTTGCTTATAGCATACCTCGGTAACCCATAAAGTAACTCGGTAAACCCTTCTGTTTACTTTGTTCTTTGACTATTCTCTGAAATCTTTCTCGGTGACCTCTGTGTCTCTGTAACGGTCATAACACTTAGTGCTTTCTCATGTATCACACATGTCTTGCTTCATACACCTCTGTATATCTCTGTCTGTCACACTACATGTATATATCTGATCTCAATCCATGTTGTATAAATAGATCTCTTATGTCGGTGATCTGATTCATTGCTTCGATCTTACAAACATGATTTATCGAATGAATAACTATATAAAATATTTCATTGGTTAGATGACTTTGAAATCATACAAAATCTTGAAGTGCAATTTCCAATGTGATAGTGGTTCTATGTTCCTCGATTTTGTAACACATTTTCATATGTGTGTCCAAGTTTAATGAATCTGGTAACACGTTTCACTCGGTGTATATCAACTTGGTGTATCATTATTTCTACTCAATAGACATGGGATGATACTCTATAGACAGCTCGGTGCATATTGGGATCTGTGAATACTTTCTTCTTTAACTGACTGTTCTGTTCATACCGATTGAACATTTTGGTAGTAGTAACCGACTAGAGTCTATAGAATGACTTTGGATGTAAAACTAATGACAACTTGATAAGTAGTAGCAGAAAGCATTCCTAATAATGCACAAGATAGTATTCAAGAGGTTTTAGAAATATATGATGAAAAGTGGGGTTTACATAGATGCTTCATAAGTTCTTTCTATTGTTTCATAAAGGGTCATACTTTTCTTAGCAGAGATGAAGATGATGGACTTTGAGGGTCCCTTGTTTGATGAGCATGTTAATGAACATGGTTATGTCATCTTGAAAGAGGAGATTAGAAGAGTCGATATATTCTTGGAAGCTGAAACTGAGAAGAAGAAAGAGATTGTAGAAGAGGCAAGTCTTTGTGAATAGTAGAGGAGGAAAGTAAAGAAAGAGTTGTAGAAAAATATGAAGTTGCAATAGGATGTCTATATGAATACATTAAGAGTGTGATGAGTATGTTGCAATATAGACGTGTCTTTGGGAAGGCATGAAAGAAGGAAAGAAAGAGGTTGTAATTATGGAGGTGGTTGAACTTGGGTGTCTTACAACCCACGAAGAAAAGAAGAGGAATTTTGAGTGGTGAGATGATTAGGAATGTTGAGTGGGGCAACATTTAGAGGAAGTTGGATTATGGTGGAACACATTCCACTTGAGGAAGAGGTGTAGAAAACTTTTATCAGAGGGAACGATTCTTGTTTCAGCTAGGTGTTGGAAGAGGAGAAAGAAGAAATTTGAGGTACTTGTTATAGTGATCATGGGGTTTGTTGAAGATTTTTTGCAATTTGAAAGGTGGCTCTACCATCCAACTTCATTTTCTGAGACCAAGCTCACAAAATTTTCCTACCTTGAGTGTTTGATGCAAGAGCATCTAGGTTGTAAGAGAAGTCTTACATCAACCAAAAATATTTATTTGATTTGGTTAAGTTTAGTTAATAATTCTATTTTCAGAAAGGGCTAAATGTAGTCTATTATGTGTCTCTACATACCTTGGAAATCATACAAGAGAAGATAGGAGATAAGTTTTTTTATTTATGGCCTATATCAAATGGTAAATGTATTTTTCAGGAGTGGAAAAGACTTGTTAACACATGTCAATGTGGTGGCCACAAAACATAAATTAAGGGTCACTTTTCAAGGAACCCACTTGGGGAATTTGAAGAGTTACAAAGCAAATGGAGGGATCTCTCTCTTAAGCACCCAAATTTGGAAGTTGAAGAGACTTGCAATGTTTGGTCTTGTTCGGGCTATGTGTTTCTTTTCTTGTTGGCCATGTATTTCCTATCTAATGGGGGCATGGAATTTCCAAGAGATAGACAAATACTATAAATTGGGGCTTGGGCTAGTTGTTTCATCATCCAGAGTTGAGTGGATCATTAAAAGTTGAGTTGATCATTCAAAGTTGAGTGACCATTTGAAGTTGGGAAGACTATCTCCTTCATTTCAAAGTTGAGTAGTAGTTTTACCTTGCAAGTTTTGAAAATCCCATGAGGCTAGAGCGTCGTAATTAATGAATTTGTATTTCATTTTATTGAGAAATAGAAGATGAGTCATTTCTTACGGAGCTTCCTTATTAGTTGCATGATCAATGTATGGTGTAATCACATGACTCAAAAGATAAAGAATTAGAAGGAATATAATATTATGATTTAGATAGCATATAATGTAGTTTAGAGATGTTGGAATGAGAGAGTTCAATTTTGTATTCACCTATAAAAGAGGGAGTGAAGTACAAGGATCCCCAATCATCACCAGGACATGTAATAGAAGAGGAACGGAAATGCATGTCATTATGAACAAGTGGTGATTAATGAGATTAAGAAGAGTATATTTGGTATACAAAAATATTTTACTGGCCCAATTTAACTTGTTGATATCATTGTAAGGGGTCAAAACTGGATTTTGTACTAAATGTTTTACTATTATGAACAAATATAGTAAATTGGTGTAGGGTAGACATAATTGCACCTATAGCATGAATCCATGGCCTACCTAAGAGGAGGTTACAAGAAAGATTCCCTAACATCACGTGAACCACTATAGGTGATATTATACAGTCTACCTTGATGGGAAATGTTATGGTTCATACAATTTTGTGACTAATGTTATACAACCCTTTAATAGAAAGACTTGTAGGAGTTTTTCAAGATGTATCAATTTTAATACTATTCAAAATATCCACGCACAAAATGTTGAGACCAAAACTATTATCAATTAGGGCATGTTTTATTCTAAGCAAGTTTATTCCAACGATGATAAGATTAAATGCATTTTTTTTAACCTCATTAGAAGGAAGCTCATTGTTGAAATGAATATTGGTAGTATTGGTATAGATACATTCTAATAAAGTAACAACTTTGTTGGGATTAATACACGATGAATCTAGAATATTTAGTAAAGCTTGTTGAAACATGCCATAATCGTAAGTTTGTACCAACTCCCAAATAGATATTTTGGCTTGGGTGGGTTGAATCTACTCAATAAGATCATACTCCAGTATTCTTAATTGGAAGATGAGGAACTAATGGAATAGTAGGAGCTAACAGAAGAAGAGAAACAAGAATAAGAGTGACTTATTTGTTGCAATGTGTGTTATATGTATGGGATTAGACATGGAAGTTAGTAGTCACAATCCCATTACACTATATATTGAGTAATATGAGCATGGAAATAAGGTGAAGGATTATCAAAGATAGCCAACACAATATAGTAAAATAAGAAGTCTAAGGTAAATCCAATATGTCATGTACAATAATTTTTGGTTTTTTAAATCTCTTGTAGATGTCAAAATTTATATAGTATTAATTAACTTTGGAGAAGAAATGTTTGATGGCAAATAAATGGAAGAGGAGAATATTATAGATTGATACAAATGAAGCTATCTAATACCTCATCTAGCATATCAAAGTCATATTTAGAAAATACTTTGGCAAAGGCATTAAAGCTTTAAAGAAAAAAAAATTAATATTGTTGGATTTATGATAAAGATTGTGTTCGTCAAAGTGTAATGTAGGAAAGGTGTTTAGCTAAGAAATGCATTATTTTCTAATTTAATATTTTCAAACCTTACACTAAGATCAAACTAATTTTGAAAGGAATTTTTTTGTTATTCTTCTCAATAGAAAGAACAAAATCATACTAGATTATCCATATATTTTTTGACTTGCAAAATAATATCTTTTATCAAGCTAACATATAGAGCTTGATTGAAAAATGCTCAAATACAAGGTACTGGATCACAAAATAGAAAAACTAGATTCAAAACTATAAAGAGTAGATAGAGAGGAACTTGTGATTAGGAGATCAAGCTCATTATCTAGGATGCTAGCATGATGCATGGGCATTCATGCAATGTGTTATCATCCTAGTCTACACTATCATCTACAAAAGTTACAAAACCTAGAATATCTACCATATTTTAAATCCATTTATACCTAAATAAAAGGGGAAATGGTTGGGAATACTTGGAGCTTTACTAGAATGGTCAAGCTCATATTTTGGTGTTTAGACCTCCACTAGTGGTTAAGTAGAAAAATAGGAAAATAGAGTGTGTTCACTTAGCCTAGGTGTATATAGAATTAAAACATGATATAAAATTACTAGACTACAAGAAGGTACATCACAATATGTAGTATTAAAATAGAGAAAAAAAATTGTTTTGTGATATTACCAACCAAGAGTATAAGAATAAATAGAGAGCATTGGATTGGAGACATAAAAGGTACAATTACATGAAGTTTCAACAACAACAAGTTCTTGTTGTTGTTGGAGGGATAGGGAGATGCATTTCCAAAAAGGAAGGGTTTCCAAAAAGGTTTCTTGGAAGCTAAAAGGTCATATTCAATGCAAGAGGCATTCTTTGGCTAGATAGATGTTACAATAGGCAACGAGTAGCCAGGTATGAAACTAATATTTATTTATTTTAAAACTTATGGATGTTAGCACATTGTGTGGACATCCATGCTTCGAGTTTGTGTTTTGAAGATATCGCATAAAATTTAGCATTTGCTCTCAAGTCAAAGAAAAGAATTAGAATCTAATAAGAAAATTTAGCAATCTAGTAAAGAAAAAAATACTTAGGATAAGGATAAAATGATCCATAAAACATATTACGGGAATAGATGCCAAAACATATTGTGAAATTATAAAGGAATGTGATTTCTAACATTACAATATGGAGGAAAGATTAGAAGATGGAAAGAGATTCCTAAGATGCATACTAAGGTATATTAAGGATGAGGTGAATATTTAGAGTTTCAACAAGGGATTGGGAGAGGATTTCTATTGTAAAAGAAGTTAGGGAACCACGTGAGAAAAAAATAAGAGGAGAATACATAAGGAGTGGTGGAGAAAAACTAGGCCATGAAAATGGTGAAAGGTGGGAAGAATTTTAGTGATTAAAGTGGAGTGTATGACAATGAGGAAGTATAAAATCTATTCTTTAATAATGGAGCTCAAAAACCTACAACAATAAAGTGTATGGACAAGGCACTTAAGAAATAGTAGAATTGTGAAAACACAAGTGTGTAAGAGATTCAAAAATTGAAGTATTGATGGTTTTTTAGTGATATTTTGAGCAAAAACCAATTAGATAATGTAGTAACATTTTAGGTTCCAATGGTCATGGGTTCTAAAGTTCAAATTTGAACTTGGACAAGAGAACTTATGTGGACCTAGCATCCAAAGAAAAATGCCTATATGGTTCTAGTGTCCTTGAGGAATCAGGCTTCCATCTTTCAAGACTTGATAGAGGAGAAGAAAATAATCCTTTCCATCTTTGTATAACATATCAATGACATGTATTATGGATATGAAATGGGGAAATGACACCTAAACATAACTAAGGGAATGGACACCAAAAGAGCATGTAACATAAGTTGAAGATTGTGAAGTATGCAATTTCAACTTTACCTACCCAAAAGGTACCCTAGACATATTTACATTTTATCATTTATACTTTTTTATGTGATAATACATTGGGATCTAACTATGTCCTTTTGATTCAATCTTCACCAAACCATATTAAATAAGTAACGGCTTACAAGGACTCAAATATCATGATTCCAAATAGCTCTCTTAGAACATATTACATCTAGGATCCCAAGGGATAAACACCATTTGCCATGAAAATTTTGAATCAAACATTATGAACCCATATTTCTTGAGAAATTATACACAAGAAATCATGTCATATGATCATGATTTTTTTTTAACACTCATTGCATCTAGATGATGCTAATAAGGGTCAACTGAAGGGAATTCCAAGGCAAACCATCCCAATACTACTTTGACTCAAATATATCTAGCTATGAATTTTCCACCACAATCACTTTGTAAAATAACAAGTTAGATGGTATTGAATGTGAGGAAACAACTTGTTAAAGTGTGGTTTTGGTAAGTCTTGATTCATCACCCCTAGGAGCATTACCTATATATAATGAGTGTTAAGTGGACAATTCATAGTTATGATAAATGAGTTCTTGTGAACAATACTCAAGAAAAATTAGTCAAGGAAGATTGACTTGAAAGTATTTTAGAAGTTGTGAAACCATAATTCATATGAAAAATAGTATGTATTATTTCCTAGACCATATATTACCTTTCAACTCAATACATGTACATAGTAATGAATTTATGAAAGAAAATTGCATTTTTGTTCCCGTAATGAATTTGAGAAATAAGGTTGCATTTTTATCCTCTTATGTTGGATTAAGTTTAGGATTGAAAAATATTCACATTTTAATTGAATGTATACTATTTGAAAAATATATAAGATTTTCACAAACCATAAAATATGAGATAAAAATTTTGAGGGAAAAAACTCTAAAATATTTAAGATAAATAAATATTTTATAATTAATTTATATATTATTTTTGTCAATTTAGTACATATTAAAATAATAAGTATTACAAAGATGTCTCGACATAAATCTATGGAAGAAGACTATTAACTATTACTTCAAACAAATAGTTAAGACAATATATTTTGTAAATGAAGATTTTGTAATAATATAACCTAAGTTTCATATAGAAATATGTGGATAGTTTCATGTTATGTAGAGGTGCATATGTGAAATTTACAGATATTTAAAATATTCCTATTTTATTGTAAAGAATCTACTTTTTTCATAGAAAAGTTATTTGGTAATTCAAACAACATATTTTCCTAAAATACTTTTTATATTAGTAAAATTTATTGCATACATCGTTACTTTGTTTCGAAAAATCTTATCATGTCATAGGTATATAATTTTTTTTTTTAAATCATCTCATATAGTTCACTATGAATTTTTATATGTACCTAAGAACATAATATTCTCCTTCTCTACATGGTATAAAAATAATGGATACACAAATAGTATCAAGTCAGCCTAAAATATTTGGCAACCATATGGACCCTGGAAGAGGTGTTTGATGTTGTCCAATAGCCATTACCCAACATTGTCTGCAAATACATTTTAACACCCAACCATTATTTGCTTACTAATCTACTTGATTCAAATGAAATGTCAAGTAAAAGTTATTTTATCTATTTTATAAATTGTTCATCAAAGTGTATGAAACTACTCCATTAGGTTTGAAAGATGTAACCTCGTATATGGACTACACTACCATTTTCACCATCAAGATCACTATAAAAGTAAGGCAATCATAGAAAACCATATATTGATATATCGTTGAAAGATAATATATATGCATGTAAAAAAACATCTATTATATTCTAACCAATGTGTGGTAATTCTAGAACACCATAAATTGACATATCATTGAAAGATAATCTATATACATGTGAAGAAACATCTATTATAGGTAAATAGTATAATATAATATTGTTAATTATGATCAATTAATTTTTTTTACAAAACTATATGTTAGAGTATGATTACCGTCACATGGGTTAGAATATAGAATAATTATGGTACACATAAAAAAACTAGGTGATTAGCACAAGCATTCCAAGTAAGATTATGTGAGTTCTATAACAATATAATGAAAAAAATGTGCATTACACAAGAAGGGGATCCCAAGAGTAAGAGGGCATAGCTATATTTAAAAACAAGGGCCTATTTTTTAGAATAGTTTAGGGATACATTTAAAAAATTTACTAAAGTACCCCTAGGCGCTTAGGTACTAGGTAAAGTGCCTTAATTAGTGCATAGCACCCTTGCTATATTTTAAGAGAAACATAGATCCAATTAAACTATCATGAGTGAGATACAAGGTGAATGAACTTTTTAACTTTAGCGAACCTAAATAATATTGTAAAGATATTCATAGATGCTTTAAGAGAAAACAATCCCCCGATACAAAATCAATGTTAATGGCATGCATAGAATTCATCTATCTTCCCTCTTGTTCAAAATTTTAATTGCATTTATTATTATACATTTAGAGGTTGAAACAAAGCATGTTTTAAAGAGCCCTACTACTTATTCTCTTATGATATGTGCATGTTTAGGCCTCAATACATAAGAAAAAAAAAACTCAAAAGACCTTACATCTAAGTCAAGAACCCCTAATCAACCATGATACTTTGATATTGTGAATTATTCCTTTACGAAGACAAGAAATTTCTAAAATTAGGTAATTTGTGTAAAATTTGGCAATTTTCATCTATAATTTTTTTTAGCTATTCAAAATGTCAATTATGGGATTTTAAATGCTAAGATTGTGTTACAAATAGGAACTAATGATGATAAATTGTGTTGAATTGTTGGAACCTTGAAATGCTACACCCAAATATGGAGTCTCCATTCACTACAATTCCCAAGGACTTAAACATTATGTTGGCACTCTTCAAAGTCTATGTCAAATGTGTAACGAGTTTTATTTATTAATTACTAGGTTTCTTCTGTAATTGAACATAGCCAATTGCAACCAACTTGGTGGTCCCCTCCAAGTGTTCTTAACCATTAATTGGGTCCCTAAACTTCCAAGGTTTTGTGGCTAGGGTGTAATAATTGAATGGCTACATCTTGTTAACGTTAGGAAGAGTATAACTTGAAATATTAGGAACAATGTGAAGGGCACACAATAGACTGAGGGAGGCGGGGGTGTACATTTGTATATACCAATTTCAATATTATTAAACATTAATTTTCCTTAACAAATTCTCTAGATATAAACCCCAAGTAATCAAATCAGTATTTACTAATCTTTCCTTAAAGATAAAGCAATTAATCAACACATCCACACAATGAACACTCAATTAATGTGGAAACCCAGAATGGGAAAAACCACGATGAGAATAGTTGCTTGTATCTACTGCCCAAATCCAACCTCACAAAATAATAAACCATTTACAATATAAGTAAGCACCAACCTACAGAAGACATCAATCCTCAATTACATTTGCAAGCACCAACTTATAGGAGACACCAATCCCTTACTCCATGATCTAAACACCTAATCAGCAGATGAGACACCAATCCCACTGGAATAGAAACACATGAATTGTGGACCTTCAAGCTGAATACCCAACTTGCACTTGAATTAATCAACCTTCAAAACACTCTCCCACACTATATATGATCTTCTAATGAAATCACACAATGATTGGAATGCAACTCACATAGAATCACCCTCATACTCACACATCTAGCACATATTAGATAATTACATTGATACCCATATAACATAGCTTCCCAACATTCCAGGATAGATCCTAGATCAACTATATATATTGTTGGCATTTTGATAATGTTTGTACTTAGTTGAGGTGGTTGTTGGCATGTTTAGTTGTGAATGTCATTGATGGACACACACTTATTTTATGTATGAGTTATTCTCCACCGGTAATATGTGTTGTATTGTTCACACCGGTATTATATGCCATTGTATGTATAGTCTTTGTTTATAGAAGACTATCGGTATTTTGCAGAAGATGCTTACTAGTCAAAGCATGATCGAAGACCTCAAGCGGTATGAAGACCTCAAGTGGTATGAAGACATCAAGCAATATGAAGACCTCAAGCGGAACTCCTAGCGGTAGTTAATCTTTTTCATTGGATCACTATGTTCCAATTTACTAGTCTTTGTTCGTTAACCAGTAATCGGTATACTGTGTTAAACTGGTAAAATTGTAAAGTGTGATGAGTTATCATCCACCGACACCAATGTGGTGATTCAACTGGTAAACTTGTAAAGTGTGATGAGTTATCATCCACCGACACTTTGACGGTGTTTCCGTGTCGTGTTACCAAATGTGTCTAGATGCTTTGAACCTAGGAAATTGCAATCCAATTTCATTGGACCGACATGAAATCAGCTTCCTATTTAAGGACATCATGTCTAGGGTTTTAACAAGTGTGTATGTGTGTTGAAGAGTGAAGTTGTTATAGAAGCATCGTGCGATAGGGATTGAACATGCAAAGGATAGAAAACTGAAGTAATGCTGCAATGCATTAACAGAGAACAGTCAAGGATCTAATCAAGCATTATGTGCTACTTTCTAGATCATTCACTTGTTGATTACTAATCTCTTCGATAAGTCTGAAACCCTTAACCGGGTAGGCCCAGTCAAGCCTATTGTAAATCCTCTAACAAGGTGGTTCACAATTGTGGATCTAAAATCCTTTAATAGGGTAGTCTTTAACAGGACTTATTTCCTAACAGAGATCTGGATTCCTAACAAGATCTGTTCTGGTGAAGAACATTGTAAGGCCTTAACTGGTCTGACCTTAACCGGTCTGGTTACTATTCTGCAGATAGTTGACGTGTGAGTTTTACTCACCGTGGTTTTTCCCATTTGGGTTTCCACGTCAAAATATCTTATGTTATGGTGATTGTGCTTCTGTGGGTGAGTGCTTTATTTTCCATTTGGTTTATCTGTGTTTTAACTGGTTTGTTGTTTAAAATACTATATTGGTCTGCAGTAAAATTGCTTAAGAGTTTGGTTAAGATTTTGGGCATACTAATTCACCCCCCCCTCTTAGTATTCATCAATTGGTATCAGAGCCAACCTTTTTCTAAGTATAACCACTTGAAAGGAGATATGGGGGAATACAGCATGAGGGAACTCACTCACCATTTGGTTGAATCTAAGAGAGCCTGTGATGAACTTAAGATCAAGTATAAAGCCTCTTTAGCCAAAAGAAGAGAGCTTGTTGAGCAAATGATGGAAATTACTGAGAACAACTCTTCTGATGAAGTAGACATGGATGCCCTAGTCCAAGAAGTGGAGAAACTGAATGAGTCCAAAACTAACCTAAGGAGGGAGCTGGAAGGACTGACTATCAAAATGAGTTAGGAGCTAGAAAACAGAAGAAAAGCTAAAGATCTAGTGAAGGACAAGGAGCGTGAGATCTTTAAGTTAAACCAAGAAATTGGTACCATTACCGCTTATCTGCAACAGGGTAAGGAAGAGAAAGAAGAAATGCAAGCAGAACTCAATGCAGCCATTTCTCAGAATGAAACCTTGATGAAGATCAATGATGCTCTTTCCAAGGAACTTGATGAGACAAAGGAGATACTTGCAAAGTTCAACCGGAGTGTTGCAAAGTTGGACCAAAAGCTAGAAACAATGAAGCCATCAAAGGATACCTCTGGACTTGGTTTCTCTGCATATGAGGAAGGTGAAACCTCTGGAACCAAGACTGATGCACCAAAGGAGCAATCAACACTTAAGATCAACCGAAGCAAAGGTAAGACAAAGTTCAAACCTATATGCTTTAACTGCCATAAGGAAGGACATACTGCCAATGTATGTAGGAGCAAGGCTTATAATAATTTCCCTTACAATGTGTATAACCACAAGGCTAGAACTGGTAGATTTAATGGTCATTGTTATGCATGCAACAAGTTTGGGCATAGATCTTTTGAGTGCAGATTAGTTATGAACAACCCCGAAGGCTATGCACTAAGACCAAAAGGAGTTGTCCAAGAACCTCCTATGAACCGGAACCCAAACCAGTACAGAACCTATGACCACTGGTCAAATGGTTATGGAGCTGCAGACAGTTGGAGAGCAACCTGTTTGATCTGTCGTGGTAGCAATCACACTACTGCAACATGCAGGAGGAAGAATGGAAATGTGAACACTAGACCATGGAGAGCACCTAGTATGGTATGCTATCATTGTCACAAACTGGGACATATTGCCAAAACATTTAGACTGAAAAAGAATCCACTGGAAGATAGACTGGTTGACCTTGACTGAAGGTAAAAGGAAGGTCGATGTTGAAACCACACCAGCTGATATGAACAAAACTTGGAAGAAGAAGTTTGAAGAGATGCCACAAGATGTACCCGTTTCTGCACCTAGTGTGAAGACCTCTGAACCGGCAAATTAAGCTTCAAAAAGCTTAAGGGGGAACATATCAGTAACAATCTTTTGGACCCCCGGTGTATATTGGCAAAGTGTTTTTATCGGTATCGGTTACAGGTGTCAACCGACAAAAGAAATGAAGAGGTAAAGTTAGGGTTTGTACCCTATCGGTGATGTATTTATTATGGTAGGTAGAAGCATGTTTAAAAGTGACTCTTGTCGTCATTTTTACTTACCCACTTTTCGAAGAAGAATTTTTCTAGCTTGAGCAGCACAACAAGAGTGATTCATCTTGTGATCGAAAGAAATCTTGCACAAGATTTTGCAGTCATTTCAAGCTATCAGTGTGGAAGTCAGATCGGTAAAGTAAGCTCTTGGAGAAGTGTGTTGTGCTCGACATCAGCGAACCCTAGTTCGAAATGAAAAGGTATTTTTCGACGAATCACTCTCATCATTTGAAATTATTTAGACATGGCTTCTACATCCAAAGCCTCTTCTAGTTCTTATGCACCTGAGGAGTCATCTGAATCCCTTAGGAAGAAGGTGAAATATAATGCCCTATCTCAAATTCCCGTCGGAGTCACTGTCGAAGGGGATGTTTCTGGTTATCTTGATTGTAGACTGGAAGACCTAGGGTCTCTAGTGATTCACTCTCAGTTAAGTTTGTTCTGTGGGAAAGACAAGATGATTAAACCAAATTATAGTGTGATCGAAAAGAATAAATTTCACAATGCAGTGTATTTTCTCGAAGAATTCACAGATGATCACATAAGAATCATTCTCAGCAAGGTTCATGGTGACAAAATGTATCTTGAACGAACTCATGATATCACACCTGAGGCAATCTATGTCGTGACCGATTTCTGCAATGTTGGAGAAATCCCTGTTCTTTGCAAGGTCACAAAAACCAAAGTGACAGAGCTCACTGGTTCTGTGAGTGACAAGAGGGCAATGACTGTTAATACCATTAGAGATGATTTGGTGAAGTATGCATGCATGGTAATCGGGTATAGAGTATTCTATGCTAGCAGAATGAACTATGTTCCTACAGTTGTGGTGCATGCCGCTTATCAGATGATCAAGGAGAATGCAGAGTACGACTTGTGTACCTGTATGCAAAAACAACTCATGGGGAATCTGAAGTCCATCAAACAGGACAAGTCTCTGAGGTTCAAATTCGGTCAACTGCTTGTCGGTTTGTTTTTCTATTTTCAAGGGTATTTTCCAGGAGTCGGTGATGTTCAATGGTCAAGTGACCTACTGGTCACAAGACAAATCAAGGAGAGTCTGCATGCAGTAGGATCTACTTATCCGGAGACTCTGAACAGGTATTTTGATGAGTTCAAATTGAAGATGAACCAGAGAATAAGAATATCAAGTGATCTGGTTAAAAAGTATGAAGATGATATCTGTTTCACAATCAAAGTGGATCATTGCATAATGGAAGCGGTTGAGCCCAAACAAGATGAAGTTGAGCCTATGGGCTATGAAGTGGTGAATGATATACTTACTGGGTATGCATCTACCCTACTTGCTTCACCACTGGATCCAAAGAAGAAGAGGACCGGTACTTACTTAGAGAGGATCAAACCTACTGAAGTACCGAAGCAAAAGAAGAGGAAAGTTGCGCCATCAGCATTGACACTAGTTACATCTGCTACTAGTCCTAAAGTGACCAAGAGGTCACCAGCCAAGGAGAAACCGGAGGCTATTCCGCCAAAGGTATTTGAAAGGAAGAGAAAAAACAAGAATAACACACTAGATTCAAAAGACATTGAACTAGAGGTAGAAATGAAGAAGACAAGGCAACCAAGTTAGAAGATGAAGACAATCGGTAATGTTCCTGCAACCTCTGCACTAGTAAATATACGTGTTGCTTCTTACCAGCCTATGACACATTTTCAAAGGATTATGAAGAATATTAGAAGGAAAGTTTTTGATGATCTAAAAGATTATTTTGATGATCTCGACAATATTGAAAAGGAAGAGGTAGAGCTAGAGGTCATTAAATATTTGTGATAATGATCGGTCACCAACCGATATTAAGTCTGTTGTTCCTAATTCTTTGTATAATTATTTGGATAATAAATGGTGAATTGTCAGTGAAAAGGAGCATGAAATTAGGGAATAAATTTTTGCCCAATATTTTCCTGATGCTTCTAATTCATAATTGTTTAAGATTCTTAATCGGTACAAAGGCATCTTTTTCATGCGAAGAAGAAGACTACAGTTACTCGGAGGCAAAACCTCTGAAGTGGAAAAAGACACCCAACTATGGGCTAAAGCAATTGTCAAGATGCAGAAGGTATGCAAAGAAAATTGGTAGGCTAAGCAAGAGCCTGACCTATCTACATCTAAACCGGATGAAACCTTCAATGATCAGGGAGAATGAGTAACTGAGCAGAATGACCCTATTGGTGTGGATGCACTAGATGCCAAAGGTACTCAACTGGAGGAAGCAGATAAGGAGAAAATGAAGGAAGAAAAAACAAAGAAAGAGAAACAGGACAAAGAGAAAGCGGAGAAGGAAAAGGAAGAGAAGGAGAAACAAGACAAAGAGAAAGCAGAGAAGGAAAAGGAAGAGAAGGAGAAACAACACAAAGAGAAAGCGAAGAAGGAAAAGGAAGAGAAGGAGAAACAAGACAAAGTGAAAGAGGAGAAGGAGAAGGAAGAGAAGGAGAAACAGGAAAAAGAGAAAGTGGAGAAGGCAAAGGCAAAGAAAAAGAAACAAGAGAAGGAGAAGGCAGAGAAAGAAAAACTGGAGAAGGAGAAAGAAGAAAAAGAGAAGGCCGACAAGGAGGCTAAGGAGAAAAAAGAGTAGGAGAAGAAGAGACAAGAGGAGATCAAGTCAAAAGAAGGAGGATAGACTCCCAAGGCAACCAGAGAGCAAGATCAGACTAAACAGGTTGATCCCATCGGTCGCAGTGATCTGACTCTTGCCTGTTTCACCGGGTCAGAAGATGAAAATGAGAAACTCCGAAGCATTCAACTAGCTCAAGAACGATTGGTGGAACTGAGGAAGAAGAAAGAAAAGGATTTTATCCAATTTTTTGTTGATACTCTCTCGAGCTTAGTCCCCAATTCCACTCTTCCCAGTACTGATCCTTCCATGGCCCAGCTAAAACTCCTCTACACTATAGTAGGTGATCAAGTGTAATATTTAGAAGATGTTGCCCAGGTTTCTGCAGAGAAGAAGCATGAAAAATCACTAAAAGTTGCATTAGTAAAGAACATGGATGAAGACAGAGAAAAGCTAATACATCAAAGAGATGATATTAGTCTAGCCATGGCTGAAGGTAATAAACTTTTGAGCAAAATCTGCCAACCTCACCTATTTTGCGAGGATGCTCTGAAAAAGAAAGATCAACTCCAATCGGAACTAAAGAAGTATGTGGAGACTTTCAAAGTTCCTTATGATTCCTTCACTATGTATGGGCAAACAATAAAGACTTTCAGTCAACAGATAGCCAGGATTGACTCTGAGATCTACAAGCGAAATCATGATCTGCAGGAGTTACATATGTTGTTACTTTTGAAGTTGCAGATTCTTCAGAAGTTCTTTCTGAGCATGGAAGCTATCATTGTTACTCAGGAGATGAGTACTATGGATGCCAAGGAGGAGCTAGCCTTTCAGATGAAGACACAGACTAAAATTGCGACCTCACTCCTAGACACCTAGTCCATAGACATGAAGGCATTCTTGAAAGACTTTAAATTTCTTTTTGAGAAGTTTTATTCCTTATTGTCATAGACATATACTCTGTTTTCATGATTGTGTAATATGTTTTTGGTCAATTTTTGAGGCATGTTTTACTTTGTCATTGTTGGCAAAGGGGGAGTAGTATTCTGTCATGAAAATTTTATGGGGAGTAGCAGTGAATTTGCACATGCTTATAACTTTGGTAAAGGGAGTAGTGTATATGCTTAGGGGGAGTAATTTTGATTATGACATCTGTTTTTGTTTTGTAAGCACTTAGATGTCAAAATTTTCCTAAGTGTTGCCATCAATGCCAAACAGGGAGATTATTGGCATTTTGATAATGTTTGTACTTAGTTGAGGTGGTTGTTGGCATATTTAGTTGTGATTGTCATTGATGGACACACACTTATTTTATGTATGAGTTATTCTCCACCGGTAATATGTGTTGTATTGTTCACATCAGTATTATATGCCATTGTATGTATAGTCTTTGTTTATCGAAGACTATCGATGTTTTGCAGAAGATGCTTACCAGTCAAAGCATGACTGAAGACCTCAAGTGGTATGAAGACCTCAAGTGGAACGAGGACCCCTAGTGGCAGTTAATCTTTTTGATCGAAACACTATGTTCCAGTTTACCAGTCTTTGTTCGTTAACTTGTAATCGGTATACTGTGTTAAACCGGTAAACTTGTAAAGTGTGATGAGTTATCATCCACCGACACTTTGACGGTGTTTCTATGTCGTGTTACCAAATGTGTCTAGATGCTTTGAACCTAGGAAATTGTAATCCAATCTCATTGGACCGACATGAAATCAGCTTCCTATTTAAGGACATCATGTCTAGGGTTTTAACAAGTGTGTATGTGTGTTGAAGAGTGAAGTTGTTATAGAAGCATCGTGCGATAGAGATTGAACATGAAAAGGATAGAAGATTGAAGTAATGTTGCAATGTATTAACAAAGAGTAGTCAAGGATCTAATCAAACATTATGTGCTACTTTCTAGATCATTCACTTGTTGATTGCTAATCTCTTTGACAAGTCTGAAACCCTTAACCGGGTAGGCCCAGTCAAGCCTATTGTAAATCCTCTAACAAGGTGGTTCATAGTTGTGGATCTGAAATCCTTTAACAGGGTAGTCTTTAACAGGACTTATCTCCTAACAGAGATCTGGATTCCTAACAGGATCTATTCTGGTGAAGAACATTGTAAGGCCTTAACCGGTCTGACCTTAACCGGTCTGGTTACTATTCTGCATATAGTTGACTTGTGAGTTTTACTCACCGTGGTTTTTCCCATTTGGGTTTCCACGTCAAAATATCTTGTGTTATGGTGATTGTGCTTCTGTGGGTGAATGCTTTATTTGCCATTTGGTTTATCTATGTTTTAACCATTTGTTGTTTAAACTACTATACCAATCTACAGTAAAATTGCTTAAGAGTTTGGTTAAGATTTTGGGCATACTAATTCACCCCCCCTCTTAGTATTCATCATATATGCACTATAATAGAATTACATTCATATGTAGACCTAAGAAAAGATTGTTGCATTTTCAAGTTGGCCATGAGTATAAAACACCACCAATTGTGTAATAGGCTAGGTCCAAAAGCCTACATGTTATACTAGAAGAATGAACATGCTATGCTTTTCCCAATGTAGCCTTATTTGGTCCCAATAGTCATCCACATGCTATCTCTAGTGAGCACACATTACAAACCTTTGACACATCAAACCAAAACAACAACCTAGTTGATCAATAAGCACAATGACCACTCTGTCACTTCAAACTTTTGTTTGCAAAATATCAACTCTAGAAACTATAGAATTTGATAGAATGGGTGTAGACATACTATCCTCTCAAACCACAAATCATAATTCTCAAAATTGGCAGAATGCAAAGCATGAAAAGCTACCTCTATAAACACACTATTTGAGGAAGAGACCTCAAAAACATACCACAAATACTTCTAAATCACCTTCAACACTAGGTAATGGATGCAAGATGATATTACAATCATTCACCAACTAGTCATATAACCTGACATTGTACATCTTGGAATCGAAATGCTTAGACATAGATATTAAGATAGTTGTGGCTATGCAATTACATGTTTACTCAACCTCGTAGCGAGCTTCTAACAATTTGTTAACTCCTCTATCACATCTTTGACATCAATGACAACATATGTTAAAAATCTCCCCCTTTATCATTAATGGAAAACAACAAAATGCTATTGACACACCAAAACAAACAAAACCATTCAAAACTCCCCCTATGTGATACAACTGAAGCTTCTACGTATTTGAAGCATTTTGAGTTCCATTCTCCCCCTTTGAGATTAATGAAAAAGAACAATCGTGTCTTCCTTTTGGGTTCTATCTTGTTTGTAGATATAGCATTCAAAAATACACCCCCTGAGTTCCATACTTCATCAACTCATTTGATCTTTCTATTTCTACCCAAACTTCATTTTGGAACTCTACAAGACCACCAAGTGTGCTTGCGATAGGGGGTCAACACTCCCCCTCACATTGCACTTCCTCTTGATTCAAGAGGGAGCATCTACTTCCGATTTCCTCCAAAGATACTCAAAAGCCTCATTAATAAGGGGGTTTGTAAAGCTCTCTACTAATTGTTTCTTAGTCTCAACAAACTCCAACTTCACCTCTTTGTCAGCAACCTTCTCTCTCATAAAATGATACTTAATTGCAATGTGTTTTGTCCTTTAATGCATCAACGAATTCTTCAAAATATTTACTGCACTTTTATTGTCACAAAGGATGGAAATGGGCTCATTAAACTCTGCATTCATCTCATTTCAATTCTTCTTCATCCATAAAACTTGAGTGCAACAAGAAACTGTTGCAATGTATTATGCGTCTATTGTAGATAGGGATACTAAATCCTATTTTTTGTTCAACCATGCCACAAGATTGTCACTAGGAAATAAAGCTCCATTACTTGTGCTATTTTGGTCATCTATACATCCAACTCAATCTACATTTGTGTATGCAGTTAACTTGAAATTCTCACACTTGGGATACCACAAACCAAACCCCATTGTAGCCTTTAGATATTTGAATATTCTCTTCACTGCCTTGACATGAGTTTCCTTAGGTATTGCCTGAAACCTAGCAACCATACCTATTGCCTTCATGATATTTGGTCTAGATGTAGTCACATACAAAAAACTACCAATCATCGACCTACACAAAGTCTGATTTGCCAAGGTAGATTTATCATCTTTATTCAATTTACACCTAGTAATAATAAGTGTACTTACTGGTTTGCACTCTTCCATTTTAAACTTACTCAACAATTATTTTATGTATTCAGTCAAAGAAATGAATATACCTCATTCTAATTGAGAAATTGTAAATCAAGAAAGAAAGACAAATCACGAAGCATTGACATCTCAAACTCCTTATGCATTGTATCTTGGAACTCTTTCCACATTGCATCACTACTACCTCTAAAAATAATGTCATCGACATAAACAACAACAATCAACAAATTGTGATCTTTTGATCTTATGGATAAATTGTTGGCAACACTATCTCTCTTATGATTGTCAGTTTTTTGCTAGGTACTGGGAAATCCTAAATGAAAAGGATGATTTTTTTCACTTTGTATGAAGGGAAAGAATCTGTGAACTTTTCAATTAGAGAAATAGATAAAGAATAACATGGTCAATCTGTTGACTGAGCATAAATTTATACTTCTTTTTTAATAGTTGTCATATGATAAATTGCAATCGCTTCTTTTATTCTACACTCGCTCTTTATGCATTCGAGAAATGAATTTGTGTTTGTTCTCTTTTCTATGTAGTTACCTTCCTTATTTTTTGTTTTAATTTGCTTTCCTTTCTTGCTTTCTAGTTAAAATCATACCCAAATTTTATTATAAAAGGGAGTTGTACCTCTAAAATTCAGAAGAAGACCACTAATCCAATAGTGATATCTCAAATTGTTGGTTTTTTTGTAGCTATTTACTAGGCAATTCAAGGTCATTCCTCAAGGAAAATTGTACTCCCATATATGTTAACCAACAAAATTCAAATTCAAGGAGATGCCCCCTGGATTTTGGAGCTTCACATCACATGGCTTCATCATAGAGTATGTTTTCTTCATTATAGACTTGTTATACAACACAAATCATGATGGGTAATAAGACGTGTTTCTGGGAGAGGGCCTATTCACGTTAATACAATATCTTTGAATGATGAGCATTAAGGAAGAGTGTTGAGTTCACACCATATTCTAACTTCAACCAAAATTTATAGAGAAAATATATTGTTGCAATTGAGGAGGAAAATAATTAGTCTAGATTGTATGTCTTCTAACATTTTGCTTCTATTGTTACTTCAATTGATGTTCAGATTCAAGCATTTAGTGTGAACACTTTAAAGGAGATAAAGTATGGTCATTTGAACCTTCAAGTCCTTTCATTGACAAAGATTCTAGAGATATGTGATGATATTCCATCTCCTATTGATTTTGTTAAGTCTATTGTTGCTTCATGGATGGCTTCCAATAATTCTTTGTAATAGGACTACACACACCATATTCCATAGACATCTCACTAGGATGAGTTCTTGATAAATCTTGTTGAATTATTTTGCAAGTCTCCTTGTAAATTTGGTAGACATTCATATCCTCTTTTATGACAGTTTCAATATTGATTAGTAGGAGATATTTTCCACAACAAGTCAAATTGTGATATTGCTATAATTGAATCCTGATAGCAATATCACAATTTGACTTGTAGAAAATATCTCCTACTTATCAATTGATGAGCTATAGGGGCTCTATAATGGATGCTTCATAAGGCATAACACTTGTTGAATGTTTTGAAAATGGGCTTAACTTTGGAGGAAACTCCATGGTAAAGTGCACTTGAGATGGAGTAGTGTTGGGATGGGTGACCTAAGAAGGCCCAATGCTTCACCTTTGTTGGCATCACCTAGATGCAATGAGTGCTAAGTGTTCCATTCATTCTCATGAGAGATGGGTTCTTGTGAACCTCTACTCATGAAACATGGGTCAATGAGTTTGACTCGAAGACTACACAGTTGAATCTTGATAGCAATATCACAGTTTCATTATTGTTGGTGTTTCATCTTCATATTTAGGTCTACATCAATTTCCACAAGGTTGTAGATTGTCACATTCTTCAAGTAAGCATAGGACTCCTAATTTGATTGTGGCACATCTCAACATCGTGAGGTGACATTTGAGGACTTTCTGAGACATCATATAGTTTGAGTTTTCTACCCCTATATTCCTATCAAGAATGGTAAAAGCTTCAACATGCACTATTTAGTTTAATTAATCTCAAGAGTAGGAATGTGGTTCAACATACATGAATCTTCTTCAACATGTATCATCCTTCCCTCTCCAATGTAGGAAGCATTACATTTGGGGGGATACTTAAACTCTCTTTAGGTGCTTCTTTAGTCTCATCATTTTTATTGTGGGGTTTTCTTATTGTACATAGGTACCTAACATGGCCTTGTTGTTAGAACTCATTTCTCTTTTTCCATTTCTCCTAAGTTGCATTTATGGGGGATGATGGTGTAATATTTATTCTACATTGGATATGTTGTATCCTAAGTGTGCTTGTGTGCCTATTTAATAAGTATACACAAGATATTGGGAATAATTAATTTGCCTCATATAAGTAGCTAATAATGACATATGTTCACCTAGACTTGAGGTACACAAGTGTCACCACTACTACATTAATTGTTTATTGATAGTAATAAGATGTAACCTTTTTTTAGCTAAGGTTGCCTATATCTTAATTAAATTGAGTTATTTCATTTCCTAATCACGAGTGATTAAGAGTTTAACTCATGACCTATGGACATGACCTCTACCAATTGGAATGATTGAGATTGGAATGATTGAGGGTTTAACTCATGAAATTTGGACATGATCTCCTTATCTATGCATCCTAGAGGCCTATCCTCTCCCAATTGGAATGATTGAGAGTTTAACTCATGAACTTTGGACATGATCCCCTTGATCTATGCATCCTAAAGGCCTATATGTATGTTACTCTACAATTTTTCTCCATTAAATTTGACTATAGTTTTGTGATTAGGTGATAAGCATTGTGTCCTAGGTAGGATTATTGTTTCTACAAAATTCTAACAAATAGTATAACAATGTCATATTAGGCAATGGGTGCACCTTTACATATATTATTTCCCAAGTCCTAAACCTATTATTGAAGTATGAGGTTGACTCCATTGGAGATCAACTATAGTAAATAAGAAGTAGTCTTGAAACTTCACTTATTGGCTTATAAAACATCGTTTGTGCATTACACTACCCAATTTCTCAAAAATAAAAATACACCAAGAAGAAAAAATATTGGTCTTATGGGGTGACCCATGTAATACAACAATTAAAACACTTGCTTGGTGAAACCACCACCAAGGTTCAAATCCCCATTGGGTGGTAGATATGCTCACACGCTTTGTGCTTTCGTTGGGCTAGTGGACTCGTGGAATTGAATAACAATAGCGTTTGACACCTTAAAAAGTGCTCATTACCAATAAATAAATAAATTAAAGATTGGTCTCAATATATCTCAAGACAACCCAAATGTTCCTAATGTTCCATGATGTGTTTGGATCTCTCTTTAGTAAAAATGTGCTTTAATAATTCATCTAAAGAAAAAACACACCTTACTTTTATCTTCCAAGGCCCCAAGAGGGTGACGTCTATCCAACATGTTGGATGCATGTTTTACCCCAAAAAAAATATTACTCAAAATTTTAAAATTGTCGTGTCCTAGATTTAACAATTAAATAGTTATTTTGATAAAAAAAAGTACCAATAACGTGTTGGATAAACATGGGTCCCAAAAAGAGCATAGACCCTGCAAAGATCTTCAAAAAAGCCTCTTTAAATATTTGAAAAAGGAAACAAAACCACACCCTAGATAGTCATTACCAAGCAAAATCTTTCAGTATCTATAAAATGTTTATTTTAAGTTTTAAAATTTACTATATTTGTTTATAGTTATTTAAAGGCATGCACCTCATATGTGTATATTTGCTTGAAGAATGCCAGAATCATCTCTACACATGTTCGCTAAGCTATAACCACATAATTTCTTTTGTTTGAAATTTAGAATCTAAGACCAGCATCCCAAGGAATGGACATTAGATTTTGAACCTGTTGACATGCATTTTATGACTACGCCTAACATAGAATAAAGTTGCCCAACAGTCACTTTACTCTCTCTTGATCAAAGTTCAATTGTATGCAAAGATTGTGATAAGTTCAAATAATTGACTCCAGGTTTTTGGTTATGCAGTGGACATGACTCAGTTGGTTTGATGTGATATGTCGGTAATCCAAGGGGACTTACGCACACTTAAAGAAGATTAAACAATTTAATGACTTTCAAGGAATTTGATCGTGAATGACTTGTCAATGGGAATCTCTTTTTAGGATTTTTTACTTGAAAATGTTGAAAGTGAAATGAGAGGGGGTTTAGGGAAGCTATGCTAAAACCTAAGAACTCATCAAACTGCAATGCTTCAGATAGATCAACCATGCTTCACTTTGCCTCGTTAAGACAACTACATGAAGTGGGTGCAATCTTCAAGGAGTGTGTTTAGAGCATAGTTCGTCGAATCCTGGCGAGTCCTGAGTCGAGTGACCCTTGCCGAGTCTTAGGTACTCGGGACTCTATAGGGCTTGCTCTAGGCAAGACTCACTAGAAATTGGGTTTTTTGTCGAGTCCTGCCAAGTTTTTGCCGAGTCATGCCAATTTTTTGCCAAGTCCCGAATTGGGTCAACCTTGCTGAGTCCGCGTTGAGTCTGAGTCTCGTTTCTATGGTTTAGAGGATTTAAAATCATCAGTGAACACCATCACAGAACAATATCCACACAATGATTCAGATTAAACGCACACATATAATGGCTTAGACCAACCTTACACTGTTAATAACAATTATCTATTAACAAAAGGCATGAGCAACGATCCACCTTAGAACACTGCAATAAACTTTGTTCGCTAAAATGCATAAAAAAATCTACTTTAAGTGAGGAAAGAAAGACCATGCAAGCTACAAAACAGGACAAGTATACACCATCGAAATAATAATGTATTACAATTTACTACTTCAATAGCTTATTGCAACAATCTTAGACAATCTCTCCCCCCTTTACAAATGAGGGGATCACCTCTTTATATAAGCCTCAGGCCAAGATTACATGCAAAACCCTAATTAGGGTTTACCCTGAAATATTCCACGCACATGATGCAAGAAGGTGGGAATATTCATTAAATGCCCATTATACCCATTAACAATTAATTCCTACATGCCCAAAATGGCATCCACCTGTGCATTAAACGCACCACTTTCCATCAAATTTGCCCAATACATCACAAATGCAATAAATATTCCCCAATGCAAAATTGCCCATGATGCCATAAATGCACCATCATCTCCTGAATGTGATGGCTACATCCAAAAAGATGCTCCACTACCTCGACATGTGTTGACCCAACCACCACTTGGTCAAATATTGTTGGCTAGTCGATCAACACCTCCTTGGGGTTCGTGACATGGATTCCTCTTGCCTCTCGTGGATCCTTGTCTCTGGCCACTCTCCTATTCACTGATAGCTCGATCTTTTGGTGTAATGACAGCGGTGATTCTAACCATTGGTATCAGAGTGCTGGGTTACAGGTTCGAATCCTAGGAGGTCATCTTGTGGTCTCCTTAAAAGAAGTTTGTGGAACCCCAGCCGGTGCTAAGGGGGGGCTTGTTGGCTAGTCGGTCAGCACCTCCTTGGCATTCGTGACATGGCTTCCTCCTGCCTCTCGTGGATCCTTGTCTCTGGCCACTCTCCTATTCACTGACAGCTCGAGCTTTTGGTGTAACGGCAGCGGTGATTCCAACAAATATTCCATCCATGCATGCACCATTATGTCAAAAGATTCTCGTCCAGAAATGGATGACCATTATCTCGCTCATTAATAGCATATGCAATGAAGCTGGCGACAACGACCTCCAATTCCCCTATGGAAACACTTGGCATGCTTTCCATCCTGAATTCCATCAAGGCAATTTCTTCCTCACACTTGAAGAAAAGCTTCTTCCAATCCGTTGCTAACTCCTATGTCTTTTGCATTATGCTAGAGAACAAAGAAACACTTTCCAAGTGTGTTGTGGAAAATGAATCCACAAAGAAAAATTCATGCAATTTGTCCCTAAGGAAGTTCATCATCAACTCTTCTTCAATCACTCCTTTGGAAAATAGTGCCTCAACTGCCTTTAGGATTTCCCCTTGTACTTTTTTGATTGAGTCTCTCAAGGAAGCAGACTCCCTACTAAATCTTTCAAAATATTCTTTTCCAATGTAGATGACATAAAACCACTGCGGGAAATCATAAACATCATTCTCTTGGATGACTTTCTTGTCAATCAATGTCTGCCTGGGAATCTCCATTAGCTCTCTAAGTCATAGAATAGCTTGGTAAATGTGCACGTCCTCCCATGAACTATCTGTGACTTGCAGCCTACTCAGGATTGTATGACTTCTAGAATGAAGGCAAGCCAAGTTCTCAATGAATCCTCCTGTTGAAGTGAAAACACCTTCCACCCACTCCTTAGAGCATTGAGCTCACTTCCTAACTTCTTTTGTGCCATCAATGAATTCCTTAGGAAGAGAGGAGGGAAGAACAAAGAAAGACTCTTCCTCTCTAGGTAGATGTTTGAAACTCCGCACATATTTGCACAATACTTGATTTTCCCTCTTCAACCTTTTGCACTTCTCTTTCATCTTCTTCATTTTCTCCTTCATGGCCAAGGAAGATTCTTCAAAATATTCCACTACCTGTGTGTTGATGCATGCCCCGAATCAACTTCTTTGATCACATATTCATCAGGCGTGATCTCATTTCTATCTTTGCCTATCGTAGGCTTGACCAAGTGCAACGTTCTGAATCCAGATTCATCATGTGTGATCTTAGAAAATTTCTGGGTTGCCTTCTTTTTGGTTGGTTTATCCATCCTGCTCAGAAGTCTTTCTGACTCTTGTGTAGGATCTATCACTTCCTCTGAATCCCTTCTCGCCCTTTCTTTGAGCCAATCAAAAGTAGCAATTGGTTGATCATGAATTTTCATGTGCCCTTGATCCTACGAACTTCCTCCATGTCTCCAAGAATTGTATCAATGAAGACATCTTGTTCTTGTTGTTCTATGTTGGGATGAATTTCTTGCCTTTGAATTTCTAGTGGAACAGGTCTATGAGGAGTGTTGGCGCTAAGCAAAACTTTTGCTAGAACACTGCCAAGAACATTATCCTGAGGCTGATTTTGTGGAATCTCCTGTGTAAACATTTCTACTTACCACATACTACAGGAACTAGCCAACAATCGTGCCTCTTCCACCCTTAGCCTTTTCTACTGAGGCTCTTCCACCTGAACTTTTGAAAAGATTTCCGGCTGGACATCTTTCGACTTCCTGGTTTTGGACTTCTTAGGAACATTCATTTCTTTACTATGTCCAGCTCCTTCTTGCCAAACTTCTTCTTCTTCACCTAGGCTTGCGATGATCCTTTTGTAGCGTCACCATCGAAATCCAAATTCCCCATCAATTGGTAACTAAGGTGCACATTTCCTTCCCTCAGCGCACTGATGTGTCAATCCACTCAATGCCTAGTAAATTTCAGAACTGGCCTAGCCAAAACTTCTAAATCATCAACTTTAGGTTCTAACCAATCTGGAACCTAGATAGGTGTATCGTTCGACTTTTCAAATTATAGTTGCATCACATCCTTATCTTCCTTTACCTGATATGGCACCTGAATGATTTCACTAATTCTAATCAAGTCAAGGAGCAATCTGGAAAACATTTTTTTTCCTGATCTCAAGATTATCCTTGGCATTTTCCCAAAAATCTTCCAAGTGAAATTTATGCCTGAACTTCATTTGGTGACCATCCAGATTTTGTTATATGGATCAAAGAAGGATTTGGACGTATGGAATGTCAAGTGGTAGAATGCCAATTCTTCCAAGGACTTTTCAGTAGCTGCCAATGAAGGACACAATTCGACATAGTCACCTAGGACGATAGGGAATTCAATGGACAACTTCCTTTTCTTTTTTTGAATCATAAGCAGTCAATTGCTTGGTGAGCTCCAGTAACACCAATTTGTCTGATGGATGCCTTGGAAGTTTGTGTGGCTAAAAGGAAAATCCTTGGGTCTGGATATAAGTAAATGTTGTGAACTGAATGTACAAGACCCCAAATTTATGTATTAGTGCTTTGGCCTCCAGCAACACCCTCATGTGAAGTTCCCCCTGCAATAGTCAGGTTAAATACATTATGAAAGTTTCATTCACCAATTTGAAAGAATTAGTGTTGTATAGATGCATCTGGGGATAGCATTCATGGACCTTCAGCTATGTTGTCCCACATCCCATGGGTCCTTTTCCTAGTAAGTTGTCGAAACTGGCCATCCTTGCCAGTGAATAAATCACCTACGAGCTCATGTAAAAAGATTGGGTACGCTTCTCCTTCAGATTCTTCAATTGTTCATGCACATAATGGCTTATCAATCTTGTCCAATCCACTATTCCATTGGCATTCATAACTTGAATAATAAAGAAGAACATCTAGGTTTCAAAAATAAAAGAATGCAAACATCACATTATCCCACTCAGCATCATTACGGTTTGCATGCTCTTGCTTGAAGTCAAAACTGGTGATCTGTTTAGGCATCTTGGAAATATGTAGTCTTGACTTTTACATCTAGGTTTTGTTAATAAGCTTAGCACATCTTTCAACACCAGCCTCATACATTATTGTTGCTCTTTCCTTGAGTTTGTAAGTCATGGAATGATAAGCCAGAATTCCGAAAGTTTCTCCAATAGCCTTAGCGGCCAGGTTAGCTAGAAGCTTGTCATCCAATGTCAAAATCACTCTTCTTTCTTCATCATAGTACTTTGTGCATTCCAAAATCAATTCTAGACATTGAATGGCTGGAGGGAAGCTTGCAGCTGAGACAATTCCACTCTCAACAAATTTAATAGCAGTGGGAGATGGATTGCATCCAGCTGTTCCAAAAATCCTATGCCTGAAAGCTCCTAGTTGGAAAATTCCCAAGTTGGTGTCGTTGATTTCCTTCCACTTGGAAATAATCTTGGACTCTAGAAGGAATCCCTTCATCTCGTTCTTGATATGTGCCTTCCTGGAAGTAACGCAACCTTGCTTGATTCTGCCATTCCTACAAAACAAAGTGAATTAACCTTAAAAATCTACATATGGAATTAAATAAGATGGTGGAGACGAAATTCCAACTAAAGGAGATATTCCAATTGATAAATTTCTAATTAGGAATAAAATAAAACCTCTGCAGTCAAGGACTTTTTGAAAAGATATAAAATTCTTCGCCTCTAAATCTTTATCACTTCTCTCCAATCTCAACTCTCCAAAACCACACATGAGAAATGAATTGTGTTTCATCATTTATATAGAATTCCTCACCAAGCTACCAAGTCGGCGAGAATTTAACTTAGCAATTGCATTAAGAATGTGTCATACTTAATAATTTTCCCTGCAAATGGGTTTCGTGGTTATCGTCTAGTTCAAAAATGGAAATTTTCATGATTTCTTAAGTTATGTGTTATAAGCATGGAATATTCCTTTGCATGTTGCCAACTCGACGATTTTTTGAAAATCTTTCCATTTCAAATTCAAAATAATATCTTTGAAAGATTTTCCTTTCCACTTAGAATTTTGACAATTTTTCCACTTGAAAAGGAATCGTGATCATCCAGATTTTTGGAGAGAAAATTTTATCCGAAAAGAATTTTTTGTGCATTTTGAGTTCATCTTGTTCCAAGGAAGCTTTTTCATCAATTTGTCACATTTCCTATTTTTTAGGAATTTTATCAAGTTTAAGTTCCAGAGCTCAGGAGAGAGAAAATTCATTAACTTGACCAATTTTGTGTCTTTGGCTCAAAATTTCTAGAAATTGGGCGAATTTCCATGCCCGAGAGAGACGTTTTGAATATCTTCCCTGAAGGGATTTTTCTTTCCTCCTTTTCCTTGGGCGATGATTCACTACTATGTAGGAATTTTTTTTTTGGCACCCCCTTTCTAGCGCTCTCCCTCTGATTTGGGCATTAAAACCATATGATGAAGGTGTTGGTCTTGGAAATAAGCCACACCCGGACCGACGATGGACTGGTCCAAGAGGGGCCAGTAGCTCAGTGGTAAAGCACTCCAACAGCGTATGGAAGGTCCTAGGTTCGAGTCCTAGCTGGTCCATGGTATCAGAGCCAGGTCCAGGCTAGGAGGCCCAAGCACACGAGAGGTGTGGCTTAAGGGGGGGTGTTGGTGTTGGAAATAAGCCACCCGGACCGACGATGGACTGGTCCAAGAGGGGCCAGTAGCTCAGTGGTAGAGCATCAGTTTGGCGCCCAACTGCCTGACCTGGGCACTAAATCCATAAAGTGAAGGAAAAAGTGGTGTGGAGGAAAATTCCTCCACCACCTAGTTCTAGCGCTCTTCTTGATGCTTGGACGGTAAAAGGACATGGAGAAGGAAATTTGGTCATGGAGGAAAATGATCCAATCTAGTGCCCATTCCTTGACATGAGCGCCAAAACTACCTAGTCGTGGAATTTTGGGGGTGGAGGAAAAATCCTCCATGACCCCAATCTGGCACCCACCTACTTTTGAAAGCCATTCACTGCCAAGGTAAGGATTCTCTTGGATTTTGCTAGACTTAGCCAATTTTGCCCTTTTCTAGACTTGGGATGCCACATTGGTATTAAAGTGATTTTCAAGCCTTAGGAGGATTTTCAATGCCTTTCCACTTCTGGAATGAATTCCACACTTCGCTATTTTTGGATCAGTAGCCTGCTTTTTTTTTCCAAACCTTAGCCATTTTTTGATCAATAGCCTACTTTGTTTTTTCCAAACCTTCCGGATTTAGATAAGTATGTTCAGGAATGTTTAGTCTTTAGTGTTGAGAGCCTTGCATATAAAGAACCTGCCAAAATAGACTTACTAAAAATAGTAAGTACTTCAAAACATCCAAATTAGGGCAAACCGGGATAGGATGGCACTAAAAATAGAAACTGCTAAAAATAGTAAGTTTGATTTTTTGCAAAAAAAGACAATCTGGGATGCAAAATCCATAAAAATAGGAACTTTCTAAAAAATAAAAAGTTGCTCAAAATTTGCTCAAATTTCACTAGTAGGTTTCTTGAAGGGTCTCAATTCCAATGCAATGTTCAGTTTATCTAAAACTCTAAGGAAAGGACCTCAAATCTAAGTTTGAAGGGCGAAACCCTAAAATAGGCAAAACATGTTCTAGACTTAGCCAAATTCACTCAAACAACTTGCAGACTTGATCAAATTCACCCCAAAACACTTGCAAACAAAGGTGACCAAAGAGACTGTCATGAAAAGACCCAACGAACCAAAACTAAAAGACCAAGAGGACCTAAAAAGTAGGGGTTCCCCATTTGGAATGGGGTGATGTGTGATCAAGTCACAACAAAACCCTTCTTATTATAGTGATAATGCCCCCACCTCATTGGTAGAGAACATCTTGATCAAAGGTACCCACATTACTTGGTAGTATTACTTTCTATTGTCCAAGACAATATGTGACATTGATATCAATTATAGGTTAAGAATCCCTAAACATGATTGTTTAAACTATGGGCAATTAATTCTAATGAATGGTAAATTCTCAATTTGATGTTAAACCATAACAATATGCAATATCCTTAAAGATATTTTTGATCTAAAATAGATATAATTTCTACTCTATACCATGTTTTCAGAAAATGGCGTACTTTGATTCTTGAGAAGGTTTGGGAGGACATGTTAGAGCATTTCTTGGCAAAGGAGATTTCATTTTGGGTTTGGAATTGTCACCGTTGGCCTTTAAATGCAATTGTGTTCTAAGGGCAAAATAAATGTTCAATTGCAATAAAAAATGGAATATGATAACATTTTTCGATTGAATTCTCTTGTAGAGCAATTAAATTTCAAAAAAATAGCACCACATTTCAATCCCTTATTCAAAAGTTGTGACTTCCAAAATTTTTAGGTCAAAGAATGTTGATGAAGTGATAAATTCATCATGGGAAGTGACAAATCTAAAAACACCGTACTCATCTCATCACACGTAGTCAAGTGTGTCCTTTGCTTGATTCATTTTTTTCTAACTTTCTCTTCCTTCTTTGTGGTTGTATTAGATTCCTATATGCATGATAATCTTTAAATAAGGTGTATGAGGTTTAATTGAGCACATATGGAGCTTATAGAATCTTCTATCTATTGTTTTGTGAGCTATTTGTGAGCTTTATACCCATAAATTGTGACTGCATTAGAGCAAGGGAGGTCTTTGAGAGTTACATTTGGTCTTCAAGAGAATGTTAGTTGTTGGGAGAGATCTTAGACAGCCTATTGCTGAGATCATTGAATTGAAGCCACTTTGAAGTACTTAAGTGAGAGTGACTAGCATTTTGATGGATTTTTTACCGAAAGGGATATCTCCACATTAATTCCTTTCTTCATGGTATTTTATCTCTCTTTAACTTATGTTCCTTTTTCAAATGAATCTTAATTAAATTGCTCCAATAATTCACCCTATGTATGTTCCACAAGTTGGTGACTAATTTGAGGTATAACCTTGAGAGTTCATGGATCAACTTTACCACTAAGGAATCTTTTCTTGTGCTAACAAAAGTAGCCTTGAACTTCCCTTTTTCTTGTGGAATTTTCTACAATAGCACTAAGTTTGCAGAAGTATAATTTTAAGGATGTATATCAAAGATTAAAAAGTATACAGGTTAGATTTCATATTAGTTGTTTAAATCATATTTATCCATTGTTAATTGCTGTTATACAGATATAATCCTATTTATGGATTTGCATCGATAGTTGTATAAATCAAATGAGATTCAATTGGATACACTTCATGGTTTTATCATTTATATGTAGTTATTATGGTTTAAAAAAATCCTAACAATGAAGAGGGAAAGCAAATTAAAGAAATTATCCTTCGAGAATCGTCCAGTTGATAGAAGATTGAAGGTATGGGATCATCTTCAATAATAGTTCAATTATTCTTCTCCCTTCTTACTAAGAGATTGTGTTTCCTCCTCTCAATTGTAAGTGAGAAACAATAATGGTTAGAACCTTCCACTTTAGCTATCGTATGGTTGAAATTTAAAGATTTTTCCGAAGGGAATTTGACAATCGATGCACATTAGTGAAATGAATAATCTGAAGCATGAATCTAGATCATAGAATCTGCATGATTGAAGCTTTGTCTATGAATCTGACAGTTGTGATTTTAACATCAACAATACAGAGCTCCATGTTAAATAATATTGTCATGACTTGAATGAATATTCCTTTCTCAGATTCAAGTATGCAGCATTTTAGTTTAGAACCCAATATCACTGCTACCTTAATCACCGTCCCTCTCTATTGAGATTACAATGTCTAAATAAACCTAAGCTATTATTATTTCTTCCAAGACACATGCTGCCCATTCTATTTAAATATCAAATGGTTCGAGCTCAAACAGCCAAAGGTCATTTTATCCATGTCCAAAAGTGGTAAATAGGAGTCTTATTTTTATAGGTAAAAATTTACCTTTCACTATTGAACCGGTTTTGACTTAGGAGTAGCCTTGTTGCCTAAGCTATTGAAACCAGCGATGAGTTTGTATGAACAACATATGACCACCTTAGCATTACCCTTCCATATTAGAAAACAAAGTTGAGGAAACATCTGGAGACCTATAATGTCTATTGGTCAACATACCTTATAAAGTCAAAGAATATAGAATGAAATACCTGTATAGAAATATAACCCAGAGAAATCCTCACTAAGATTTTCAGTGATAAAATTTACTAAGTTGTCTTCTATTCCACTTTGAGGTCTTGTTTTGCTTCAATCATATTCCATGGGATTCTATTTACTGTATACTCTAGGATGTACCATGAAGGAGACTGATTGTTAAGTAGGAGAATTTGGTAAAGATCACAAAAGGCTATTTGATAATTTTGCACACAGAAACTTATATGTTTAAAAATGGGTTGTAAGGATACGAATTTCCAATTTTAAATGCATGAATTTTGCAGTTACCAAACAAACTACTCTTTTATCAATTAAGGTTACAAACCGTATTATCTGTAGTCCTCCTTTGAGTGCCCATTCTATTAAGAATGGATAGATGCGTGCAGGGATGTAGATACTCATAGAATGATTAGGCTTTTGATGACAAACTCCTTGGAAAAGTGCTGCAAATGCCACCTCCGATATTGCTATCGAATGACCTTCAAAACTAAAGCCTGTTGTATATGCTCTGTATAAAACATCAAATGATTTTAATGGGCCAATTTTGAATCCAATAACTGGAAAATGTTTTAAATATGATCTTTTGCTTTGGAGTGATATATAAAAAAACACCATGCATGACAATCATAACATAGAACTAAATCTACAAAGGAAAATGTTGGTACAAAAATGTACCCCAGCTTTTAAAAGGCCATTGTTTTACTGATGCAGACAACCTCTGTTACTGCAACTTCAATACTTTACTCTCACTAATAATGGATCTAAACAGAACAACAAAACGACAGCATAGCAAATAATGCAAATACTCCAAGTATTCTCTGCCCTATTTCTCTGTAACTCACAATGGACAAAGAAACAAATGCAGAATACAGAAAAGATAACAGCAATAAAAAAAAATCCTTTTAATTCCTGAACTTGAATACAACAACAAATTCACCTCCAAAATGGTTATCCCAGGCCAGTCCTCAAAACTCTTTTTTTCTCATTCCAGCAACACACTCCCTCTAGTAAACAAAATTAAAATGTGCCATCCCAAAAATAGAAAAACTACTAAATACCCCACTAGAGCAGTTACAAACCCACAAACTGAAGTCACAACAAAGTTTCCTAAAAATGTTGGTTACATTATTTACTCATTCTAAAACTCAGATGCTCAAAAGTTTGACTTGTACTCCATTAGGTGAAAATCATAGCAAATTTCTCAAGGTTAAAATGACAGCAAAAGTCATATTTTTTGAAGTGTAAAGTTTTAACTGTTCTTTTTTCTGTTTTTCAAGTTTATGAAACAACAGAAGATGAACATAATTCTAGAAAGTCAGAATAATTTTTTTGTTGACAAAAGGAAGTTGAAGTAAAGTTTGTTTTTTCAGCATAGTTCCACGGAGTTTCCTGACTAGGGGATGCAGGGACATGGGGACAGGTTTTGGGCATGGGAGGACCAAGGCCTAAATTTGGAGACGGCACGGGGACGACGACAGAGCGGCGTTGGGGGGGCAGCTCTGATATACAAATTGAGGTGAAGTGAAATCTTTAAGGCAAATCTGCAATATAACATGTCTATGCGTGCCCCATGAAACAAAAACTAGCTTTTATGAAGTTAAAGGTTGCAATCACTATGCAATGACATGTGCCATGTAGAAAGCGACCTGGTGGTGTCCCCAACAGAGGTGGCGGAGGTGATGGAGCTATAAGGAGGCATTTCCCCAAGTCCCAGAAACATCTTCATACCAGGGACATGGGGCTTTTTTTTGGCGGGGAGGAGGGTGGGGGGGGAAGAGGGGGGAACCGGGGTGACGCATCCCCTAGAACAACCAATTTTAAGCCAAACACATTCAAAACAAATATCAAATTAATCTATTCAGCAATCTTGTGACCCGCAAAACAAAATGAGTTGTCTTTCAAATCTATAGCAGGTCCTCAACTTTTCTATTTGGATGGAACCAAGAAAACTGAAAATTACAATCTTATAAAAGACGTAGTTACCTCAATTTTCTGCATTTTTTTCACGACTTTGACAAGCCAAAGTAATCTATAGAACAAAATAATGCATCACAATTTTGCACACTCTAGGCAACTTAATTATAATCACACCCTTAATTATAAAGAGTCAGACACATAATTTTAAAAACACAAATTTTCGTACAGTTTTCTTAAGAACAGAGTATCTGTTCATTCATTTACCAAAAGAAAACAAAAATCAGTTCTAAAATTGTAAACAAAACAATACTGTCATCTAATATTTTTATATTTTAATTAAATAGTATAAAAGAAAATATTGGGGACCATACTGTAATATGTCATCTTTCACTGCTACCCATGCGTCCGCAGGAAACACATTGAACATCTCATGTATATCTGTCTCTCGCTCATGTCCAAACACACTTCTATGAAGCTCTGAACAAAGGCGCACATCAGAGTCTTCCATAGGCCATACCTTAAACTCTGCAGATTTACACCCAGTGTCAATAGTGAAAAGAAATAAAGCCAAATTGAAGGTAAAGAAAGAGTAGTCATATTTTTCTTCATGTGAAAATATACATAATGTCTAATTTTACCTTCATTCTTGATTTCCCAAGTACATAATTTCTCATTCATTGAACCTTGAAAGTAGGTGACACATTCAATGGGACGAAATCCCAACTTTGCATATAGAGAGAAAGACTTTGTATTTGCTGCAATCTGAAGCAACAATCCATTGATCATAGGACATGATGGTCAATGTTAGATCATGCTTGCATATCGAACAATATCTCTTGAAAAAAGACAGTGCTTTATCATACTGCATGTATTGAACACTTAAATAGAATATTATGGCAGAATGTTTAACATCTGAACTTAAAGAAGAGCTGATGAGTAATTTCTAATTTGTTGCACAATGCACATTTGTAAACATCATATTGCTAACCCACAATCACTAAAAATTCAACTTCATTTTTGTTCGGTCCTTGCAACCCTCAACATCACAACAACAAATTTAAGGCCAGCCTATGTTGCCAACAGTCTCTAGGTCCATCAGTACAGGCTAGTCTATGTCAAATTAAAGTGAACAATACAATAACAAGCAATTGAGAACAGATCTTAAATGCACAGTTCTTGCCTATACATATTCAAGTGATGGAGACACAAAAAGTACCTCTATGTGGTCCTAAGTTCCTAATCAATACATCGGTTTCTCCTTAGCAATCTATTTGCCATTTTTCTGAGGATAACTCAAAACTATCCACAGGTGATAATTCGTACAGCCAAGCAATAGACATAAGATGTAAAATTTTCACATAAATGGGAGGCTCTATTCCAAGTTATTGTCTGACATATCCCTTTTTCCAAACTAAAAAAATGATTTAATTTAAGTTGCTTGCAAATTAACTTTCATATTATAAAAAGGCAATCTGCATTTTAATTTTTCAATTATAAAGTACATCAAAAAGATAATAAAGTGTTTTTAAAAGGGAACTTAAAATTCTTTTGAAAGTGTTGCTAGGACAAAGGTGTAGAACACAAGATGCCACTAAGAGGGGGGGTGAATCAGTGGTTTCCAAACGTAACCCTTTTAATCCTAAATGTGATTACCAGTTAACATATAAAGTAAACTTACTGGTGAGATAAGGCAAGACATTAAGATGCAAGCACACACAAATACACATCACATAACACCGGATGTACGAGGAAAACCCAATGTGGGAAAAATCTCGGTGAGAAATGCTGCTGGAGTCTAGTGCGCCAATCCAGCCTCACAATAAGCACTGTATTACAAAGTTTAGGGCACCAACCCAAGGAGCACCAACACCTGACTATTTATGGGCACCAACCCAAAGGAGCACCAACCCCTGCACCAAGCACCAACTTAGTGATCTACAATGAACATTATCAAATCAATACAAAAGTAATAACCTGGTTACAAATGAGTTCTATAACCACTGTAATCTCTTCTTTCTTCCAGTTTACTCTTCACTGATCCCTTACCAGTTCAACCCACTTCCTGTCACTCTACCTGCTCTATGTCTGACTTCCTCTTACTCTCTCGCTCTCTGCTCTCCTTTCCACACTGTTGTCGCTACCTCACCGATCCTGACAATGTCGGTAGGATCAATTGTCAGACCATACACCTGCTACAAGTTACTCCACTTACCGGTTTATCCCTGCACTGTTCTCTGGCTTGCTGGATCTCCTCAACTACTCACACTGCATTGGTTCACTCTGTGTTGCCTTCCTCTCTACTGCCTTCTTACCGGTACACACGCTACCTGTTCACACCACTATCATACTTGGTGATAGTTCACCGGTTACCTTGACCTCACCAGTTAAACCTCTCTTAAAACCTTTCACCGGTTGCACTTCCACACACTCAGTTGCTGTGATCTTTTGCAATTTGCACTTCGACTGCACGAGGCACTGGCACACTCTTTTTCTCTTCTATCCAGCCCGCAACATCATCTAGTAGCATCAATCCTCTTTGGTCTTTAGTCGGCATATTTATATGTGAGCTTTCCCGCCATGACCGACATTCAAACTTCACATGTCTAGGGTTTCTTCATCGACCACGAGGCGTACCAAATCCAATCAGATCTTGTCCCAGAGATTGACCACCTGCAACGGATCACTCAACTCCACCAATCCCCTTGCGTCCAAAACACGTTTGCTATCCTTAACAAACACAACCTGCATGTCGGCTTGCACTTGTCAATCACAATGAATGAGTTCGTGGTCCCCTTCATCAAATCCAATCTACAATTAGACACATTGCATTGATCGTGATGCCAAAAAATCAGATCTCTATCCTCTGATCTGTCTTGAGCCGCAAACCCCTGCAATCGACCCGTGATAGTCGGGGTCTTCATTTAATGTCGACCGACTCATCACCAACCTCGTCGACACACCGTTTATCCTCCACTGCACGTACGCCACCTGTGTCCTACGTGTCACTCTTAGTCGCCATCCAATTGAGCTCAGTCACCGGTGTTAGTTAAGACTCTGTCACCGACCATATCTGTAATGCCCCGCCAGGAAACCCCGAAGGGATAAGCCAAAATTACAAGAATAGAGTGCAAAAATTTTTTTTTTTTTTAAAGTTACAACACATAAGATGCAACAAGATAACAAAGATTCAGATTACATAGCGGAAGACTTCAACTAACACCTAAAGAGTTTCCCAACGAGATTACTTCAATTTCACAATTCAGTTAACTCACACAATTAAACCAATAAACTGAATATCTTAATAACGAGATAATTCATAATCAGGATAATTTCTTTCAGAAGATGGAAATATAAATCACAAGCAAGGATTCATCCATTAAGATCCATTCATAATTTCCATTCAAGCTTTTCATTTAAATTAACAAGCCATACAACTAATATTCTAACATACTAGAATTTCATCATAAACATATGAGATCTTTCCAAGCATATTTAAATTCCTTAACAACAACTGAGTATATTCCATTACTCTAAATTACATTCTTTCATATCCCAAGTTATTGCATTTTAAAAGACGATTACATACATGCATTTACGATAAATCTCATCTAAACCAATTACTCATTCGATCAACATGGCATTCAAGAAGGAACTGAATATAAGCATTTAAAGTTAATTCCATTTATCCAATTAACCATTCTAACATAAGTTAATCATACATGATAAAGCTGAATAAAGGAAACATAAGAGAATACATCACATAACACCATAATGATCTCGGAGTTCACCCCTAAAGGGCTACATCTCCGGGTCTGCTCAACTGCAAGACCCCCTCTGATAAATAATAAAATTAAGAGTACAAGAGGTTACACCATTCAATCCAGCCATCAAGGCGATACATAAGCAATATACCAACAACCACATCGGTCAATAATACATAAACGATCCCTGCGAAGAACAGGATCCAGCGGAACATAATCAAAGCTAAAACAAGAGTCCAGGAGAGCATCCATAAAACTGAGCCATCACCACCCAAGGTCTAACATGGGACTGACACTCACAAGGGCAGAGACAAAGGACGACTCACAAAGGTACTCCTAACAGGACAAAACGACAGCACACTAGCGAACGTAAGGACAAGTGTCATCACACAACCTGGTATGGATACCATGGCAAGTCTTCATAGGTCCCGGCCTCGTACACTGGGTCACCCTGGCAACCTAATCTGAGCTTCCGGCCCATCCAAGCCTCATGTGGACCCACACATCCTCTTGTGAAGACAAGGAAGAGGGTTTGCCATTTCAGGCCTTCTCACAGCATGTCGAATCTATGACAACACTCGTCTCATGTGTGAGGCACATTTATCTTATTTAGAGATTACATTCTAATCTACTTAGGTTATCACTTATTAGACTCACTTTCGATGGGTTACCCAGCAGCCACTTTGGGCGCGGCCCCCAATCGAAAGCCACTTTCCCATACGACACTAGACTATACTCGGACGAACTCAAAACCAAGGAATACACATGGTCAGACGAACGGAGTTCAAGAAGAGAGACACAATCATCAGGTCAAACACGACTCAAGGGTAATCACTTACTGACGGTACTCTAACTAGAGACCTAACAAACTAAGGTCAACCATGAATCATCATTCGACTCACACACAAGGATATGATCAACAACAACACTACCACAATACAGTAGTCAACTCGGAATCGAGGACTGAAACAGGAACACCAAATCATCCATACGACAGGGTCCTACTAAACAAAGCAACATGCCATTTCATGATTAAAGGCGAATATAGAAATTAAACTCGCAAGGCAATAATCAGAAAAGACAATATTTTCTCAAATTGATTTAGACATTAAAATCGATCAAGTTTTCTACAAGATCCAATCAGATTATAGTTATCTACCTCAACTAGGAATAGGTTGATCTTGGTTTTCTAACTCATAAGGTTCAAAGCATCAATAGACATATAAGTCATAAAGAGTTCTTAAACCAAATACATATTAATCAAATTCAGACAACCATTAATCAATTAAAATAAGATATTTAATCTCCAACAAAACATTGTTAACATACTGGTCTAAAATCAATCTCTACAGATTCATAATTTCAATTCCAGATACATTATGCGGATTACGGAAATAAAAATGTAGAAAGAGAATCTAAAGAAGCTAATCATTTCCAAAAGCACATCGATTCAATTCAGACACCCAACGATAAATATTTCACTACTTCTCAATTAGCCAAATGATATGTTCTAAGATGATATTTAACCACATCAATTAGAATATAATCTACCCAATTCATTTGCGAAAATTCACAGTTGTAGAACTTAATTTAAAAGGGCAAAGTCACGAAATGAAGATGAATGACAATTAGCCTATAAACTCCATTATAACGTTGATCAAAATCAACTAGCATTTGCAACTATTATACCACCTTAATCAAAATTAAGAACTAAATAAACTTAATCATTAAAATGATATTTACAAATGTTATTTGCATTTCTTTTTTTTTTTAAATGATAAAAAAAAAATACATTAAAAAAAACGTTTTCAAAAAAACTAATTTAAAAAAAAAACTGCATTAGGCAAAAGGGTAGGGCGGGCCGTGCCCTAACCCTAACCCTAGCCGCAGGCATTGGGGGGCTTCGTGGGCGGCGCCACGGTGGTGCCCGCAAGTGCCACGGCACCCTGCGGCCACCGCCGTGAGCCGCAACCGCCACAGCCTCACCCACCAACGGAGAACCAGGCATCGCGGGGAGAAAGGGAAGCAAGGGCGAGCGGGGGAGAGGGGAGGAGAAGCGGGGGAGCTCTGCTCCCCGCCTCCAACCCCAAAACACAGTCCAAATTAATAAAAACAAACGCCCAGATCCGAAAAGCACGATACGCACAGTCCGAACTAAGTTGAACGCACAGTTCAATAAAAAAACATATATATTTTCTTTAACACAATTCGGATTAAAACAGCCAATAGACCCACTCAAAAATTTGAAATAACAATTTCGGTTTGATATGAAAATAATGTTTTCTTGATGGTTTTTTTTCATTCTTTTACAACCACCCAAGGTTTCAAATGCCCAAAAACAAAGAGGAATTAACAATACCTCAAAACACTTCCAGCCAAGCTGGTTAATTTACTAAATCCATCAAAAGCATGGCATTCAATGGAGAATCCAAAGCCAAGATAAAACCCCCATTTCCATTTCAAACAAAAACTAAAATTGAGAGAGTTGGATCCTACCTTAACACGCAATCCTGGCATAGCTGAAGGAGAGCCCACCTGCCAAATCCAGCAAAACTGCCCCCTCTCCAAAAACCCCCAAATTCCTTCCAAAATTCTCTTCAACCAAAGATTTTCCAAATTTGTCCATCCTCTCCAATTTTCCCCAAATTTGGGTTATATGGAAGAGTTGACCCCAAAAATTCCATTTTTGGAATAAAAACTTTTATTTACAAATAATTCTCCAAATTAATTCTTTTCTAATTACAACAACAAATTGACTTGCTTTCCAAATCCAAAAATCAATTTTCTCAATTAATCAAATTTAGCCGTTCTAATTTAATAATCCAACAGAATACAGTCAATCTATTGCGATAATAAAAACAAAACTTTCTTTTTCGACAGCATATATAAAATGCATTAAATATTCAAGATCAGTCATTTGATCGAATTTACTTCCAATTTAAAATAGGCAATTCATAACAACGGAAATCGCATAACGGAAGCCAGATTAATTTAACCCATTATCTTCAATGCACAAACGCAAATTTAATCAAGATAATTACTAAGGACTAATTAATCAATTAACCAAACACACCAGGCACGCAAATTGAGAAAGTCAACCAAACAGACGACTCGCAACCCAAACAAGAAGGGGTCACCGACGACGACTGGCGATGCTCACTTGAGCACGACTAAGGTCAACTAGGGTCTTACGACCACCTAATCCAACTCTAAGGATTAAAAGAGGTACACTCAAACCTGCAATCCAGGTGAAGAAGAACCTCGCACTCATGCGGCGTTGTACCTGAAATTTCCTGCAACCAAAGAACATACATGCATACATATATAATAACTTAATGAAAGCGTTAGCCCGATATCAATACCACGAATTAGGTACACTACCAGCTTGCATACAACTAGTGAGAAAACCGCATCAATAGCTATGCGTTAAATCAACATCTGATTATAACATAATAATACGATAAACTAATCAAGATTAGACCAAGGTTAAAAATAGACTAGGGTAGGGGTACTACAATATCATACACTACTGGTGCTTACCTACCGGTTTTCTAACCCTGCTGGTTATCTAACAACCGGTCACCAATCTTGTCAATCCACAGCATGCTCATCTTCATCTGATGGGAGCCTTTCACTTCTGCACTCTTTGCTCTCTTTGTTAGCTTTACTGGTGGACATCTATACTGGCAATATCTCCTACTTGTATACTGGTAACATACCATGCACACCGATGACACCAAACTCTTTTTTTTTTTCTGGTAACATCCATGTTTGCAGCTGCTCAACCTTACCTTCATCTTCATTAGACTGATTCTCCTCTCAACTGGTTTGTCAGAGTGACAAACCCATCACTTCTTACTCTTCTTCTTTTGTCCCGGTAGCTCATCATGCTTTCACTTGTTGGACCGGTGCACAACTCTGATTTCACATACTGGAGGCTTCTGATATTTCTCTATGGCCATCCGGTACATGCCTTCAACCAATTGCCTTATACTTCCCTGACTGTCTTATCTCAAAGGGTTTTGATGCATTACATGCATGTTGTGAGATAAGCTCAGTTTGATCACTTACCGGTGAGAGTAGATCCTAGTCACTCATTCTGCTTCCGGCATTGCATAGATATGCCTTAGCTGACTTTGAGCAGATACATCTTCAATCAAGCATATATGATCCGGTTGGGCACATTCTCTGTCAGTCTTCTCTTCATCCTGTGACACCATCTTTATCCGGTGGGAAACCTGTTGTTTCACATCCAAACATCCAACTGCATACCGGTTGTCTACACGTTCTTTATGGATCCTCCTTGCTTTCTTACTGGTCACATGCTTAGCGGTTGGCAACCATACACTACCAACACATCACTCGATGGTTGTCATTCCATAGCAGTCTCCAGTCCTTACTCACCAGTTAACTCCATCTTGTAACATGCCAGTTGATATCCCATGACCACAAAACCAGTTGGCATCAATGACAACAATACCAACAATCTCTCATACCGGTTGACATCAATGACAACACAATGCCAACAAAAGGACCAACATGAAATATTAAAATTAATAAAGAAAAAAGAAATTTTAGAGACTTTTTCTAAAAGGCTAAAAATAGAAAAAAGGAGGTTAAAAAAAAGTTAAGCTTGAGGAAGAGTATCCATTTGTTTGTTGCCAAAAACCCTTTTCTTGAAGATTGATCATCTAATGCCCATTTTTGACCAAAGGATGAAACCCCTCTTGGTGACAAAATCAACAAACAAAAACCCTCTTGGTTTCAATTTTGGATTTTGACATGTCCCCTTTTTAATAATCTATGTTATGGACCAAAGTGACTACTTTTTTTTTTTTTTTTCATCTCTCTTATCCAATTTTGTGTGTTTTCATCCCCATCACCCATGCATCTACGTATAGTCCCCTGAAGTTTCAAAGTATGGGAGGATGTTTCCAGTTTTCTATGTCAATGTAAATCATCGGAATTGTAGAGTTTCCCTTGTTGGCATGTCCTTTCCTCTATTTTCATGAAGGTATCAAACTTCCAAATACTACCATTCCTCTCATTCTTTCCCCAATTTCATTCGTTGTCCCATTGCGACTTTAAGGTTTTCCATAGATAGCCAACTACAAGGCACAGTCTGCCACAGAGATCACAAAGCAGCTACAAAGTTGCATAGTTCCATAGCTACATAGATACATCATTGCATCTGCAACGGAGATCAAAGAGCCAAAAACAGCTACACAGTTGTAAATTCCAACCAAAAAACTGATGCATGTTTGTATATTCCAGCTCTCACTACCTCTGTCCCCCAATCAAAGAAGCCGATTGGAAGGCAGATCTCAGACAAATTATCATTGTATCCCACCACCTCAAGCTTAACATCTGGTACAAGCTTGATAGTTTTCTCTTTCAAACCCATGTCTTCAGCAACATATCATATGATAGTTGTTACAGTGCCCTTTCTGAAACTCCATGTGCATTTTGACAAATTCTCCATGACCTTCTTTCGGATGAGACCAGGACTTCGCAAATTTGATCTCTGATTGCTTGATATTTGTCTGCCCAGTGTCAAGCAATTATTTGAATTTCTCATTGGATATATCTACAGTAAAAGTAACCTGCATAGGAAATATTATATAGGATTAGTCTCCTGGAGGACTCAATAATCTGCCTCCTCTTTCCCTGGAAAATATCTTCATTCTCATTTTCCACAAGGATCAAAGAATCTCGGTAGTAAAAAGAAGCCAAAAAATACTGTAGTTAACATTTAGACCATCCACATAACCAAACAAATCTTCATGGCAAGAAAAGTTGCTAGACCTTTCCCATCCACCAATATCACAAGAGCAAAGATTCCAAACATTCTCGGCAAACACACAGTTACTACGATTTCTAAGGAAAATTTAAATCAATAGAAAGCCTCTTAACGGTAATAACCACCTAAACAAGATTTTTTCGCCTCAATCACAGGAGACCAACAATTTCTGAAGACTTTTGACCACTAAGATTGACTTAGGAAAAGATTCCAGCAGCTATTCAGGCGACTAATGAGGTCCAAGGGGGAGTTAAGGGATTGATAAACCTTTTTTGTATAATTTTCTCAATAACAGTCTTATCCCACCATTCAAGGTTCTCAAAAAATTTTGAATTAAAACTAAGCTGAAGAGGAAACTGAAAAATTTGACAAGCTTTTTGCAATGTTGAAAATGTCCTCCCTTGAGATTGGAGGAGATCAAATTTAGAACTAATACTATACCAGCTTATGAACTAGTTATTAGCAAGGATATGGCTAAACTCACAGATCCCTATACTAAACCAAGCCTTGAAGCAACGCCAAAGGCTTATTTTTCAATTGGAGATTCCTCTAAACTTGAAGCTGCACACTTTTTTAGAGACATGGTTTATCTGAATATCAGCTTTAATACAACCTCTAACCAACTCCCAAACCTTCCAAATACTCCTAAAAACCATAGAACCAAATGGAGTGACAAAGAACTCACCAAAATTAAAATACTGAGGATGCAGTCCCCTCTAATGCTTAGCTTTCTTGGGGACAGCCTACTGAACATTGTTTCTGATCAGAACCTTCCAGGGTTTATTCCGACAAAAGGACTTAATAATCCATTTGACAGCAAAGGCAATTCGTTGAGATATTAAATCCTTTAACCCTCGACCACCTCTACTTTTATCAAGACAGCATCATTTCCAGCTGACTGCAATATTTTTTTTGTGCTTTTCCCATCAGGCCATAAGAAGTTTCTAATGCTTTTTCGAATGGTGTTGAGTTGGTAGCTAATAAATAACCAAACAGAGACATATCAGATAAGATTTTTTTTTGGCAAGTTTGAACTCTACCTTCCAAAGACAAGTATTGATTATTCCACTTTAAGATCTTCTCAATTTTAGTATAGATCCAACCCAAATATCTGACTTGCTTATTAGGGGCCCTCCCTATTGAAAACCAAATTTACTAAATCAAGGAGGGTTATCTTTCCAACTGAGAATAATGAAAGGAAAAGGGCATCCAAGGAAGACCTCCAAGAATCAATATGAACCTTCAGTATCTTCTGTTTCTTTTAATTAAATGTTTAATGTCATGACACAAGAACATACTGCTATGCCTTTAAAGTGGAAACAAACATAGTTAATTTCCTATTGTATTATACCTTTGAGGAAACATAATTCAGCTCAAATATCTATGTAAATTTCAACAACATAAGCATGAAAGAAAGAAGAATTAGACAAAACAGAAGAAACAACAATATATGTGGAGAAAACGTTTTCAGGCAAAAAAAACTCCACACTCCAAAGCATCAAACCAATGTATTACTTGCAAGCTCATAGCCTTCACATGGAGACTACATCTTTCTCTTCTCTGGAGAAAATCTTATAGCATAATAGTAGCTTTGTAATAATCACCTTGTCATCTGTCTACAATGTATAATACTTCAATAATATATAAGCTAGGTGCCAAAGAAAGCAACTCCATCTTCAACAAAGCAAAAAGACTGAATAAAGCACATCTTCAATTGCTCTAACTTCATCCTGCATATCCAAACAAAGCTATCCTCTTCCTTTGGTGTAAATCTTCAAGGAAAACATTTCAATCCTTAACTTAGCCTCCAAGAAAAGATAAAAGCAAAAAACTGCTTTGTTTGCTTTTTCCATTCAGAAATAAAAAACGGCACAAGTCTCTTTTTTAAAGATAGGAGATTGTCAAATTTGTTTTTATCTTTAATATGAAATCTTTGACTTCAATCCCCTAAAAATAGGAACTCTAAAGTGGGCACCCATTTCCTGAAAATAGGGATTACACCATACTTGCTTTCCTACACTTGATAGAAAACTTGCCAAACACTCCACCTAACATGTACTATGCCACCTCTTCAAAGAGAATGCAAAAGATATGACAAATTAGGAGATAATCAAATTAGGATAATTAAATATGCACCAAAATAATTAATAAAATTAATTATCAATGTTAGGACTCAAAGGTTGAGACCCCTTAATCCCAACATTCTTCTAGTTGTCAAGAGTCTAATGCAAACCACAAAATACTGCCACAACTCTATTGTGCTCACGTGCTTTATAGAAACACCGATATAACTTCAAACCTGTTACCCAAACACAATCTTGAAATCCAAAAATTTTTCCAAGAACAATATCAAACACAAATGCTCAAAAAACCCGAGAACAACAACCATAACTACTTGCTCACATCCAACTAAGAAAACCCATATGATTGTATAAAGCAACCACAGAAAATGCTAAACTATCCAATCATCCATACCTTTAAGGTATCTATAACATCAGTAAACTCATGCCAACAAAAAAAATAATCCAACCCAAAAACCGCAATCAAGCTCCATGTGCAAACCTCTCAATGAAGAACATATATATCTAAGAACACTCAGAACTCAGGTGGTGTTGTAGGTTTGGCCTCGGTACCATATATAATGCTCTAAACATTGTATCCTTCCGTTAAAGTCTGCATTTTGAACTTCCAATTAACATAATTGGAAGCATCTAACTTATTTGATTCAATTAGATAAATATCTATGAGATTTGCCATATTAAGAAAAAACTAAGCAACAACAAATTTACTATATTAGCTTTGCTCTAATGTTTGCCGCCTTTGAATATTTCATTGCAGCTCATACAGCATCCACAACTTCCCGAATTCCTTCTACTACTCCTTTTGGTGAACTACCAACCAAATGGCACTGCCCTTCTATGTAGCACTTTGAAGTTGCATTGTATGTTTTCAACGCCTCTCTTCTTCATGCACTAGCAGCTTTGAAAATATTTTCTCTCGCAGCTCTTTTATTATTCTCTCAACACTCTTTTTTGCTCAGCAAGACACCTTTACTGTCTAGCATATGCCAGCACTCTAGAAACCTCAAAGAGGGCTCTGATACCAAATCATAAAACAGAGTAACAGAACAGAGCATAAACAAACACATAGAAAATAGAGGAATTCAATACTATCTTTTATTGATCAAGAAATACATATATATTCAGTAGCTGAGACAAACAAATTTCTTAATTATCTACTAAACAAACTGACAGCAAACAATTGAAGACTAACTGGTAATTGGAAATTGATAGACAGCACACAGAAGTAAACGGACTCTTTGACAGCTAACAGGATCTGTGGGACAGATCTTCAGGTACTTATTGTTTCTGAATAAAACTCTTTGACACATATACTAATTCTGTTATGACTTATTCTAACAGTTCAACCCCACTGTGTATGCTCCAAGTGGCTACCCTGCGAATGCGCACCACCCCTCAAATTTGTCTGTGGTTTGTAAGAATGATTCTCTAGGTGATGGTTTTATTTAATTTTAGTACATTCCAGTAATGGTGGCTTCTAATCCGAGAGGTGTTCTAAAGATGGTGGATCTAAGCTTGATAGGAGATCACAAAGATGGTGAGCGAGTCACTTGAGACTTGGTTTAGACGGTTTCTAGATGTTCTAAGCTTGATTGTGCATTAATTGCATTGGATTCTAATGACGATCATAGGGTTTTATAATTTACATTTGAAAAAAATAAAGAAGTATCCAATTTCAGAATGTAATTAGGAAATCTTAAAAACACTCATAAACCTAACATCGTCAAGTCCTGCAACTGTAATTGAAACAGGATGATAGGAGAGCAACGACATATTACCTGAACAAGGCTGATGGATTTAGCATTTGTAGCATTTGCCCTCTCTATCAAGGCACTCATAATTGCCTTCCCTACTCCTTTTTTGCTATGGGCAGGATCAACAAACACAGGTCCAATTTGTTGAAGACTCTCTCCTACACAACGATAAACTGAAATCCTTCAAGGTGCTCTAAAACACAACATAATACATCTCACATTTAAGAAAAATGAATAATAACTCCAGGAGCAAAGTTTTAAAGGCTAACCTACAAAGTGGAGGAAAGCGGCTCCAATTGGTCGGCCTGAGGCCTTGTCCAAGGCAGTAATTCCACAGCTTTTTGGAGACAGGAAAATCCGGTGCAGAATTTCTTCAGCAATCTCTACTGTCTCAAAGTCTACAGAAGGAGGAATCCCAACAGAGAGGTTGAATTCTGTGTATGCGCGCTGCATAATAGGTCCCAATGCTTTCACGTCCTCCACAGCTGAAGCTCTGACCTCCATTGTTAGTATAACGAATGAACATAATTGTGAAGCTGTATCTCCTTAGCAAAGTCAAAAGGCTTCTCACTGGTGAAATTGAATCACTTACATTTCATTTTACCGTTTGAAAAGGAAATCTCTCGGGTGAAACTTAATAGTTGTGTTCTTGTGGCCTTGGAGTTCACAAATTGCAATTTAGAGCTTGTGATTTTGTTATCATAAAAAGTAGAATCCATTAACAACCATAATTGTAAAAATCATGATGTAGAATAGAAATAGAATGCTCTTAGATGCGTCATTTGTAGTGTTTTTACGTCAAGAAGGCAAGTGAAGTTTTTGGGAGAAATTACATATTAAACAAATTGAAGTTGTCAAATGTGGGCATTATTTACTTCTACTCATTAGATAAATATACTTTTGAATGCTAGGTGTGTCAATTTTTAAATGTTTGGAAAAAATCATTCATTGTGTAAAGATGGTCAAATTGAAAGTTGTTCAATTTATATTATTAGAAATGTCCAACAAGTTGTAAAGTTAAATTGTTATTATGTGTGTTATTTAAATGTTCGTGGCAATCATTAATCATTTTCAATTTGGAATTAAAAAATTGCAAGTTACAATCCATTCACAATCGTAATAAAATTCTAAAGATTGGAATGTAAAATATGGGAACATCATGAAATGTTTATAAATTGTGAAAGAAATGTGATCCTTGGGATTGAAATTAATGTAGGATAAGCACATATATACGTGGTTGGTGTAAATCCATAGTTCTCTTCTTTTTACAATATTGTCGAAACAAATGTGGAAATGATAGTCTTGTAATGGGTCGGTAACATATGAAAGCATAAATAAAAGTATCTAATTTCTTTTTTACAAAATGTGAATCTATTCACTACTAATCTTTGATAGTCTTGTAATGGCTAGGTAACATTTGAAAGCATAAACAAAAGTATCTAATTTCTTTTTAACAAAATGTGAATCTATTCACTGCTAATCTTTGATAGTCTTGTAATGGGTAGGTAACATATGAAAGCATAAACAAAAGTATCTAATTTCTTTTTACAAAATGTGAATCTATTCACTGGTAATCTTTGGACAATAGGTATGAATGAGGAATAGAGAAGGTATTGTCGATTTGGTAGAATATGTCTTCTAGTTGAAGAAATTTTCTAGCGAAGGTAGTTTGCATGGGAGAGATTTGAATGCAAAATGATTTAGGCATTTGAATTGCCAATAGTACCTGAGTACAAGAGGAGATCTTACTGGTGAGTTCAGACATTGATTTGGAGTTGTAAAGTTGGTGAAACACTTCTTGTAAAGGTACACAAACCTAAAAAGCATTTGCAAAATTTTCATAAGAAGTAATGATCAATATCATAAAAACATATAAACATTTCACTTTGTTGGAGTTACTAATCATAATATACGGAAAACTGTAAAAACATTTTACCTTGCTAGGAACAATATTTGTCACAAACTAGTGCATTGATGATAGTCCCTTGGAAGACAATTTCTATGGTAGATAGAGAAGGTGTTACCTGTTGAGACAAAAAGAAGAGGAAGTATATGTATGTATGTATATGTATATGTATATGTATATGTATATATATATGTGTGTGTGTGTGTGTGTGTGTGTGTGTGTGTGTGTATACACACACACATATATACACACATATATACATATATATACACACATATATACATATATATACACACACAGATATATGTATATGTATATGTATATGTATATGTATATGTATATATATTATGTACACATATATATACATATTATGTACACACACACATGTGTGTGTGTGTATGTATATGTATATAGATGTGTGTGTGTCAGTATAATCACTATTTTAATTTTTTTATAATCACTATATTAAATATGTAGTAATTACCATGCATGCAAGTATTTTAAAACCTACATTTTGACTTCATCTTGTTCATAGATGGTAATAATCTTAAGTTAATTTTATTTTATAAATTGTGAATATGGTGATTAGTGGGATAATTGTTGTGATTTCCAAAATGATAGCCTATAGAAACAATATTTGTATGAAACTATGTGGTCAATGTTTGTATTAATTAACATGTTAACATTTAAACATAAAATTAAGATGAAATAGAAATGAAAATGAAAAAAATATTTGAAGACTAATGCATGAGAATTGTGCCCGGACTCTATGTAGGAAGGGGGGAAACAAATCCCATAAAATATGAGAATAACCTAGGTAATAACCCATAAAGAAATGAAGATAAAGAAAATGGAAAGATGTAGAAGCCAATGAGCTTGAACAATTTTATCTCATCCAAGAATTTAGCTTTGTAAAGACAAATTCTTAAGCACTATTTTTCTTGTCCATTTAGTTGGGTTACTTGAAATATAGAGGTTTGTACCACATAGTAGGTCAAGAATGTAACTCTATAAAGATTGTTTAAAGGTGATGGTGATTATTAAAGGTATGTGCAATAATTTTTCTTATGGTCATATGTCTCACGAATTGATAATTAATAGTCTTATCGTCCAACCATTTTAAAAGTCATACAAAATAATCTTTTTTGAATGTAGAACAAATTGATTAATAAAAACCTTATATATACACTTTTTTTTTTGATAGGTAATTGGCCGAAGCCTAAATAGCTATGAACCAGTGGGGACACAGTAGATGTCCCTATTGGGAGTTGAACTTGGGTCTCCACAATGAGAACCCAGTGTTTTTAACTAGTTAAGCTCAACCCCTTAGACAAAACCTTATATATACACTTAGATATGGTAAAATTGATATTTAAATTTTAAAATTGAATGATAAAGAAATATTTAGTTGTATGAATTTAAACTTCACAAATAAAAAAGCATAGAAACTTTTCAAAACCTTAAATTCTCTTTCTTCCAAATATCTATAGATTGGAACAAAAAATACAATATGTAAGAACCTTGCCTTACTTTGCACATTCTTGCCCACATAATTTTCTTATCTGAGTAGACATGTAAATTCAATGAAATCGCTAGAAGAAATATGGACTAAGATCAATGCATTGATTATTAGATATTTATTTATTTTTGTTCTTTTTTTTTTTCATTTTTTTTTTGTAAGACTATATAATTGACCATATATGATTCATAATTTTCATAAAGATTATCCAATAATATTTTTGTAAGATTGTATAATCGACCTTATAGTAATATCAATTCTTCCATAACTTTCATAAAACTTACTTTTTTCTTTTAAAATAAACTACGCAGTAAATTTTTTAATTAAAATAAATAACATTTTAAAATATATATTTATTATTGCATATTTAATATAAATAATAACCATTAAAATTAAAATTATTAATTTGAAATTATATATATTAATATTAAAATAATTAAATAATAATCCCTTAAAAATTAAAATTATTAACGTTAAAAAATAGTTATTTTTAGATAAATATCTTTTAATATAAAAAAATAATATTAACGTGAAAAATGAAATAGGAAAGATGAGTGCTTATACTAAATAGGTTCCTTTATATAAACGGCTAGTGTCACCCAATCAAGTAATGAAACGAATGTGGGATTAAAAGTAGATTTGTGACGCAGATAATATTGAAACACAGGGAATGTGCAATAAGCCGGGCCATCCAACAGTGAGAGCGTTTCATGCGGTGATATCTTTTTGAGGCATTTTGTAAAACATTTTAGTGCCTTTGTCAATGATTGCACATTTTGTATACTAATTTACCAATACAACATGTTAACTCTGCTAGTTGCATTCAATAAGAGTTTTTAGTCCCTTCCTTAAGCAGGGATTAATGTTTTCACCTCCAGCATTAACATGTTTTGGTAACTGTGTAAATTGAAAAATTTAATCTTATATCAAAGTTTTAATTACTATGACATTATAGCCACATCATATTAAATGTCCATCATTTCACTATTTTAAACTACAGATTTTTCCCACCATTTTTCTACTGCTTTTTCCTTTTACCAATAATTTTAGAAAAACAATATTAAATCGCTTGCATCATTTTAAGCTATTAATACAGGGTTTTAAAAAATATTCCTTAAACTATGTACAGTAAACAAACGGGAGTATTTAATTAATTTAATTTTGCTTTTTATTTACTATTGAATAGTTGGTGAAGAAAACTTAGGAACTACACTCATATTATAATTAAGGTTTAATTTTTATATTTTTATTTTATATTTTATTTTTTATATAATTAAAATTAATTAATTAATTGTTAATAAAAAATAAAATGAAATAAATTAGAATAACATATTGTTAATTATTATGTTTTAAAAAATTCTTATAAAATATTAATTTAAAATTAATTTATAAAATAAAATAATATGATATAAATATGTTACATTTTTAAAAAAAAAATTCATATAATAATATTATATAGTTAAATGTTATATATTTAATTTCTATATAAAATTATTATTCAATTATATTTATTTATTTTTAAAATATATAACATAATTTATACTTATTATTATATCAAATATTTTAAGATATTATATTAAATACCATTTCTTATATATTATCTCTCCCCCTTCTATCTTCTCTCTCCCTATCACAAACATAACATGTGCATATTGGCAATGAATCCTTATTAGTCTCTACACTCTATATTGTCATATACATCTATCTTTCCTTCTCCCTCTTCCTCTATATTTTTCTATCACTTTTGCTTTATATCCCTCTCTCTATCTTCCTACCTATCTCTATCTTTATCTCTCCCTCTACCTCTCTCTATATCTATATCTATTTGTCTCCCTCTATCTTCTTTCCTCTCCCTCTATCTCTAGACATGTGTCCCTGCATTCATTTATGTCTCTCCCTCTCTATCCCTCTCACTATTTTTAGGCCTCTATATATGTATCTCAATGTCTATTTATCTCTATCTCTCCACACTTCTTCTCTGAAATTCCCCTTTATCTCAATCTTGTTATCTCGTCCTCTCTCTTCACCCCTACATCTCTCCCTCTCTATTTCTATCTATATATCACTTCCTATCTCTATATTTATCTTTCTATCTCTCCCTAGATCTCTACCTCTACCTCTACATATTTATCTCTTTCATCTCTATCTATCCCCATCTCATCTCTTTATCTCCCTCCCCTTCTCTCCATATCCCTTTCCTCCATCTCTATCTTTATCTATACCCTTTTTATCTCTATCTCCTTATCCCCCCTCTCTCTCTCACTCTTCCCCACTCTATCTCTCCCTCTCTCCGTATTATGAACATAACATGAGCCTAAATATCTTCTCAATTCATAGGTTTTATTTCACTCCTAATTGGATCTTTGTAAGTGGATGTATGATTGATTTCAAGATATCATCTCTTCACTAAGACCTTTGTTGCAAAAACAACATCACTTGCTAAATAGCCTAGCAATTGACCTTATTTAATACACAAGAGTATGCAACTAATAGACAAAAAAATTCCCTAATTGACCTTCCACACTTCTTTGACATATCTATTGCACACCAAAGAGCAATTGCTAGTTTAAGGCTAATGTTAGATTGCTCCATCAATTGTCTTCTTTCACTTTCACTACTGAAATATTGGTATGTTTGTTTCAACGTCAAAATAAAAAAGGCGGCAAACAAAAAGACAGTTGTCCTAAGGTACTAGACAAGCCAAAAACCACATAAAATCAATTACTAAACTCCTTATGGAATCTAAACAACAAACAATCCTTTTAATATTATAACAACAAACAATAACTTATCAGTTTTTAGTAAATAGGCAGGGACTCTAGCTGTATCACAACTCTTGTTTATTAATCTTTTTGCCTCTTTTGTGAAGATTTGCCCATAACTTTTGACCGAGAAGGAATTTTATTCTGAAATTTTGACTATACATCAAGGCGAAAAGGTGACCATAATGTATGAATATTTAGTCATGACAAGGCATCAAAAATGAGATTTTAATATTTTTCAAATATAGACTCATAAAATTATAAGTACTAAAATATTATAAATGTCAAAGTGGGTTTTTCATGAATATTGACCACATTTTTCAAAATCATACTGAAGACATGCCCATAAGATAGTTTTCCCCAATGCCATATATCCTAAAAACTTTTGACATGTAGATATTTTAGGAAAACCATATATTAGATTTAAAGCAAAAGTTCAAAATTGGAGTGTTTGAAAAGCAGGGCAACAACTAGCTCTAACTGGGGACAAGGACTGCAAAGGACACATGATGAATCCAAAGATCAGTGTGTTATCCACTGGGAAATAGAGTCAAGGAGAGACAACAACATAAACTAACTAGAGAGACTAGAGAAATTGGAGGCAAGCCAAAAATGAGACAAACACAAAAAAACTTCCTACCTAAAATATATACACGGTAGGGGAAGCCTACCTCAAAACAAAATTTGGATGGTCAAGTGAATCCATTGACATGCCGAGGGAAATAGATGCCACTACATAATAATAGGTGGCAACATTGAAGTACATTTGAACTCAATTGTAAGCTTACTCCATGAACTTTAGTTTTGAATTTTTTGGTACGTGCAACTTCACTAGGTGTGGCAACATATCCAAATAACCATTTCTCGTTAAAAACATCTAAATTTGAAATTAATTCAACCTCCCTTTGCATGTTAGAACTCACCTCTTCTTGTATGAGCTAAAGTATCACAACTTCAAGCTTTCTAATTCACCTTTGATGATCTAGATTTGCAATTGGGTGGTTTAGGTGAGTATAAATGAGATTGTTAGAGCAAGAAGAATATTTATCTAATACCACAAATACATCAACAGGAACACCATGAGATGTGAATTCTTGTCTAGATTGATCATCAATAAATTTATTTCTCCTTTGATACTTGACTCTCTTTTGTTCACATTTCCATGACTTCAGTTGGACATTCCACACAATGGTCTAGATTTGAAAGTACATTTCCATTGGCCCTAACTTGCATAAGTTGATTTTCATCTTTCATCCCTTCTTGACCTTGCATTTGACATGTGTCTCCATGGGAACTCATAACATCTTCTTCCTTTTTCATATATCCACACTTTACAAGATCCACATAACAAGGAGTATGTCCTGAAGACCAATGCTCAAGGGAAGAAAGATCTTTTGGATAAGCACTGCTATTAAATCCTTTATCTTCACATATTGATTGTGTGTCAAGTAGAGTAGAGGTCTCTCCTACTTTATCTTTATATTTTCAGTCCCTTGATTAGTAGATATTTCATTAAGTCTTGATTCCTTTGCAAAGTAAGATGGTACCTCTATGTTATTATACGCTTCTTGTAAACGGTGGTGCAATGTAGTATGATCTTCTTCAACTAGTATAACCACCTTAGGAATGAATGATTCCTTGGATACATGTTTCTCTTCTGACAATGATTCATCACTACGAAGAAGAAATTTAGAAAGTCTTTCATTACAAGGAGGGCTACTTACTATCTAAAGTGTTAGGACAACAATCAAAGTGGAGATTTAATGGAACTGAAAATTATTTCTAAATTCTTTAGATTTATCAACATTCATGCTTTGTTGGTCCCACTCTTCGAGACGGTCTTCAATAGTCTCACCTGTACATGAAAAATTTGTACCTCCTATTATATCATCTCCACAAACTATTTTTATTTCATCCACATTACCATAATCATTATGTACAAGGTAAATTTCAATCCCATGATCAATTGTCTATAGCCTTTTTGATGGAAAAAAATCTACAAACTCAAAATGCAAGACTACCTAATGAGTGTTTTCCTCAACTTTCATAAGATCATTTTTCAAATATAATGCTTTATTTTCTTTTAACATATCCGACTCAAGAATATTATCACTTAGTGACTCCATGGAAGAAGAAATGGATGAGTCCATAACTATAATTTTATCAATAGGGATTTCTTCTTTGGCAATCGATGATGAATGAATAGAGACATCTCTACAAATAAATTCATCATCTAAAGCCTCAAGGCACCAACTAGGAATGAAAATCTCATTATTTGTCTTTCAAAAGAATTCTTTGTTCGCCTTTATTTTCATGTTCAAGTTGCATGCGAGTCAAGAGGAAATTCAGTGATTCTTTCTTGTATTCTTCATTTTCAAGGAGGTTTGCAACTTGTTTTGTAGTCTTTTGATATGCATTGTTACAAGAAGATAGAAAAAAAATATCTTCATTAGTAGATGTAACCTCTCCTAAGACCTTCTCAATACATTGATTGCAAATTATCTCATCAAGCACACCTTCACCTTTAGAAGAGATATCCTCCTCTATATCATTATCTTTATTATAAAAGGAGTCCATTTCAGCATTGGTTCCCACTTGAGGAACAATAGTTTGAAGAAAACCAATTTGCTTCCAATCTTCTTGTTCAAACTTTTTCAATTCTTGAAGCAAAGAAGGATGCATTTTATAAGAATCAAGATGCATGTTGTCAAAGAACCTCTTCAAAAAATCAATATGTTTGGGGTCATCTAGAATATGACTTTGTTGAGCAACAGGTGCAAGAGAGGGATTACTATTGTTTTCCTTTACTTATTTAGAATCATCTTCATGTTTACATGTACAACTTCTTTCTGATAAATATTGTTGATCATGAGCGAAAAAATAACTTTCTCTTCCATATTTTTCTTTAATGTTTTGCAAAGATTGAAGAAAAGATGGATGTATCTTATTAGGGTCAATCTTAATGACACCATAGAACCTTTTTTAAGAAGTCAACCTGCACAGGTTCATCAAGTATCTAATTCTATTGTGCAATAGATACAAAAGAAGGTTCACTTTTATCTTCATTGTTGTTGCTTGTCATCGATTCAGGCAAATGATCACAAGCAAGAAACAAATTCTTTGTTCCATCTTTCTCTTCAATCTTTTATAGAGTGTGAAGCAAGAATGGATGAATCTTGTCTAAGGAAAGTTGCATGCCACTGTAGAAACTTTTTAAAATTTGGACTTGTTTGGGATCACCAAGAATCTATTTCTATTGAGCTGCAAACATAAGAGAATGATCATTTTCCTCATCACTATTGCTATAATTTTTTATTCATGTGAATGATACATCTTAGTAGAATCTTCTTCATCTTTGCATGTAGGCTCTCAACTTCTTGATAAGAGAGAAGAGAGAGATCAGTAGAAAGAGAGAGGGAGAGGGATTGATATAGTTAGAGGGAAATATAGATAGACAGAGAGGGATATGGAGTAAGATAGAGAGATATGTATAGAAAGAGATGGAGAGGGTGTTAGATTCAATGACAATCCCAAAGACAGTGAGAGGGGGGGGGGGTGAATCAGTGTCTAACCTGTTAATTGAATATTTAAACTTATTTATAACTTTGCAACCCAAAACAGTGTACCGATAAACAAGAATTAATGCAATAAACACAAATAATAGAGACAACATATAAACACACCATAACACAAGATATTTTAATGAGGAAACCCGGTGTGGGAAAAACCTCGGTGGGATTTGTGACCCACAATATCTACTCATTGGCCAATGAATAAATAATACTTACAATAAGGGCCTGGACATGCAGGAAGGCCAACTGTCTGGAGCGCACTGCTCAAAAGAGTCTCACTAAGTACAATATAGATAATTAAATCCAATACAATGTACTACTCAAAATAGCATCTCAAATACCTGGTTCAGTACCAGTTTAAGCTCCGTTAGATACCTTAACCAAAACCTTCATTGTCCACTATATCACCTCATACAATAATTTCCTATTCATTACATTCTTTCATTATTATTCCCTTCAAAATGACCTATGATATCTCATACATATATGAGTCTATACAATATACCAAGTCAGCTTACAAATAGTTAATTACATTTACATAAACAAAACTTTATCCCATGTCGGCTTGAGTGCCGGTATACTTCATTTCTTATGTAATCTGGATGCCGGTGAAAGTGTCTATCGGTGCCGGTGCATGTCAGTGTATGATATCTATGATGTCGATGCATGTGTAGAAACCTATTGTCGGTTGGTTTCCAGTTGGTTGCCATCAATGACAACATTAACTATTCTCATTAGAGTGTAGAATGCCAACAATCTCCCCCTTTGGCATTGATGGCAACACTCATGAGAAAAATCCAAAACTGTTATCCAAAAATATGTGCTCCCCCTGAGCAAGTGATCTCCTCTGTGCATTTATTTTCTCCATACTACTCCTTATTTTTCTCTATACTACTACTCCCCCTTTGACATCAATGACAAAGGATGTCAAAAAGAATCAAAGAATACAAAAATGCTACCTCATCGCCTGTAACCAGTTGGTTACAATCTGAAAAATGTTTGCCAAAACTAGATTTCGACTTTGCATGAATTTTTTGTTGTCGGAGAGAATGGTCTCAGTCTGCTAGATCATGCCGGTTAGATAGTGCATTTTCTGCTCCGATAATCATTCTCCTTGAACTATTGCCTTTGATAATTCAACCCATTGAGTAATGAGACTGTCCAATTTTGGACCAAGTTTACTTTTGAGTTCTCGGGCTTTTGACCTTATCCTTGCTTTCTCTTTCTCAAGTTTCTTTAACTTCTCTTCGAAAACTGCCATTTCCTGCTCAAAAACTGAGATAAGTCCTGAAGAACCTATCAAATTATCTGCAATATCATCGATTTCTTTTGTGTCTTCTTGATTTCCTCATATATATCCTCTATCAAATAGTGAGGTTTGCATGCTTCTCTATATAGCTCCTTATACTCCAAAATTGTAGAATTAAGTACCGGTAAAAGTGTGTCCAAGTGATCAGTACAATTCTTTATAGTGTTCTCAAAGAATGTATTTTTCTCTTTGTCAACTCTCTCCTTAATGGTATCCTCATTCACCTTTTCCAGAGTTAGAACATTTTGAGCAATAAATTTGGACAATGTGTCCAATTTACCTAAAGAATCATTAATGTGATCTATCTTACAGGTAGGTGCAATCATTTTCAAGATAGGTAATGTGTTATCAATAACCTTAAATGCTAAGGCATTGCAATCTGTTATCCTCTTGATAGAATCCAAAAGAACATCTGTGATGTTAGTCGGTTTAAATTCTCCTATTGATGTGCTAGATTATCCAACTACCTTTATTATTTGTTCCTTATTGCCAAAACTTTGTTGCTCTTTACTTACATTTTCTTCCAGTGGATCTATCTGTGTATGTACCTCTGCCTTTGATGGTTTCTCAGTCTGTACAAGTACCTCTTCAACTATCGGTTTCCTTGATTCATGTTGCTCTGTGTTATTTGTCTTATCCTCTATAGGTTTCTCAGTTTCCAGTTACTTTGCTTGAGCCGGTATCTCAGTGTTCTGAGAGTCAATAGTTTGTGTTGGTTTCTCAGAGATCTTTATATTTTCACTATCAGCTGCCTGTTCCATATCTACAACAATATTTATATCCTATGTATCTATATTCATTGTGAAAAGTATTTCAGACTCTGGGTTAGTATCATCATGAGTTATACCTTCAGTAGCCATATCTAGTGGATTAGTTGTGTGTAGCGAAGGGGTATCTTGAGGTGGCGGTGGAAGATTATCTGTAATCTTTATAGTAGGAACACCACCAACTTTACCTTTTCCCTTATCTTTCTGATATACCTTCAATGTCTTGTCCATTTTTGGTCTGTTTCTTTCCTCTTTCTTTTCCTTCTCAACAAAAAATGTATCCCATTTATCTACAGTCTCATCAGCAATCTCCTTAACTCTTCCAGCCATTAGGCTTACTTGTCAGTGTCTAATAATAAATAATGACTGGTTAGCTTCAGATATAAGCTCATCTTTCTCTTCCTTAGAGTTTACCGGATGTACAACCAAAAGTGCTTCAACTTTTAATTTCTTTTCAAGTTCCATTACTGATAGCCTTTTTGCTTCCAATTTTATGTATAAATCATTGGGTAAATCATCAATTACTTCTATCAAAACTTTCTTGTAAATATCCAAATATAGAATAATGCTTTGTTCAATAGTTTCTTTGTCAGAATCTTTAAAAGAATGATACCATTTATTTACATTTACCAGATTACCTTCTTGTGTTATTTCATTCAGTAGATCATCCAATGTAGGGGTAACCGGTGTCTGTTTCTTCTTTGGTGTAAGCTTCTTCTGCAGTTCTCTAACTACCTATTGTTTCTTTCTTTGTGTTTTGGTTTTCTTAGGAGGAGGAGAAGGTACCAGTGGGGTTTTCCTTTTCCTTTCCACTCTCTTAAACTCAATAGCCTTGCCACTATCAGTATCAGAAGATGTCACAATTGTTGAAACATGTGCTTCCGGTTGCAGTCCTTTAAGCTCACTAGCTGATATACCACTGATATTCATGACATTTTCCTTAATTTCATGGGCCTTCTTCGAGGCATCTTTGATAAACTTGTCTCTTTTCTTCCTTTCTTTCTGCATAGATACATTACTTGCAATAGTTTCCGCATTACCAAATATTTCTTCAGATGGCTCTCTAGGTGCATCAAGTAGGGCTTTTGCATATGTTTCCAGAACAGGTAGGTCTACCTCATAACCCATCTCAGTAACCTAAATAGTTTTAGGGCTTACTAATTCCATCCAAGTCTCATCTCTTTTAATAACAAAGCAGATTTGCTTGTCATACTTATCAACTATGCTCTGTGGTAACCTCTCTCTTGCCTTCATTTTGGTTTGAAATGTTTTGAAGTAATCTGTTATGATCTTGTCACAGTCAGTGCCCATACCGGTGAAAGATTCCTGCATCTATTTGCCTACCGGGATGTCATAACCAAAATCTTTGTGACCTATGTCGGGTATCTCTTTGGTAAAGTATAGCATTAAGCATACTAGTAGGTTCCCAAAATGGAAATTACCTTTCTTATCTCCCTTAATCTTCTTCAAATTGTCAATCAGTTCATCTTTAAGCCATTCACAAACATCAATCTTAGCATTATTGTTCACCATCTCATATGCACTGTGAATACAAAAGCTAGAAACCGAATTCAGTCTATTTGCATGTGTTGCTTTATATCCAAGTATCATACTTACATATCTCATATTTATATCCTTAACATCATTGACTCTAAGTGATCTACTATCAGATGTGGCTCCGGTTAAGCTTGTCACACTCTTGTTAGGTATTTTCTTGGTTGGATAAGGTCTACTACCGGTTGAGGGTAAACCAGTAACTGCCTTAATTGCTTCCTTGGTTATCTTGCAAACATACTCTAACCACATGAACTCTCCATGGATTCTGCTCAATACAAGTCATACAACTTCCTTTGGAAATTCGGGAATGTTCAGTATTTCTACAAAACCTAAGTCTTCCACAATCTTATGTTCAGGTTTAATCACACCTTGTTCATCGGTAATAACCTCATTGAACATTTTCTTCAAATCCTCATTCCCTAGGTCTTCTATGTTGCAATGGATGTAGATTCTAGGGTCTTCAGCAAATGCGACACCCTTCGAAATTTTTGAAAAAGCTCCGACAAAATCGTCCTGCTTTGCAATCTCAAGAATAATCTTAAACATGGGTCTAGGGCGTTTGATGTTTTCAACAATGGTAGGTTTTGCAATAAACTCAGGAATAGAAGATGAAGTTGCCATTTTGATAAATACCTCTTAACTTGAAATTCTTTGAATGTCTGAAAATCACTTCGCTGCTTCGCGTTAGAATGCCCTTGCTTAATTTCATGCTCTCTAAATGCTTGAATTCTTGGTGAGTCGAAATGAGGGTTTTTTGGTGGTTTATAGCCAAAAAGGTTCTTTAAAACCACATTAAATGCTTGTCGGTTAAGTGAAAACTTAACATATCTATCGATAAAGAAGAAATGTGTCTTTTTCCCATCAATCGAGGGTAAAATGCATGATTTTCAATTTGTTGCAATACCCCCTAAGGATTATTCTTTAGTTAGATGAAGAATCTCCTACCGGTGGAGGGATATTCTGTTCTACCGGTGCAGAGATAGATTCATCAACTTTTTGATCTCCCTTCTTAATCCATTGTTTTGAAAATTCTTGCTTTATTTCATTTACCTTTTCTTTCCCTTCACACTAGATCCTTTATTGTTTGCTGGTATAGTCTTGCTTCTACAAAATTTTGCAATATGCCCAATCTTGTTACATGCATAGCAAGTTACATTATTCCTCTGAATAGCTTTTCTATATCCTTGACTAGTTTGTGTTCTGGATTGATTAGATAAATGCCCAAATCTACCACAAACATAGCATTTCACAGTCATTTTACAATTTCTGAATTGTGACCAACTTTATTGCATTTGGAACATTGATCAGTGGGTAAGTTTGTATTCTGCTTATTTCTAAATCTACACTGATTTTCTCTATGACCAAATTTATTGCAATTGAAACATTTCCCATTGAATTTATAAGCACTAGGTTGTCTTACTGGTTTATTGTGATCTTGATTGTTTGTAGTCTCGAAACTTTCTCCATGTTCAAATCTAAGTCCAATTGTATCTCCATCAGGTTTTTGTCTTTTCAGCATGTCATCAAGTCTTTCTGAACTTTTCTTGAATTTGTCTTTTTGTTCATTTGCAGTGATCAACTCATTTTCAATAATTACAACTTGTCTCACAAGCTCATCTTTATCATGTTGCATGTGAATCGGATTAGTCTTTAGCATATCAATTTCATGACAGAGTCTTAGATTTTCATTACCTCCATCATTAAGTCTCCTAGTCAAGTCTTCTTCATTCTTCTTTCTGTCTTCAAGATCATTACATAGCCTCATGGTTAAGTCTTGCATTTTGTTTCTCATGTTAGTGTTCTCTTGCCTCAACTTGTCTGCAATATCACTAAGAGTTTCCTTTTCATCATCATGTTTCTGCATTTTCTAATGAAGTTCTTTTCTCTTATTTTGTGCTATAACCAAGTTCTCCTAGAGCCCTTTAATGAATTCCTTAGTAGTCCTCAGATCATCTTCAAGTTTGATATTCCTTAATTTTTCTGCATCAAAATCTTCAAGAGCTCCTTCCAACTGTTTTCTTGAGTTCTCCATCTGTACTAGTTTCAGAATCTTCCTCAAGTTGTTAGGCTTTTGCAAGTAGAGGACCAGGCTCTGATACCAATTGTTAGATTCAATGATAGTCCCAAAGACACTGAGAGGGGGGGTGAATCAGTGTCTAACCGGTTAATTGAATATTTAAACTTATTTATAATTTTGCAACCCAAAACAGTGTACCGGCAAACAAGAATTAATGCAATAAACACAAATAATAGAGACATCATAGAAACACACCATAACACAAGATATTTAAATGAGGAAACTCGGTGTGGGAAAAACCTCGGTGGCATTTGTGACCCACAATATTTACTCACTGGCCAATGAATAAATACTACTTATAATAAGGGCGTGCACATGCAGGAAGGCCAACTGCCTAGAGCGCACTACTCAAAAGAGTCTCACTAACTACAAAATGGATAATTAAATCCAATACAATGTACTACTCAAAATAGCATCTCAAATGCCTGGTTCAGTACCAGTTTAAGCTCATTTAGATACCTTAACCAAAACCTTCACTGTCCACTATATCACCTCATAAAATAATTTCCTATTCATTACATTCTTTCACTATTATCCCCTTCAAAATGACCTATGAGATCTCATACATATATGAGTCTATACAATATACCAATTCGGCTTACAAATAGTTAATTACATTTACATAAACAAAACTTTATCCCATGTCAGCCTAAGTGCCAGTATACTTCATTTTCAGTGTAACCTGGATGCCGGTGAAAGTGCTTGCCGGTGCCAGTGCCTGCCGGTGTATGATATTTGTGATGCTGGTGCATGTGTAGAAACCTATTGACAGTTGGTTGCCAGTTGGTTTCCATCAATGACAACATCATCTATTCTCATTAGAGTGTAGAATGCCAACAAAGAGGAGCGAGAGGGAGATAGAGATATAAAGTATCACACAAGAGAGATGGAGTGAATAAAAAACAAGGGGTAGAGATGATGATATATAGATAGAGAGGGGGGAGATATATATGCAGAAAGAGATAGAGGGGGGAAGAGTGAGAGAGAAATAAGGTGACAAAAACAAGTAATAGACATAAAGGTTTAGAGAGGGAGAGAGATAGAGAGGGGGATGTTACAATGTGGTTGTTGTTGCACCAAAAGATCAACCTGTTAATGCCCAATACAACCACTAGACTTATAGAATCCACAGGAGGCGGTTAAGCCATGTCACAAACCTGAGTGCTACTCTGCACAACACAAGGAGACCAAGGGCACACACCTTGCAACAATCCCACCCCAGTGCAAGCAAGGGGTTTGAACTCGTGACCAAGCTCTGATACCACTTGTTACAAGTGCAGTTGCCGTTGCACCAAAAGATTGACCCATTAATGCCCGATACAACCACTAGACTTATAGAATCCACATAAGGCAGTTAAGCCATGTCACAAACCCGAGCACTGTGCTTCACAACACAAGGAGACCAAGGGCACACACCTTGCAACAGGGGAAACATAGAGAGATGTATCTATAGAGATAGAGATAGATATGGAGATGGAAATGGAGATGGAGATGGAGATGGAGATGGAGATGGAGATGGAGATGGAGATGGAGATAGAGATAGAGATAGAGATAGAAATAAGGAGTGTGTGTATATAGGTTAAAGAGAGAAGTAGAGAGATATAAAAAGAGGGAGTGATGAGGAGGGATGGAGAGATAGAGATAAAAAGAGGTAGAGATAGGGATAGATAGGAGAGATAGAGTAGATATAACTCATAAAATATAGAGGGGGGAGAGAGATGGAAGGAGAGAGAAAGAGGAAGGGGGAGAAATAGATATAGAAAGAAGGAGACAATGAGAGATAGAGCGATAGAGAGATATGAATATAAGATATAGGAAGTGATATATAGAGAAAGCATAGGAGAGATGAAGGGAGAGGAGTGTATAAGAGATAGATAGATATATAGATAGATAGATAGATAGAGGTAGAGAAAGGGAGGGAAAAATATGGAGTGTGTGTCTATGTGAGTGAGAGAGATATAGAGATAAAGATAGGGAGACAAGAATAGGGAATGTGTGTGTTAGTGAGAGATATGAAGATAGATATATAGAGGGTTAAAGACGTATATAAATAGATAGAGGGGGGGAGAGCAGGAGAGAAATAAAGAGAGGATAGAGAAGTAGAGAGATTAAAATCAAGACTAATAGGGAGAGAGGGAGAGAGGCTTTGGAGGGATAGGATAAAGAGATAGAGATATAGATACAGTGGGAAGGATAAAGGGGGAAGAGACAAAGAGATACATGGAGGGGTAAGGAGATATGTTGAAATGTAGCGACTGATCAACAAAGTACTGTACACTCAGCACGTATCCTTGCTAGGGTCTGGGGACGGGTCGGGCCCCGGGCAGGGGTTCGGGGGCAGCAGCCCCTGAGAAAAGCGGGGGTTCAGGGGTAGGAGCCCCCGAGAAAAAAAATTTTGGGTATTTTTTTTGATGAAAACTGACATTGTAATAAAACTCTAAAAAGGCCAACTTTTTTTTTGCCCTAAAAACGCATGTTATAAGCGGCTGGGATGCTTAAGGCATTGTAAGGTTGATGTACTATTTTTGTTGGATAATAAGAAAGATTAGATGACTATGTATGGTGGATGTAACCCATTCTAGGATAACCACGTTAAATCTCTATGTTATCTGTGTCCTGTTTTATTTCTTTATCTTTTGTATTTAAATCTGCATATAATTGTTAGTTCATATTTGCTTCGGATCTGCTTGAAACCCTAACAAGAAATAGATAGGGGAGAGAGATAGAGATATCTAGATAATAATCAATGACATGCTACCCTAACCATAACTCTCCAAGGACACATGCTATCCTTAAATTATTGATATGAAACAAGTAATCAAAAGTTAGTCTCTCTCTCTCTCTCTAAACTTTTAATTTAGGTTTTGAGTTGAAACTTATTTTATTATGTAAATAAAAAATAAAGATATAATTATTCTACAATATATATTTTTAAATAAGATAAAAAATATATAAATTCAATTGGGGTTCGCCCCTAACATGAATATTTGATAAGGTCGCGCTAAGGCTTTGGGTTCTTCCTATATAGGTCCAAGGTTCAACTCTCACTGGTCAGGTTTACTTGATGGGTGAGGCTTGTAGGCCGCTACACCCATCCCTAGGGGATTTGTTTAGCATCATCTCACCCCATTGGTCCCCCAACTTAGTAATAATAAGTAAGACCAAGGTATGGGTCTAGTGGGATGCTAAGACACCCCAAGTAGATAAAAAAGAATAAAATTATAAATTAAATTTATTCTAAAATATTTTAATTATTATATGTAATTCTATAAGAATAAATAAATAATTAAAATAGAATTCCAACTTAATAAAAATCAATAAGAAGATTATAATAAATTAAAAAAAAAGATACAACATCTTATAAAAGAAGATAACATTAAAGGTCATTCTTATAAAAAGAAAATAGTAATAGATAACTTTTTAATTATATTGTACAATAATCAAAATTTAATAGGATAAATAATTATAAATTAAATTAATTTTAATCCAAATTTTAATTCTTATTTGTAATTTCATAAAAAGACATAAATAATTAAAATAAATTTTAAAATTAATAAAAAATAATGCTTAAAAGAAGAAGAAAAAGAATAAAGCTAATTCTATTTTTTTTAATTTTTGAAACTTAAAAAAGATAGGATATGTTAATAAAAATGATAATATTAAAATACATATTTATATACTAGTACAAATTTTTTTTTTCCTTTTATGCACATTCTTTTTTCTAATTAATAATAGTTGAAATATTATTTTTTATCATAAATGTTTTTTTAAATTATTATAAATGCAAGTATATGATTGACATTAATTCTATCATCTTCAACCCAATTCTGAATCATTGATTTAAAAATTAGGTATTTCATATAGGGAATGCCTTTGACATAATAAACATTAGTGAAAATAGACATTTCTTTTAATGCCTAAATGAAAAAATATTTAAATTTATTGTAAAAAGTTATCAAATTACTTTGCATATATTAAAATGAATAAAAATAAAATTATGATTTTCAAGGGTGCATGAGTAGCCGAGTTGGTGTGAAGGTGAGTCGTGAGGCGTAGTGTTAGGCTAATGATCCCGGTGCTACACATCAACTCCAGTTCTATTCTCACTGATTATCATAAATCCTTTTAAAGGGTGCACGAGTAGTCGAGTTGGTGTGAAGGCGAGTCATGAGGCATAGTGTTAGGCTAATGATCCCGATGCTACACATCAACTCCGGTTTGATTCTCACTGGTTACCATAAACCTTTTAGAGAGAGAGAGAGAATGAAGTTGTGACATCGTATGGAGCTCACAAATGAGTAGTACAAAATCATTCCCTTCACCCTAAACCCCAAGCAAACAATACAATAAAGATCTATTCTACACAAGAGTTAACGGGAGATGGAGGTGTTGCGGCTGTCGTTGTGCACTAGGGTTTCTTCTGCAACTTTTCCAACAACTGGAGTGGATCAAAAACATGTGCATGGGGTTGATAGTGCCCTTGGTCAGGAGGAAAGGTAGGTTCAAAGGGCAGGAGGGTCTTTGTAGATTCATAGGGAGGGGTCAGCATGTGCTAATGGCGGTAGAGGGATATGTCTCACATGTCTATTGCAATGTTAATCACCTTTGCAGGGATCATAGTTTGGCTTGGATCAGACCAAGGACACTAGCAGAGGAGGTTTCATGGTCGGTGGTGGGATGGGCACACGATCGACACTGTCCATGGTAGGTATGGTTTTGAACCCTTAGGTGCAGGGTAAGCTCGGCTAGCAGGGCAGTGAGCGGATTAATGGGAACCAGGAGAAGAATGTCAAGGGTGGGTTTTGTGCTTATGGACCAACTAATAATGCCGCCCATAGGAGGAATGGACCAAAGGGTCTCTCTGGCTCTAATGTTAAAAATTCCTAGAAGGCGGATGTGGGTTTGACAAGGGTTTTGAAACCAAACTTGGTGGAGGCTATAACTATAAATTTGGCAGATGATATTGAAAAGGAAGTGGATAGTAATATCATTGTCTTCTCGGAGCTTGGTCTGATTGGACAGTTTCAGGGCATGTGGGATATCTTATTGTGAGATCCATAGCTGGGTGTCGGAGAACTGGGAGCCAATGGTGAAGGGTTGTGTTCAAATATACCCATGTGCCAGGGGTTTTTCCTTGCAGATTTCGAAAATGTCTGTATAAAAAGAAGATTTTGTTGGCAATGGACACTCAATTGGCTGGTTTCATTATGTTGTCATTGATGGAAACATGGTATCTTGTTCCAACTTCATGTTTTGGTTTAGTTGTGTACTAGCAGACACTTCACAAACACTACACTGGCACCAACACCAGCAGGATAGAAGGATTTATTTGGTTATCGACAATACATGTCGACATGGTTAAGAATAAGGTTATCGATATTGGAGGCCGACATCTCTTGGATCCAGGATCGATAATTTTTTTTGATATTCATGTATTTATGTTATCTAGCCGACATGTAATTTGATATTGTAATAATCTTTGTAAGTCGACATAAGGCATGATAAGTTGTATAGGGTATATAGGTCAATTGGATTAGATCATTTTTGATATAGGAGATTATTATGGATATGTGGATGTGATATGATGCAAAATATATCAGAGAGATCATTCATGTGAGGATATTTATGTAAGAGTTATTTTGGTAAAGGGTTTAGGGTTTCAGATCGGAACAACCAGAGCTTAACCAGAACTGTATTCTGGCATAGAAGATGTTATCTTTTGTAGTTCAACACTTCTCCAGATTGTAGTCTGGATTTATATGTAGTTAGTGAGGCTCCTTTTGTGATTGAGTAGTGTGCTCTGGGCTGTAAGCCTTCTTGCAAGGGCAGGCCCCTTATATTTTGTAATATCTCTTCATATGGCCAGTGGATTCATATTGTGGGTCACAAATCCCATCGTGTTTTTTCCTCTTTGAGGTTTTCCATGTATAATTCTGTGTGTTATGGTTCTCATTTATATGATTGTCTTATTGGTTTCTTTACTTCTTTCAATTCTGTATGTATTGGTATACCGGTTGGTGTATGCATGTTTTATTAAGGCTAAAATCGTTCTTTTCAATATAACACCAATTCATCCCTCCTTCTCAATGTTATTGGATTCCAACAATTTGTATCAGAGCCTTGTACCTCGGAGAAAGTTTAATAGCTTGAGGAAGATCTTGAATTCAGAATCCATGGACATGGGCTTGGAGAAGCAACTTGAGATGACACTTGAAGATTATGATGGTGAAAGGTTGAAGAGCTTAAAGCTACAAGATGGATTGAATTCTTCTAAGGAATTCATTCTTGTCCTACAGGAGAGGCTATCATTTGTTCAGGCTAGGAGGAACGAACTTTTGCAAAATTAGGATGATGAAGAGAAAGATGCACTTAAGGAAAAATGTCAAAAATTGAGTCAGGAGAAAATGGTTATGAGAAATGAAATGCAAGCTATAATTATGAGAATTTCTAAAGAGATTGAGGACCGAAAGAAAAAGGAAGAAAATCTTGATGTATCCCTGAAGAACAAATTTGAAGAATGTGGTAGGTTGGTTCATGAGAATGATATGTTGAGAACTGATTTAGTACAATCCTAGAGTAATGAACAAAAGCTTGAGAGAAAAATGATAATTTTGAGAGAAGATCTAACTACTGCAAGTGAGTATAAAGAAAAATTCAAGATTAGTTTAGCACAACTAGATGAGTTGTTGAAGAGACAAAGCAAGATTGGAGATTCCAATAGACTTGGATTTGAGCAAGGGCAAAGTTTCGGTACTACTAATGAAGATCAAAACCATAAGGCACCGATAGGACAATTCAATGCTTATAAATTTAATGGTAGATTTTTTGTTTGCAATAAATTTGGTCACATGGCTAGGCAATGTAGAAACAGAGCAAATCAGAACCTTGATTCTGCTCCTCGTAAATGTTCTAAATGTAATAAGTATGGTCATAAGATAGAAGATTACAAAATGAATGTTAAATGCTATGCATGCATAAAATTTGGACATATGGATAATCAGTGCAGGTCAAGAAATTATATTGGTTTTAGCAAAGCAATTCAAAAGAACAATGTTACATGTTATGCATGTAATCAGGTTGGACATATTGCTAAATTTCGTAGAAGCAAAAATCCACCGGTTGGCAATGGAGGATCAAATGAGAAAGGGAAAGAGAAGGTTAGTGAAATTTGGCAAGATCACATTCAGAGATGGGTTAGGAAGACTAAAGAACAATCAACAAATGGGAATGCACCGGTTACTTATCTGATAGAGGAGGTTTCTCTTGCACCGATAGGTAGCTCATCCGGTAACTGAGGCAGATGCCTTAGGGATAGGAAAAATTCATGATGATGCTACATATGCCCCGGGAAGAGGTTCTGGAAGATGTTCCAGACATTGGAGATGCTTATTTGGCTTGGAGATGTTCTGTTCAAGATCTGGTATCTTTCACCAACAATCATTGATGTCAATGAAAGATTAGGGTTTTTCTTGGAGGATAAAAGGTTGAATTCACTTTATTTTTGATCACCTTGCATTTAGAGTGACTTTGGTGTAATTAAGAGTGACTAAGAGTGATCAAAGGCTATTCAGTGCGATCAGATATCTTCTTGAGCGATTTCATTGACGATTGGAAGAATTTGTTAAGGTTTTCACTAGAAGCGACCATTAGGTATTTATCCTTAAACATGGAAGTGGGATCATCATCTATTCCTATCTTTATTGGAAATCTAACTGTAGTAGAGGTCAAGGAACATCCCAAGACAATTTTCAAGCGGTATCCTCATGTGGCTACCCTGGAAGATTTGGTTGGAGCATTTTCTCATGTTCTGGAGGGAGTTGTTTATGTCGAAGATGTTAGGGAATACATACATTGTCACATTGAGGACTTGGGGACATATGAAATAAAGGGTATGTACATGAGTGAGCTAATGGGAAAATCTGGAAAGATCAAATTGACATACAAGCACATTGAAGACTTAGGGTTTACCGACATTTTGGACATTTCAGAATTCAAAGATGAAATCATTAGGTATGTTTTGAGTAGAGTACATGGGGAGTTTATCTGGTTGGATAGACCTTACAAGATTACCAAGGAATCCGTCAGGGCAATCATTGGTTTACCACAGATTGGGCAACGTCCAGATAAGAAGGTTTCGAATGAGTACATGTAAATAAAATCATCGGCATGACATCTGACAGGCGATCTATGATAATAAGCACTATTATCGACATGAACATCAGATTTAGTAGCATGATCATCGGGTATAAGGTAACTCAGCCAAATTGACTGAATTCTATTTCCACTTCCTGCATTTTCGCAGCATATAAGATGATGAGAGAAAAATGAGAAATTGGATCTATGTGGTTGGATGTTGGATGAACTGCTAATAAACCTAGGAAAGATTAAAGGTGAAAAGAAAGGAACTTTCCAGTATGGCAACTTAATTGTCTGCTTAATGTTATTTTTCATGAATGACACTCCCGGTTCTGGGAAGAGGCAATGGGCATTTGATATCCCGGTAGGGAGACAATTGAAACAATCAATTGCAACTTTAGGTAGTTAGAGAGATGATAAAGTATGGGGATATTTTAATGGATTCCAGAAATCTATGAAGTCTAGGGAAAGGGTTCCTAAGCATATTGTTGAAAAATATTCAACTGACATATGCTATGGTGAAGAAAGATGAAACACTTATGGAAGTGGTTAAGCCCTAGAAGATTTGGATTGAGGAAATGGGCTATGAAGTTGATGCACAAATCCTTGATGCTTACGTAAAAATGTTGATTAATGCACCTGTTGATGAGACAAAAATCCCCATGGTACTGCAAAATAGAAAACACAAGAGGTTGAAACAGAGTTCAACCAAAAGAAAAGAGAGAAGCAGGAAGGAAAGGAAAGCAAGTTTGTTGATAAGATTTCACAAGACATCAAAGCATTAACTGATGTTGTCCCGGAAAAAGGCAGGAAGAGGAAGAATCCAGAAGTACACATTGAGCCTATCACACCTAAGTCTGAATCTGAGGATGACATACCCCTGACATTCAAGAGGGTTGTAAGGAAGAAAACAGAGGAAAAAAAGGTAGAAGATAAAAAGCAACTGGTTAGGAAGGTTACATTCAAAATACTGGCACACAAGAAATCACCAAAGGTAACAACTTCAACTCCATCTGGTACTGCAAGAAGGAAGAAGAAGAATGACATCGATCTAGCAATTCAATCTGGTAATGTAACTATCATTTCACCAAAAACTTGTGTAGAATTAGTTGATGAAATCACTAAGGATGGCATGTTGAAGAATGTACAGTTTTACTATGATCGTTTAGAGAATGATGAACAAAGAGAGGTAGAAGAAGCAATATTGTTATATTTGGATATTTATAAGAAAGCCTTAATAGAAATTGAAGATCAAATACCGACAAAATTATATAATATGTTATATGCTAGGAGGCTGTCAGCAATGCAAGAAGACAAGCATATTAAAATTCAAGAGTTATTATGTGTTTGTGTTACTATAGCTCTAGAGGAAATGGAAAGGACACTTGAGGTGGCAGATAGAAAAGTCTTTAATAGCAAACATAGAATAACCAATCTGATGCTAGGAAGTGTAAATGTGATAATAAAGGAGACTCAAAAGGCATGGTTTAAGTTCTTAGGAGAGAAAAGAGGTTTCTTTACTTCACCGGAATCAAAGATAGAAACTGCAGATGCCCCAATTGAAGGAAAAGGAAAGGGTATTATGGGTACTTCACCCTCAATTTTGAAGAACATTAAGATAGTGGAATTCAAGCCCTTGGTAGATACAAATGTACAGACAAATGTTGAGACACTGGAAAATACAGAGAGTGAAAAGGTTGATGATGTACAAGATACTAATATTGAGGATAACAGTCCTCCGGATACAAATGTACAGGTTGAGGATAAAATTCCTAGAGAGGAACCAACACTTATAGAGACTGCACCTACTAGTGAAGCCACCGGTGCAAGTGAGGAAGCTATAAAAGATAAATCATCAGAGGAGAAGAAAGGGGATTTTGGAAGGGAACCCGTAGTAGGTCCATCATTGTTGACAATTGACACCTCATAGGTTGTAAAGAAAAACATAACAAAGATGAGTCCTACTAAACTCATGATGATGGCTGCACAAAAATTAATGAAGGAGGGATCTACAGATAAAGGAATTATTGATCATTCAATCACTTTTTTACATAGACTAGTCCCAGATTGCAAGATTGACAATGAAGTGAGCCCATCCGGCAAGCTTAAGACAATTACTGAGAACATTTCAAAGGATTTTCAATCCTTGCAGTAGATTTCAAACCGAAAAACACTGGAGAGATTCACACAAGCTAAAAGAGCCACATTTGATTAGATGATTGAATCTAAGAAGAAGAATATTGATGAAAATTTGAAACTAATAGACAATTCTTTGAAACAGTGTACAAATATTTATAGGGTATGTTGTAACACAGATGTACTTATAGTTAATGTGGATAAGAAGATAAAGGAATTTTAGGAGAAAATTGCAAATATAGCTAATTCTTGTGATGGATTGACTTCATTGACTACATCCATTGATGATCAAATTTTAATTTTGGAAGCCCAAATTTCTATTCTTGAGAAGGAAAAAGACAAATTCATAAGAAGAGCCAAAATTCTGATAGGCTTGGTGAGTCCTCTGTTGGATTCACTCAGTGTACACAAGAAGGAATGTATGGATATGGTTGGAAAGACCACACCGACAAAGATAAGTGAGAAAGAGTCATTTGCAAATATACTTAATGGACTTGTATCTATTTCTGGCACTTTCAAAACTAGTTGGGATACTTATCTTGAGCTATTGGAGAAGGCTTATTCAGAATTTTAAAATTTGTTAAGCTCCGGTAAGATATTTTTGGGATATTCATTGTACACTTTTGGATCTTTGACATTCTTTTGAAATGTCGATGGCATTGATGTCAAAGGGGGAGTGATATAGATGTGAAAAAGGAAAAAAAGAGTTGTATATATTAGGGGGAGTATGGAGTATTTTGCATTGATGAATATTCAGCTCAGGGGGAGCAGATAGGATGAAATCGGCAGATGAAACCATGACCATTTTTCACATGAGTGTTGCCATCAATGCCAAAGGGGGAGATTGTTGGAAATTGATACTGAATTGGTTGGTTTCACTATGTTGTCATTGATGGCAACATGGTATCTTGTTCTGACTTCATGTTTTGGTTCAGTTGTGTACCGACAGGCACTTCACAGACACTACACCAACACCGACACTAGTAGGATAGAAGGATTTCTTTGGTTACCAACAATACATGCTAACATGGTTAAGAATAAGGTTATCGGTTTGATATTCATGTATTTATGTTATCTAGCCAACATGTAATTTGATATTTTAATAATCTTTGTAAGCCGACATAAGGCATGATAAGTTGTATAGGGTATATAGGTCAGTTGGATTAGATCATTTTTGATATAGGAGATTATTATGGATATGCAGATATGATATGATGCAAAATATATTAGAGAGATCATGTATGTGAGGATATTTATGTAAGAGTTATTCCGGTAAAGGGTTTAGGGTTTCAGACCAGATAGACGGAGCTTAACTGAAACCGTATTCTGGCATAGAAGATGCTATCTTTTGCAGTTCAACACTTCTCTAGATTGTAGTCTGGATTTATATGTAGTCAGTGAGGCTCCTTTTGTGATTAAGAAGTGTGCTCTAGGCTGTAAGCCTTCCTGCAAGTGCAGGCCCCTTATATTTCTTAATATCTCTTCATATGGCCAGTGGATTGATATTGTGAGTCAAAAATCCCACCATGGTTTTTCCTCTTTGAGGTTTACCATGTATAATTATGTATGTTATGGTTCTTATTTATGTGATTAGCTTATTGGTTGCTTTACTTCTTTCAATTCTGATGTATCGGTATAACGGTTGGTGTATGCATGTTTTAATAAGGCTAAAATTGTTCTTTCCAGTATAACACTGATTCACCCCTCCCTCTCAGTGTTATTGGATTCCAACAGATTCTACATGAATGTATCTGGAGTTGGGAGAATAAGCATTCTTTAATGTTGAAACCTTGGCATCCCACCTTCTATCCTGCATTGGAAACTTTTGACAAGGTTCCAATTTGGGTAAGACTTTCGAATCTACCCTTACATTTTTGGTTTGATTCTTTCTTAGAAGCTATAGGTGATTCCTTAGGCATTTTTTAAATGGTTGATGATGAGTCGCAAAATCTACTACACTCAACGTATGTGTGGATTTTAGTGGAGATGAACTTCAGTAGTGGGCTTCCAGTAGAAATTGCACTCAAAACCTCAAAAGGGTGTTGGATGCAGCCTTTGGATTATGAAGGGTTACCCTTTAGATGTAGGAGGTATTTTCAGACTGGGCATTTGGTTGCCAAATGCACCAAACTGAGATAGGAGAAGGTGGCATTGTGGTGGAAGGATGTTTCCCACCACCATTATACGGTTGAGAAAAAGGGTGAGCAACAAAAGAGTTTTTCTCAAGTGGTTAGTGGGGATCTACCTCCTTCATCACGTGAGGATGTGAATAAGGTTGCAAAATCTATACCAAACAATGTTAAGGTTTCCATCCCTATTGGTGAACAACAAAAGAATATTGCCACACCCGATGGAAGGGAGAAAAAATGCCTTGTGGAGGGTCAAGAGGAGGAGGATGTTCCTCAGTATGATGACAAGAATATGGAGGATGAGAGTTTGGCCAAGTGAAAGACAACTGGATGACAAAATGAGGTAGCTAAGGTGGAAGAAGGTTGGGTGACTGTGAAAGGGAAAAAAGTGAAGATACCCAAGGCTTCATTTGATATGATCTTGCAATCTCATAAGAAGGGGGTGGTTAGAGCTTTTTTGGTTTTCTATTTGTGGGTTTTATAGATCTGTTGATAGGTTTTGTGGTTTTTTGTGTTGCCAGGGGAGATGGCTCCCTTGTTGTAGCCATCCCTGGGTCAGGCCAGGTTCTTTTTCCCGGGTCAAAATTAATAAATCATACCTATTACCGAGCAAAATAAAATAAAATAAAATTATAATTTTCAAAAAATATTGAAAATAGAATGATTTGAAAAACTATACAAAATTATAATTATAAAAAATACATACAATAATTGAATTTTATAATATAAATATTTCTTGTGTAATATAATTGTTTTCTTTAAATTTTTATTTTGTTTAATTTATATAGGGTGAATCAACTCCTTATAAAATAGCTTTCTTATCTATATATTTTGAGAAATTGAAAAAAAAAATATATATCTATATAGAAAAATCACTTTATTCACAATATTATAAATAAAAATAAAATAATTTCTGCAATATATTTAGTTTAAAATATAAATCTCAACTTTATAAAAATCAAGTTTATTTTGAAAATAAAAAAGAAAACCACTTTTGATTGATGCAAAGCAATGCAATAGTATCACTTAGGAAAAGTATTGTTAAATCTAAAATAAAATAATTTAAGTCTTAAATAAATTAATAATAATAATGAATAATTCAGGTATTTATGTAGTATATAAAGATTAGTTAGAAACATATTCAATAATATTTAAAATTTCTAAACCAATAGGAAAAGATTATAAATGAAGTGATTCAAAGTATTGGGAATAATTTAAAATTTGATATTTCAAAGTGTAAACAAAATATAAACTAATTAATGCTATGATCAAAATATAATTTTCTCAAATATAAATTTGAGAAGATTACAAATGAAGTGATTCAAAGTATTGGGAATAATTTAAAATTTAATATTTCAAAGTGTAAACAAAAGATAAACTCTTTTATTGGACAAATCTTGATCAATGAAAAATTAGCAATGAAATAGATTTAATTTATTTCTTATGAATTTTTTCTATTAAATGAATTTATTAGTTAGTCTATAGGAGGTCCTGGATAATAAAAACAAAAAGTAGACCCATTGAATAAAGCAAATATTTGATTTGATTTATTTTTAAAAAGAAAAAAACAGATTTGATTTGTTTTCAAAATGTAGACCCGCAAAAATTGGATTTGATTTATTTTTTATTGTCTTAATAATGATATTTGCATTTAAAAAAATAAAAAATGAATATACTAGTTTATCAATATACTTATTTTTAGAAAAATCTATGGAAAAGGCATTTGAAAGGTATAATTTTAGAGCTGCCTATTTTTTTTTAGTGAATTTCCCATTTAAGTGAAACTAGTGAATGACAATGATATCTCTTTATGTCTTTTCCATAATTTTTTCTAAAGATAAATATGCTAATTTAATATGTAGGATAAACAATAAAACATTAAGTTAAACATAGTAAATTATGATATTAATTAATTCTTATTTCAAGATAAAAATATTGTAAATTAATTAAAACGAATAAAATCTTATACTGACCTTGTTTATAGATAAGACGTTATATTTTTTTAATAAATAATAACATAAAGCATCAATAATTACGAAATAATTATAATACTATTATATAAATAATACTCTTAATAAATTACTTTTTAATTGAAAAATAATATATTCATTTAAATGTTTATAGATACGTGGTTTTAATATATTCATTAAAATCTCCTCAATTATTATACTTATAAGATTCATAAAACATTTTAAGATGCTATTAAATGACCAATAATAATTTTATCATGGAAACATAAAATAACTTTAATAATAATAAAAACCTAATAACAAAAACAAAATTATATATATATAACTATAAACCATCCAATCACATATTTTAAAGCTTTTCACTACATGATTATACCAAGAATGAACAGCTCAGAAGAGCATTGTTTAGCATTGCCGTGCCGGATCAAATATCATTCATAATTGAACTCAGAAGAAATAAACGCAGAAGACAAAATCACACCAAGCATCTCGGGAATATGTTCAGACTTGTTTCCATTCACTGTACCCACGCTCCAAGAGATACCAAACTCAACGTAAACGCCATGGTGCAATGAAAACAAATCCTGAGGATCATTGACAATACAAGAAAACCAAAAGAATTGAATAGTCCCTCCTCCATGGAAGACAACGCTTAGAGTTTGGAGTATCCATATCCAGGCTTCGGTTGTATCTCCCCCAATATTGGAAAAGGTGAATTCCTTGTTGGTTTCTCATTTTCCATTCGTACTTGCTGTCATAACTTGTCATTTTGTACCGTCGCTATACGTCTTATGTGCATAAGTAGAATTTCATGAGCAGGCCCAAGTCCCCTGTGCCTGAGCCTCAGGGGGGTTGTTGTATTCTTGAAGCCTTTGATGTGCAAAGAGCTCTGAAAGTAGCCGGTTGAAGAAAGAGGATGACTCATAAGGGCAGAATGAGTAAAGGGGCAAGCAACCAAGCTCCCCGTAAACCTATTTACCCTGGGGCTCCTTTGGCCAGCACTTTTGTTCACAACTCCCGCAAGCAAATGTCTGGAGGTTTGGAGTTCATGAACCTGACTTATACTGTCACAAAGAAACAAAAGATTGAGGGAAAGTGGATTGAGGAACAAGTGGATTTGCTTCACAAAATTAGTGGGCATGCACCCAAGGGCTCTGTGACGGCTGTGATGGGGCCTAGTGGTGCAGGCAAATCCACCTTTCTTGATGGCCTGGCGGGGCGCATAGCCAGTGGGAGTTTGCAAGGAAGGGTGTCCATGGAGGGACGGTTGATGAGTCCTTCACTTATCAAGCGAACATCTGCTTATGTTATGCAGGATGATAGGCTCTTCCCAATGCTCACTGTTTATGAGACGCTCATGTATGCTGCTGAGTTCAGGCTTGGTGAAGAAGTTAGCTATTCAGAAAAGCAAGCCAGAGTGGAGAAGCTCATAGAGCAGCTTGGCCTAACGGTATGTATGTAAAAACCAATGTCTTTTCTACTTGTAGTGCGAGAATTAAGTGGGAGGGAATTATAGTTGGGAAATGACCTCTTGGAGGGAACTATTTATCCAGTTTTTCAGATGCATCAATGAATAAGTTATCTTCATATATCATAACTTATACATTGATGCATCCTAGAGACTGAATAGCCATTCTTTTATAATTGAATGGAGAGATAAAAAAAACCCAAGAGTGGGGATTCTAGTTAGACCTCCACCCTCTCCTATAATTCCTAATTTATCACCCTGCATAATGGCAGTGGTCATGGGTAAGAATTGTAGTTAGACCTCATGCACCAAAGGAACTGCTAGGCTCCCCCTCTTTATTCTAGTAGCTTGATTAATTAAGCTTCTACTATTCTATGGTGGAGGAGTTATCCAATGACATCTACCTCACCTATTAGTTGAAGTTTAAGGTTAACTAGCCCTCCTCTAATTATTGTTTGTGGGAGAATTTGTTTTTGTTTAATTAGTAAGGCTATTACAATAAGGAAACGGGGAGATATTTTTAATATACAAAAAATGATATAACGAGTTTTATTTTTAATGATATCAATTTTTCACAATCTATAATATTGATTCCTATTGTTTCTGAATTAAATCATGTTAGAATCGTTTTCATTGATGTTTTGAATCACATTATATGATTCAAGATAATATCATATTTTCATAATATTTAATATTGATCACTGTTGTTTTTGAATGTTGGAATTTTTTGCATCAATGATTTAGACTATACTTCATGAATCAAAATAATATCAAAATTTCTATAGTCTATAATATTATGATATTTCTATGAGGATTTAATTATGTAATTTTTGAGTCAAACTCATTGACCCATGTTTTGTGAGTAGTGGTTCACGAGAACCCATCTCTTGTGAGAACGAACATACACTTAGCACTCATTGCATGTAGCAATGCTCACAAAGGTGAAGCATTGAGCCTTCTCAAAAGGTCACCTATCCCAATACTACTCACCTCTTTGAACATCACCTAGATGCAATGAGTTCTAAGTTACCATTGAGTGACCCTTTTGTCCTTGCTATGCTCCAAGCTTTGAGATTTGATCATCTATAATTCAAGATAATATCATATTTTGTTGTTTCTAAATATTTAAAAATTTGTCTTGATGTTCTAGATCATACTCTATGATTCAAAATAATATCAAATTTTAACAATATATAATATTGTGATATTGCTATTAGATTCAACTATGTAGTTTTCGAGTCAAACTCGTTTACTCATGTTTCGTGAGTAGTAATTCTCAAGAACTCATCTCTCATGAGAATGAATGGGACACTTAGCACTTACCTAGATGCAGTGAGTGCTCATCGCATCTAGGTAGTGCTAAGTGTACCATTCATTCTCATGAGAGATGTTTTCTTGTGAAGCACTACTCATGAAACATGGGTCAATGTGTTTGACTCAAAAATTACAAAATTGAATCCGGCCAGCTTTAAAGAACACACACTAAGCAGCATAAAAAGTATAAAGAATGTTAGTCAACTCTGAGTCTTTAACACTTTTAAGCCTAGCAGTGTATTGTTAGTGTGAACACACACATTAGGCAACATATTAAGCGTAGAAAATCTCAGTCAACTATGATGTTTAACACTTATAAGAATAGAAGTGTAAGCTTAGTGTGTGTGGTTTAAGCCGTTCCGTTGAATCTCAATAGTAATATCATAATTTGACTTAAACTATGGAAAATGTTTCCTAATTATCAATCTATAATATTCATCATTATTATTTCTAAATTAGAACGTCTTAGAACTTTTTGCATCAATTTTTTGGATCATATTCCATGATTCATAAAATTATGAAATTTTCATATTGATCAATATTATTTTTGAATTAGATTATGGTAGAACTTTTTGCACTTACATATTCTATGATTCAAAAAAGTATCAAATTTTTATAATCTATAATATTGATCCCTGTTATTGTTTCTAAATTTGACTATCTTAAATTTTTTTTGATAACGATATTTAAGATCACACTCCATATAAGTTTTTGTGTTTCTTGATCTGGCAGAATGCTAGAAACACGTACATAGGAAACGAGGAAGTACGAGGAGTTTCAGGCGGTGAACGGCGGCGAGTATCAATTGGAGTGGACATGATTCACGGGCCGGCTTTGCTGTTTTTGGACGAGCCCACCTCAGGTCTGGACTCCTCCAGTGCTCACAGCGTTATCGAGAAAGTCCACGACGTGGCCATGGCCGGCAGCGTGGTGATCCTGACCATCCACCAGCCTTCCCACCGCATTCTCACCCTCCTCGACAATCTCTTCATTCTGGCCAGGCACCCACATTTTCCTGCCCTCATACTTTCCAATTGCAGCAACTTTTTTTTTGGCCAAAGTACCATGAAATTGACAAGTAATAGAATAGTGATGTGCATTGTGCAGGGGTCAGCTGATATATCAAGGATCTCCCAAGGATGTGGGAGTTCACTTATCCAACATGGGACGCAAGGTGCCAAAGGGCGAGAACAGCATCGAGTATTTGCTGGACGTAATCGCTGAATATGATCGCTCCACCCTCACTATCGCTGCACTTGCAGAATACTACATCACCAAAATTAGACCCCCAGCGCTCACGGATGACGTCGACATATCAATCGTTTCTGCTTCTTCGGTACCTCAATTTCAGCCCTTCCCAAGAATTTAGACGAAGAAAAAAAATGTTCTACTGAATGAAACAAGAAAATTACTTTTGGGTTTATATATGTTTGACTGTAATATTTTACTGTAATAGGTGAAGGGGCTGGGGCATGATGCTGCGGGGATAATGCATCTGCGAAGCCCAAGCATGAAGCATATGGGTGTGGAAGAAAGCCGGTCGATATCAATCGACATGGGTTCTTCTGCTCATGTTGTAAATGAGTTCGACCATAGTGTGAGAACACCCAGGGGAAAGGGCCGTGGGAGAAGTGGAATAGTGGAGAGCTTTACTTTCACTCCCTCACGCACACATCGCAGAAGGTGTGTATATTAAGTAAATTTTTTATAATTTATAATGTTCTCATTAGATTAAATCAGAAGAGGTCCAACTATTACATAATCGTTATATAGACAAAAAAAAAAAAAGAAAAATTGGAATGGCTTAAATCACACACTAAACTTACATTTCTAGGCTTAAAAGTGTTAAACACTCAGAGTTGACTGACATTTTCTAGGCTTAATATGTTGCTTACAGTGTGTGGTCACACCAAGAATACACTTCTAGACTTAATAGTGTTAAACACTAGAGTTGACTAACATTATCTAGACTTAATATGTTGCTTAGTGTGTGGTTTAAGACTGGCCAGAAAAATTATGGGACTCATCACCAGGAATTGGAACGGAAAACCCTAGTTAATAATGTCATAATTTATAATGTTAGCTTGAATATTTTTAGATTGATTATATGAAAGTTTTCAGATTAGACTATATGAATATTTTTGAATTAGATTATGTGAATTTTCATCATCATTTCTGATTTCATTCTATGATCTATCACCAAGATGACCCAATATGAGCCAATAAGATAAATAAATGATTGACCATGAAATGTAGTCCAAAATTATTTGTTTTTATGATGCTTATTATTATTTTTTTTTATCATTTTGTTGGTATTTGAATTGAAATGTATTACCTATGCAGTGGACTATCTCCAAACTATGTGAATTCAGAAGAGATCGTATCCACGACAGGCTCTACACTTCGTAGCAGTGAGTACACAGTGGGCGAGTCTGATTACTTTTACAAGAACCCCATTCAAATGTCTCCTCATGATATTGATCTGGGTCCAAAGTTTCCAAACTCCTTTCACAAAGAAGTTCTAGTCTTGATAAAACGAAACTTCCACAACATCAGAAGAACCCCAGAGTTGTTTCTGTCAAGGCAGGTAGTGTTGACAGTGATGGGAGCGATGCTAGGCACCATGTTCCTTTTCCCAGACAAGGATGTGCAAGGCATGACCAATGTACTCTCTTTCTTCATATCGACAGTTTGCCTCTTCTTCTTTTCTTCCAATGATGCAGTGCCAGCCTTCATACAGGAGCGCTTCATATTCATAAGGGAGTCTTCACACAATGCATACAGAGCCTCCTCATACGTTATATCAGGCCTCATAACCAACCTTCCCTTTTTATTAATTCAGGTAAGAACATAACCAGATTTTCACAATTCATTGTGAGTAATGCAATTATTTGTGGATTAGATTGTGTAAAGATTTTTAATGGCGTTTCAGATCACATTCCATGATCCATCATCAGAATGCAGATACTTGAGAACTCAATGCTCAAAAGGAGATAGGATCACACTCCATGATTATCATCAGAATGATAACTGAGAGTTCAATGAGAAAAAAAGACCTCCTTGAACTCTCAATTATCATCTTGATGATAGATCATAGAGTGTGATCTGAAACTTTATATCCTTGAGCTCTCAATTATCATTCTGATCCTAGATCACAGAGTGTGGTTGAGCTCTCCATTATCATCCTCATGATAGATCATAAAATATGATCTGAAACATTGATGGAAAAATTTCTACACAATCTAATATAATAACAATTCTATTATAAAAATATATTCACAAACTGATCGATTTAAAAAGATAAAATGTCCCAAAGGTGATGTAATTAAAAGAGTTTATCCTTCATATTGATTTAGTCATTTCTGATTTTCAGGCTCTGACATATTTCATCATAGTGTGGTACCTCTTGAAGCTGAACGGAGACTTCTACTACTTTGTGCTGGTCCTCTTCGTCTCTCTTATAACCACCAATTCCTTCGTTGTGTTTGTGAGTTCAGTGGTGCCCAATTATATCCTGGGCTATGCTGCAGTCATTGCTTTCACTGCCATCTTCTTTCTCTTCTGTGGCTTCTTCATTCCACGAGAAAGTATTCCAATATATTGGCAATGGATGCACTATATTTCTACAATTAAGTATTCCTACGAAGGCATGATCATGAATGAATATTCAAGGGATATATGCTACACCTTTCTTGATGAGACAAAAGGAATCTGTGCCTTGCATCGCACCGAAGTGTTAACAGGTCTGTCAATCAGTACAGATAAAATGAACAAGTGGGTAAGCCTGGCGTCTCTTCTTGGTTGGGCAGTCATTTACAGGATTTTGTTTTACATTATTCTGCGCTTTGCCTCCAAAAACCAGAGGACATGATAAGCGCTCTCAACATGATGGGATTGTGTATTAGAGAAACATTCAATTCATTTGAATGAGGTTAGGATTTTACCCATTTTTATTGTTTCGTACAAGTTCCAAGAGCATGATTGATGAGACACAGCTTGGTTTCACAGACATTTGCCTCACCAATTAACTTTTTCAGAACAAATAAGATGTACTCAAGACGCACAAATGTATTCTGCTGCTACCAAAAGATAAAAAATGCAATTCAACTCTTCAAGGAGCCCCATGTATGTATCTATTTTACGCTTCAAATTTTTGGTTTCACATCCATGTATATACATTGTCAACTGATTTATGTATTGAAGGGTGTTTCTGTCCTTGGTAGGATTTTTGAATCAAGACTTATGAGCAACGGATTTCATGGTATAGAATCATATTTAATTATTTTGTACTTATGCAAAATCATTTCATTTGCTAATTTATCACGGTGTTTCAAATAAAAATTGGTTTGTTTATGGGTAGGTGTAATTTTAAAATTTTAGATAAAGAAAAATTTGTTTATTTTTTCATCTTAACAAAGTATAAAAGAAGATTATTCTTTTGCATATGCATTAAAATTGTAAAATCAGTTGAAGAGATGGTTGGAAGAGATTTGCTAGATGGGATCTCTTAGGATGTGGGTTTTTGTTTTGTTTATGTTAGCTTATGTCATTGTTTATGTCATATTTTGTCTTGGAGCAGAACTTTCCACTTTCCATCTATATTTTATTGTGAAAATTTATTTTTTTGCATGTTCATTTTTCTCCAATAAATGGTCTCAAACTTCATCAGTGGAGTAGTTTGACTAGACATTTGGAAGGTGATTATGTTTTAGATAAAATAATGAATAATCAATTGATGACTCAACTAGGTAGTTTCAACACCCTTAGAGGGTAATTTTTGGTAGAATAGTTATGCAACTCTTGAGGAGCAAGATAATGAAGATATAACTCTCAACCACCATCAATGCATTTTGTCGCCAAGAATGTTCAAGGTTTGAGAGATGTTGCATGGAAATATTATATATGAGACCCTTAGCAAATATTTCTATGATATGATATTCTGTATTAGAAGAGGATGACTTTTACAAAATTTTTGCTTTTCTTGTGTGTCATATGATCAACAAGTCACTTTTTTGTGTATTAATCATGAAGATAATCATGATGATGTGGTTATTTTTCCATATCGTAGATGAAAATTATATTTATTTGATTAGGGATATGACCCCATTAATTATTTTTTATGGACTCTTTTTAATAGTAATAAAAATGTAAAGAAATAGGGTCCTTAATGTTTATGCTCCCAATGATATTGTTGAAAGATCTACCCTTTGGAGATGGATTGTTAATTCAATTCCTATCACTACTTGGGTTATGTGTACAAATCTTTACATAATAGAAGTGGTATACATGATAAATTTAACACTTCACCTATGTGTTGGAAAATTGGAAAAATACTACATGTATAATACCTTAGGATATTTTATCCCAATCTTGGATTATACCATATTAGCCTACATTGTATATATGGAGCAATTTGCATGCCAAATATTACAAAGTTGTAAACATCTTGTAAAAGTCATGATAATAGTTTAATCTTAATTTTTTCTCTACCAATAGTTTTCAATGCCATTTGAATCTTTTCAAGGAATTATCCTTTTAGAATACCTTTCCATACAATTTTAAATTGAATGGTAGTTTTTCTAAACCCAATGCTAAAAAGACCCTTGGTTTTCTTAAACATGTTATTATTCTGTCATCGACCCACACTATCCCACGTCCAACACGTTTGGAAATTTGAACTCCATATTTATCATTAGATAGATTAGATTGAATGGTACATTAATGCTCTCAAATGTACCCCACTTTTTCTCCAAATATATGTGTAGTATCTAGTGTGGTTTTTACATTGGTCCTATAAGGACACAACTTTGGAGCTCTATTATGTTACCCTTATTATTGAAGCCCAAACCTTTGTTATTTCTTTGCAATTGAGATTTTCTAAAATTCCTTAATAGAATCAAATTGCTAACAATCACTCTACTTGAGGAGATCTCAAATCAATCCCATATTCAATGGATAAAAAATGACAATTCAAGTTTTTCTAAGGAAAATTTCTACTCCTTACATGCTCATCACACATCTCATTCTATTTAAAAATTGAGGGATACTACCCATTGCTAGAGTTTCCTATAGTGTTCAAGTGACATTATAATTCAAAGTTTGAGAGGATGCTCCTAAATGATCCACTACTTTATTACAATGTTTAAGTGTGGTCCCTTATTAGGTTACACACTTTGAAGAATACTTTTATGAGAATCTATTTACTTTAGGGGATCTTTGAAGTTATTTTCTCCATGTCTAATGATAAGGCTCTAGGTTGTGATGATTTCCCTATGATTTCTATAAAGCCTTATGCAATGTTGTTGGCAAAGATCCCCCAAAACACTACATTAAATATTTTATTTCTATTTATTTAAAATAATTATTACTAATAAATGAAACATCAAGCTCATACCTAATTTTAGTTATCTATAAGTATTAAAAATTAGAGGTTAATTAATCTAATCAAGATCTATTATAAAATAATTGTTATAAATCTCTTATCTCAAGTTATGACATATGCTTCCTTTGAATGTTCATTTTGAATAAATTTCTTTCATCAAATTTAGGTATCTTGTTGATAGTATCATTGATTTCTAGGAAGGAGTGGTATGGGTTAGCCATTTTCAATAGGTCATCCAAATTTATTTCTAAATCCTATGATTACATTGAGTGACCTTTTTGTCCTTGCTATGCTCCAATCTTTGAGATTTGATCACCAATTTATGTAGTTTACCTAAATGCTCTTTGTTGATACTTCTATTGAACCCATGATAGGATTGAGAGGAGGGGTGAATCAATCTAGATCTTAAAAACATTGATCTATCTGAAAAATTTATGCAAAATTTTTAACTATTCTACATCAATAGTAAAAACATCAACCATCAAGACATGAACACCCGATATACATGGAACACCCAACAAGGAAAAGCCACATTGAGAATCACACTCGTGCAATAATTACAAAATTAATTACAATGTTTTAGGTTCATTTCCAAGGAGAAATATGCAACTAATGAACTTGCAAGGTTAAGGTGAACAACCTTAGGGCAAGATACAATGACTTGCACAACTGAAACACACTACTTTAGGGAAAGATACAGAGAGCTACCAAGAGATTCACTATCTTTTGACAACAAAGAGAATAGGAAAGCTAAAACGAAAAGAATATCTTGATCATGAAATTGTCCTTGAACCACTATGTAAAGAAAAAAAAATCACAACAAACATATCTTACATCAACCACCGTCATAGAGAACTATCACACCAAATATATTATCATCAAAGCTCTTCACAAACTAGCTTTCACACATCTATAGTACCAAATCTACTTGCACATTATTCACATTCACTTCACATCAATTCACTCATCATCTATACTCAAATCATACATCCACTCTCCTTAAATATAAGGTAGATCATCAAAAACCTAGTTGAGGGCCAACCACAGACAAAGTATACAATATTACATAAAATAGGCCACCCAAGCCAGAACCACTCAATGTGGTCCACACCAGGAGATAGAGGGGACCCAAATCTATCAGAACACATCCTTCTAAGTTGAAACCAACAAACTGCACATGCTAACACAACCTCCAAAGTTGGCATCAAACATGACATGCAGATAAATAATAAAACTCAACCAGCAGTCGACCCAAAAACATCTTTTGATGAAAATCACTTAACAGGGATCTCCACACACTATGGTGAGACCCATGTAACAATATTGTACCTCAACCTCAAATTCATATTCGGGTCAAAAATTATGATCCAAAAAAGATAATCCAATTGGACACATTGATAAACATAACACAACTAAACAAACCAAGCACAACCCAACATAACTCACTTGCAAAGAATTGAACTGGAATATTACATGAACCAAATAACAATGTCATCAAAACTACAACATTTGAATTCACATATCCAAAAGCCACCAAGCATATTTTGGACTGGTCTGATAGACACTCTTACTACTAGAAACCAACAACAACTAATCTCACCATCTGAGCAATCAGAGGACCTGTGAACTTGATAGAACACCACTCACACAACATTAAAATTATATCCAAATCCGTACACCATACTATTCACAATCCTGAGGAATATAAAATATTCTTCCCCTAGGACATTGAACATTATTTCCTACATATTGAAACTTCTATAGTTGTAACCTTTTGGAGACTTCATACATACTCACCAAGAACTATATAACAATCTAAATCTATATAGTGTTGAACATCAATTCCTATTATCAAAATCAATAACAACACTAGACAGAGAAACTCACATCAGTATACGACCATATTCTGACTAGACTCCATCTGGAACTACAAGTTTGACATCAATGAAAATACAACCAAACTTTCTCCAAGTTTCCAAAATTCTCCCCATTTATTATTGCTGGCAAAACTTGTGTCACCAATAGAAAGGAACATACTGCATTGATCTCCTATTGAATTGTTGGAATCAATGAACACTGAGAAGGGGGGGTGAATTAGTGTTCCAAAATTTACAAATTCATTATAATAATTCTTTAACCACCAGATGCAAAGAATAGTAACTAAAATGCAAAAACACAAAGCAAGTAACCACACAACCATAACAACAGAATTTTTATGTGGAAACCCAGAAAGGGAAAAACCACAGTGGAATTGAGCACTCTCAATATTATTATACTATGGCCAGTAGTAAAACAATATTACAAAATTTGGAATGCACTTGCATTCAGGCACACTGCCTAGAACTCACTACTCAATTATAAAACAAGGCTACAACCCTGGAGGAAGGCTCACTTCCTTACATGCTATTAAAAAATGATTACAATGATAAATGAACTGAAGAATAGCATCTATCTATGCCTAAATACAGTTTCGATTAGGCTTTGATTGATCCCTTGTCACTGCTCAGGAAAACTACTCTGTTCTGCTCTGCTATTATGTACCAGATCATGTAAGCATAAGATGCACATGTGAAACTATGCTCAATCGCTTCCCAAAATCATCTCACATCCATACACACAAAAAATCATCTTTCAAGTCTGTCTTATATATCCGTGCCACTAAAATAGATCTCCAACTGGTCGGCTTCTCAAAACTGCAAAATATAAAATTAGTAGGCTCATGTCAGCTCAAACCATCTACAAATCCTTATACCAGACCTAAAACATGTGATCAAAAGTTTCCCATAGGTTGGACCAATCACCTCAAACTCATCAACATCCATCAGAATCACCACAAGGAATCTGGATCACACACTACACCATCAAACATAATGATAACTCTGTTCTTCCTGCAATACTGGATACGGGGCCAAAACAATTGCACTGGAATCAACATCGAAGGTGGAAATTGCCTGATAAGCTATCTCACACATCCAATCAACTATCCTGATCACCGCAACAAAAACTGCATCACCAGAAGTGAATAATGCTCACCCAGATTCATACACTATGTTCCACCAACCAGACTTATACTCATGAATAACCAATCTTACTCAAGACTTCCAGTAAACCCAATTTTCATATATTGGATAGAATTTCTAGGTTGAGTTGCCATGAATGACAACCCCTAAGTAATCTTCATGCATCTAACATCATCAATCCTCACCGGAACATCACCAGAATAATGTCTTTTGCCAATAATCTCTCCCTTTGGCATTGATGGCAACACTATGAAAAATGACAAGTGTTCCAGGAAACCAAGACTGCAATCAACCCCAAAATTTGTACACTCAACTAGAAATCTCAACTAACTCTCCCTAAGAATGTGCACCATTTTACACTGCTCTCTCTCTCCCTCTTTGGCATTAATGGAAAATGTAGGGATCTGCCAAAACTTATGTACAAAAGAATGTATTCAATAATTTACAAGAATTTGAAAATATCCACATAAGTCACCTTCAAGGACTTCAAATACTCATTCCATCCTCTTAGGAAACAATAAAAATGTCAATTAGGGCGCTAAACATATATGCATGAACCTCTACGCTCTTAAGATCTACCAGGACATCCTTTCCCAAAGTAGTCACTACATCACTGATAATCAAGTAAGGTATCCATATGAGGAGTGATTAAAATTCTCAATTCTCCCACTCTTCATATCATCTTTTCCTTCTCCTTATTCAGGCCCTTTATTTTATCAGTGAGATCTATTATCTGGGCTTCAAGGCTACTTAGAAAGACTGAATGCGGGGCAAATAATTGTGCTATACCATCTAATTTCCTTTCAAGATCTCTTATATTCTTGTCAACATCTGCATAAAACTTAGGCAAAAAGAGACATGACTTAAAGATTTTACTGCCTTCATCTAGAGCATCTTCAATACTTTTCACCGCAGATTTCCAAATTGCGCTATCAGCCTCAATTATTTTCAAAAATGTTTGAAGCCTCATTTCATTGAACTTGTTAAAAACCTTTATATCCGTTGCTTTCTCTAATGATACAAAATTTGATTCAACTTTATTTAACATATTCTTAAGCTTATCGGAGAGTGTGTCATTGGAAACTTGCCTAAGGTTAGGCAAAACTTTCTCCAAAACTGCAGTAGCAAGAGATATAACCTCTTTTTCTTTAGATGCAGACTTAAGTAAGTCCTCACTTGCTTTGATTTGAGTGAGGGTGGCTAAATTAAGTGTTTGAAGAGGGGACATAGTACTTAAGTCTATCGGACCATGAGAAAAATCATCCTCAAGTGCAATTTGTTTTCCTTTGTTAGGAACAATGGCTTTTGTCATGGTTATCAGAACCTCATCAGTTTGCTAATAACCCTTCTCCTTCTCAACTTCTTTTGTATTTACATCCTCTTCTTCTTTCTCACCTTAAACTTTCCCTGCTTCACCTATCTCCTTAGCTATCATCTCACATATTATTTCTATTTCAGGAGGATCCTGCATAGCTTTACTGAAGTTGTCAACTGATTGATTATCTATGGTAACATCTACAACTTCCTATTCAACCAGATCAATCTATATAGATGGCTGATCCTGAGAAAATTTTATTTGTACATGAACCACTGGAGGAGAAGTATCTTTGCTTGATTGTCCTTTTGGTTAGGAGTCATCTGTCTTCGGAATAACCTGATAGTTGTTTTCTTTCAAGATTCTCCCTAGGATACCTTTTGTACTTTTACTACTTCATCTACCCTTCCGAATATTATTTTATTTATTTAGTTCTTGCTCCAGAAATCTTCCTTTGCAAGTCCCAAAATTCTTCGTATTTCCTCTCTTGTTATTTCTGGACACAACTTAACTAAGATAAGTTCTTTTAATCTTTCATATTCTATACTAGTTGTGTGTCTCTGGGCAATCAAAATGTCATATAACTCTTTCGGAATCAGGGATGACAGTTTAATCAATGCTTTACTAAAATAATTCATATAATGTACAACTGCCTCTTCAATAGCTCTTTGGACTTTCTTATAAGAATTCTCATAATATACAGAAAGCTTTGTCAAGTTACCTTCATTAACTATTGTATCTACAATATTATGTAATGGGGGGAAAATGGTGTAACGACCTTCAAGCTTACCCAAATTAAAAGCTTCATCTAACTCAGATTTCTTTTTGCCCGCCCTTGTCTTGCCGGATGGATCACCTTGTGTTTTTGGCTTCTTTGTAGATGGAGCACCACCAGATACAATTTTTTGGACCACTCTAGAAAATGTGGTAGTTTTCTTCACTTCTCTAACTTTTTCATCTGATTCAGTTTCCTCCTCTGTTGCAACATACTTCCTTGCAAATTTTTCTTTTTTCCTCTTTTCAACTCTATCGGTTGATGTAGATTGTGGCTTAGGTGGAGGAACTGGCTTTTGCACACCGAAGGTAGGTGCAGAATTACTTTTCTTAGCCTTAGCATGCTTGGTAGGAGTGGGAACCAGTTTAGTTTGTGGCTTCACCATATCTTCCTCCTTCAGTATGTTTTTCTCTTTGGCTCTTTGCACTGCTTCCCGGTTATGCCCATCTATTCAACAAGATTTTCAACTTCCTTTCTAACTTTCCTTTTCCTTTCGAGCCTAGTGAATTTCTTGTGCAAATCTAGATCCTTTTCCTAAAAAGTACCAAATCTCTCTTCTTTATGGTCCATCGGTTAGCTTAACAGGTGTTGAGCATATGCATCAAGTGTAACTGCATCCACCTCATTCCCCATGGGCATGATCCAAACAATTCTTGGCTCAACAACCTCCATATGTCACTAATCCTTGTCAATCATAAAACAAATAGTTTTCTCATACTTTTCCACTATCTCTTTAGGAATTCTCTCTCTTTTTTTCATAGTGGCTTGGAAAGTTTTAAAATAGGCCCATAAAGCTGATTTTTGCATCACATTATCACCCAAACTTATCAATCCTTCCTTGATTTGCATGGCTACCGGCTTATCATAAGCCTATTGGACTTTACCAATTATGGGGATCTCATTCATGAAATAAAGTGCTAAACAGACAGTTAGGGATCTAATCTTGAAGACATGTTTCTTATCTTGTTTTATCTTCTTCAAGCTGCTCATTAACTCATTGAGAAGCACTGTACAAAAATCATACCTTTTGTCCTCCTTTAACATTTCATAGGCTGCAAAGATGGTCGTATCGGAGACATAATTCAGTCTGCTTGATTGATATACCTTGTATCTAATAACCATCGAGGAAAATTTAACATCATTCTCAATAATATCATTGATAGTCATTGATTGGCTATCAAACTGAGATCTGGTAATCTTTGTCAGAATTGTATTCTGAATTTTCCTCAATCTGGGACTTCACAGGTTGCCTTCAAACATGTAACTACTTCAATAGCTTGCTTGGTTATCTTGTAGGGTCGATCCAACCACATGAACTCATCATGAACTCTTCTCAGAATATACCAAACCCATTCTGCTTTATCGAGTACCAGAAAGTGAATAAATTGTGCAAAACCCTTATCCTGAAGTGCCTTGAAATTGGGTTTTAGATTTCCCAAACTATCCAATAGATGCTTGTTATAGAGTGACAACATATCAACATTACCCAACTCTTCAATGTTGCAATGGATATAAGCCCTAATATCCTCATTGTGAAGCACACCGTATGAGATAGAAGAAAATGTGCCTTCCAGATCATCTTCAATGGATTTAAATGGATGCCTCTTAAATACATGTCTCGCCCTTTCAGAAATTTCCACCACCAAAGGAGTAGCAACACCAAATGCGGATGCCATGATGAATTTAGGGTATGAAAATATTACTCGCAAACAGATAAATACCTCTTTTGATCTCAACCAGACGTAAGAAATTTCTAAATGATTGCTCCTAGCTCGGTTATCATATCTCAAACTTGATCACCTTTCTCTTTTTATCTTGTTCTTAATTCGTAGTGTGAAAAATGAATGACTGAAATGCCCTTTTAACCTAATTTTGAGTTGCAATAAATGCTCAACCTTAAAGGTTTTTAGTTACACTGTATTTCATCATTTCTTTCACCAAATTACCAGACTGCCATAAATATCTCATCTATCATCTGCATAACTGATCTTTGTCATCTACAACCATCCTTTACCGGTTACAAATCTCCGCAAGGGGTTTCTAAAGATCTGCATGATAATCTCCCCCCCAAGGCAAGAGTGCCCTAGTTATTGGATGAGGTTCCATCACTAGATTCTGGTGTGGAGCTGTTTTGCACATTTGAATCTTTCTTTTTCACCCACATCTTCTTATGCTAATCTCTGATTTCATCTACCTTTGACTTACCTTTCTCATCTTGATTGTTCTTGTTCACCGGTGCATACTTGCTTTTGCAATGTTTTGCTATATGACCTAGTTTGTTGCATGCATGACAAACAACATTTCTTTGCATAGGCCTAAAGTTCATTTGATTTTGTCTCATCCTACATTAGTTAGAGATATGTCCAAACATTCCACAAGTATAACATCTCTTATTTGGGAAATTGTTCATCATTCTGCACATTTTTGACTTATGTCCAAAATTGTTGCATTTGAAACACTTATCGATAAAGGTAGGACCATTGTTCATATTATTGATCCTACTTCTACATTGATTTTCCATATGAGAAAATTTACCACAAACAAAACATTTACCATTGAATTTATAGGCATTAGACTATCTTACCAGAGATTTCTTGTTCTTCTACTGATGATTGCTTTGACCAGAACTAGAGGAATCTCCTTTCCCAAATCTAAGACCTCGCATGTCTTTTCCATGTCTTTGACTTCCTAGCATCTCATCCAACTGGGATGAACTAGCTTTGAACTTTTATTTGTATTCATTTGCAATATTCGGCTCATCTCTTAGAATTATGATTTTCCTTTCAAGTTCTTGTCCACCATTCTTTGTTTGCACCAATTCAAGCTTCAAATAATCATTCTCATATGTCAATCTACAACATTCATCAAATATGTTCTTCAATGATTGAGTCAAGGTTTCTTTATTCTTCTTTCGGTCTTCAATCTCTTTAGTCAGCTTCATGACAATAGCTTGCATCTCATTCTTCAAAAATGCATTCTCCCTAGCCAACTTGTCACATTCATCAGTCTTATCTTGTAGGCTTTGATTGTCAACACTTTGTTCTTCTTTCTCCTGTAGCTTATCCATCAACTCCTTTCTCTTTACTCTAGAAGTTTTCAATTGGTCTTTCAATGTCTTAATGAAGTCTTCAATTGCATTCATATTTATTTCTAGGTTACTCTTTTCCTTCATCACTACATCAAGATCTTCAAGTGCCACACTAAGTTGTCTCTGCAAATAGGAGTCCATTGATTCAATCTTGTAGATATTCCTCAAGTTGTTGGGCTTCTTCCGAGGCACAAAGCTCTAATACCAATTGTTGGAATCAATAAAAACTGAGAGGGGGGTGAATCAATGTTTTGGAATTTACAAATTCATTATATTAACTCTTTAACCACTAGATGCAAAGAACAATAACTAAAATGAAGAAACATAAAGCAAGTAACCACACAATCATAACACCAAAATTTTTATGTGGAAACAAAGAAAGGGAAAAATCACGATGGGATTGAATACCCACAATATTATTATACTATGGTGAGTAGTAAAACAATATTATAAAAGTTGGAATGCACTTGCATTTAGGCACACTGCCTAGATCTCACTACTCAATTATGAAATAGGGTTGTAACCTCGGAGGAAGGGTCACTGCCTTACATGCCCTTAAAAAATAATTACAATGATAAATGAACTAAAGATTAGCATCTATCTATGCCTAAATATAGTTTTGGTTAGGCTTTGATTGATCCGCTATCATTGCTCAGGAAAACTTCTCTGTTCTGCTTTGCTATCCTGTACCGGATCATGTAAACATAAGCTACACAAGTGAAACATCTTTGAAGTCCATCTTGTATATCCGCACCACCAAAATAGATCTCCAACTAGTCGACTTCTCAAAACTGCAAAATATGAAATGTGTAGGCTCATGTTGGCTCAAACCATCTATAAATCCTTATACCGGACCTAAAAAAATGTGATCACAAGCTTCCCATAGGTCAGACCAATCACCTCAAACTCATCAACATCCACCAGAATCACCTCAAGGAATCCAGATCACATGATACACCATCAAACATAATGATAACTTCGTTCTTCCTGAAATATCATATACCAAACCAAAAAACTTGTACTAGAATTAACACTAAAGGCGGAAATTGCCCGATAAGCTATCTCACACATCCAATCAACTATCTTGATTATCACAACAAAAACTGCATCACCAAAAATGAATAATGCTCACCAGATTCATACACTATGTTCTACCAACCAGACTTATACTCATGAATAACAAAGCTTACTCAAGACTTTTGGTATACCCAATTTCCATATACCGAATAGGACTTTTAGGCCAAGTTGCCATCAATGACAACCCCTAAATAATCTTCATGCATCTAACATCATCAATCCTCACCGAAACATCACCAGAATAGTGTCTTTTTCTAGCATGAACTCTTTCCTCCTTTGATATCAAGAACAAAGGGCACAACAACAATAAATTCTAGTAAACATTTTCTTTTTGCAATTCTCTCCCATTTCAACATGAATCTATCTTCCTTGTTTTGGAAATAAATTAGATCACTGCAACAATCCCCCTAATAGGGACATCTTTCATAACCAAAATACCACATCCATCATTGCTCCCCCTAAGAGAAGGCACACCCTAAGTTTAGGAGACAAATTATAAGCCTTGAATCTATTGGATATTGTTGAGAAGTTTTCTAGAATGATGTGTTGTCATTGATGTCAACATATTCCTCTATGTGTTCCAATGTTGTAGTCAGATTAAGTGAGTTGGTTTGGCTAGTGTGTTGCAAATGAGTTGTTGTGGATTAAATGGTTTTGAGATAAGTATCTCTAGTTGATTTAGCTTAATTTTTAGAGGTTCACATGATGATTTGATCGAGTTATGAGATCCAGTATTGCATTTGGTTTCTTAGTTGCTCAGTGTTGATCAGTGTTCTGGATTTTGCTCCGCATTTCTCTGTGTTTCAATATCTTGGTTTGTGGATTCAGAAGAGTATTTGGGATGTTCATATGTGTCCACAATTCACATGGTTCATGATTTGGAGGCCCATAAGAAAATCTTTTAGTTTGTCAGTCAGTTCAGTTAGTGTTCTTGAGGTTCAATATAATGATGATGAAGGTTCTAGTAAGTGGTGATGTTGCGGTTGTTGATGTGGTAACTCATGATGCTTGTGGATGTTTCTAGATTGTTTCCTATCCATGTTGATGGCCCACATTGATCATTGTGCATGCTATTGATTATTTCTTTGATTCGGTGGTGTTCTTCATGTTCTTGGCCGACATGATGATTCTAGCATGTTGTGGATGTTCAAGGCATAATTCTTGAAGGTGTTTCATGTTTATGGTGTTGATTTAGGTCCATACTATGTCTTAGCCGACATTGGTTTGGTCCACATGTTATATTGTAGCATGTGTGGTTATATTCTTGTAATTTTTTATGTGTGTTGAGCCGACCTTTAAAGATAGGTTGATAATTTGTATAAATATATGTAATATGTTGGTAATTGACACTCAATTGGTTGGTTTCAATATGTTGTCATTGATGGCAACATGGCAACTTGTTAAGGCTTTATATTTTAGTTTAGTTGTGTACCGACAAGAACATCACAAACACTTCATCGACACCAGTAGGTTGGATAGATTTCTTTGGTTACCGACAATACAAGCCGACATGGTTTAGAATTAGGTTACCGGTATTGGAGATCAACATCTTTTGGATCCGACATCGGGAATTGTTTTTGATATTCTTATTTTATGTTATCTATCCAACACGTATATTCATATTGTAAATATCTTTGTAAGCCGATGTAAGGCATGATGAATTGTAAAGGGTATATAGGTCAGTTGGTTAGATCATTTTGAGATATCATAGGAAAGTGTGTAAGGTTATGGAATGTAAAGGAGATGCAAAACATATTAGAGAGATCATGTACGTGAGAATATTTATGTAAGGGGTATTTTGGTAAGGGTTTAGGGTTTCAGACCGGAATAGACAGAGCTTAACCGAAACTGTATTCAGGCATAGAAGATGCTATCTTTACAGTTCAATCATTTCTTTGGATTGTAGTCTGGATTTGTATGTAGTCAATGAGGCTCCTTTTTGTTAGCCAGTTCAAATAACCAGAAGACAACCAAGAGGGGGGGTGAATCAGTTGTCACAGATTACTAGAACCATTAGCAATTTAAACTTTAATACCAAAACCCAAAACATTAGTATCAGAATAGCAGATAAACCAATTAAGCATAAACAATAATCACAAAATAAATATCATCCACATAACTCCAAGATTTCTACGTGGAAAACCTGGTAAAGGGAAAAACTACAGTGAGAAGCCTAGCCATAGTCAGATAATACTTTTGCAGTAAGTATGTGAATTACAATTGAGGGGAATGGACTTGAAAGAATTCCAATAGCCTAGAGAACATTGCTCATCACAAAAGGAGCCTCCCTGACTACATAGAAATCCAGACTACAATCTGGAGAAGTGTTGAACTGCAAAAGATAACATCTCCTATGCCTGAGTACAGTTCCAGTTAAGCTCAATACTGGAGGACTAAATCCTCTTACATAAACCCAATTCGATCTCCAATGATTGACCAAATCCTCTACCTGAATGATATTACATTATTTGCACAATGCATTCCTTGATCATGACCTCTAATAATAACCATGATGATCTACAATGAGATCTTACACCTATATATACAAACCCTCGACCATAAAAAATTGGGATAGCCACCAGAAAATAAACCAATTACATAATTACAAACCATGTCGGCCTAAGACCAAACAAATAATATCAACACATAAGACATCCCAAAAATACATCAAAAGGTCCTATCCACATGTTACATTAAAGTCGGTCCATAACCTAGATCAAATGGGACCAAGTATAGGTCCACACACTACAACAATAATCTCTATCCACCAAGTCTCGAACATGATCATCAACAACATCCATAAACTCCACCAAAAGTTGCACCAACACCACTTATGCAATTCATAAAAGATCTCCACCAAATGCTCTGCCAATGAAACCCTTGCTGAAACCAAAAACCAAGCTTCTAGGCAAGCAGGATAGAATCCAATCATAGACCAAAACCAACTTTCCAAATATGAGCATGAGTATCATGAACAAGCCAATTCCATCACCAAACTATATTAGATCCTACCGGATCATGTTGGATCCAAGCTAGCCAGAAATAACTCAATCTATCAAGACTAGAAGGATGTCGATAAAGCATCCAAACAACTAGTGTTGGCATCAATGACAAAAAATCAATGCAACACAATCAATTCCACAAAATGGCCACCTCTTTTGTGATTGAGCAGTGTGTTCTAGGCTGTAAGCCTTCCTCCAAGTGCAGGACCCTATATTTTGCAATATCTCTTCATATGGCCAATGGATTGATATTGTGGGCCACAAATCCCACTGTTGTTTTCCATCTTTGAGGTTTTCCACATATAATTATGTGTGTTTTGGTATTCATTCATGTGATAGGATTATTGGTTGCTTTACTTCTTTCAATTCTATATGTACTGGTATACTGGTTGGTGTATGCATGTTTTAATAAGGTTAAATTGATCAATCTGGTAGAACACTGATTCACTCCCCCCTCTCAGTGTTCTTGGATTCCAACAATTGGTATCAAAGCCTTGTGCCTCAAAGGAAGTTTAATAGCTTGAGGAAGATCCTGAATCCAAAATCCATGGATATGAGTTTGGAAAAGCAACTTGAAGTGACACTTGAAGATTATGATGCTGAAAGGATGAAGAACTTGAAGCTACAAGATGAATTGAATTCTTCTCAGGAATTCATTCTTGTCCTACAGGAGAGGTAGGAATTCATTCTTGTCCTACAGGAGAGGTAGGAATTCATTCTTGTCCTATAGGAGAGGCTGTCATCTATTCAAGACAAGAGGAAGGAACTTTTGCAAAATCAGGATGATGAAGAGAAAGATGCACTTAAGGAACAATGTTAGAAGCTGAGTCAGGAGAACATGGTAATGAGAAATCAAATGAAAGATATAACTATGAGAATGTCTAAGGAGATTGAAGACTAGAAGAAAAAGGAAGAAAATCTTGTTGTATCTCTGAAGAACAAATTTTAAGAATATGCTAGGTTGGTCCATGAGAATGATATGTTGAGAACTGATTTAGTACAATCCCAGAGTAATGAACAAGAGCTTGTGAGACAAATGATAATTCTAAGAGATGATATGACTATTGAAAGTGAGTATAAATAAAAATTCAAGATTAGTTCAACATAGCTAGATTAGTTATTGAAGAGACAAAGGTAGAATGGAGATTCCAGTTGACTTGGATTTGAACAAGGACAGAGTCCCGATACTGCAAATGAATATAAAAACCATAAGGTACCGCTAAGATAGTTTAATGCTTATAAATTTAATGGTAGATGCTTTGTTTATATTAAATTTGGTCACATGGCTTGGAAATGTAGAAATAGAGCAAATTAGAACCCTGATTCTCCTCCTGGTCAATGTTCTAAATGTAATAAGTATGGACATAAGATAAAAGATTGCAGAATGAATGTTAAATGTTATGCATGTGGAAAATTTGGACATATGGCTAATCAGTGTAGGTCTAGAAATTATACTGGTTTTAGTAAAGCAATTTAAAAGAACAATGTTACATGTTATGCATGTAATGAGGTTGGACATATTGCTAAATTTTGTAGAAGCATAAATCCACCGGTTGGTAATAGAGGATCAAATGAGAAAGGAAAGAAAAGGTTAATGAAATATGACAAGATCATACCCAGAGATGGGTCAAGAAGTTAGAAGATTAATTTGTAGATGGGAATGCTCCGGTTACTCAACCGAAAGAGGAGGTTGCTCCTGCATCAGCAGGAAGCTCAACCAGTAACTGAGGTAGATGCCTTAGGGGTAGGAAAAATTTATGAAGATGCTGCATATTCCTCGAGAAGAGGTTATGGGAGATGTTCTAGACATTGGAGATTCTTATCCGACATGGAGATGTTTATCAAGATCTGGTATCTTCCACCAGAAGTCATTAATATCAATGATGAATTAGGGTTTCTTGGAGGATAAAAAGTCAAATTCACTTCATTTCTGATCACTTTGCGTTTAGATAAATTCAAAGCAATTCAGAGGAAGTCTAAGGCGAATCAGTGCAATCGATATCATCTTGAGCGATTTCACCAGCGATTGGAAGAGGTCTTTAGGGTCTTTCACTAATAATAATTCATAGGTATTTATCTTCAATCATGGAAGCAAGATCATAATCTGTACCTATGTTTGTTGCAAATACAATTTTTGTTGAGGTCAAGGACTGTCCCATGCCAATTTTCAAGTGATATTCGCGTGTTGCTACCTTGGACGATTCGGTTGGTGCTTTTTCCCATGTTTTGGAAGGAGTCATGTATGTTGAAGATGTAAGATCCTACATTCACTGTCATATTGAGGATTTGGGAATAACTGATATCAAGAGCATGTACATAAATGATTTAATGGGAGATTCTAGAATTAAACCTAAATACTAGCATATTGTTGATCTAGGGTTTATTGACATTCTGGATATTCTAGAATTTGAAGATGAAATTGTTAGGTATGTTTTGAGCAAAGTGCATGGAGAGTTTATCTGGTTGGATAGACCATATAAGATTATGAAGGAGGGCCATCAGGGCAATCATTGGTTTATTGCAAGTTGGACAACGTCTGGAGAAGAAATTTTCAAATGATTAGGTTAAAAAGATTATTGATGCAACATAAGACAAATGATCAATGAGAATCAGTACTATCACCACCATAGATATCAGATTCGGTAGCATGGTCATTGGTTACAAGGTAACTCAATCAAACCGACTGAATTCTGTTTCTAGCTCATGCATTTATGCTTCTCATAAAATGATGAGGGAGAATGAGAAGTTAGATCTATGTGGTTGGATGTTGGATGAATTATTGATTAACCTAGGAAAGATTAAAGGAAAAAAGAAAGGAACCTTCTGATATGGTAACCTAATTGTCTGTTTAATGCTATTTTTCATCAATGAGACTCTCGGTTTTGGGAAGAGAAAATGGGCATTTGATATCTCGGCAGGGAGGCAATTAAAATAGTCTATTGCTACATTAGGTAGTCAGAGAGATGACAAAGTATGGGGTTACTTTAAAGCATTTCAAAAGGCTATGAATTCTAGGATGAGGGTTCCTAAGCACATTGTCAAGAAGTACACAACCGACATATGCTTCATGGTCAAGAAAGATGAAACTTTGATGGAAACTGTAAAACCCTAGAAGATTTGGATTGAGGAGATGGGTTATGAAGTTGATGCACATATCCTTGATGCTTATGCTTAAATGTTAATTAAGGCACCTATTGATGAAATTGTCAAAACCTTTGGCACTGCTAAACAAAAGAATCAAGAGGTTTAAACTGAGTTCAACTGGAAGAAGAGAGAGAAGTAGGATGGAAAGGCAAGTAAATTTGTTGAAAAAGTTTTACAGGACATTAAAGCATTGATTGATGCTATTCCGGAGAAAGGTAGAAAGATGAAAGAACAAAAAATACTCATTGAGCCTATTGTAGTAGAGTCTACATCTGATGATGACACACCCCTCGCATTCAAAAGGGTATTAAGGAAGAAAACTAAAGAAACTCAGGTAGAGGCTAAGAAGCAAATGGTTAGGAAAGTTACTATCAGGGTACCAACATAGAAGAAAGCACCAAAAGAACACCTTTAGCCCCATCTGGTACTAGAAGAAGGAAGAAGAAGGATGACATTGATCTTGCAATTGAATTTGGTAATGTAGCTATTATTCCACCAAAGACTTATGCAAAGTTAGTTGATGAAATTACTAAAGATGGTATGTTAAAGAATGTACAGTTTTATTATGGATATTTAGATAATGATTAACAAAGAGAAGTAACTATTGCAAAATAGATATATATTAAATAAAGAGAGAATTACCAAAATAGGCGGGAACTTTGGTTCCAATGGTGGGAGCGGCCAGAACAATGGGAGGAGTAGGAGGCAGCAATGGGAGGATTCAAAATTCAAATTCTCTGTTAGGTGGGAACTCTGGTTCCAATGGTGGGAGTGGCCAGAACAATGTAGCTAGCCCCATAGTAGAGAAGGACAAGCCTCTGGACATTCCAGAGGTTGTAGTCATCTCGCAGACTGGAGGTACTCTGCCAGAAAAGATTGAGGGTTCTTCTGGGCTTTTGGGGGAGGGGTCCAAGGGGGGCCCATCCCATGTGATGACTCCCTAGATAGTGGAATAAAAAAATGGTCTTCCCTCTTTGGAACTAAGCCATCTGGTAAATCCTCTTTACCTTCTATCAAAAATATTTCAGATCATCCTGCTGGTAAGTTTGCTATATCTATTCCTGATTTGGTTTTGGATCATAATATAAATAGCATGTCGAACTCCTTGGTTGGCAAATTTATGAGTTCACGTCCTAATATTGAAGTTGTAAGGGCTTTTGTGAAATGAAAATGGACCCTGAAGGGTAATGTTGAAGTCTCAGCTTTACCTAAAGGCCTCCTATCTTTTACTTTCTCATGTGAAGAAGACAACTCTAGGATTCTATGTGGGAGTCCTTGGATGGTAGGAAAGACAACTTTGGTCCTTCGAAAATGGCATCCGAACTTGATCATGAATGGATCTCTCTTAGCACAAGTTCCAATTTGGGTAAAGTTACCAGGTTTGCCTCTTGAATACTGGGCATAAAGTATCTTCTCAGGAATTGCAAACTCTTTTGGTGAACTCCTCTCCATAGACCCATTCAGAGCTTCAAAAAGAAGACTCACTCATGCTATGTTCTGCGTAGCGATAGCCCATGATGCAGATATGCCAAAACAAATAGATTTGGTATCAAAGTTGGGAACATGGAAACAACACATTGAATATGAATCTATCCCCTTTGCTTGATTCCATTGCAAAAAAGTAGGTCACTGGGCAAAATCCTATCCAACAAAGCTGAAGGTAGAATCCAAGTAGTCTAAATCCTAGACTCAAAACCAAAAAGCTACTGAAAAAATGGTATGGAAAGTTAAAATCTCAGAGAATAAGAGAGAAGACTACAACTACTTCAATCCTTTGGGGGAGGTTAAGGAAGTGTCATCAAATTCCATCTCCAGCCCTTTAACCCAGGATTTATTAAGAAACGAGTCAACCAAAGTCAACACCTTGGTCGCTACTCGAATAGAGGAACTGAAAGATCATATTGAATCTTCAAAAGACACAGCTGTAGTGGTTGCTAACACTTATGTGGGAGAGGAACTACAAGAGAAAGATAACCAACTTGAGGAGGGGGAGATCCCTGACCTCCAAGAAGAAAATACTGACTCTTCACTGCTCATGCCAAGCTTTGAAATTCAAGAAGCCCAAAAATGTGCAATACTGGGTATGAACCTTTCAGACTCAGACCAGAGTTCAAAAATAGTAAATGGTGATTTAAATACTTCCAGTACCTTTAACTGGGGCAATGAGGAAGAAATTTCCAAAATCCTCAGTCACCCGAAAGCAGTTCCTGAAATAGATGCTGAATGGAAAATCCCAAAACACAGGAATAAGAAAGGAACCACTCCCTCGGCTTCTCTTCCAAGGAAATCCAAAAAAATAGCTCAAGTTGATGTTGGGTATATCTCCTCTTCCCTAGGGCGACCCTCTAACCATAAAGTCAGAGACAAGGAGGCCAACAAGAACATTGCAGATGTGACCCAAAAGACTCTTAAGGAGTTAGGAATTGGTAAGTAACTATGAAGATTATCTCTTGGAATATAAGGGGACTCAATAATCCCCACAAACATGACATCATTAGGAATATGATAAGGGACAATAAACCTGATGTTTTCCTAATTCAAGAAACCAAAATGAGTAAAGAAAAAGTTGAATCTTTGAAGTTTTTCAATAATGGTAATGTTATTGGTGGTAGTTCGGAAGGTTCTTCAAGAGGCATAGCTACCATCTGGAACCTTAATACTGTCAAAGGACATATTGTTATCTAGGAAAACAATTTCTCTTGTATAAAATTTGAGCATTTAAAAGATGGCACTTCTTGGGTCCTCACCAACATTTATGCTCCCAACACTTTGAAGGCTAGAAATTCCTTCTGGAAAAAACTCATACAAGCTAGGGATAGCTTCATAAATCTTAGTTGGATGGTTATGGGAGATTTCAATACTCCTTTGAGAGAGGAGGAAAAATTTGGAGGAAGCCCCTCCCAGCTGGAAAGCAGGCTGGCCCTTATGGACTTCATTAATTCTCAGGCTCTCAATGATGTGGAAATTCAAGGATGCAATTACACCTAGACCAATAGGAGAACTAGTAACGATCTTATCCAAGTTCATCTTGACAGGACTCTCATCTCTGATGATTGGTACAATCACTATTTCTATTCTCTAACGACCCATATTAGGGTTGGGTCAGATCACTTTCCTATTACCTTAATTGCTGATTGAATTAATAGAAGAAGACACTTCCCTTTTAGATTTGAAAAAATGTGGACCCTACACCCAGATATCAAAAGTAATATTCAGAAATGGTGGAGTATCCAAGTTGAGGGAACGACTATGTATAAAGTTGTTAAGAAGCTCAAAAGTGTAAAGGATAACATAAGACCCTGGAACAAATCCAGCTTTGGGAATATCTTTGAGGCCAAAGGCAAAGTTCCAGGAAGACCTTAAGATAATATAGGACCAAATTCACAAGGATGGTTTCAATACAGCTATTGCTGATGAAAATGAAAATCTCAAAAAATACCATGATATCATCACTAAAGAGGAAACTTTCTGGAAGCAGAGATCAAGATGCATTTGGCTTAAGGAAGGAGATGGGAACACTAGATTCTTTCACATGACGACAATCAAGCACAAAGCAGCTAATAGGATAACCAAACTTAAGGTGAACAAAGAGGAGCTGGTTGAGGAGGAAGGAATTAGGATCGAACCTAAAAGGTATTTCTCAGAACTGCTCAAAAGGGACCACAGTCTGGATGCTGAAGCTCAATCCTCTTTTCTTCATAACATCCCTTGTCTCATTGATGATCAATTGAATGTCTCCCTCTCTTCCATCCCCTTGACCTTGAAAATAAAAAATGTTGTTTTCTCTTTTGATGGTAATAAAGCGTTGGGCCCAGATGGTTTCCCCATGTTCTTCTTTCAAGATTTCTGAGATATTGTTGAGAAAGATGTCTCCAACGAAGTCAAGGAATTCTTTGGGGCCAGAAAACTCTTGAAAGAAATCAATGGTACTTTCATTTCTCTCATCCCCAAAATCCAAGGTGCTGACTCTATGGACAAATTTAGACCCATCAGTTTATGTAATTCTTTTTATAATATTATCTCCAAGGTTCTTACTACTAGACTCCTGTTTGTCCTTCCTACTTTGATTAATCACTAGCAGAATGGTTTTGTCCCCGGAAGACAAATCCATGACTCTATAACTATCCATGAGAATATCCACTCTTTGGTTAGAGAAAAGAAGTAGGGTCTCATTCTCAAGCTTGATCTCTCCAAAGCCTATGATAGGGTTGACTGGCCTTTTTTAGTAAAGGTTCTTATGGCTTTTGGTTTCTCCACTAGAGTTATTGACCTCCTCAGCCAGCTTATCACCACTGCCTCTTTTGCTGTTTTTTTCAATGGTTCACCTTCCCCCTTTTTCCAAGCTTCTAGAGGATTAAGGCAAGGGGATCCCATATCTCCCATCCTCTTCATCATCATGGCAGAACGTTTTGGAAGGTCAATGGAAAACATGGTTCTACAAGGCTCCTTTAAGGGACTCCAACCCTCCTCTGCTAACCTTATTTTATCCCACCAATAGTTTGTTGATGATACTATCATCGTGGGGGATTTGAGCATCTCTGAAGCTAAAATTTTGAAGAGTACTCTTTGTAACCTTGCCTCAGCTTCTGGCCAGCTTATTAATTGGGTCAAAAGCAAAGTTTTCTTCATTAATACTCCTGAGAGAAGACAAAAACGAATCAGTAGAATCCTAGATTGTAGAATTGGTGATTTTCCAGCTACTTATCTTGGCCTCCCCATGGGCATCGCACTTCCTGATCTTTTTTGGAGCTCCCTAGTGGATAAGTTTCATAAAAAAACTAGCTGGTTGGAAAGGAGCCCTTTTAAGTCAGGCTGGAAAGCTCCAACTTCTTAAAGCCTCTCTTCAAAGTATTCCGATCTATGCACTAAGTCTCTTTAGAATTCCAATAAAGTATGCTAACGCTATCAAGAAAATTCAAAGAAAATTCCTATGGTCTGGGGTTGAGGACAAAAAAAGAATGTCTTTGGTGGCTTGGGACTAGGTTTGTAGACCGAAAAGCAGAGGTGGTCTGGGCTTGAGGAAAATCCGAACCTTAAATGAAGCCCTCCTATCAAAACAAGTTTGGAGAATGTTCCATGCAGATACTGAATGGTGTAAAATATGGCAAAGTAAGTACTCTCTTTTGTCCTCTTCTCTATCTTCTTTTATTAATTTGGACCTCAGTATGAATGGATCCCATATATGGAACTATGCCTCTAAGTGTAAAGAAAGCATTGTTAAAGGAGTGATCTGGAAAGTAGGAAATGGCAGGAAAGTCAAATTCTGGGAGGATCCCTAGCTTTTTGATAAAGCCTTGATGGAATTCAATGAATGGGCCCTCCTTGCTCCCTCCTATATTAAAAATTTTGGCTCCTCTGTTGCTGATTACTGGACTAGTAACAAATGGCAAAACATTGAAAGTATCCATTCTAGCCTTTCTAAGCTCAAGATTCATCTGTCTTCAGTCTGGTTGAATAAATAGGAAGACTCTCTTATCTGGAAATATGAACCCAAAGGTTCTCTTACTATTTCTTCTATGTATTGTGTCCTTTCCTCCATCCCTCATGGTAATCCTTATTGGTCTAAAGCTTGGATTAAGGGTCTTACCCCCAAAATCAATTTCTTTTACTGGACCATCCTCCAAAATAAGATCTTGACCCTAGACAACCTTAAGAGTAGAGGCTTCACCTTCCCTAATAGATGTGCTTTGTGCCTCCAAGAGGAAAAGTCTGTGGACCACCTGGCCATTCACTGTTCCTATTCTGCCTCTGTCTGGGAAAGATTTCTAAAGAGTTTTAGCATTGACTGGGTGTTTCCTAATATAATCAGTGACTTGTTTTCCTCCTGGAATTTTCATTGGACTAACTCCTTCTTGAGATCTCTATGATAGCTATCTCTCCCTCACATCCTGTGGGGATTATGGAAAAAAAGAAACAACCATATCTTCAGAGATCTATCCCTCAATCAAGACATTGTGTTCTAGAAAATTCAATGGGTGATTGTGGAAAATATTGGGATCATGGAGGGCCCTTGTTTCTCGAACAACCCTTTGGAATCTATCATCTTAAGCTCATGGAATTTGAAGGTTGCTGAAAACCCTGACCCCAACCACAATAAAAGACTTGAAGCTAGATGGTAAACCCCTCCTCATGGTTGGTTCAAAGTTAACTTTGATGGTGCTGCAAAAGGAAACCCGAGCCTAACTAGTTGTGGAGCTATTCTTAGAGATGAGAAAGGAAATTGCAAGGAAATGGTTGTTGTCCCTATTGGAAGCCAAAAAAATCATAAAGCTGAAGCCATGGCAGCTCTCCAATGCTTAATCCTTGTTAAAAAATGGAACTGCCCTTACTTATGGCTTGAAGGGGACTCAAATAATATTATTAAATGTCTAAAGGGGACCTCAAAGCCATCATGGTCTATCAACAATATTATTGAAGCTCCTAAAGACCTCATCAGCACTTTCAAAAAATGCCACATATCCCACATCTACCAAGAGGCCAACGGATCTGCTGACTGGGCCGCTAATGTGGTGGTAAACAAGGATGAAATAATTACGTGGACGGGAGAACAAGCACTCCCTGAAAATGTTAGACAAATCATCTTTAAGGACCGATACACAAGCACTCCTAAGATTTTTGATGTACCGAATAATAATTAAAAGGTCTAATCAAAGTACTTCAAGTTATTATAATAATGAGAGCCTCATTTATCATAATAGCCTGTCCATCAATCCCCACACTTTTTGGGTTAATTTGATAGTTCCAAAAAGCTTTTTGGATAATCCATTGTGCAAGTTTCAAAATCCGGCCCTTAACAAAGAAAAAATGGGTGGTAATAGGAGGTGATATGAGCCAAGCAGTTGCAAAGAATGCAAAAAGAAGGAGGAGGTCTGGAGTATTCTACAGAAGGGTGGCTTTTCAAAATTCATGGAAAATCTCCACGAATGAGATGGTACGGTTACCAGTTTAATCTACAAAAATTGGAGAAAGGGTATGCTAAAAATGGGAGACCAGACTATAGAAATTGACGAAGACTTCATTGCCCAAGCCATGAGCCTCAGAAGGGAAGGGTGCAACTTCTATAGAGACAGGAAAGTCAGTAAGGAGGCCATTGACAGATACCCAGAAACTGAGAAGGAGAAAAAATGACTGGTTAAGTTAAGTAAAAATTACTACCCACCCAGAGCTTTTGTTAAACCTTGGCCGAATGCCCTCTTTGTTTTAATGCGCTATATTACATTAGATGGTAAGTTTACAAAAGTTTATGGGTATCATTTCGTCTTGTTGAATCACTTTAGGCATGATGAGAAGGTTAATTTTCCTTATTTTCTGCTTTGTTTGATGAATGCAACCATAAAGGCCTATAAAGAAAACCCTATGGGGGATACTGCCATGCACCAAGGCTTGATGGTCCTCATTTATGACCATCTCAAGGCCAATCAAATTGGCCACATGCAGCCCTCTGTAGAGTCTGAGGAGGATGGGTTTGATTCTTCCTTTTCAGAGGATGGGGAGACTGACAGTGACCTGTCAAGCAATTCCGAGGAGAGTATGGATGTTTCGGATTATGAAACTAGTAAGAAAAGGAAACATATTAAAACAAGACCTTCTTCCTCCAAAGGAAAAAATCCTAAAGGCAAAATCTAGATTAGCCTTTCCTCAGAGGAGGAGGTCTCTGAAGACTTAGAGAAGGAGAATGCTCAAGGGTCACTAAAAAAGAAATCCAAAGTACACACCAGACTAGAAACAAGCATAAGAGGAAGGAGGATAATGTCAAGGAGATGGAGGTTTGTAAGCAGGAAAGGACCCTAGAAGCTAAACAGAACCCAAAGAAGGTCACCATGGGTGAGGCTCTTAGGGTCGAAGACACAACTACTATTTGAGACACCCCTAAAAAGGAACAGGAAACCCCTGGTAAGGCTGACCCTCCCCATATCCCTCCTGCAAAGGGTATGCAAGGTTTCATTGACACTATGGAGTGGCTTATAACTGGTTACAAGAAAGTCATGGCCGACAACAAAAAACTCAGTAACAAAATTTAGATATTGGAAACCATCAACACTAGGGAAGGGAAGACCATGGCATAGTATATAGAGGACCTCAAAAATACCATTGCAAAGGCTGAAAATACAAGAGACTCTTTCAACCCTAGGTTTAAAAAAATAGAGAAAGATATGTTGGAAAGGAAAAACCTTGCTGATTCTAATGAGCAAACTGTCTCGGACACTGATACCAAAGTCAGTAAAATTAAGGAGTGCCTGAAGAGTATTGTTGAATAGAGCTTAAGTATCCTGAAGATTTCTGCTAACAATACAAACACCCTCATTAGTAAACTAGACGATAAGAAGGAGATACTGGATATTGAACCAGACACTGAAGGCACATGAGAAGCTCAAGGTCCCAGAACCTGGACCAGAGGAAAAAAGAAAGAAAAAGAAACCCAACAAGGACTTGGAAGATCTCAAAGCTGTTGGGGCCACAGATGACCAGCTGGTGAAGAAGGCAGAGGATCTGTTGAAGACTATAGCTGTGTAGTGCTTTCTTTGTTTCCTTGTTTTTTTCTTAGCCGTCTTTTTGGTTTGCTGGCCTTTTTTCCAGTCGTTTTGTTGTGGTTCTTATGCTCTGGACTCTTAATGTTTTATTTTTCTCTCTCTTGTTAAAGGTTTCAGGTCCTTAAAACCCGTTTTTCTCAACAAAGAGAAGTAGAGGAAGCAATTTTGTTATATTTGGATATTTATAAGAAAGCCTTGTTATAAATTGAACACCAAATACCAACACAGTTGTATGATATGTTAGATGCTAGAAGACTATCAACAATGCAAGAGGACAAGCATATAAAGATTCAAGAGTTGTTATCTGTTTGTGTTTCTATTGCTCCAGAGGAGGTAGATAAGACACTTGACGTTGCAGATAGGAAAATATTGAACAAGAAGTATAGAATAATCAATCTTTTGTTAGGAAGGGTTAATGAGATAATGAAGGACACCCACAAGGCATGGGTAAAGTTCTTTGAAGAGAACCATGGTTTTTATACTTCACTAGAATCTAATACAGATATTGCAGACATCCTGGTTGAAGGGATGGGTAAAGGTATTATGGGTACTTCACCCTCAATTTTGAAAAACATTAAGATAGTGGAAATTGAGCCCCCGATAGATACAAATGTACAGAAAAATGTTGAGATACTGGCAAATACAGAGAGTGTAAAGGTTGATAATGAACAAGTTACTAACATTGAGGACAACAGTCCTCTGGATTAGATTGTACAGGATGAGGATAAAGTTCCTAGGGAGGAACCGATAGTTACTAAGACTACACCAAGTGATGAAGCCACCGGTGCAAGTGAGGAAGCTATAAAGGTTAAATCATCAGAGGAGAAGAAAGAGGAATCCGACAGGGAACCAATAGTGAGTCCATGATTGTTGTCAATTGACACCTCACAGGTTGAAAAGAAAAGCATAACTAAGATGAATTCTACTAAACTCATGATGATGGTTGCATAGAAAATGATGAAGGAAGGATCTATGGATAAAGGTGTTATTGATCAATCTATCACTATTTTGCATAGACTTGCCCCAAAGGGTAAATTTGGAAATGAAGAAAGCCCATCTGATAAGCTTAAGATAATCACTAAACACATTTCAAAGGATGTTCAGTCCTTGCAGTAGATATCAAACCGACAAGCACTAGAGAGATTCACACAGGCAAATAGAGCTACATTTGATCAAATGATTGAGTCTAAAAGGAAAGAAATCAATGATAAGTTGAAATTGATAGATAATTCTTTAAGACAATGTACAAATATTTATAGAGTATGTTGTAACACAGGTCTCCTCACTGCTGAGTCAAATAAAAAGATTAAGGACATTCATGAGGAGATTACAGGTATAGAAGATTATTTTGATGGATTAAATTTATTGACTACATCCATTGATGGTCAGATTTTGGTTTTGGAAGCCCAAGTTTTTTCTCTTGAGAGGGAAAAAGATAAAATCATAAGAAGAGCCAAAAGTCTTAGAGGTTTGGTGAGTCCCCAGTTGGATTCATTAAGTGTACATAGATATGGTTGGTAAGACCACACCAGTAAAATTAAATGAGGAAGAGTCATTTACCCATATGCTGCATGGACTTGTATCTATTTCTGGCACTTTCAAATTTGGTTGGGATACTTATCTAGAGTTTTTGGAGAAGGCCTTTCCATAAATTTTCAAATATATTTAGCTCCAGTAAGGTATTTTTGGGATATTCATTGTATAGTATTTTTCAATCTTCATCCTAGTTTTTGGTATTCTTTTTGGAATTTTTGATGGCATTGATGTGGGGGAGAGATATTGATGTGAAAAATAAAAAGAGGGAGTTGTATACATTAGGGGGAGTATAGGTGGAAAATATTTAGGATATTCATCTCAAGGGAAGCAGGCTCAGGATGGAACTGATAGTTGGAAACTATGATCATTTTTCACATGAGTGTTGCCATCAATGCCAAAGGGGGAGATTGTTGTCAATTGACACTCAATTGGTTGGTTTCAATTTGTTGTCATTGATGGCCACATGGAAACTTGTTCCGGCTTCATATTTTAGTTCAGTTGTGTATTGATAGGCACATCAGAGATACTTCACTGGCATCGACATGCACATCATAGACACTTCACCGACACCAGCAAGTTGGATAGATTTCTTTGGTCATTGACAATACAGGCTGACATGGTTTAGAATCAGGTTATTGGTATTGGAGACTGACATCTTTTGGATCCGACATCAGCAATTGTTTTTGATATTCATGTTTTATGTTATCTATCCGACATGTATATCCATATTGTAAATATCTTTGTAAGTCGACATAAGGTATGATGAATTGTAAAGGGTATATATGTCAATTGGTTAGATAATTTTGAGATATCATAGGAAGGTGTGTAAGGTTATGGAATGTAAAGGATATGCAAAACATATGAGCGAGATCATGTATGTGAGGACATTTATGTAAGGGGTATTCTGGTAAGGATTTAGGGTTTCAGACCGGAACATACATAGCTTAACCAAAACTGTATTTAGGCATAGAAGATGCTATCTTTATAGCTCAATTATTTCTCTAGATTGTAATTTGGATTTATATGTAGTCACTGAGGCTCCTTTTGTGATTGAGCAGTGTGCTCTAGGCTGTAAGCCTTCCTGCAAGTGCAGACCCCTATATTTTGTAATATCTCTTAATATGGCCAGTGGATTGATATTGTGGGTCACAAATCCCACTATGGTTTTTTTGTCTTTGAGGTTTTCCGCGTATAATTCTGTGTGTTATGGTATTCATTCATGTGATTGGATTATTGGTTGCTTTACTTCTTTCAATTCTATATGTACTAGTATACCAGTTGGTGTATGCATGTTTTAATAAGGTTAAAATTGAACAATCCGGTAAAACACTGATTCACCCCCCCTCTCAGTGTTCTTGGATTCCAACATAATAATCATATGAGAGATGTATCTATGAGTGTATAAAAGTGTGTGATCGTATAAGTGTGCGAAAAAATGTTTTGATCCTTCGAAAGTGTGAAGGAGTGTGGTAGAGAAGATCAGATTATGTGCTTAACCAAAACTGTAATCAGGCATGAGGAGATCCTATTCTATCAGTTCATGATCTTCTAGATGTAATCCAAATGTTTTTGTAAGACAGTGAGTCTTCCCAAGGGTTGTATCCCTCCTTGTTATGTGTTTTGAGCAATGACCTTTAGGTCGTGTGCCTGGATGCATGTGCATTCCCTATTGTAATATTTCATATACTTCTAACAGGGTATCATCATATTGTGGGTAGGTTCCCACCGTGGTTTCTCCCTTGACTGGGTTTTCCACATTAAAAATCTTGGTGTTATGTATGCTATTGATGTGGTGTTGATTTATTCTTTCATTGTTAATTATCAGATCTAAAATTGTGTTTGAGTTGAATAAAGTTTGTGAGAAAACTAATTTATCCCCCCCTCTCAGTTTGCTGCCTTGTTGTCAGCAATTGGTATCGGAGCCAAATCCTCCAAAATAAGCTTGACCACTTAAGGTGATTTGGGATGGAAGCCTATGATTAAAAGAAGGATAGTCCAAGATTTGATGGAATAAATTACACTCTTTGGAAAAACCAGATGGAGTGTCACTTGAGATGCATCGATGAAGATTATTGGAAGATTACCAAGAATGTGTATAATGTTCCTCCAAACGGTCCTACAACTCCGAATGAGATAAAGGAAGCTGAATTCAATATTAGAGCTAAGGAAGAATTGTTGAGTGCCTTGACTTATTCTGAAATGACTAATGTGATGGATTTGCAGATTGCTCATGAGATCTAGAAGAAGCTAGAGACTTTGTATGAAGGTGTCAACCATGTGAAATTTGCTAAGTTGTAGACCCTAAAGGGAAAGTATGAGATGTTGAAGATGGGTGAAGAAGAGAATATTACCTCCTTTATGCAGAAAGTGAATGAGCTTGTGTTGAATATTAGATGTGTTGGTGGAGTATTGGAAGTATCAAAGATTGTAGCTAAATTATTGAGATCCTTGCCTCCTACTTATAAACAAAAAGCTATTGCTATTGAGGGGATCTGGATGGTGACAAATGTGACTAGAGACACGCTGATTGGAAACCTTGCTGCCTTTGAGTTGAGTGAATTTGGTGAAACTCTTTCTAAGTTAGAATCGACATTCAAAGCTACTATTTCTGGGAAGCATAAATATGATCTAGGAGAAAGTTCTTCAAGGGTGTCTAGATATGAGAAGGAGATGAGAGAACTTGAAGAAGAAGAAAGAGAGCTTGAGGAGCTTGAAGCATTGATTGCCAGAAGATGGCCAAAAGGAGTTGGTAAGTATGAAGGAAAATTGCCTCTTAAATGTTTTTCATGTAATAAGATAGGAAATTTTCCCTCAAGGTGTCCGGAAAGAGTTCCTAATTCCAAACCATACAAGCCTAAATATTAGAAGAAATATTATTTTGCTACTGATGAAGGCATGACAGATGATGAATATGATAAAGGAAATTTATGAGATGAATGGGTGTTTATTGATATCAAGGAAGATGATCTAGTGATTGCTGATTCTACTAGCTACAATAATGAGGAGAAAGATTTGGCTGCTAAAGTTGAAGAGAAAGATGAATGGGTTATTGGTAGTGGTTTCTCTCATCACATGATACATGATAAGAGTAAGTTTGTGAGTATGGAAAAGTATGATAGTGGTGTAGTAAGATTTGGTGATGACAAAGTTGGTATAATCTGTGGTAGAGGTTCTATTTCTCTTAATGGTAAGCATAATACTGATGATGTCTTATATGTTGAAGGTCTAAAGAACAATCTCTTGAGAGTTGGACAGATGGTTGACATGGGATATGACTTGCAATTCAAGAATGACAAATGTAAGATCTTGAGTGGTTCCGTAATTGAGATTGCATCAGGTACAAACACTAAAGGTAATATCTTTCACTTGAATGCTGGTGGTAAAAGTTGTTTGATTGCTCAAGTTGATGAAAGTTGGTTATGGCATAGAAGAAGGTGTCATGTGAATTTTGATTTCATGGTTAAGATAAGTTCTAGTCAAGTAGTGAGAGATCTTCCTAAGTTGGTAACACATACTAATCCGTTATGCAAGGAATGCCAATTAGGGAGGCATATAGGAGTTACTTTTAAAAGAAAACAATATAGTTCTAATGAAATATTAGATCTTGTGTATAGTGATTTGTGTCGTCCTTCTAGAGTGAGAAGCTTGCAGGGTGACAGGTACTTCGTGTTGCTGATTGATGACTATTCAAGGATGATGTGGGTTACTTTCTTAAGGGAGAAGTTTGAAGCCTTGGAGAAGTTCAAGATTTCCAAAGCTATGGTTGAAACTGAGATTGGACTGAAGCTCAAGTGTTTGAGATTAGATAGAGGTGGCGAATTCACTTCCAGTGAGTTCAATTCTTTTTTTGAAGAGCATGGAGTGAAGAGACAATTATCTGCTACACAAACCCCTCAACAAAATGATGTTGTGGAGAGGAAAAATAGAACAATTCAGGAAGCTACAAGAACCATGATGATTGAAGGAAATATTTTTCCCATGAGTACTGCTGTATACACTTTTAACCTAGTGCATATCAAAGGTGATACCGGTAGGACTCCTTATGAGATATGGTTTGGTCATTTTTGTACAAATAGATATTTTAGTATTTTTGGAAGTAAATGCTATATCAAAAGAGATAAAGATCTAGGAAAGTCTGATGCTATATGTGGTGATGGAATCTTTCTTGGTTATTCTACCAAGATCAAGGCCTACTAGTGTTATAACAAGAGATTGAGAAAGACAGTTGAAAGTGCTAATGTGAAAGTTGATGAAGGTAATGAGTATCAGTCTAGATGCTCTAGATATGATTCAGATGATCAGATTGATGGCTCTAATAAATGAAAACAAGTGCAAACCCAAAATCAAATTCAGATTGTTCTAGAAAATCCTGATAATGAAGGAGAAGGTACAAGTGCTAGTGCAAAAGAAAGAGCTCAAGAGCCTGAAAATCAAGAAAATCCCAAGACTCCCAAATTGAAGAAAGCATTGTATGGACTCAAGAAAGCCCCAAGAGATTGGTATGCTATATTGGATAAGTATCTATTAAAGCTTGGATTCAAAAAAGGTACTATTGATAGTAATCTGTACTTCAATATTGATAATGATAACATCTTAATTATTGAAGTTTTATTTATGATATTATTTTTGGAGGAAATGATAGTTTGTGCAAAAAGTTTGATGATGACATGAAGAATGAGTTTGAGGTGTCTATGATTGGTGAAATGAAATTATTTTTAGGATGGCAAATTACTTAGTTGGACAAAGGCATTTTTACCTCTCAGTCCAAGTATGTGAAGGAATTGTTGAAGAAGTTTGGTTTAGATCATTCAAAGCCAGTTGGTACTCCTATGGTGACCGAATGTAAGTTGACAAAGGAGGATGATTCTCCGAAAGCAAATAAGACTAGATGCAAGTCTATGATTGGTGGATTGTTATATTTGACTCAAACTGGACTAAATATTATGAATGTCATTTGTCATGTTGTTAGATTTCAAGTTGATTCTAAGGAATCTCATGTTGTTGCTATGAAAAGAAATTTTAGATATTTGAAAGGGACCGTTGATTTTGGTTTGTGGTGTCCTAAAGATGATGAATTTATATTGACTGCTTTTACTGATGCTGATTGGGTAGGTGATGTTGATGACATAAAGAGTACTAGTGGTGGTGTAGTTTTCTTGGGAAAGATATTGGTTTCATAAATGAGTAAGAAGCATAATGCAATTTCTTTATCTACTGCAGAAGTTGAATACATTGTTGTTGCTAGAAATTGTACTCAGGTGGTGTGGATGAAGCAGATGTTGAAGGATATAAAAGTTGTTTTTGATTAGCTTACTGCTATATACTCTGATAATTCAAGAGCTATCAACATTTCTAAGAATCTAGTGCTACATTCTAAGACTAAGCAAATATCAATCAAGTTTCATTTCTTGAGAGAAAAGGTGAATGAGAAGGAAGTTAGATTGGAGTATGTATCTACAAAGGAAAAAATTGCACATATCTTTACAAATCCTTTTCCTAAAGATACTTTTGAGTATCTTAGAGAGAAGTTAGGGGTGATTTCCCCTCCTGATGAGAACTAAGATGCATTGAGTTGCATCAGGCCAGTGGATTTCATAGAGATATCTTGTGGTCTAGATTGATGAGTGGTGGTTGCTACTCAGGGGGAGTAGTCAGTGTTGTGGTTTTGATGTTCAGTTGTGAGGAGAGTTTGTCTAAAGGGGGAGAGAATCATGATTTTCATATGTGCATTTTGTATTAATGTCAAAGGGGGAGAGAATCATGTGAAAAATTGTCATATCATGTGCTAGATCTCATGGAGAGATTGTTGAGAGTTATGGGGAGATTGCTGGTAATTGAATTATTTTATTGCATTGATTGTTTTTCACATTCATATGTTACCATCAATGCCAAAGGGGCAGATTGTTGGATATTATTGAGAAGTTTGCTGGAATGATGTGTTGTCATTGATGTCAACATATTCCTTTGTGTGTTCCAGTGTTGTAGTCAGATTAAGTGAGTTGGTTTGGCCAGTGTGTTGCAGATGAGTTATTGAGGATTAAAGAGTTTTGAGATAAGTATCTCTAGTTGATTTAGATAAAGTTTCAAAGGTCCACATAGTGATTTGATCGTGTTATGAGATCCGGTATTGGGGTTGGTTTTTCTATTGATCAATGTTTTGGATTTTTCTCTGCATTGCTTTTCATTGAAATATCTTGGTTGTCATATTTGGCAGAGTGTTTAGGACATTCATATGTGTCCTCAATTTAGATGGTTCATTATTTGGAGGTCAGCAAGTGAATTTTTTTGTTTGACAGTCAGTTTAGTGAGTGTTCTTGAGGTTTGGTATAATGATGATGAAGATTCTAGTAAGTGGCGATGTTGTTGTGGTTTTTGTGGTAATTCATGATTCTTGTGGATGTTTCTAGATTATGTCCTATCTATGTTGATGGTCTACATTTATTGTTGCACGCATTATTGATGATTTATTTGATTCAATGGTGTTCTTCATGTTCTTGGCCAACATGATGATTGTAGCCTATTGCGGATGTTCGAGGCATAATTATTGGAGGTGTTTCATATTTGAGGTGTTGATTTAGGTCCATACTATGTCTTGGCTGACATTATTTTGTTATGCATGTTATATTGTAGCATGTGTGGTTATATTCTTTAAAATTGTGATGCGTGTTGAGCCGACCTTGACATATAGGTTGATGATTTGTATAAATATATGTAATAATCATATGAGATGTATCTGCAAGTGTATCTAAATGTGTGTGATTAGATAAGTGTGCGAACAAATGTTTTGATCTTTCGGAAGTGTGAAGAATTGTGGCAAAGCAGATTAGATTGTGTGCTTAATTGGAACTGCATGGGGGATTCATTTAGTGATCCTGGGTTATAGCACATGTGTTCATGGCATACTAAATAATCCCCTATTTTCAAAAAATATTGCCCTAAACTCCTTTTTTGTCACCCCCTCCCAATACACAACCCAAATTAAAAACCCCCCTATTTGCACTAGATATTATATTTTTTTATAGCTTGAATGAAAATCCCCTTATTTTCACCAGATAGGGAATACATTGTTTTAGATTTTTGGGATATTAAACCCCCCAATATGAATGTATGCGATATAATATTGCCTAGCTAGTGAAACCCCCATGCAAAACTGTAACTAGGCATGAAGAGATGCTATTCTATCAGTTCATGATCTTCTAGATGTAATTCAAATGTTTTTGTAAGACAGTGATTCTTCCCAAGGGTTGTAGCCCTCCTTGTTATGTGTTTTGAGTAGTGACCTCTAGACAGTGTACCTGAATGCACGTGCATTCCCCATTGTAATATTTCATATACTTCTAATAGGGTATCATCATATTGTGGGTAGGTTTCCATCATGGTTTTTCCCTTGACCAAGTTTTCCACATCAAAAATCTTGGTGTTATGTGTGCTATTAATGTGGTGATGAATAAAGTTTGTGAGCAAATTAATTCACCCCCTGCTCCTCCCAGTTTGCTACCTTGTTGCCAACAAAATTTACCCCTGGAAAGATGCACCTCATCTATGCATCTAGTTAGAGAAAGGAGGGACAATGATCCCTAATTTCATCCTAAGATACTCAAAAGTATCCATCACCAACACTTTAGTAAATATTTTTGCAAGTTGTTCTTTTGTAGAAACATTCTCCAATCTGAGTTCTTTTTCTACAACCTTCTCTCTTAAGAAATTATACCAGATTGAGATATGTTTAGTTCTTGAATGCATTATTGGATTATTTAAAATGTTTATAGCACTCATACTATCACACATGATGGGAATATCTTCATCATACAATACTTTGATATCTCTAAGAGTTTTCTTCATCCACATAACTTGAGTACAACAACATGTTGTTGCAATGTATTCTAATTTTGTCATAGATAGAGCTATTGAATCCTAATTCTTACTTAACCAGGAGACTAATCTATTTCCCAAGAAAAATGCACTTTCACTTGTGATTTTCCTATCATCAACACATTTGGCCCAATCAACATCTATGTATGATTTTAGCATGAAATTTCTATTCTTCTTATACCATAGACCAAAAATTGGGGTTCCCTTCAAGTACTTAAAAATCCTCTTTACTACTTGATCATGTGATTTCTATGGATTAGCCTGAAATCTTGCAACTAAATAGACAATTTGCACGATATCTGGTCTAGAAGTGGTAAAATATTATAATCCTCCAATCATGGATCTATACTTCTTCTAATCAACTTCTAAATATTTATCATCTTTTCTTAATTTGCAACTAGTAGCCAAGGTAGTTGCAATTGGTGGATGTGAAAATGAATTAAAAAAATGATCCTATATAAAATTCTCAATGTATTTTGTAAATTACGCCGAACTTCAAATGATCATATTGAAGTATTGATATTGAGGATCAATTGGTGAGAATCGGGTACCAAAATATTTAAAAATGGGCTCCTTTTGGAGGGATAAGGATTCCTAGTGCTCTTTTCCACCCAAAAGGGGCTGAATCAAGGATGGTTTTGGTATACTCAGGCTTAAGATAGATACCTAGATATCTATGTGATCATATGACAATATTTTTGTAGGTCAAAGGCCAAAATATGCTTGGATAAGAGATAGGAGGAAATACATTAAGGAAAGAGAACAAAAAGGAGTGTAAACTTATAAGGGGTTACAATTTACAACATATGTCAATGTTGTTAAAAATATGATCAAAGATGGTAAAGTGAAGCTAGTAAAGGTAAAGAGTTTGATGAATGTTGTTAATTTTTTAACTAAACCTGTAAGAATAAATAAGTTTAGATGGTGTTAAATTTTATGGACCTCTCAACCCTTAGAAATTAAAACATGATGTTAATAGTCCCTCTTGTTGATCTTGTAAGGTGTTCAACATGAGGGAGATTATTAAGAAAAATATCTCAATCTTACAATTACATAAGGTTATTGTTGATATTTAAGCACCAGGGGGAAGGGAAGCATCGTAGGGGAGTATCCCCTATAGTGCATGGGGGGACCATCCCCTTGATAAGGATTTGCAAAGTTGTGTGCCTTGATGGGGGTTTAGGGAAACACACTCGATGGTAACATTTTATGTATATTTTAAATCTAGACCATTCATTATTAGGTATTAGATTTGAAAATAGAAATTATGTTGGCTTGTCTCACCCTATAAGGAAACCCTATTTTATGATGGCATTATATTGTGTATAGGTATTATGACATATTCTAAGAGTCTAATAGCTATTGTGTTGCCTCTAGATCTCTAGTTTGTGAGTCTCTCATGAAATGATTGCTCTGTAAATATATTATAGTCCTATGATTTTTGAATAATATATTAGGTTCACCTTTTGGACTGTGGAGTTTGTCTACCAAAATGGTTTCATCCATGCAAATTATGATATTTTGGTATGAATGATATTTATGTTTATTTCTATTTCAATTTCATTACTATTTCAAAATATGATATATTTTTTTAAATTTACTGGATTCTCAAGATTAGTGTATGAAGTTTTTCCGCTACCTTAGATTCCTTACATCAAATTGTTTTCACAATGCCAAATATTGTCAAATTATTGGAAACTACCGATTCTATCTAACATTGTTATTAAAGAACAATATATTTAGGTGAAAATAGTTTTTGGTAATTCTAAAGAACTTTAAATTACTATTTATGTTATCATGGTAGTAATTATGTTAGAAAAATGTTTAACATATAACAATTTATTAGTTTTGATTTGGATAGAAATATAGCTAACTAAATGTAAACAATTGGTTATATTATTCTTTTTTATTTAGTAACAAATTATTTTATTTATAATGTTCACTATGTATGAAAGTGGCTGGTTCATGACATCATGGAAATTAACTTGTACACATGCAAAAACAATACCATTCCATTGTATCCTATATTTATGATTGATATGGACCAATTTCCATTAGATATTTTAAGTAACTAATATAATATGCTATTGACTGATTGGAGGTGGTTGGGATTTAATGATGTTGACTTTGGGCCAAGAAGTCTAGTCAATGTATTCCCTATGCACTAGAATGAGAATGGACTCAACATATCTAATCCTTTTACCTTCCTCCTATTGGCAAGAGAAACTGTACCAATTGAGTTAAGTTCTTATGGAATGTTTTGGGGTTTTCATTGATGGCAACTCTGATCAGAGATCACATTTGGTATATGCAAAATTGTTCTATCAGAAGTTTGATATTCATTTTTCTTTAGTCTAGAAGGTGGAATACAGAGTATGGGTACATTGAGAAGAAATCAATTTTGGTTGTATAGTTTTGGTTGCGGTGGAAGATTTAGGTGATTGGATGTTCGAGACATCTTATTTTGCAATCCTAGCCTCCGGTATGGATTCTAGTGCAAGATAGAAGATCTGGTATTCGATATTTCAGGAAGAACAAGGTTATTTTGGTGTAGCGTGTTATCCAGAACCTTTGGGATGATTTTAGTGATTGGTTTTGAGTTTGAGGTGGTCAAGCTGAAATGTGTGAAGCATATAATCAATTTGTTTAGGTCCGCATATGGATTTGTAATCAGATTGTGTCAACTTATTGTTACACATTTCATGTTGTGTGTTATGCAGTTTTTCAGGCCGACATGGAATTGATTTATCTGATGATGTGGATATATTAAACTGATTTATTTGAGAATTTTGGATATAGATGTGAGAGTGTTGGTGTATAGGTTCACGTGCGCTATCCTTGGATTGGTGCTCTAGTATATGACAAAGTAGAACAAAGTAGTTTGACAAAACATTGAAAGATAGTCACTTTGTGCTTAACCGGAACTGCATTTTGGCATTTGTAGATGCTATTCATCAGTTCAAACATTCTCGTTATCATTGTAAATCAGTTTTGGGATAGTGAGCCGTCTAGGGTTGTAGCCCTCTTTTATAATTGAGTAGTGAGATCTAGGTAGTGTGCCTGAATGCATGTGCATTCTCTTCTTGTAATATTATTATAATCTTGATCATAGTATTATAATATTGTGGGTCTCAATCCCACCATAGTTTTTACCGTACTAGGTTTCCACATAAAAAATTCTGGTCTTATGGTTTTGTGCTTATTTGCATTTAGTTTCTGCACTTTACTTTTATTCATTTGCATCTGGTGGTTTAAGAATCAATTTAATAAAGTTGTTAATTATAGAACACCGATTCACCCCCCCTCTCAGTGTTAATTGATTCCAATAATTGGTATCAGAGCCTATTCCCTTCGAGGAAGCCTAACAACTTGAGGAAGCTCTGAGAGAGTGAATCAATAGACTCCGATTTGCATAAAAAACTTATTGTGGTACTTGAAGACCTAGATGTAGCAAGGAAATAAGCAAGTAGCCTGAGAATAAATCCGAGTGATTATGAAAATTTCATTATCATTAAAAGAACAAGTGAACACATCCAAAGAGAAGAGCAAGGAGCTGATGGACAAACTCAAGGAGAAAGAAGAGCAAAACATTGATGATCAAGTTCAAAAAGACAAGATAGATAAATGTAAAAAACTTGCTAGAGATAATGCAATCCTGAAGAATGAAATGCAATCCATTATGATGAAACTAACAAAGGAGATTGAATATAGGAAGAAGAATTAAGAAAATATAACTCGATCATTGAAGGACAGATCTGATGAATGTTGCAAACTAAATCATGAAAATGACCTGCAAAAGATTCAAGTGATATAGTCCAAGAATAATGAGCAAGAGCTTGAAAGATAGATCATAATTCTAAGAGATGAACTTACCACTACTAATGAGAAAAACAAAAAATTCAAATCTAGCTCAACTAAGCTGGATTAAATGCTACAAAGTTAGAAGAATAAAGGTGATATGGGAGGACTTGGATTTGAGAAAGGAGAAAGCCAAAGATCTGGTCAAAGCAATAATAAGAAAAACAGATCTCCGGTAATACAGCCTAATGCTTATAAATTCAATGGTAAATGCTTTGTTTGCAATAAATTTGGTCATATGGCTAGTCAATGTAGAAATAGAGCTAAGCATAATAATTCATCATTATCTGGACAATGTTTCAATTGCAATAAGTATGGTCACAAGTTAGTTGAATGCATAAGTATGGTAAATAGGAGAAATGTAAGATGCTATGCTTATGAAAGATTTGGACATATTGCTAGCCAATGCAGATCAAGGGGAAATCAAGTTATTTTTAGGCCTAATCAAAGAAACAACATTGTTTTCTATTCTTGCAACAAATCCAGTTGTATTGCAAACTTTTGTAGAAGCAAGAATGCTCCAGTAGACAAGAACAAAGTAGATAATAAGGTCAAAGAGAAGGTTGAAGAAATCAAAGAGCAACACAAGAAGATGTGGGTTAAAAAGGATGATTAAAAATGCATTAGATGAGTCCACACTTGAGTCCGGTGCTGGAATCTTATCTGGTAACTAAGGCACTTGGCCTCAGGGAGAAGTTTTTCATGCAAATCCTTAAAACCCCTTTTTTTTGAGATCTATAACTGGATGTGGAAGGTTGTAGATGATCCTGAATGGTTGTGTAGATGATCTTGAGAGATATCCATAAGATTTCATGTTGATTTGATGCTTTGATACAATATTCATGAGACAAAGATCATCCAGGAGAACTTCAGGGTTAAGCATTTCTCGCACCTTAAAGTTAGGTATTGTAACATTCTTTTCTCACATTGTGTTTGAAGAAAAGAGAAGAAGAGTGTGGTGAAGAAGATTGTGAATTGAAACCAGAGCTTGAAAGGATTCAACAAATATTTCTTGTATCTGGTTGAAGTCAAAAAGGTATTTTTTGAGTTCAAGCTATTTGTTCATAACCTAGAATTTGATAATGGCATCATCTGGTTCAGGTGTGGAAACTCCATTGGTTGGCAAGATAACTTATAGGACAAGGCCTAAATTCAAGAAGCATCCATACAAATCAATGGAAGATGATTTGAATGGAGCATTTTCATATGTTTCGTATAGGGTATTGCATGTTAAAGACATTAGGGCATATATCCATTACAATATTGAGGAGCTTGGGAATGCTAAAATGCTATCTTTGTACACTAAGCACATGATGGATGGTGTGGGAAACCTGAAACCAAAATTCAAATTTGTACAGGATAAGGGTTTCTTTCAGTTTGTGAACTTTCTAGTTTTTGATGAACCTGAATGGGTTAGGTACATTTTGAATAGGGTCCATGATGAATTCATATGGCTAGATAAACCATACAAGTTCACCAAGAATGCAATCCAAGAGGTGACATGTTTGAATGCAATTGGTGAAGTTCATGGTCTGAGAAATGTGAAGAACATAACCATGATAGAGGTAACTCACTCCCAACATGATAATAGATTGATGACAATAAGTGACATTATTGAATATGACATTATATTTGCATCTATGATGATGGGCTATAAGGTATATCAATCTAGCAGAGAAAACTTAGTCTCCGGTATGATAATTTATGCAGCTTATCAAATTATTGAGGACAAGTTGTAAGATTTGTGTGGGGTACTTCTAAGTGAAATAATGAGAAATTTGAAGAAGATAAAGTAGGATAAGAAGCATGTTTTTCAGTTTGGTACTTTGATTATTTGTTTAGCCTTATATTTCATGAGGGAGATCCCTGGTGTAGGAAAAATTTAATGGGAATATGAAAAACTAGTGGTTGTGCAGATCAAGGAAGCCTTACAAGGATTAGGAGATGCTCAAGCACAGAAAGCTATCCTATGGGGTTACTTCAAATCCTTCTAAGGCATGACACAGGGTAGGGAAAGGATCCTAAAGGAGATTATAGAAAAGTATGAGGACACCATATGCTTCATGGTGTAAATTGACCAATGTGTAATGGAGGCAGTTGAACCAAGAATAATTTGGATCATGCCCATGGGGTATGAAGTTGATGCAAATATTCTTGATGTGTATATGCACAATATATTTTAAGTAAGCTGGTGGATGAAAAGGAAGAAAGGTTTGGAACTTATACATTTGGAGAAGAACTTAAGTTTGCACTCCCAATTCACCAAGCTTGGAGTGCATGAAAGAGTGAGGATAGAAGTAGAACAACTTGCTGAAGACATGGGAATTACAAAGGAAGCAGTCCGTAGGGCCAGAGAGAAGAAAATTTTGAAAGAGGAGGACATGGTCAAACCCAAGAAGAATAAACTGGTTACTCCTCCTAAACCAACAAAAACCAAGTCAACACCTTCCTCTGATGCTAAAAATCCTATCCCTCCACCTAAGCCTCAAACCAAATCATCTGGTGGAGCAGAGAAGAGGAAGAAATAGAAATCAAAAAGAGTCTACATGGAAGCCACTACTGAAGAAGAGACAAAATATGATGAAGCAATGAGGAAAGTGAATAAGACTACTACTTCTTCTAGGGTAGTCAAGAAGCCACCATCCGGTGAAGGTCAGCCAAGCAAAAATCTAAGATTTGGAGCTGAGCAATCCCAAAGACCTCAACCTAGCAAGAAGCCCAAGTCTGAGCTTGATGAAGCATAGAAGTCTAGAAAAATTGAAGGTAAATACACTATTGTGCCACCCATTTCATTAAATTAGATAATTGTGTTAGCCATTTGGTGGAATTGATTATGTGTTGCATTGATGTTATATCATTGATGCCAACACTAGTTGTTTGGATGCTTTACTGACACCCTTTTGGTCTCGGTAGGTTGAGTGGTTTCTGGTTGATTTGGATCCGACATGATCCGGTAGGCTCTCATATAGTTTGGTGATGGAATTGGCTTGTTCATGATACTTGTGCTCATATTCAGTCAGTTGGTTTTGGTCTAGTTATTGGATGCTATCCTATTTACTTAGAAGCTTGGTTTTTGGTTCTGTTGAGGGTTTCACCAGTAGAGATTTTTGATGAATATCTTTGATGAATTGCATAAGTGGTATTGGTGAAGCTTCTGGTGGAGTTTAGTATGCTGATGGTGATCATGTTTGAGACTTGGAAGATAAAGATCATTTCTATAGCGTGTGGACCTATACTGGGTCCCGGTTGATCTAGGTTATGGACCAAATTTAATGAAACGTGTAGATTGGACCTCTTGATATGTTTCTGGGATGACTTATGTGTTGGATAGTATTTATTTGGTCTAAGGATAACATGGTTTGTAATTATGTAATTGGTTCATTATCTGGTGGCCGACCTAATTATTTATGGTCAAGTGTTTGTATATATAGATGTAAGATCTCATTGTAGATCATATATATGGTAGAGATCATAGGAATGGGAAATGGATATGCAATGTAAGAATAATATAATATCATTCAGTTAGAGGATTTGGTCGATCATTGGAGATCGAACTGGGTTTATATAAGAGGATTTAGTCCTCTGGTATTGAGCTTAACCAAAATTGTACTCATGCATAGAGATGCTATCTTTCGCAGTTCAACACTTCTCCAGATTGTAGTTTGGATTTATATGTAGACAGTGAGACTCCTTTTATGATGAGCAGTGCACTCTAGGTTGTTGGCCTTCATGCAAGTATAGGCCCCTCAATTGTAATTCACATACTTACGACAAAAGTATTATTTGACTGTGGGTAGGCTTCCCACCGTGGTTTTTCCCTTTATCGAGTTTTCCATGTACAAATCTTGGTGTCATGTGGATGGTATTTATTCTGTGATTATTGTTTATTCTTAATTGGGTTAACTGCTATTTCGGTATTTGGTTTAAGCATTTTGGTATTAATGTTTTGGGTTCTGGTATTAAATTTTTAATTGCTAATGGTTTCGGTAATCTATGACAACTGATTCAACCCCGCCTCCTCTCTCTGTTGTCTTCCAGTTATTTAAAATGTCTAACAATTGGTATTAGAGATTTAGTCCTCTTTGCAGAAAGCTTAAGCACTTGAGGAAGATCCTATGGCGACTAACAGTTCAATTTCATCCAGTTCTTCTAGAACTATCTTTCAGAGATATATTCCTAGGCTTGATGGAACAAATTAAACAATATGGAAGATTCAGATGGAGACTCATCTGAGATGTCTTGGCAAGAAGATTTAGGAGATCACATAGAATGGTGTCACACCTTATAATTTAGGATCTGGCTGGATAAGGAGTTTGAGAATTATTGTAGAGCAAGAGAAGCCCTCTTGTGTGCACTTTCTGATCAACAAATAATGTGAATAACTGACAAATCAACTGGAAAGGCTATATGGGATAAGTTAGAGACTCTTAATGAAGGTGACCCTATAGTGAAGATTGCTAAACTTGATGGTTACTAGGTAAGATATGAAAACCTAAAGGTGGAAGAAGTTGAAAGGATTATTGAATTCATGGAAAGGGTAAATGAGATTGTTATGGGAATTCAATGTTTTGGTGGAACTTTGAGCGAAGATGAAATTGTTTCTAAAGTTCTGAGAGCCCTACCAATGGCTTACAAAATGAAGGCTACTATTATTAATGATTTGAGAACAATGGCTAATACATCTATCAATAGAGATACCTTGGTTGGGAAACTATCTTTTTTTGAGCTTGAAGAATTTGGACCTTGTGGAGCTATGAAAACTGAACCTAGTTTTCATGCATCTACATCTGCAATTGGTAAGGAAGATTGGAAAGCTTTATATGAAAAAGAATTGGAAGATATGAAGAGAGAAGATGATAAGTTTGAGCAACATGAAGCACTATTTGCTAGAAGAGTACCTAAAGGACTAGTAGGAAGTAAGTATGAAGGAAAAGAACCTTTTAAATGTTTTGCATATAATAAGATTGATCATTTTGCATCTAGATGTCCTGAAAGAAATTCAATATTTGAAGAAAGAGTTAAAAGATATTTTAAGACTAACCCTGGATATCAGAACAAATATAAGTACAGGCAAAAGAGAGACAAATCATGATACATAGCGGATGAGGAAGGTATTACTGATTTTGATTATGAACCAACATAAGACTTTGCTAGTTATTCTAGTAATAGGAAGGAATGGGTGTTCCTGGCTATCAAGGAAGATGATCTGGCAATGGAAGAGAATGTACCTGAAGAGAAGGTAGTTAGAGATATACCTAAGATTATGAAGCCCTATAATCCAGTATGTAAAGAATGTCAAATGGGTAAACAGGTCAGAACCTCTTTTAGGAGTATACAAGATAAACCAAATGATGTTCTTGATCTTATTCATACTGAATGGTGTGGCCCTAGTAGAGTTAAAAGTTTTCAAGGTGATAGATATTTCATGCTAATCATTGATGATTATTCTAGAATGATATGGGTTACTTTTCTAAAAGAAAAATCTAAAGCATTTGAAAAGTTTAAAATCTTTAAGGCTAAAGTGGAAAGTGAGACAAGATTGAAGATTAAAAGTTTGAGGTCAGATCATGGTGGAGAATTCACATCTGGTGAGTTTAATAACTTTAATGAGAAGTGTGTATGTGAAAAAGTGAAAATAAGTCCATAAGTTGTAAGACACAACACTTCAATTAAGTCATTACATGTATGGTTAGACAGATATAAGCATGAATTTGAAAACCATAACAAATTGATTAATTTCCTTCTAAAAGATGCGAGTATAAGATTGTTCTCAGATTTGTATAAGCAATACCAGTGACTAGACTACACCAAGATGAAGGATTTAATCTATATGAGCATGAGATTAAACTAGATGGATGCAAGATGGATGAAAGATTCAAGCAATATAAAATAAACTAAATATGCAAAAAAGCTAAACTAAGTTGCAATAATCTCAAAAAAGCAAACACAATATCTTCAATAACTCCAGAGAAAAATCAACATAATAATAATCTCCAAGGTGTTTCTCAAGTATCTTTGGGGTGATTTGAATGAGAGCTGAAGGTTGAATTTATAGAAATTCACAAGAGAGATCAAGAAAAAGAATAATTTAGAATTAATTGAAATAATTGAGAAATCAGGTTTAGTTAACCTTGAGATAGATTCCAATTATAGTTTAATTGAAATGCATTCAAATTAGAAGTTGAAGTTGCATTAGAAATAAGAATTAATTAATTCCATGTACTTGTGATAAAAATAGGCAATTCCATGCATATTCTTTTATTTATTCAAGAAAAGAGTCTTTTCAATGCAACCAAACTTCTTTTATCAAAAACTTCGAGTTCTAATTTTAGAGAATGATTAAATTCCTTTTAATTGCTTTTCTGATTTCAAGTTCTCAATTTAGAAAAAGAAATAATATCTCAAGTTTGATTTCTCTCTCAATTCAATTCTTTTATTTTATTTTCAATTTAACTCTTGCTTTGTGTATTAATTCCTCTTTTGTAATAAATTAATTCCTTTTTTTGTATGATTAAATGACAAATTTATTAATTAATTAAATATGCTAGGATATTTAATAAATTAAATAGGATAATTTATCAAAATAATTTTCTTGGAATGATTCAATTAATTAAATAAATATTTAATTAATATTGAGTAATTCACTTGCCATGTGACATTTGATGATTGAAGAATTAATTAATTGTGCTCAAAGCTGATTTAATTTCCTTTGGTTAGGACCTTGGTGATGTTGTCGAGATTAGGGGCCCATGGTTTAGATTACCATTTTTAGGGTATTACATTTGCCCCTCTTTGAATTAATGTGCGAGCAGTGCATTGGTTCAAAGAATAGTTGATGTCTAGGAGATGCCAGTTCCGAACTTGATTGATCACAAACCAGATGAAGAGTGAGGTGTTTAGCTTGATTTGAAGCAATGAAGCTCAACAAAGTTGATTAAAGCGATACCGATCTCAAACTTGATTGAACTAGGAATGATAGAGAGAAAAGATACCGAACTTGAACTTGATTGATCAAGAAGCAGATCTTACTGATCTAGAACTTGATTGAACTAGACACAACAAGCAAAGATTAAATCGATCTTGAACTTGATGGATCAAGATACGATGAGTGAAGATAAACTGTCCAACTTGATTTGATGCGATGAAACTGAACACCTGCTTAGATTGAGTGTGTGATTGAAGATATTGTTTAAAATTTTGATTGAGTTTAAATGGATAATCAACTTGATGAAAAGCGATGAAACTGATTAACGTTAAGAGACTGATTCAGATGAAGACAATATCAGCTTGATTTGAAGTGATGAAACTGATATGCCCCTAGTGATTGATTCAATTCAGATGACTGAGATATCTCAACTTGATGTGAAGTGATCAATTGAGATGCCCCTTAGCAATAAGAATTTGATTTTCTTTAGTTGAAAAGATTTTTTGCTCAAACTTTGATGAAGATTTGAAAATTTTATCAATATTGAAGATGTGAGGTCATAAGGTCATGAGCATGCCCCCTCGGGAGCAAAAATGAAAGATAGGAAGGGTACATGATTATTAGGAAATTGTTTAGTGATGATAATTATTTGAGAACAAAGATTGAGCCAGAGGAATATTTGAAGATTTAGCGATGATCGATGTGAAATTGAGTGCAAATTTGATATGTAGAATTGAATTGAGATTCAACGTTGATTGATGAGTGTAAATTGAAGTGAGAATGGGCATTTGATGAAAAAGCGCTAAGTGGTCCACATTTTAAAATTGACTAGGAAAATGATCTTGTATTTCGATTTCAATCCTGAAAATGGAATCAGAATGGGCAAATTAGCTAAGGGTACAATTTTCATGTCCATTAGAGCAAGTTAAAAAATTAGGGTTTTGACTATATAAGGTGTAAAAGTGTCATTTTCAAATCATTTTAACCTCCCAATTTTGAAAATTCAAAAATCCTTCTACGAAGAAAATGGTGGTTCCCATCCAGGAGCATCAATTTGAGTGCCAGAGATAACATAATCGACCTTAGAACTATGAGCCAGTAGTAAGTGATTGATCTCAAGCCTGTTAATCATTTCACTTTAGAATTTTTTTGTTGAATTTTTTAATTTTTTGGAATGTAGAGGTCGGAATTTCTCATTTTGTCGTGCAAGACAGGATCTTGTCTCGTACAACAAACTGATTAAGTTTGTTTTATCATTTAAGTCCACTAGTTTTGTTGTACTATGCCTACCCTTATGTCATATGAGAACCTTCAAAATACCCCATTTTGTCGTCCTAGAGCTAATCTTGTGTCGTATCAGAGTCTTTTGTTGCATTAAGCCTATTCCTAACTTGTACGAGTTTCTTCTTACTCTGTGTTATGTCGTTTGAAAAATAGTGAGCATTTTTTAAGGTGCAAACTTGAAAATTTGATTTTGCAGTTGATGTAGTTGGATTTGCGTGATGTTTAACTTCTCTTATAGGTTAATTTGAAATGTTTCCTGATGGTCCGTTGTTTGATTTTTTTGCAAGTTCAATTGCCCCATGTGTTATTTCGATGTGTATATCCACTGACCATGACATTAGTTCATGAGTTATCTAATATAGACAGGGCACATATTGATTTGTGCAGATTGACTCACCTTTTACAGTTACCTGATATCCGTGTGAATCATGGTATGCTCATGGAATTATTTGAGAGGTTTCATTCAAAGCATAACACTTTCCATTTGCTAGTTGAGGAGGTGATGATCACTCCTGAGGATGTATACAGGATTCTCTATATCCCTTTTGCTAGGGGTAAGGTTGATTATGATGCAGCACATCTTCCTCAGTTGCTAACTGTTAGACAGGTTTTCAGGAATCCTAATATTCTGAGACGTTCTATTAGTTGGGACGTGATGATGACCAGGTACAGTGAGGAATTTCCACTGGCTTGCATCTTGATAGGTTTTATCGACTACTTTTTGATGCTAGATAGGGGACAACAGGGGTTTTTGTGTGGATGGGGCAGGATGTTGGATAGACTTATTGAGCACCTCAAGAGATTAGGATGGGGTTCATGTATTTTGGCACACATGTATCATGAGATGCATGAGATCATCTAATGGGAGGGGAAGAGTATGGCTATAGGAATTTTGATTTTACAGGTATGGGCTTGGGAGCATCTTCCAGTTTGCAGGCTGATTGTCGATGAGGGTAGGGATCCACAACAACCCATTATTTATAGATATTCAGGTTATGTTACTCAGCCCCATCTGGGCAAGATAGATTATTAGAGGCGACAGTTGGATGACTTGATAACTATGATATGGAGACAATAAAGGGGTCTGGAGCCTTGGGATGATTGTAGAGTTGTATGCAAAGACCTCTTCATTACACGGTCTCTCATAGGTAGATCACAGATAGTGGTCAAGCGGTTTGTTTTTACTTGAGTGATGAGGTAGTATGGTAGAACTCAGGGGATCTCACAGGATTTTACTGCATATGCACGCTATGCAGATGAGGAGAGGTGGTGATGGGGGCCTAGGCTATCATACGCCTTAAGCATGCAGGAGATGACTGGGTTACAACAACTCAGATGGGACTATATGGATGATGTTGCAGATGTGGGGGTATTGCCCCAGTATAGGGATTGGTTTCAACAACATCCATTCCCGAGATTTACACATCCAACAGAGCAGGCACCTCGCATAGAGGAGATTGAGGATGATTCCCCTATGTAGGAATAGGGATAGGGATAGAGATAGGGACAGAGAGCCGAGGCTCTGAGGTGGGCAGGTGGCAATCCTAGTGCTAGCAGTAGTAGGGTGCCAGCTAGTGGTAGGCAACAATAGAGAGGAGAGGGTGGATCCCTAGGGGCTGTTGGTGTTAGAATGAGTAGAGATAGGGTACTTGAGGGTGGAGGTGAGGAGGAGTGAGTATCTCTGAGATAGGTCAGGCAGAGATGGGAGGAACAGGGTGGAGCCGAAGGTGGAGATGGAGGCAAAGAGCCTGCAAGAGATGAGGGGGTCAACACAACATGGTCAATGAGAGCATGCCTAGAAAGTTTACAGTCATAGCTGATAGTGGCACACACACAACTGGCAGAGCGAGACCGACAACTAGAAAAACTTAGAGTAGAGAGATATCATCAGGTCACATAGATGAGAGCAGAAGAGAGAGCAAAGATAGATGCTTTGCAGTGAGAGGTACTTAATCAGATGAGTTGGGAAGCCTATTATGTTGCAGCTTACAGTGTAGCAGTTCTAGTAGAGCAACAGGTTGTACCTTATTCTCAATATATGGCTCGATTTGAGGGAGCTCAGGCACCTTGTCAGGATCCGGGCTAGCAGGTTTCACCTCCTCCACCAAGCGATGAGGGAGAGGCCGAGAGCTAGATATTCTTTTTGTAGCTCTAAGATTTTTTGTACACACTCATTTTTTGTATCCCTTACAATTCTTGCTCCGATGGGAGTTTGTACTTGTTAGTTGACATTATTTGTATCCTGAGACATTATATATATATATATGAGATCTGATTGGACTTCATAGTACTTGTGTCGATCAATTATGAGATGTCTTCTATATGATTTATTCTATATGTGTGCATATGTTTTTTCAGTATGGATGTATGTAAATGCAAATGAATATGAATGTTTGTTTTTGTTTCTTTTCATATGCAAATAAATGATGAAAATAAGTAATGAGTAATGCAAATTTTTATATTTTCTTTTTTCTATGCAATAAGATGAATGCAAATTAGTGTTAATGAAATGTATGAATCTATATAAGATGCTTATGTATGCAGCTAATATCTCAATACACAAGCACTCAATCGAATAAATGATGAAAAAGAGGCCACTTAGCTAAGAAATGATGATGCATCCAACTTTCATTCAGAAGATAAAGAGATCATTACCATACTGAAATCACTCTAAATTCACAAAATACAGAATGAGATGCAACTTGAACCTAGTCATTGGATTTAAAATGCTTAAGTTTCATCACTGAATGTTAACAAACATAGCAGGCAGATTAGAGTTCCTTTCTTTTCATGTGCAATATTAATTATCTTGTCCACAATGACCCCTTTTTTGTTCATATCCTTGGACAGATTTCACAGGGACCCGTATTGCATGATAAAGAAATTCCCTCAAAATAGACAAATAAATGACATGAACCTCCTTGTAGCATACAAATAAGCGGAGTTGAGGTATGTGTGGTGATTTCACCTTAATGTGAAGGAACTTATCATAGAGACCCAACTAATTAGATATTTTTAGATCATCGGAATCATTCCTACAAGTAGAAAACAAAGAAAATATTATGCCCCCAATCCTTGCTCCTCTTAGTCAAGATAGACTTCCTCGAGTTACTCAGAGGGATAATAATCGAAAACCAATATAAAAGACAACACACAAAGAAAATTTTCATGCATATCTCAAACTGTTTAGTGATTGTTTTTCGTTATGTTGTTTTGCTTGTGTACTCAGTGATAAAACTCTTCGGTAGTTAGGAGATAGGTGATTGACTCAGAGTGGACGACTAGGTTTCATTGATGGAAAGATGACTTTGTTGATATTGCTTAAGATGCGTAAATTGCTCAATCGATTACCCTAAGACTAGGACATTAATCAGTTTCAAGCCATGGGGGTTCTAATGAACTAGAATGTCACAAAAGTGACTAAAATATATGTACAAGTGATAATAAAGATGCATGAAAGCAGGAAATGCTAATGTTGCGTTGATAGATGGAGCGTTGAGTACAAGAGGCGCCTGTTTGCTAGGTTTTCACCTACTTGGCAGAGATTCATTTTTTGTTTATCAAGGTGCCTGTTTACCAGGTTTTCACCAAGGCATTTTTTTATTTTTATTTTTCTTCTTTTTTTCAGGACTTTTATGATTTTGATGATTTTTTTCAAGACTTTTTCAGTTGTAGAGGTTGTTGGAGTAGAGAATGCTAAGTGAAGAATTTCTTCAAGTGGATGGTGTTGATCGGTTCACGGAGTTGTTCTCCTTTCGAATTTGAAAGTTGATAGGAACCAGAGCCAAATACTACAGTAACGATGTAGGGACCCAACCAATTGGGTTCAAACTTCCCTTTGTTGTCTCGAAGCTATTGATTTTTGGGATTTTCTCTCAGAACTAGGTCACCAACCAAAAATTCTCATTGTTGAACCTTCTTATTATATCCTATAGACATTCTCTTTTAATACACTCTAAGATGATCAAATACCACTTGCTGATGTTCATCTAGCAATTCAAGTTCTTGCAATCTAGATATCCTATAGTCTTCATCAGTAATAAGACCTTGCAAAGAAACTCTTAGAGATGGTATTTTTACTTCAATAGGTAATACTGCTTCAGACCCATACACCAAAGAGAAACGTGTAGCCCCAGTAGGTTTTCTGATACTTGTTCTATAAGCCCATAATGCAAGATTGAGCTAGAGATGCCAATCCCTCCCAGATTTGTTTACTATTTTGCGTAAGATAGTCAGCAGATTTTTGTTAGATGCCTTAGCTTGTCCATTACTTTGATGGTAATATACACATGACCAGTGTTGTTTAATTTTGAATTTCTTGTAGAGCTCATCCAGATCTTTATTCTTGAATTGTCCTCCATTGTCAATCATGATGGACGAAGGTATCCCATACCTACAAATGATATGGTTTAGAATGAACATAGCTACTTGTTTACCAATTTCTTTGATGAGCAGAACCGCTTCTACCCACTTAGTGAAGTATTCAGTGGTAGTTATGATAAACTTGTGTCTATTGGATGATGCAGGATAGATCTGACCAATGAGATCAAAGGCCCATTGCTGAAAAGGCCAATGTGTGATGAAGGGTATGAGATCCTTTGCTAGAGCATGTATGAGATTTCCATGTAGCTGACGCTTCTCACAAGTTTTAGAAAAATTTATAGCATCCTTCTCCATGTCTAGCGAATAGTAGCCAACCCTTAGTAGTTTTTGAGCTAAAGAAAGACCATTCGAATGAGATCCACAAATACCTTCATGGACTTCTGATAATGCACGTTTAGACTCTTCAATTTCTAGACACCTAAGCAATGTACCATGCAAACCTTGCCTAAATAAATCGTTAGCAATAATGATGTACTGTGAAGTGTTCTGGGTTAGGTTCCTTTTCTCATTACGGGTAAGATTTTCTGGGATAATTTGGTCATGCAGATAAGAGTAAATGTGGTTTTATCGAGATGAGTCATGTCCAATAATAGAACATATGATCTAGGACTCACGAGAATCATAGGTAGGGTAATGTAACTCTTCCACCATGAATTCAAAATGAAAATTAGATTCCTGTAACTCAAGTATAGACACCAAGGTGGACATAGCATCTGCTGCTTTGTTTGCTGATCTGGTAATCTACTAGAATGATACAAAAGTAAAATACTTCTTGAGATCATCAACCATTCTCTTATAAGGCATCATTCTCTCATCTTGAGTCTGATATGTATCATTGATTTGATTGATAATTAGTTGAGAATCTCCATCGATATGTAACTCCAGAACCTTCCATTCAATAGCTAGCTTGATCCTGTTTACCAAAGCTTTATACTCTACAATATTGTTTGTGCAAGGGAAAATAATCTTGTAAGCCTTTAGGATTGAATATTTTTGAGGAGTAATAAATAGTATTCATATTTTTGAGGAGTAATAAATAGTATTCCAACATCAGAACGATTTTGGGTGAAAGATCCATCAAAGAACATCTTTCATGATTGTTGAGTAAATTGCATTATTGATTCATCTGGAAATTCTATATGCAGTGGTTGAGTGTCTTCAAGTGGAGCTTCAACAAGTTGATATGTAATTACCCATTCTTTGATGGATTTTCATTCCACATATTCAATATCAAACTCTATAAGTACCATGATCTATTTTTCCAGTCTTCCGGTGAGTGTTGCTTTGTTGAGAAGATACTTGAGCGGATCAATCTTAGCTACTAGCATGATGGAATGTGCCAACATGTAGTGTCTCAATTTTTGTGATGCAAAGACTAATGCCAAGCATGCTTTTTCTATTATAGTATAGTTCATTTTATAAGACAACAATGTTATACTAATGTAATATATAGCTCTTTTTTTTAAATTTTCATCTTGTTGTGCTAGAAGTGCCCCCAATGATGAATCAATGGCTGATATGTATAAGATCAATGGTTTTCCCTCAATCGGTGGCATTCATATTGGTGGATTGGACATGTACTCTTTGATCTGTTGAAGGTGTTGTTCACATTCTCGATCCCAGTTGTATATTACTCATTTCCTCAATACTTTTGTGAAAGGTTGAGCTTTGTTTGCCAGCTGAGAAATAAAGCTTCTGATTGATTGGAGACATCCCTGTAAACTTCTCATTTGACTGATGTTCTTCAGAGGTGGCATTTCCATTATATCGTGGACCTTATTAGGATCAACCTTGATTCCCTTCTTTGAAGTGATGTAGCCAAGTAGTTTACCAGATGTCACTCTGAATGCGCACTTTTTTGGATTTAGCTGGAGTTTGAATTTTTCCATTCTATGTAGTATAGGGCCTAGCTCTTGAATATGAGTGGATCTCTTCATAGTCTTTACTAAAGTTTCATCAACATAATCTTCCATATTCTTATGCGTCATGCCATTAAAGATAGTAGTTACCACTCTTACGTAAGTCACTCTTGCATTTTTCATCCCGAATGGCATGACGTTTGAGAAAAAGGTTTCCCATGCATAGGTGAAATTTGTCTTTTCTTGATCTCCAGGAGCTATTTTGATCTGATTATAACCAAAGAATCCATCCATTAGTGAGTACATCTCATACCCAATAGTCATATCGACTATCATATCAATGTTTGGCAATGGAAAGTCATCCTTCAGACAAGCTTTGTTGAGATCTTTGAAGTCTGTGGAAACCCTAATAGATTTGTCTGCCTTTGACATAGGTACTATGTTTGAAATCCATTCTACATAGTCTATAGCTCTGATAAATCCATCTTTTAGAAGTTCTTCTACCTCAGCTTTGACTAGTATTGCCACATGAGGGTGCATCTTACAAATTTTTTGCATGACTGGTTTAACTTCTGGTGTGATAGAAAGATGATGCATGATAAGATCAGGATCCAGGCCTATCATATTAGAGTATGTCCATGCAAAATTGATCTTCTTTTCTGAAAAGAGATGAGTGAAATCTTTTAATTCTTGTACTGATAATGATTGAGCTACATGAATTATGTGTGGTATCTCTTGACTCCCAATGTTCACTGGCTGAGTTGTCTCGATCAATATAGAAGACCTCTCCAACAAATGACTTGGCTGTATATCAAGTATCTCACCTTCAGACACCTCAGAGAGGTTTTCACCCTTAGGTACATCCTTTATTTTCTCTTTTTTAGATTCTGACACTGTCACAATGTGGTTTTTGCCATCAGATCTTTTATTTTTATTTTTTTGATTTTTGCGACTAAGATACTTGATATTTGTTTCAGTCATTTTTTCACTCTGTTCGCTGGTGGAAGAGTACATGGGTTCAACTGCGTTTAGGTAATAGGCTAGTGTGTAGTCATTGGTAAAAGTAGGTACATTCATGGGTTGGTCTTGTAGACTATAGTCAATTAATTTAGGATGTACCAAGGATAGAGTGTGGATAGGTTCAAGGGAGTTCACAATATTGTCATCACAACAGCGGATTGAAAAGTTGAGTTCCAGAAGGATACCTTGCATAAATGTCTCGAGACCAGGAAAAGTCAGAACATGATTATTAAAGTGCACGCTAATATTTAGTTGACCTAATCCAATAGACCTACTTGTGGCATCATTCTCTATGCTAGGATGGACTTCATATCGAGGTTTGACAGTAACAAGATCAGTAGATAGATTCTTGCCATTTATATCAGAGGATTCAAAGTTTGATGCTGAGTAGATATTGTCATAAACAAGACTATTGTTAGAGTATTTAGAGTCATTGGATGAACTTTTTGAGTCTTCTTCAAGTGGTTGAGTGAATGTACGTATGGTATCAACACCAGCATCTTTAATGTTGCAAGTTCCTTCAAGATTTGGCTCATTTAGCATTTCTATTTGACACACTTGTTGACATGATCTTGATGGTTCTATGACTCCCTATCATCTACTCCATTCATCTTCCTCTGGACTGATGACTGGTTCTACTTCTGTGGCTTCCAATTCTTCTTGTGTAATCCCATACCTGATTTATTCTATCTTTTTAGAGGGGTATATAATAGATGAAAAAATTTCTGGTATTCTTCCTTCCTCCACCCCTTGTTCATAGTCTGCTTGTCTTTTTAGTATGATTTCCTATATCTCCTTTTCTAGCTTTAAGCACATCAACTCTTGAGTATCATCTCTGATACCGCTAGACTCCACTGGAGTTTCTATACTGGATGTATCTGAGAGGTGGTCTGGACCCTATTCATTCTCATTTGAGTTAGTCTCTGAATCGTCTACTTGTTTCCTACCAGTGTATGTGACTGGAACTTTTAGTGGTGAAAACAATTCTCTAATTCTTTCTACTTCATCTCTTATATCCTCTAGGACTTCAACTCCTTGTATTGTTGTAGCTGACACCATCAGAACTTGAGTGCTGACTATTTCTTCTTTCTTGATTGTTTGTTCCTCTTTTTCTTTTACACACTCTGCTTGAGTTTGTTGAGTGTTTGTTTTCCGCAATGTTGAAGGCGATATCCTTTTTTGTCACTTAGACTTAGAAGCATGTTTTTGGTCTGATGTCTTTTTTGGATTGTACCCCAGTCCAGCCTTATCATTTGTTGATTTTGTTTCCAGCTGAATGAGTTCAATAATACCCTCTTGATGTTTGCCCAGGGGACTAGTACCTGAATATCCCATGTGTTGAATCATTTTGTAGCCTGGACCATATTGTGTTGAGGAAATATCACAATGCCATACTTCTTTGTTTTCACTATCTTCCTTAAAAAGCCATTTCAGAACAACATCCTCTTCTATTTCATCTATGAGGGAAGTAGAAGATTGTACAAAAAAACCATCATATATGATATTCGGAGTTGAAGTCTATGTTTTTATAGCCTCTGATGGTTTGCCTAACTATTTCGGTGATGGAGGAAGTGAGACTAATGAAAGTACTGGTTCTATCTTGTATCCATCCATGCTAGTATTGGTAATTTTCAACTTCTTTTCCAAGTCTTTGATTAGGGCTTCTAAACTTTCATTTGTAGAGGTTGCTTTATTATGAGGCAACACATTTTGTCAATGCATTATAGGGGACATTTGTATCAGTGGGAATACTGACCTCAACTCCGTTATAAGGAAATTTAAAGCATTGATGGTATGTAGATGGAACTGTCTTCATTTCATGAATCCATGGCCTTCCCGGTAAGATATTGTATGATAGAGAAAGATCAAGTATGTGGAAAATGACATCTCTTTCTACGGGTCCCACCCTGATTGGTAATGATACCAGATCTTTAGAGGTCCTTTCCTCTTCATCATAGACTTTAATTGTTATTTTCTTGGCCGGATCAATGACATTTTCAAAAAATCCTAGTTGTGTAAGCAGACTGTTAGTATAAATATTCAACCCCGTGCCTCCATCTATCAAAACACGTTTGACTCTGTGTTTATGGATTATGGCTTCAATGTGCAATGGCTGGTTATGTGGATGATTTAGCGAGTTGTCATCTTCTTCAGAGAAGGTCAGATAGTGAGGTGAAGTCAAATGACCCACCATAGATTGAAACCAATCGATATCTAAATCTTTTGGAACATTAGTGGCGAGCAAGGCGTTGTCCAAGATTTCTTTGTGAGCAAAAGAGATTTTTAGTAATTCAAAAATGGAAATTTGAGCATTTGTCTTTTTCAACTGTTCAACAATGCTATATCCAGAGGATGATGATGAATTTAGCCTTTTAAATTTATCAAATGTTGATTTTTTTTGTTTGTTTGATGAGGCTAGTAGGTTTGACGTTGTTTGAGCAGAAGTTGAAGAACTAGCTCCTTGGAGAGTTACTTTCTTTTGAGAATGGGTCATAGCCTTTGCATATCGTGAATCATTTTGTTTATCTTGGATTATAATCACATTGCAATATTCAGATTGGGAAGGCTCAATCATGTTGATGATATTGTCATTGTTGGTATAAGTATAATTTACTTTGGCACCTCCTTTGGTCTTTGAGGAATCACCTTGTTCGTAAATAGGTAAGGGGTCTTTAAAAGCTTTATGATCACCATTTGTCAAGTGATTCCTGACAACAATTTTACCAGCATCTATGAGATCTTGAATCTCATGCTTGAGCTTGATGTAGTTGTTTGTGTTATGACCTTTCTTCCGATGGTAGTCGCAATATTCATGTAGTTGTTTGTGTTATGAACTTTATTACCTGATAACATTACCATAATGAATATTCTGATGGTAACATTATCAGGTTGTTTTCCAATAGAGTTTTGAAATCAGATTCATATGATTCTTCCAGAGGAGTGAATTCACATCTAGGTTTCGAAAGCCAAGGTTTCTCTTTGAACCACTCCTTTGCTTTCTTCAAAGAATTTTTTGTTGCGGTTTTAGCTACTTTGAGTGCTTTTATGCCACTAACCAAGTTGAATATCATGGGATTTGAGTTGGTTTTAACAGTGTCTACTACTCTGTCATTAACAACGTTCTTATTGTTGTCTTTTCCATACTTCCAATACTTGTTCTTCTCTTTAGAGCTAGATCCTGGTTGTGTTTCTTTCCAAGGTGAGATATCTCCTTTCTTTATAAGCACATCTTCCATTCAGATAGACTTATCTACCATTTTGTTAAATGATGGGTGTAATTGCATTTGGATACTATATTTCAATTCAGGGATTAGATTGTTGATGAATATATTCATTTTCTCAGAATCTGGGATAGGCTGTGAATACCTAGAGAACATCTTTCTCCAATGTTCGAGGAAAGTGAGAAAAGGCTCCCTTGTTTTTTGTTTGGTATTGCAAAGTTTGATCATAGTAACAGGATGTTGAATTTTGTAGGAATATTGTTGTAAAAATAGTTGCATTAGTTCTTCAAAAGTTTTTATCCCCTTAGGTAGACTTGAGAACCATTCCATAGCTTGTCCTCCCAAACTCCTCAGAAAAAGATGCATGAGATACGTTTGATTGTGCATGAACTCCATGCAGGCAACATAAAATTCTCTGACATGATCTTGAGGATCTGATGTACCATCATATTTGTCAAATTTTGGAATCTCAACTCATGAAGGGAATGGAGGCATGTATAGGTTTTTGTCAAATGGAAATGGGCATATTGTCTCCAGAGAATATTGTTTTAAGGATTTATCCTTGTTTTTAAGTTCTGTGATATCAATTTGTAAAGCTTGTAATTTTTTGTGGACCATTATTATAGGTGATTCTTCCTTTTTAGTGATGAGAGTCTGAATGTCATATCCAGTAGGAAGTTTGGCGCCTTGTTTTGCTAGTTCTAGAAAATAGTCTTCTTTTTCTCAAGCCATGATAGCCTTCATCATTTTTTGGAAATCTTTATCCTTTTTACATTTATGAATATCTTCTTCTGGAGGTTCAAAATCTTTAGCTTCACTTGATGAGGAATCATTATCGGTTTCATGAATATTGAGGTTGTCTTTGTCATTTTGTTTTGTTCTAGGTATAGTGGGGGATAAAGGTTCATCATAAACTGGCATCTCTAATGATGAAGGTTTATCAGTCAGGGGATCCTCTTCATAAAATGGATTATCTTTATATGAAAAGGGTTTCCCTTTGCCTTTGGCATCTTTCTTATGAGAACTCTTGGTTTGAATAGGCATTTTTATTGATGGGTGTGACCTAAAGTTGTTTGTGATGCAGAAGTCAAGGTCAAATTAAGAGCTAATTGTTCGGTTAACGTATTGTTTGAGAGAAGCAACTAAGATTTAGTCTGGTTTCAGGAACGATCTATCCTATATAAGATGTTTATCTAAGTTGATCCGAGAGAAGTGACTAAGACTCAATCTAGTTTCAGGAAAGATCTATCCTGTATAAGACGCTATCTACGTGATTTAAGTTTGATAAGTAGTTGATTGGACTAGCTGAAAGGTGATAGACAAAATCATGCAACACAAATGGCAGAGGTGCACTGTTTTGATTTGTTTATGATCAGGATGATGATAACCAGTTTTATGCTCACTGTAGATTATTTTAGGCAAGTTTGACTGTTCTGGACTGACAAAATCAGAGATTCGTATGACAGGGTTTCCAAGACTAGACGACAATTAAATATCTTTAGGATAACAACAACAGTGTTTTATACGAGTTGCTTCCTAGTACCATATGATAGATGGGTATGTCTAGAACAACAAACTGTTCAATGTAATGTTTTATTATACGACACATTAGTAAAGCTCAGATGAAAATTCTTAGAAGTGGATGACAGACAATTAGGATTCATATGACACATGATTGAAGATGAAAGGACAGATTGTTAGGACTGATAGAAAACTGTATGACATAGAATATGAACCAGAATGATAAATGAGAAGACTCGTACAACTTTTTAATGGACAAAGGTAAAATTCTAAGCTTTCAATGACTGAGTATGACCAGATTTGAGATGGACCGAGTTTTGATCACTGACTGATGATGAGTAGTTTAGAGGTGGATTGAGTCTTTGACAACTAAGGTATACTAGTTTGTGACACAGACAAAGTTTTGACTAGGATAGACTAGTTTTGGACAGAGTTTCGATTGGGATAGACTAGTTTTGGATAGAGTTTTGACTTAGGATAGACTAGTTTTAGACAGAGTTTCGATTGGGATAGACTAGATTTGGACAGAGTTTTGACATAGGATAGACTAGTTTTGGAAAGAGTTTTTGACTTAGGAAAGACTAGTTTTGGATAGAGTTTTTTATCACTGAGTTGTTTCTTGTTTTCTCCAGTTCTGGTATTTCAGTTTCAGTTTCAACGATGAAAACACATAAAACACGTAATATGAATAATAAATCCAATCACAACATGCAAATCCTATGAAAATTAGTGAGAGAAGAAAACCTTTGCTTGTAGACTCAGGTACACACCCAATAGCTAATCAGAATACAGCTGCTGAGTCTCACGCAATGGATTCTCAATGCTGTATTAGTCGACTCCAAATGCTAATGGGGGCATGAAATGACAAGTATCTTGGGAGAGTTACTATCTCTCTTGCACAAAGATTATCCCCCCTTTTGGAGGTGAACCGAGTAGCTTATAATTTGAATTGGAACTAGTAAGGGGTCCATTTGACGCATCGAGGAATAAACTCAATTAAGAGGTCTCCCAGCCTTGAAAATCAAGGTTTAATATACCCGAAGGTACAGAGGAGAGCTATTCTCGAGCACTACTGTTGACTTGATTTTTATCAAATCACATTTATTTTATAGTGGGTTGGAGTACTTGGCGTTTAGCCATTCCCACTTGGTTCATTCCCCTCTCACTGGCCGTAATGGCTAAAGAGTTATTAGCTCCTCAGGAGGGTAGACCTGCTAAAGATGTACAAATATCAAACTTAAAGAAAATGCCTCAAGGGTCTGGATTTTTGATTGTCTATGTAGACAAGAGCATACTCTCCTACCTCTCAGAATTTACTTAAAACATGAAATATAGATTTGTTCTTTAACTAGATAGAAAGTTAGGTGCCTAAAAATGAATTTAAAGAATACACGATGTTTGGTTGATTCTTCTTAGGCAACCTGCAAAGACAATGAATCAGTAGTCATATTGTCTTTGTGTGAAAAACATATTCTTCGACAAGAGTTCTACAAAAACTAATTAGGCTATGAAAATTTCTCAAATAAACAGATAACCAGCCAAGGTTAGCATCAGTATAATCAATTTGGACAGAAAACCAGAAGAATGAAATTTTCTTTTTAACCAAGAAAATATAGAATCGTACGATAATTCATACTAGATCATACGATAAACCATACCAGATCATACGAAACCTGTAGTTTGTTGTTTAGGCATATGGGAAATGTTGTATGACAATTCAAAGAAGCTATACAGAAGAAATCCAAAAAAGTCAAAAATCTGAAAAAAATAAAAATAAACAGTTAGTCTTGGAGGTCGAAAAAAAAGTAGTCTTCTGCCCCACGGTGGGCGTTAGAAATGTGTGTGTGAAAAGTGAAAATAAGTCCATAAGCTACAAGACACAACACTTCAATTAAGTCATTACATGTATGGCTAGACAAATATAAGAATGAATATGAAAACCATAACAAATCGACTAATTGCCTTCTAAAAGATGCGATTATAAGATTGCTCTCAGATTTGTATAAGGAATACCAGTGACTAGACTACACCAAGATGAAGGATTTAATCTATATGAGCATGAGATTAAACTAAATGGATGAAAGATGGATAAAAGATTCAAGCAATATGGAATAAACTAAATATGCAAAAAGCTAAACTAAGATGCAATAATCTCAAAAAAGCAAGCACAATATCTTCAATAACTCTAGAGAAAAATCAGCATAATAATAATCTCCAAGGTGTTTCTCAAGTATCTCTAGGGTGATTTGAATGAGAGCTGAAGGCTGAATTTATATAAATTCATAAGAGAGATAAAGAAAAAGAACAATTTAGAATTAATTGAAATAATTGAGAAATTAGGTTCAGTTAACCTTGAGATAGATTCCAATTATAGTTTAATTGAAATGCATTCAAATAAGAAGTTCAAGTTGCATTGGAAATAAGAATTAATTAAGTCCATGCACTTGTGATCAAAATAGGTAATCCCATGCATATTCTTTGATTTATTCAAGAGAAGAGTCTTTTCAATGCAACTGAACTTCTTTTATCAAAAGCTTTGAGTTCTAATTTTAAAGAATGATTATATTCTTTTTAATTGCTTTTGTGATTTCAAGTTCTCAATTTAGAAAAAGAAATAATATCTCAAGTTTTATTTCTCTCTCAATTCAATTCTTTTATTTTATTTTCAATTTAACTCTTTCTTTGTGTATTAATTCCTCTTTTGTAATAAATTAATTCTTCTTTTTTGAATGACAAATTTATTAATTAATTAAATATGCTAGGAAAATAATAAACATGTAATATTCGATGGAAAAATGGAGTGGAGGAGGAGGAGACTAGGGCTTCGACTGAGGGAGTTCCAGGGTTTTTGACCATAGGATGATGGCTTTCAGGACCAAAGATTTGCAGATCGGGGAACACAACAAAACTTTACATAGCCACGACCTGGAAAAAGACCTTGGCAAAATCCAAGCAAGGCTTGGAAGGATCAGGATAGGTTTTTTCATTCCCACAAGCAATGGGGGGAGGCAGTGGCAACATGAGACTCCAAATATTTGAGAAAAGAGAGTCTCAGAGCCCAAGGGCATCACAATAAGGAGTATGGTCTGAAAACAATATGGCAGCACTGCCAAGAGAAAGAATGGCGACCAAGAAGAAATGTTCAGAAGCCGAGGAAGTCCCCGGAATGTAAAGAGGGTATGAGAATGGGGAACGTATCATTGATGATAGATAACAAAAGTTGGAATGACTCTGTGACCTTTTTCTAGGAGAGGGGATTATTTGTAAAATGTTTTGGGGATTGGCTGTCAGTGGGAAAGATGAAAGGATGGTAAACTGAAAATTGGAAATGCAAAATCAAACTCAAAACCCTTCCGAATGGGTTTTTCTTGGTAATCATAGAAGATAGTAAGGATAAGCAAGGAATTTTAAATAATGGACCCTTTTGCATGGGTAGAAGGGGTTTGTACATTAGGGACTGGGAACCTAACTTCAACCCAATGCTGGCTCCGATTGAAGTGGTACTTGTCTGGCTCAGATTATATAACCTACCCAGAGAATACTAGAATGAGAAGTTCTTCCAAACTTTAAGTAACAAACTGGGTTTCTACATCAGAGCAGATGGGGCTATTGAGTCCAAAGACTTTAGCATGTATGCACAAATATGCATTGGATGGATACCCCATTACCCACTTCCAGAACAAGTGGAGATCATAAAAAATGCAGGACAATGGCTCCAAGAAATCGAGGTGGAGGAATATAATGAAATCTGCAAGCATTGTAAAAAAGAAGGACATTTAGAGGAAACTTGCTTAATAGGCCCTAAAGGGGAACTATGGAGACTGTTGGCAAATGCACACTCCAATGAGACATTGTAGGTGATTGAAGGTTTTGTCATTGATGGAAACCTTACAATCCTATGACACTGGCAAGGCAATCCACCGGCACCAGCAAAGTTAGATTCTACACCGACATACAGACCACCGACATTGGCAATGAAAGGAAGCATACCGGTACAGAAGCCGACAAGAATTCTGTTGTTAATATATTTTGTTTATTATTGAAAAATCATTGTAAGTCAACTTGGAAAGTTGTAAAATGACTCTTATATAAGAGAGGTCATTGTAGAACATTTTATAAGAGATAGAGGAATATAATAAGGTGAAATAAGGTAGACCTATTATGCGAAATATAGGTTAAGGGTTCATGTAAGAAGCAGAGCAGAAACTGGTACTGGATCTAGCATTATAGATGCTATTTTGAAGCAGTACAAGACACTAGATTTATATAATCCATTTTGTAAGTCAGTGAGACTTCCCATTTTGTATTTGAGCAGTGAGCTCTAGGCACTTGGCCTTCTTGTATGTGTAGGCCCCTCTTGTAGCAGTAATATTCTCTTATTGGCCAGTAAGTGAATATTGCGAGTCACAAATCCCACTGAGGTTTTTCCCACACCGAGTTTCCTCATTAAAATATTGTGTTATGGTGTGTTTTTCATGTGGTTGTTTTTATCTTTGTTTATTGCATTAGTTTCTATTTACCGGTACATAGTATTAATATGCTTTACATGTTTTAAGTTAAGAAAATCTTATTACCAGTTAGATATTGATTCACCCCCCCCTCTTAGTATCTGTGGGAATCCTAATAGAGACAATGATAGAAGATGAGGTGACCTATTATGCGAACAGGGATAGTACAAGAAAGGAGATGAGACCCAACGAGGATATGATCCAAGCTTTGCAAAACCCTTTCATGTAGGGGGAGGTCTCGACGACTCTCAATAACACCACCCAGGAGGTGGAAGAGAGTATAACATAAGTTGTTCTTATCAACAAACATAGGGAGGCCACAGGTTGGGTAGAAGATGCCATTGCAAGAGTCAAGAAAGCAGTTGATATTCTAGATGAGGTTAACACCAGGTCTTTTCCCCTTGCAGAAACATGAATCAGTTTGGAGACTCTATAGCACTCGAAGAAGAATAATGACTTGAGGTTTGATAAGGAGGAAACCAAAGACAACAAAGAATCTGATGGATTCGATGAGGAAGATGAATGGGGATGGATGGATGAGGAAGACAGTATGGAAAGCAAAATAATAGAGCAATCCAAACTTGTATGTAACAAGGTATGAATAGGGGAAAAAAGATCGAGAGGCAGAAAGTCAAATCAGTTCAAGATTGCAATGGCTAGTAGTGCCAAAGGCCAAAGTAAATTGATAGTAGGGAATGGTGTCACCCTTCCTAAAGGACAATGAAAATCATAACCTAGAATTTCAGGGGTTGTAATACCCTTGACAAACACTGATTGATCAAATGAGGGTTTGATCAATTAAGGCCAGATGTAGTTTTCTTACAAGAGACAAAGATGAACATAGTGGAAGTGAAGGCACTCATGGGATCATGGAAGTAGTGGATGGGGGTCTTTGTGGAGTCGGAGGGAGCTTCAAGAGGTCTGGGTATCATCTGGAACATAAACAATCACAAGGTGGACGAAGTATATGCCTCCAATATGTGGTAGGTATGTAAGGTTCACTCCTACCCTCTAAATGTTGATTTCACATTAATCAATGTCTATGGACCATCAAAATCCAATCTACAAAGAAATTTTTGGAGCTCCTTGTCCTCCCTCATTAGAGATATGGAAGGGGGTGTTTTGATTATTAGGGGTGATTTCAATGCTATATTGGAACTGAGTGATAAATTGTGGGGCAAGGGAGGATTTTTTGTGAACCAAGTAAATTTTGAAAATTTTGTGACGGACAATGGACTCAGGGAAGTCAAATCTAAGGAAGGACAGTTCACATGGTCTAATAGAAGGATCTTAGGACAACATGTTGCAGAGAAGCTGGACCATTTTTTCTTGGGTGGGCCTTGGGCAGAAACCAATCTCCTTTCGCCTCAAATATCCATCCAATGGCTACTTCAGATCACCTACCAGTTGAACTCACTATAGCCTTTGATGGCCCCCCCATCAAATGCCCTTTCAAATTTGAAAAAATGTGGTTGAGGGATAAAAGCCTGAGGGAATTAATCAATGAATGGTGTTCAGGGGCTCTAGAGATGTGTGGTACTAAAGCCTTTGTTTTTGTCAAGAAATTGCAGTTTATTAAGTCAAAAATTAAAGAATGGAAACGAATCAAGTTTGGAAACATTTTTGCTAACAAAAGAGATCTGGAGGACAGACTAGCGCTCTTGCAAGAAGATATAATACAAAAGGGGATGACATCTGAGATGTTCTGGCAGGAGCGAGAACTCAAAGGATAATACAGTGAAGTGTTATCTCGAGAGGAGATTTATTGGAGATGAAAGTCAAGAGAGTGCTGGCTACAGGAAGGGGACAAAAATTCAAAAAAATTTCATAACTCGGTTAAGGTGAGAAGATCTCGAAACAAAATCACAACTATCCACAATAGGGAGAATGTCTTATTAGACAATGTGGAGGATATCAATAAAGAGGCAGTTGGGTTCTTTCTAGCATTACTATCTAAGGATAATGAACCCAATTTGGAGCACCAAAAGAATGGTCTAAGTGTTATCTCGGAGCTAATAGTAGCTGTGCAAAATCAGACACTGATGAAACCTATTCAAGTATGGAAGGTGATAAAGCTCCAGGACTGGATGGTTTCCCAACCTTTTTCTACCAAACTTTCTGGGAGATTGTAGGAAATGAGGTTTGGGTAGTAGTGGAGGAGTCATGAAGTAGGTCGAGTGTTGCAAAGGAGCTTAACTACACACTTATCGTCTGTATACCCAAGGTGGAGCACCCTGCTAATTTCAATGAATTTAGGTCAATTTTGTTGTGCAACACCATTTACAAAGTGACAACTAAAGTGATCTCAAATAGAATAAAACCTCTACTGAGTCTTATTAGCTCAGAAGAATAGAGTGGCTTTGTCCCAAGAAGGTCAATTGTGGAAGGAATAATAATTGCCCATGAGGCCATTCACATAGTCCGTCAGGTGAAAGTGGATCGAATGATGATTAAATTAGATATTAGAAAAGCATATGAAATGGTGGATAGGGAATTTCTTCTTTGGGTCTTGCAGAGATTTGGCTTCTCCAAAGAATGGATTAGCTGGATGTGGGCCTGTATAGGGGGTTGTGGACTTATATATTGGTCAATGGTAGCCCACAAGGATTTTTTCAAACCACATGAGGGCTTAGACAAGGAGACCCATTATCACTTTTTCTATTCATTATATTAAGAAATTCTTGGGAAGACTAATTTGATCACAACAACAACAAGGAAGATGGCAAGGAATTAAAATTGTGGAAGGGATGGAGCCAGTTACTCATTAGCAATTTGCGGATGATACCCTACTATGTGGACAGTCTTCACTTCAAGAGGCTCAAGTGATTAGAAAGACAATAGATGATTTCTGCAGAGCAAGTGGTCAACAGGTTAACTGGATGAAATTGGAAGCTATTTTCTTTAATATAGAGATTGACAGACATCAAGTAATTTCAAATATCTTAGGGGTCAGAATGGGTACCCTTCCTGGAAAGTTTCTGGGTACCCCCTTATTTGCTGGGAAGAATGGCCCTATCCTATGGAACAACCTTATTGATACTTGTGTAAACCACCTTGAAGGTTGGAAGAGTAAATGGCTTACTCTTTCTAGGTGGATCATGCTACTCAAAGCAGTCCTCTCTGCCCTCCCCATATTCTCCATGACAACCCTAAAGATTTTGGAGAAAGTGATAAATTGTATAAACAGGGGGATGAGAATTTTTTTATGGAATGGCAAAGAAAAAAATGACAAAATTCCTTTGGTCACGTGGGATAAAGTCTGTCAAGACAAATAGGCAGGGGGAGTAGGACTGAGAAACTAGAAACTTTTAAATGAAGAAATTGGGGAAAAAGGGATTTGGCAGATCTACGCTCAGCCGAATCAGAAGTGGGTACAAGTTTTAAAACACAAGTACCTAGATCAGATGAGCAGGGAATGAATATTCACAATCACCTCCTTACCAAAAGGCTCAGCCATATGGAATTTTATTGCCTCGTGCAGACATGTCATCACAAAACACATCACTTGGGAAATAGGTAATGGGTCAATGGCCAATTTTTGGATAGACTCTTGGGAGGGGAGACCAACCCTTTCAGATAGACAAGATATTAAGAATATTAAACAGGTTACTAGAATATAGTGGGGAGAAAAGGTAGGAGATTTTCTCTTGAAAAATAGGGTCCAGGGGGTAGATATGTGTGAATGGAAAATCATAGAAACTCATCCACTATCAGAAAATCAAAAAGAGATGTTAAAGGGGATCATGTAGGAGTACACCCCTATGTTGTCTACAAAGGAAGACACTTTGAGATGGTGTGGTTCAAAATCGAGGCAGTACTCGGTAAAGATTGGTTACAACATTCTTGACAAAATGGAAGAAAGAAAGGAATGACCAATAAAACATGTGTGGAGCTCCCCAATTCTACCAAAAGCAAGAGCCTTCACATGGATGGCTCTGAAAAAGTGCATACTGACAGGGGAAAGATTGTGCAGATTGGGTTTCTTGGGCCCTTTCAGATGCATAATGTGCAAAAAGGTAGAGGAATCCCTAGATCATTTGCTTCTACAATGTGAGGAAGCACAAACAGTATGGAGCTTCCTTTTAGGGAAGCTAGGATGGATGGCTCCTCTACCTAATACAGTCCTTGACCTTTTCTCCAGCTGGAATATAATGAGCCATAGATCAGTCTTTTCTAGTCTATGGCTAGTGGCACCATCCCTTGTAGTATGGGAGATTTGGAAGGAAAGAAATAGAAGGATATTCGAAGAAAAAGAAGACTCAACAGAGAGTTTTCTATTAAGAGTTGAAAGAGCGATAGCAAAATCAGTCTCAGCAGTAGCCATAAACCATAATTTGGCAAAACATCCCTATACTAGTGAGGACAGAATCAATCAAGCCAATTGGCCACTTGTGAATTACCAACCCGTTAATGGGTCCTTGAGGGTTAATCCCCCTTTAGAAAAAGAAGAGGTTAAATGGGATTTTCCAACTAAGGAGTGGATAAAAATAAACTTTGATGGGGCATCTAGAGGAAACCCAGGAACCTCAGGAGTAGGAGTAGTCACGAGAGACGATAAAGGGGTCATCCTTTTCAAGGGTGCACAAAGATTGCAGGATGGAACAAATAACAAAGAAGAGGCATAGGTGACACTAATGGTCACTGAATTGGCTATAAACATGAAAATCCAAAAGTTGCACCTAGAAGGAGACTCCCAAGTGATTATCAACGCAATAGCGAAGGGTAACACCCCGTCATGGAAACTATCCCATTGGGTGGAGATCATTTGAGAAAAACTCAACTCCTTTGAGGATTTTTGGGTCTCCCATGTCAGGCAAGGTGCCAATGTAGTGGCAGACCTCCTCTCCAACATCGGATGTGACATGACAAGCCAAATGGCCAAGTGGTGGAAGGGAGACGGAAAAGTGTGGAAGTGGAATTAATGTTGTCCTAGAAGTATGAAAAAAACAATAAGCACACAAGACATCCCGTAAGGACAAGGACACCCTTTCAAAAGCACTGCAATTAATGAGGCAATTACTGAGTGCAGAGTATCTGTTCGAGACAATGGTGGAGGATAGCAAATCTGTCGTGAAATCCTTTTCCATTTATATCATTGATTATGCATTTATGACTCATCGCAAATGATGGCAGAGGAATTACCAATTTTGTTTATGAGCAATGTATTATCAAAGAATCAGATTAATGTGAGTTTTTATGTCTTTTGCAGTGTAGTTTTTGGAGTTAACAGGTTTTGAGTAGGTTCAATAGAGGCAAATTTAACCCTAAGAACCGAGAAGAAACTGGTTCCTTTTCTGGGAACAATGTCAGATAAAAGAATGCAAGGACTCTTCAAATACAAGGAAGAGAAACTATGGAGTGCAGTGCATCTAATGCTAGGGAGGAGTTGGTGCACATCCACTTCAGGCACAGGATGAACATGGAGGTTTATACCTTGATTATGACTTGGGCATGTGAATTTGAACTAGAGGTGGAAAAAGTTAAGCTCACAATGACCAAGTTAATTGATGGGGACTATTTGATCAACCTTGAATCCATTTTGGAGTGGGTGATCCCTCAGATTGGAATCCACATTCAAGAAGGAGATGTCAAGGAGGAGATATTACCCTTTGTTCACGAGCCAGAGAATCAAATAAAGGAGCAATGCAAAGAGCAAGCTCACATAGGCTGGGAAGCCATGAAGCTCTACGTCAAACTCATAAGAATAGATGAGGTACTGAAAGCCCTCATGGTGGTGGCATGCATGGAGGTGGGAAGAGAACTGCGAGACTGGTTTGAGGAAGGGCGGGTGGTCCATTTTTTAGCAAGTCTAGAAGGAGACCCAAACTTTGGGAATTTGGATTGCATCCCGAAGATGAAGACTGAAGCAGCCAAAGGAAAAGCTCTGGCAGACATTGCAGATGAGGAGGAGAAGAAGATGAACCAGAGTGATACTGACTGAGGGGATACAGTGCTAAAAACTCATTTTTTGCTTTCTGGTAGTTGCTGGTTTAAAAAAAACAATATTTTATGGATGACTGTAATATTTAATACAGAAATGCACAATACTGATTTTATTTCCATTTTAGCTTGAACGCTCTTCATAGTAGGCTAGGACTGTTAGTTTTTTGGGCCGATGTTGAAATTTGTATGGCCTCGGATTATTGTAGCCTTTTTTTGAAAATGAATATAACACAAAAATTACCGATAAAAAAAATAAAAATGCTAGGATATTTAATAAATTAAATAGGATAATTGATCAAAATGATTTTCTTGGAATGATTCAATTAATTAAATAAATACTTAATTAATATTGAGTAATTCACTTTCCATGTGACATTTGATGATTGAAGAATTAATTAATTATGCTCAAAGTTTATTTAATTGCCTTTGGTTAGGACCTTGGTGATGTTGTCGAGATTAGGGGCCCATGGTTTAGATGACCATTTTTAGGGTATTACAAGAAGCATGGTATAAGAAGACAATTTTCTACTCCCTGGACACCTCAGTAGAATGGAGTTGTGGAAAGGAAGAATATAACTATCTTGGATGCTGCTAGAACAATGATGATGGAAGCTAGTCTACATCATATCTACTTGAGAGAAGCAATGAGCACAACGGATTATACATTCAATAGATTACATATCAAAGGAGAAATCGGTGAGACATTGGTGTAGGGGCACCCCTTCAATATGATCATTTAGGCTTAGAGGAGGAAGGATAAGACCTTAAACAGGTCTTAGGATGTTTTCCTTGTGTTTCAATCATGCATTTTGTGTTTGTAATAAAGGACCCCATCTTGTGAGCCAAACTCCTATTTTGGCATCTTGATAAGCCAATTAGGACTTTTGGACAAAAGAGGACTAAGTATGCTTAGGATATGTTTGTCGTAGTGGTTTTATTTTTTTTATGTGCTTTGAGGGTGTTTAGAGGTGTTTGTCTTCACCCAAGTCATTCGGGTGCAAGAAATGACATTTTTGACAACTTTGTCAAAAGTTGTCATGAGCAACTTTTTGTGCAATTTTTCAATTCTTGTTGGTCTAACTCCTCCAACAGCTCTAACCTCTTGTTTTTGGTTGGGAGTAGTTGTAGAGGGGTATAAAAACCTCAAGGACTCAATTCCAAATGAGAGACTGTATGGAGAAAGTTTTTATGATTGCAAGCAATAAGAAATTCTGAGTTTTTTCTGCAAACTATGAGGTTTTGGCATAGGGTACAGAGTTTTATAGATTGGGACCAATACTCAATGTTGTGATTTTGTTAGTGCAGTGAGTTATCAATTGTTTGGTCTTGATTTAAGATATTTATTGTTTGTTTTTCTCACGATATCCAAGTTTTGTTGTAGGTACCTAGAAAACCAGGGTTTTGCCTTCCCATGGCCATAAATTGCAACCTCTTCATCTAAAAATCATAGAAGTGGGTGGGATGAAAGTGTAGCCTACGTATTCTATGATTCCAAAGGAATTTTTTAGGAGGATCAAGGGAGATGTGTGTTTGATTAGGCCATAGGTAGACATCTCCATGTGGCTAGCTAGCCCTTAGACTGCAATAATTACCCTAGAAGACAATTGGCGATGATTCCAGGAATGTAACCTTGGAATATATAATGGTTTATGGTTCCACACATGCTCATGGGGTTTTGGTTGTAAGGTATGTTAATTTTGATATAGCTACTTCACAAATGGAGGCCTAATTAGCCCTTTAGGACAATTGATCATCACCGGGTTCAGACCTTTCCTTGTCAGATATTGACTTCTCCTTTTGGGGGATTGGGTAAGACCATAAAGGGTATGTGAATCTATGACTCTTTTACCAAGGTGTTTGGAAAACTTTGGAATTAAGGTCCCATTACCCATCTCCAAGGGCTACAAGTAAATAGGCCTAATTGTGAAGGTGTCGTAGGGAATTGGGTTAAATCCTTGAAACCAGTGTTTGGTTTGGTCCATATGAGTGTTGTATGATCCAAAATAGGTGTTGTGAAGGTCAAGAAACTTAGGAGGCTTGATGGTGCATAATGGAGCAAGTTACCCAAATTGAGTAGTATGAACCTTGGAGTGAAATGAGAAGTTGGAACTAAGATTGTAGAGCCTTGCTTTGTAGGATCCTATTGGTGTGTTGAGGGGTTAGGGTCATACATCTTGAAGTGTTTGACAAGATACAAGGATGGCTCTGCATCAAGTGGTATCAGAGCTAGTAATGGCTTTGGTAAAGAGATAGTGATTTTGAGAAAATGGCAGAGGGAGAGGAAGAAGCCCCTAGGAGACCGATCACCAACATGGAATTGGAAAAGATTGTGAGAGAGAAGGCCAATTCTTACAAGACCATGTAGAAGGAGATAGAGGTTGAGGGGTAGAGTATATGGAATGGAAGATGGAGGCATTGGTAGTGGTGAAGAAGGGGATGAAGATGAGATCCCTATGCCATAGGAAGAGGCAATTCCTCTTGACCAGAGGCACTTCCTTAATGCCCTCAAGCCCATGGAGAGAAGAACCATGGAGCAGAAGATTGATTTGCCAACCTTCACTGGGAAGATGGAACCTGATGTAGTGGTGGATTGGATAGACTCCCTGTCTAGTTTCTTTGAATGTGAAGACATTCTAGGGCACTAGAAGGTGAAGATTGCTAAATCCAAGTTGAAGGGAGCAGCCCTAACTTGGTGGAACTTTATCTAGGAAGAGAGAGAAAAGGGTAAAAAACCCAAGATTGTTTCTTGGAAAAAGATGGTTGCCTTAGTAAGGGAGGTTTATGTACCCAAGGATTATGAAGTTCAACTCCACAAGAGGAGGCAAAATCTCAAGCAGAAGGAGATGAATGTGAACTCTTGCACAGAGGAGTTCCAAAAGCTATGTATGAAGACTAAGACAAAGGAGAGGAGAGTGAAAAGGTTTCCCGATATCTAAATGGATTAAGGTACAACATCCAAGAAGAAATAAATCTCCTTAGCTCGGATATAGTTGGTAAATGCCATCAACTTGCCATCAAGGTGGAAGAGAAAATCAAAAGGAGACAAGATCAAAAAAATAAAGGAAGAGGAAGACAGTAGAGGGGTGGAAGAAATTTTTTCAGAGGTAAGGGAAATAGTTTTGGAAACCAAGGTGAAACAAATCAAGAAGGCACTAAAGGAGAAAGTAGTCACAATAGCAATGGAGGATACAATCAGAGGGGTAATTTCAGAGGAAGAAGACCACCATTTAGGGAAAGATCTCAAGGTAGAGGTCCAATCAGATGCTATAATTACAATGAAGAAGGGCACATGGCCAATAGGTGTCCTGACAAGCCTACTAGTTCCATGGGGGAAAGAAGAAGTAACTTGATCCAAAAATCTGATTGCCAAAGTGTGGCAAGTGCAAATACATACCAGAGTGTCAATACCCCTGATAGCTATGGTTACCCTAAAAGAGGTGAAGATTTGATGATTAGAAGAGAAATAACTACCATGAAGATGGCTAACAAAGAAACCCAACAAAGAAAGTCTCTATTCAAGACCACTTGCAAATCGGGTGGAAAGGTATGCAAGGTTCTAATAGATTCTGGATCAACTAAAAAATTTGTGTCTCTAGAAATGGTGGAGAAGATAAAATTGAGAAGACCACCTCACCCTTGCCCCTACAAGGTCTCATGGCTCACCCAAGGTCAGCAAGATGTTGTGAAAGAGAAGGCTTTGGTAGAATTCTAGATTGGAGCCTATAAGGATAAGTTGTTGTTTAACATTGCAAAGATAGATGCTCACCATCTCCTATTTGGGAGACCATGGCAATTTGATTTAAAGGCACAAAATGATGGTGCTAGGAACACATATTAAATCACCAAAGATGGTAAGGTCATAGAGTTGTTACCTTTGATGGGGAGTGAGGAGGAGACAAAAACAAAGGAGGCCAAGGTGTTGGTGGTAGGAGGAAAGCAATTCTTGAAGAAGATAGTAGATAAAGGCATTGTTTGTTATGCTCTTATTCCTAGTCCCAAAGTGACAAAGGTGGAGAAGTCTGAAGACAAGAAAAGAGACAGATTGAGGTTGGTTGACCTTGCAGTGCTCCAGTGCAACAACTACTAAATAAGTACAAAGGTGTCATCTTTGATGGCATTCCAAGGACACTACCTCCTATGAGGGATATAAATCATTGCATAGACCTTCTACCTAGATCCACCTTGCCTAAAAAAGTATCATACAAGCTCAACCCAGATCATAATGTTGAGATGACAAAACAAATTAAAGAACTGTTGGAGTTCGGACTGATTGGCAAAAGTTTGAGCCCATGTGCAATCCTTGCAGTCTTGGCACCCAAAAAGGAAGGCACTTGGAGACTCTGCATAGAATCAAGGGCTATCAACAAAATTACTATCAAGTATAGATTTCCAATTCCTAGGATCGAGGACTTGTTAGATTGCTTGGGGGGTGCTAGATATTTTATAAAAATTGACTTGAAAAGTGGCTACCATCAGATTAGGATTAGGCTGGGAGATGAGTGGAAGACTGCATTTAAAACAAATGAGGGGTTGTATGAGTGGAAGGCCATTCCCTTTAGCTTATCTAATGCACCAAGCACCTTTATGAGGTTAATGAATGAAGTTTTGAGAGATTTCATAGGAAAATTTATCATAGTCTACCTAGATGACATTCTAATTTTTAGTCAAACCAAAGAAGAGCACCTAAAACATGTAGACCTGGTCCTAAGGAGATTGTATGAAGAGAAATTAATGATCAATTTGGAAAAGTGTTTGTTTATGCAGGAAGAGATCATCTACTTGGGATTTGTAATCCTATATGGTGAGTTGAAAATGGATCAAGAAAAGGTGAGTGCTATATTGTCTTGGCATACACCTAGAACAATGAATGATGTTAGAAGCTTCCATTCTTTAGCCACATTCTATAGGAAATTTATAAGGGGATTTAGCCATATTTGTGCTCCAATGCTTGAGAGCATAGAGGGAGGACAAAAGTGCAGGTTCAGTTGGACTAAAGAGGTAGATAACTCCTTTGAAACATTGAAGAGGAAAGTTGTAGAGCAATCGGTCCTTGCCCTACCTAATTTCAACAAAATATTCCAAGTGGAATGTGATGCCAGTCACATGGCTATTGGGACAATGCTTAGTTAGGAAGGAAGGCATATTTCCTTCTTTAGTGAGAAATTAAATGAGGCAAAGAGGAGGTACTCATCCTATGACCTAGAGATGTATGCTCTAGTGCAATCCTTGAAAAAGTGGAGACACTACTTGCTACCGAAGGAGTTCATAGTTTTCAAAGACGATCAAACCCTCAGTTTCATAAATAGCCAAGAAAGGTTGAACCAGAGGCATATGAAGTGGGTAGAGACCCTACAAGCCTTCACTTTCACTCTTACGCATAAGAAAGGGGTCAAGAATAAGGTGGCAGATGTTTTGAGAAAAAGAGTATTAACCATAAATCAGATCTAGTTGGAGAGTGTTGGAATAGACTCCTTGAAGGACATGTATGAGGATGATGATGAATTTGGAGAGATCTACAAGGTATGTTCATCTTTTGATGAGCGGTTCCATGTTGATTTTTCTATATTTCTGATACAAGATGGATTGTTGTTCAAGGATGCATAGTTGTGCATACCTAAATGCTCTATGAGACTAAAAATAATTAGGGAGAAGCACTGTGGAGCAATGACAGACCATTTTGTCCTTGACAAGACACTAGACTTGGTGAAGAGGCACTACTTTTGGCCCAAATTGCAGATAGATGTAAGGAGATTTGTGGAGACATGTGTGATATGCCAAAAAGAAAAGGGGAAGTCCACCAATCCAAGCTTATACCAGCCTTTACCCATTCCTTCAACACTATGGGAAAGTATAACTATGGATTTTGTTTTAGAATTGCCTAGGACAAGAAAAGGTTATGATAGTGTTTTTTTAGTGGTGGATAGGTTTAGTAAAATGACACATTTCTTGTCATGTCAAACCACTTGTGATGCTTCTTATATTGCAGATTTTTTTTTCAAAGAAATTATCTGGATACATGGTTTGCCTTTGACCATAGTCTCTGATAGGGATGTGAAATTTATTGTACACTTCTAGAGGACTCTTTGGAAGAATCTTGGCACAAATATAGCCTTCTCCTTAGCCTACCATCCCCAAACGGATGGCCAAACTGAAGCTGTAAAAAAATCTTAGGAAATATCCTAAGATGTTTGACTAGGCAATATGGAGAGAAGTGGGATAGCATACCAGGTCTTAGGCAGAATTATCTTATAATGATAAAGTAAATAGAAGCAGTTGTAATTCACCCTTCCAGGTTGTGTATGGCATCCACCCAAGGGGTGTGTTTGAGTTAACAAAACTACCTCAAGGAGAAGCCATTAGTGTAGATGGAGAAACCTTTGCCACCACCATAAAGGAGATACATGACCAAGTTAAATCTCACCTTCAACAATATGCAGAAAGATATAAGGCTCATGCTGGTAAGAAGAAGAGGGATGTCCAATTTGATGTGGGAGACTGGGCGTGGGTTCAGTTGAAGAAAGAAAGACTTCCAAAAGGCAAATATACAAAGCTTATGCAGAGGAAGATTGGACCCTGTCAAATCTTGAAAAAATGTGGACAAAATGTTTATGAACTCCAACTCCCACCTGATCTTGGTTTGTCACCCATTTTTAATGTATGTGACTTAACTCATTACAAATGTAGTGTTGATGTAGGAGAAGAAACCATTCAGGCTGTAGCAGATGATGACATTCCCAAACATGAACCACCAAAGTTGCATAAATTTTTGGACACCAAGGTTGCAAAGAGGACAAGGAAAAAAGTATATATGGAGTATTTATTGGCCTAGCAGGGACAAATGGATTCTGAAGCAGTCTGGATGACAGAGTAGCAAATCAAAAACCATGGTGCAGACTTGCAAACTCTCATCTCAAGTGGACTTGATATTTCTTTTTCTGGGGAGTATGGTACAGGGGCACCCTTTGAATATGATCATTCAGGATTAGAGGAGGAAGGAATAGACCTTAAATAGGTCTTAGGATGTTTTCCTTGTGTTTCAATCATGAATTTTGTGTTTGTAATAAAGGACCCCATCTTGTGAGCCAAACTCCTATTTTGGCATCTTGATAAGCCAATTAGGACTTTTGTACAAAAGGGGACTAATTATTCTTAGGATATGTTTGTCCTAGTGGTTTTAGTTTTTTTATGTGCTTAGAGGGTGTTTAGAGGTGTTAGTCTTGACCCAAGTCATTCGGGTGCAAGAAATGACATTTTTGACAACTTTGTCAAAAGTTGTCATGAGCAACTTCTGGTGCAATTTTTGAATTCTTGTTGGTGTAACTCCTCCAATGGCTCTAATCTCTTGTTTTTGGTTGGGAGTAGTTGTAGAGGGGGTATAAAAATCTTGAGGACACAATTCCCAAGGAGAGACTGTACGGGGAAAGTTTTTATGATTGTAAGCAATAAGAAATTCTGAGTTTTTCCTGCAAACTATGAGGTTTTGGCATAGGGTACGGAGTTGTATGGATTAGGACCAATCCCCAATATTATGATTTTGTTAGTATAGTGAGTTATTAATTTTTTGGTATGGATTTGAGGTCTTGATCATTTGTTTTGCTCCAGATATCCAAGTTTTACTGTAGGTACCCTAAAAAACCAGGGTTTTGCCTAGGGTCCCATGGCCATAACTTGCAACCTGTTCATCTAAAACTCACGGCAGTAGGTGGGATGCAAGTGTGGCATATGTATTTTATTATTCCAAAGTAATTTTTGAGGAGGAGTAAGGGAAATGTGTGTTTGATCAGGCCATAGGTAGACATCTCCATGTGGCTACCTAGCCCTTAGATTGCAATAATTACCCTAGAAGACAAGTGGCGATGATTCCAGGTATGTAACCCTGGAATCTATAATATTTTATGGTTCCCCACATGCTCATGGGGTTGTGGTTGTAAGGTATATTAATTTTGATATAGCCACTTTACAAATGGAGGCCTAATTAGCCCTTTAGAACAATTGGTCATCATCGGGTTCAAACCTTTCCTTGTTAGATCTTAACTTCTCCTTTTGGGGGATTGGGTAAGACCATAAAGGGTATCCGAATTCATGATTTTTTTACTAGGGTGTTTGGAAAAGTTTGGACTGAAGGTCTCATTACCCGTCTCCAAGGGCTACAAGCAAATAGGCCTAATTGTGAAGGTGTCATAGGGAATTGGGTTAAATCCTTGAAACTAGTGTTTGGTCTAGTCCATATGAGTGTTGTTTGGTGAAGGTTAGGAACCTTAGGAGGCTTCATGGTGCATAATGGAGCAAGTTACCCAAATTGAGTAGTATGAATCTTGGAGTGAAATGAGTAGTTGGAACTAAGATTGTAGAGCCTTGCTTTGTAGGATCCTATTGCTGTGTTGAGGGGTCAGTGTCATACATCCTAAAGTGTTTGAGAAGATACAAGGAGGGCTCTACATCAGACACCTTATGAATTATGGTTTGGCAATACACCTACAGTTAATTATTTCAAAATATTTGGTAGTAAATGTTATATTAGGAGAGATGATATCATTGGCAAATTTGATCCTAGATGTGATGAAGACATATTTATTGGTTATTCTAATGAAAGAAAGGCATATAGATGTTATAACAAGAGATTGCAGAGAATTGTGGAGAGTGATAATGTCAAAGTAGATGAGTTGAACAAAAGTCAAACCAGAGTTTATGAGAAGGAACCAATAGTAAAAATGATTATATCTAAACTGATAGAACCTTTACCAGAACAAAGTGTTGAACTAGTTACTCTGGTAGTATCAGAGAATTATATAGTGACTGAAGATTAGGGAAGAGGAACATAGAGTTAGCGGACTCCTAGGTATGTGAGATTGAATCATTTAGAAGATCAGACCATTGCAGATAAGAACAATGGAGTAATGACAATAAGAAGACTAACAACTAATGAGGTATGTTTAATTTCACAAGTTGAACTAGTATCATTAATTGAGACATGTAAAGATGAATATTGGTTGAAAGCTATGGAAGAAGAATTAGATCAGATTGAGAAAAATAACACATGGCCTTTGGTTCCTCGGCCTAAAAATAAGAATGTTATTGGAGCTAAATGGGTTTTTAGAAATAAATTGAATGAGGATGGTCAAGTTATAAGAAATAAGGCTAGATTGGTTTGTAAAGGATATTCTCAGAAGGAAGGAATTGATTATGGTGAAAAATTTTGCACCTGTAGCTAGGATTGAAGCTGTAAGATTATTTCTTGCCTATGTTGCTTATAAAAACTACAAGGTTTATCAAATGGATGTTAAATGTGCATTTTTGAATGGGGATCTTGATGAAGAAATTTATATTAAGAAACCTGATGTTTTTTCACTATCAGATGATACAAACATGGTTTGCAGGTTAAGGAAAGCTTTATATAGATTAAAACAAGAACCTAGAGCTTGGTATGCAAGGTTGGATAAATATCTTTTGAAACTTGGTTTTACTAAGGATAGTGTTGACAATAATTTATATTATAAGATCACTGATGATGATATACTAATTATTGAAGTATTTGTTGATGACATTATATTTGGAGGTGAAGATAAGTTGTGCATAGAATTTTCTAAGAATATGGAGAAAGAATTTGAGATGTCTATGATTGGGGAAATGAAATTTTTCTTAGGTTTGCAGATTACTCAGAATGACAAAGGTATTTTTATCTATCAAACTAAGTATAATAACTAATTATTGAATAAATTTGGTATGGGATATTCTAAACTGGCAAGTACTCCTATGATTACAAGTGAGAAATTGACAAGAAAAGATGTTTCTACACCAGTGAATCCTACAAGATACAAATTTATGATTGGAGGTATGCTTTATTTGACTCAGACTAGGCCTCACATAATGAATTCTATTTGTATTATTTCAAGATTTCAAAGTGATTGTAGAGAAAATCATGAGATTACGGTGAAAAGGATTTTTAGATACTTGCAAGGTACATCAAAATATGGTTTGTGGTAGCCTAAGAAAGATGACTTTACTTTATGTGCATATACAAATGCTGATTGGGTTAGAGATGTTGATGACCAGAAAAGTACTTCCGGTGGAGATTTCTTTCTTGGAAAGAAGTTGGTTTCATGGATCAGCAAGAAAGAGTCATGTACTTCTTTATCTACTGCTGAAGCTGAGTATGTTGCTACTGCTAATAATTGTACACAAGTTTTATGGATGAAGCAAATTTTGAAGGATATAAAGGTGGATTGTGATACACCGATAGTTATTCATAGTGATAACTCTATTGCTATTGATATATCAAAGAATTTGGTATGTCATTCTAAGGCAAAGCACATATCTATCAAATACAACTTTTTGAAGGAAATGTTGGAAGCAAATGAAGTTAGACTAGTTTATGTGAACACTAAAGAATAGATTGCAGATATTTTCACTAAACCTTTTCCTAAGGAATCATTTGAGTACCTGAGAGACAGATTGGGAGTTTCTACCCCTTTGGTAGAGACTTGATTGATGCAACTTGGCATCAATGCGGTATGCATTATCAAAGATAGTTTTCATTTGGACACTGATGTGGGATGCTATTGCTCAGGGGGAGTAGTCAGCTTTATGATTCAGTGGTTTATGTTTTTGCTTTGATATTTTTCTCATATTTTTGACATTGATGTCAAAGGGGGAGTGATATTGATGTGAAAAGGGAAGTGAAAAAGAAAAGGAAAAAGAGAAATTTAGAGATTTACAAAGATATTATTCATAGGGGGAGTTTGGTCTTTATTTCAAAGCTGTATGCGGGAGATTGTTGGATGTCTTCCATTGGGGGAGACTTGTTTGGCATTTCTTGGTACTTAGATGTTTTTCACATATAGTGTTGCCATCAATGCCAAAGGCGGAGATTGTTGGCCATTTAGTGGAATTGATTATGTGTTGCATTGATGCCAACACTAGCCATTTGGATACTTTACCGGTGCCCTTTTGGTCCCAGTAGGTTGAGTGGTTTCTGGTTGATTTAGATCCAACATGATCCAGTAGGCTCTAGTATAGTTTGGTGATGGAATTGGCTTGTTCATAGTACTCATGCTCATACTCAGTCAGCTAGTTTTGGTCTGGTTATCGGATGCTATCTTGTTTACTTAGAAGTTTGGTTTCTGGTTCTGACGAGGGTTTCATCGGCAGAGCTTTTGATGAAGATCTTTGATGAATTGCATAAGTGGTGTTTGTGCAACTTCTGGTGGAGTTTCAAGATGTTGATGGTGATCATGTTCGGGACTTGGTGGATGGAGATCATTGCTATAGCGCGTGGACCTACACTGGGTATCGGTTGATCTAGGTTATGGACCAAATTTAATGAAACATGTGGATTGGACCTCTTGATACATTTCCGAGATGACTTATGTGTTGGATATTATTTTTTTGGTCTAAGGTCGACATGGTTTGTAATTATGTAATTGATTCATTATCTGGTGGCTGACTTGGTTGTTTATGGTTGAGGGTTTGTATATATAGATGTAAGATTTCATTTTAGATCATATATATGGTAGAGATCATAGGAATGGGAAATGGATATGTAATGTGCGAATAATGTAATATCATTTAGGTAGAGTATTTGGTTGATCATTGGAGATCAAATTGGGTTTATGTAAGAGGATTTAGTCCTTTGGTATTGAGCTTAACCAGAACTGTACTCAGACATAGGAGATGCTATCTTTCATAGTTAAACACTTCTCTGGATTGTACTCTAGATTTCTATGTAGTCAGTGAGACTCCTTTCTATTAGCCTTTGTGCAAGTGTGGGCCCCTCAATTGTAATTCACATACTTACGACAAAAGTATTATCTGACTGTGAATAGGCTTCCCACCATGGTTTTTCCCTTACCGGGGTTTCCACATACAAATCTTGGTGTCATGTGGATGGTATTTATTCTGTGATTATTGTTTATGCTTAATTGGTTTAACTGCTATTCTGGTAGTTGGTTTAATCATTCCAGTATTAATGCTTTGGGTTCTGGTATTAAAGTTTTAATTGCTAATGGTTTCAGTAATCTGTGACAACTAATTCACCCCCCTCTCTTAGTTGTCTTTTGGTTATTTGAACTATCTAACAAGTTGATGCAGTAGTAAAGGAAGGAAATTTGAAGCATGTCTCTAAATGGTATGCAAATTGTGATGAGAATGATCAAAGATCAATAGAAGAAGCCATTGTAAAATACATGAATGTATATAGTAAATCCCTGATAGAATTATCATCAATGATTCAGAAGGATCTATATGAAAATTTGGATGCTAGAAGGCATACAACTAATCTAGAAGATGAGAGAATGAAAGAGTATGTACTGGTTAATTTGTGCTCTATAATTTGTAATAGTGAAGTGGACAATGTTAATCCTAGAGGATCCGGTTAATACCAAGAGGGGGGGTGAAGAAGTATTAACAGAAACAAAAACTTTCAATACCAAAATAGACTTATCTAAGATCTGAAAACATTCAACACTTAAACCAATTCTTCATAACAGATTTCCTTATCAGATCTAGATAATCATTTCCACTTATGCAAACTTATTAATCAGATTTGCCATCAACTCAACTACAGATCAACAAACACTATTACTAGCTTATTAACTAATCAAAATGCTTCATCAACCATTTAACCATCTATATCGTAACCACTTTAATATCTCTGATAAACAAACATAAACTTTCTTCACCGGTAATCAAAAATAAAACATGAACATCAGAAGAAAAGCATTCCACACACGAACATTGTGATTTTCACATGGAAACCCAAATAGGGAAAAACCACAGTGGGAATTGGTACCCACAAATTTTTTGTACTCTTTTGGAATGCACCTTGTTAGGAGAAAATCCCGGTTAGAAGATTACAATGGTGCCTTATTAGGGGCAAACCCTATTAGGAGACACCCGGTTAAGGGATTTACCTCAACCCTGTTAGAAGATTTGATCTGTTAGGATCAACCTCACAAGAGGTTTTAGAAATTAGATATTGAGTCACCCTGTTAGGGGATTTTACAATGTGAGGCTTGTTAGGACCTACCTGGTTAAGGGATTTTAGCTTCTATACATGTTAGAGAACAATAGTGAATGATCTATGTATAGCACTCAACTGCTTGCTTGATCAAATCCAATTAAGTTCTAATTCTACATCTCACTGGCAGATCTTCTCACACACCTTGGTTCGGATTCACACACTTGTCAAAATCATTGACACTTCAAAATATCAACCATATCATCATAAATAACCTTTCCAATTAGGTTGGTATCAAAACCCTAAGACTTACTACATAGACCATCATAGATATTTATAACTCATTTCAGATCATCATATGGATCATTATAATCAATTACAATTCAATATCATCCATTGAGATCGTCATAGAAAGTTGATCTAGTACAAAGTCAAACCCTTAGCACATTCTACTAAGCACTTTGCATATTCCCAATAAATTCGCTCTGCAAACGTGCCAAAACATCTTTCAAACACATAATGCAGTTTATGTTGCACTATCATCAACATGTGAGCTTGAAGTAGATCACCGGCAAAAATCATTACCGATCAAGAGAATTCTTTACCAGTCCTTCAACCCTTCATAAACCCTCGCAAAAACTCAACAAAAATTCAAAACATGCCTTCGAGTAACCATCATAGGCTGCAGTTCCGGTTACATACTCAAATCCATCATAAAATCTTATGTTTCAAACCACAAGTTTGTTGGATTGTTGGCATTGACAAAACTGGTCAATCTAGAGAACCAACATATGTGCTAAGGTTTGTCATTGATGTCCAACACTTACTAGTGAAGACACTAATTGGTGAAGTGGTATAAGTAGAGTGGTGTTGTTTTTCAGTAAGAAAAAAGTGATGACTTACAAGTCATGGAAACAACATTGGGATTGCAAGATCAAAGGTTCAATCAACTCAAGGAAAGATAGACTAAGCCAATCGGTCTATCATTCAAGAAGATCAGCCGCTTTGATGATGCTGAAGTCACAAAAGGTGACTCAGGCAAGAAAAATTGAAGTTGTATGCAAACCGGTAACTCATTGGTAAATAGGGGAAAAGATTTGGTGCTATCACAACAAATCGACAATCAAAGGATGAACTGGTAATCTATAAGTGTACTGGCATACCAGTACACCGATATGACAGAAGGAAGAGAGGTGATCACCATAAATCTCAGAGTGGTGATCGGTTATTCAGTTGTAGTGGAAAATAATGAGTTGGCGAGCTTGTGTCTATGCCAAATCAAATGTTGGTAAGGTCAACTTTCAGTTATCATCCAGTCAAGCATGATTACATGTAGATTTTATAGTTCACACTCATTTGGTTGAACATGACCCAGAAGTTTCTATCTTTGGGAGATGTAGTGGAAGAATTGGTTGAACACTTGGCTGAATTGATGTAAGGCACACAAAGAGAGAGTGGGAGATTTTGAATTTGAAATCTTCCAAAATTCCTAATTTTCTTTGATTGAGGGAATGTTTGAAGGTGTCGGTAGAAAATGTATAAAGTTCTCTCGAAGTTCATTCAGAAATTTTGATCATGAAATTTGCAACAAGGAGATCTTGTTCAAGGTGATCCAAAGTGAAGAGCAGAGAGAGATGAAGTTCTAAGAGGTGTTAGCACAATAGAGTGTGTTTGAGGTAGATTGAGTAAGTGCAGAGTCAAGATACAATGAGCTAGCAGAGCGTAGAGCCAAACATCAGAGGATTGGTAGAGTGCAGATACAAAGGCTAGGGGACCAACAGAGTGTAGAGTCTAAGGTCCAAGGATCGGTAGAGTGCAGTGCTGAGGGATAGGTGACCGCTTGAGTGAAGAGCCAAAGTTGTAAGAAGGAAACCGGTGATGTGCAGAGAAGAAACAACTAGTGTGTGTTGAGTGTGATGCATGTTGAGATTTGATCAAGCTATCAGTAGCTAATTTAGCATATCATCTATCTATTGCTCTCTAATAACTGCAACATAAATCCCTTAACTAGGTGGAATTTAACATGTCCCATTTGTAAAATAACTTAACTGGGTGACATCTTAATTGACATTCTAAGTCCTCTAACCATGCCACCTTTAACAGGGTAAAGGTACTAACCGACCTTGATCAAAATCCCTTAACCAGGTGGCACCTAATAGTGTCTTTGTAATCTCCTAATAGGGATGGCTCCTCACATGGTGTAATTCAGAAGAGTATAAATTTTGTGAGTTCCTACTCACACATGTTTTTCTCCCTTTTGGGTTTCCATGAGATAAATTATTGGCGTCATTGTCAAATTTTTATGCTTGCATATTTTGCTTCAGTGATTAAGTATTTTGTTGGATTTTAGATGAATGTAGATTTAAGTTAAAAGAGTTAAATTATGAAAATTTGATTAAGTGTTGATTCACCCCTCCCCTCTCAGCACCAATTGGGACTAACAATTGGTATGAGAGCATCAGGTCCCTAGAATCAGAAGAAGTTTAATCATCTTAAGGATAGATCCAAGATGATGCGTAAGGAGTGTCCTAAGTTCTCTAAGGAGAGTTATACCTTATGGTGTGGAAGAATGAAACTCTACCTAAGATCCCTAGGTGAACACTATTGGAATCATGTGATCATAGAGTACAATGAACCTTCTGGGACTCTTACTCCAAACCAGATCAAGGAGAGGCAAGATAATAATACTACTATGGATCTGATTATTAGCACACTTTCTAGATAATGAAATTACTAAGGTACAAGATTTGAAAACAACTTTTCATATTTGGAATAAGAAGAAGACATTCTATGGGGGAGATCCCGATGTTCAAAAGGCCAAAGTAGATAGCCTAAGAGGAAAATATGATGAGATGAGGATGCAAAAAAGTGAAAACATAAAGCAGTATAGCAAGAGGATAAAGGATGTAGTAAACTCCATTAAAAGTGTTGGAGGAAAGCTTGAGGAGGATGATGTGGTTAGAAAAATCCTGAGAACCTTGCTACCACAATATGCAATAAGGGTCTTTGCTATCTAGGAACTCAGATCCTTAAGAACAGTCAATGTAACTCTTGGCTCACTGATCACTAAGTTGACTGCTTTTGAGTTGAGCAATTATGACAACAATGTACCAAAGATTGATGCTTCTTTCAAAGCATCCATGATGCAGGCACCAACAAGGAGAAGGAAAGAAACCGGTAGTATTTCTACTACTAGAACCGGTCATTCCCATGAGAGTGATGATTTGTTCTCTGAGGAATAGGATCAAGATGAAATTGAAGCTCTACTGGCAAGAAGATTGCCAAGAGGTAAACGAATATAGAAAGGTAAACTACCCTTAAAGTGCTTCTCCTATAATAAGATAGGTCATAATTCTTCAAGATGTCCTGACAATGATAGAGATAGGAAGGATAATTTTAAAAGCTATAAGGACAAGAGAAATAAGGAATGTTATCTTGCAGAAGGAGTCACTGATGAAGAATCAAAGAGATTTGATGAAGATGGCATTGCATTTGTGGTTGTCAAGGAGGAAAACATAGAGGAAGGAGATATGACATTGATTTCTAGCACAAACCGGTGTGGAGAATGGGTGATCGATAGTGGCTGCACTCAACACATGACTGGTGATAGAAGCAAATTCCTTAGCATGGAGGATTGCAATGGAGGAACAATGAGATTCAGAAATGATGCCCCATGTGTAGTAAAAGGTAAGGGGTCTATAACCTTGAATAATAAGACAAATTGTGATGATGTCTATTGGGTAGAAGGATTAAAATATAGTTTCTTAAGTGTTGCACAACTTAACAATAAGGGTTATCGGTTAGAGTTCAATGAAGGGATATGTAAAATAAATGACAAATCTGGAAGTCTGATTGCAACTGGTAAATAGTCAAGAGGCAATTTGTTTCATCTAGACACCACCAAAGGTAATTGTCTAGTGGCTAAGGTTGAAGACAGCTGGTTGTGGCACAAAATATTGTTTCATGTTAATTTTAATAAAATAGCTAAAGTCAATAAGGCAAAATCTATCAGAATTATGCCTAACATAGTAAAACCTGAAAATGCTATGTGTCAACTAGGAAAGTTGACCGGGTCCAGTTTCAATAGTAAAACTTTCTCATCTGAAAATGTGCTGGACTTAGTTCACACAAACCTGTGCGGTCCCATGAGAACCAAGAGTTTCTATGGAGATCGGTATTTTATGTTATTTGTGGATGACTTCTCAAGAATAATGTGGGTTCTATTCTTGAAACAAAAATCTGAAGCCTTTCACATGTTTAAGGTGTTTAAGGATCAAGTAGAAAGAGGAACCGGTAATAATCTGAAGTGCCTGAGATCAGATAGAGGAGGAGAGTTCACCTCTCAAGAGTTCATGAAATACAGTGAGGAACAGGGGATCATGAGACAAATGTCTGCACCTAGAACACCTGAGCAAAATGGAATTGCTAAAAGAAGAAACAAAACTCTTATTGATTGTGGAAGGACTCTGATGATACAGAAGGAAATCCCACATATCTTCTGGAGAGAAGAAATAAGTACTGTTGTATGTACGTTGAATGGGATACAAGTAAAGAAGGGGTCAAACAAAACTCCCTATGAATTATGGAGTAGATACTGTTGGTATTTTGGATATGTTGATATGGTTTTGTCATTGATGTCAACACTTGTCAACACTTGAGAAACACTTGGAGATCTTTGGTTATGTTCACCAGCATGATCAATGAATTTTGCATAGTCACCAGTATCTGGTTCACCAGCACTTGGAATGACTTGGTTATGTCAAAGAAATCATTTGGACATTTGGTTTTGGTGATTTGTTCATTGGTCTAATCAGATTTTCATATTTGTTGTTACCGACAAATAGGTCTAGGCTATAGACCGGCAAGCATATCTATTCTAGATCAGCACGCCACGTCATAAAGATAATTTATTATTATTGTAAATGCATTGAGCTGACATCATGCATTGCATATTGATTTATTTGTAATTGATTTAATTGTAATATTATTTGTAAAGCCAACCTACACATTTGGTCTTAGGTCTTGGTATATATGTAAGGTCTCATTTATGAGATTGCGGGAATAAGGCAAAGAAGTATGAACATCATTGTAATAAGGTATATGTGAATATAAGTAGAGCTAACACGCAGACATAATTCAAGATTGAAGGAAGGTTTGAAGAAGGCAAATCAAAGCTTAACCGGTATTGAATCCAGCATATGAAGATGCTATTTTGAGTAGTACATTATCAATAGATTTAACCATCCAATTATAGTCATTGTGACTCCCATTTTTTGTTTGAGCAGTGAGCTCTAGGCAGTTGGCCTTTCTGCATGTGCAAACCCCATTTGTACACACATATTATCTGTAGTAGTATCATCTGATTGTGGGTAAGGTTTCCCACCGTGGTTTTTCCCCTTACAGGGTTTCCACCTACAAATAACTGTGTTATGTGTTGTGTATGTTATTTGTGTTTCTATTTCATGTATTAAACTTTATTGGTATTGCAATTAACTATTAAGCTATCTATCGACATTAAAGTTTGGTTTATCGATATTAAGCATTAAGTTTGGTTAAGTTAGTTTTGGTTTGTATTTATTGGACGATTGATTCACCCCCCCTCTCAGTTGCCTCTGAGACCTAACAGATACTCACCTAATGTTTGTTATTTCAAAGTATTTTGAAGTAGGTGGTATATCAAAAGGGATGAGTACAGTAGAAAATTTGATCCCAAGAGTGATGAAGGAACCTTCTTTAGGTTATTCAACAAAGAGCAAGGCATACCAGTGTTTAAGCAAAAGGATCAGTAAGATTGTGGAAAGTGCAAATGTTAGAGTAGATGAGTACTCTAAGAAGAATGAACAAGACAGTAAGAGTGAAATAGAGGACTATAAAGGGTTTGAGTATAATGTACCGGTAGAACCTACTGAAGAAAATCTTGTTGAAGTGGCTAATGAAGAAGCTTGTGAAGTAGAACCTGCACAACTGGTAGAAGAAGCTCTGAGGAGTGAACTGGTATTGGCTAAATATGTAAGAAATAATCACTTTGCAGAAAATATCATTGGTGACAAGGATGTAGGAGTTATAACCAAAAGAAGAGAAAGAGAAGTTGGGTGTATGTTCTCAATTTTTGAGCCCAAAACAATAAAGGAGGCTATAAAATATGATGACTGGGTCAAAGCCATGGAAGAAGAACTCGAGAAAATAGAGAAAAATGATACATGGATTCTAGTGCCCAGATCGGAAAATAAAAATGTAATAGGCACCAAGTGGGTGTTCAGTAACCAGATGGATGAAATCGGTAAGGTGATAAGAAACAAGGCAAGATTGGTCTGTAAGGGCTATGCTCAAGAAGAAGGCTTGGACTATGGAGAAACCTTCGCATTGGTAGCCAAGCTAGAAGGGGTTAGAATTTTGCTGGCCTTATGCTACTTATAAAAGGTTTAAAGTATAGCAAATGCATGTCAAATCGGTATTCTTAAATGGGGTGTTAGAGGAAGAAGTATACATAGAGAAACTAGAAGGGTTTGCATCTAAAGATCAGAGGAATGCAATATGGAGGTTGCAGAAGGCTCTTTATGGGCTAAAAAAGGCACAAAGAGATTGATATGAGAGGTTACATGAATATTTACTAAGCATAGGGTTCAAAAGAACCAATGATAACAGTTACTTGTATCTGAAGAGTGGAGCTAAAGGAAAACACCTAATTGCTAAGATCTTTGTAGATGACATCATCTTTGGGGGGGATGATGAGATGAGAAGAAGCTTTGCAGGACAAATGTAACAAGAATTTGAGATGTCCATGATTGACGAGATAAAGTTTGTTATTGGCCTGCAAGTCTCTCAATTAAAGAATGACATCTTCTTCAGTTAGACTAAGTACATAAGGGAAATTCTGAAAATTTTTGGAATGGAAGATTGCAAACCTGTTGGAACTTCGATGGTTATAGGTTGCAAGCTATCTAAATATGATGAGGCTAAAGAAGTGAATGAGACACTCTACCAGTCTATGATCGGTAAGTTACAGTATGCAGTACATAGAAAACAAGACATAGCACAAGTTGTTCACCTAGTTGCCAAATTATCTGCAAATCTGAAAGAGACTCACATGATGGCAGTCAAAAGAATATTCAGATACCTAAAGGGGACTGATGAGTATGGTCTCTGGTATCCACACAAGAGAGACTTTAGTTTAAGTGTTTTCATTGGTTCAGATTGGGCAGGAAACATCGATGACCAAAAGAGCACCAGTGGAGGTGAATTCTTTCTCAGAGATGAGATTGTATCTTGGACAAGTAAGAAACAAAACTACATATCTCAATCCACAGCTGAGGCTAAGTATGTAACTGCTACAATCAACTACACACAGATAGTTTGGATCAAACAACTACTAGAAGGAATACAAGAAAAAGTGGTTGGACTGGCAGTGATTTATTGTGACAACACCAGTGCAATTGACATATCCATAAACCCGGTGATGCACTCCAAAACTAAGCATATAGCCATCAAATATCACTATCTAAGGGAACAAGTTCAAGAAAAGGAAGTGGTGTTGGAGTACATACCAAAAAAAGAGTAGGTGGTTGATATCTTCACCAAGCCACTACAGAAGGACACCTTTGACTATCTTAGAGGTAAGTTGGGGGTTATGCCCCTCCATTTAGTGAAGTAAGCAAGCAGAGCTCTACATCAATCTGGTATGCTTTCAAGTTTTTTTTTTAAAATGACAAGGTTGATGAGTGTGGACTACTCTAGTTAGGGGGAGCAGTCTTGTAAGTGTTCAGAAAGGACTCTTTGGCATTTTTTTCAAAGGGGGGAGATATATTTAGAGTGCTTCAGCATTGGTAGGTAGTGATTGAGCTGAAGTTGTTGTATCAAAGTATGACCAGTGACAGGGGGAGATATTCATTACTCAGGGTAGAAGTAATGACTGGACTAGTATAGAGATGAAGGAACATGCAACTAATTAGAAATATTTTGAAGTGTTTGCCATCAATGCTAAAGGGGGAGATTGTTGGATTGTTGGCATTGACAAAATCAGTCAATCCAAAGAACTGGTATATGTACTATGGTTTATCATTGATGTCCAACACTTACTGGTGAAGACACTAACCAGTGAAGTTGTATAAGTAGAGTGGTGTTATTTTTTAGTAAGAAAAAGTGATGACTTACAACTCATGGAAACAACATTGGGATTGCAAGATCAAAGGTTCAATCAGCTCAAGGAAAGATAAACTAAGCCAACTGGTCTCTCATTCAGGATGATCAGTCACTTTGATGATTGTTAAGTCACAAAAGGTGACTCAGGCAAGAAAACTTGAAGTTGTATGCAAACCAGTAAATTATTGGTAAATAGGGGAAGAGATTTGGTGCTAGCATAAGAAAATGGCAATCAAAGGATGAACTAGTAATATAGAAGTGTAGTGGCATACCAGTACACCGGTATGATAGAAGGAAGACAGGTAATCACCACAAATCTCGGAGCAGTGATTGGTTATTCAGTTGTGGTGGTAAAGAATGAGTTGGTGAGATTGTGTCTACACCAAATCAAATGTTGGTAAAGACAACTTTCAGCTATCATGCAGTCAAGCATGATTACATGCATATTATCTGGTTCGCACTCATTTGGCTGAACACAGCTTAGAAGTTCCCATCTTTGGGAGATGCAGTGGCGAAATTGGTTGAATATTTGGAAAATTTTCTGTAAGGCACGTAGAGAGATTGTGGGAGATTTTAAATTTGAAATATTCCAAAATTCATAGTTTCTTTGATTGAGGGAATGTCTAAAGGTATTGACAAAAAATGTATAAAGTGCTCTTGAAGTTCATTCAAAAAAATTGGTCGTGAAATTTGCAACAAGGAGATCTTGTTCAAGCTGATCCAAAGTGAAGAGCAGAGAGAGATGAAGTGCTAAGAGGTGTTAGCATAGTAGAGTGTGTTTGAGGTAGATCAACTAAGTGCAGAGTCAAGATACAGTGAACAGGTATAGTGCAGAGCCAAAGATCAGAGGACTGACATAGTGCAAAGCCAAAGGTTAGGGGATTGGTAGAGTGCAAAGCCTAAGGTCTGAGCATCGACAGAGTGTAGTGTCAAGGGATAGGTGATCGACTAAGTGAAGAGCCGAAGGTGTAAGAAGGAAATTGGTGTTGTGCAGAGAAGACAAAACTAGTGTGTATTGAGTGTGATGCATGTTGAGATCTGATCAAGCTATCAGTAGCTAATTTAGCAGATCATCCATCTATTCCTTTCTAACAACTGCAACATAAATCCCTTAACTGGGTGGACTTTAACATGTCCCAATTGTAAAATCCCTTAACTGGGTGACATCTTAACTGATGTTCTAAGTCCTCTAACTAGGCTACCTTTAACAGGGTAAAGGTAATAACTACCTTTGATCAAAATCCCTTAACCGGGTGGCACCTAACAGTGTCTTTGTAATCTCCTAATCGGGATGGCTCCTCATTGGCTGTACTTTAGAAGAGTACAAATTTTGTGAGTTCTTACTCACACTATGGTTTTCTCCCTTTTAGGTTTCCACAAGATAAGTTCTTGGTGTCACTGTCAAATTTTCATGCTTGCATATTTTGCTTCAGTGATTAAGCATTTTATTGGATTTTAGAAGATTTAAGTTAAAAGTTAAATTGTGGAAATTTGATTAATTATTGATTAACCCCTCCCCTCTTAGCACCAGTTGTGACTAACAAAGTCACCAAACATCACCAACTACCTGATTCCATCAAAACTTATCTTCTTTACCGGTTAAGGTCCTAATTTCCAATCTTGCCGGTAAACCCTATCAAACTATCAAACTCTAACTCCAGTAGACCAAATAACTTAGCCAACAAGTCAATCATGGAAAACCATCTATAAACATCATCAAACATTAGTTGACTCTGATTTCCATCAATGACAACACAAATAATTGACCATGTCATCTTTCCTCTACTAGTATAGTCATCCATGATCATCTCATCTTCATCAGTTATGCCAAACATGCCAACAATCTCCCCCTTTGGCATTGATGGCAACACTAAATATCAACATACTCAACACATACTGTTCCACTCTGTTCTAGACTTCCTCTGCAACTCTTCTATTCTTTGTTGTACCTCATCTTTTGGTTACACTTTATCTTCAATTACACATCTTCTCCTCCTAATCATATGTCTTCTCTTATGACTAATCATATTTATTCTCCCCCTTTGACAAAAATACCAAATGTGCATAAGCATCACAAATAATCAAATCTATTGTTGTTGTCTTCAACATGTCTACAAAATTCATCTAAGTTTCCCCCCTACAGAGTATCTTACATCTCATCAATCCAAAGTGAAAAGAAAAGAAAATAGTCATGAAGCCCACTGGATTGATGCATCTTGCATTCTAGTTCTTTTTGAGTAGGGGTCTAACCCCTAATTTACATCTCATATACTCAAAGGTTGTCTTCGATAATGGTTTTGTAAAAAATTCTGCTAGCTGCTCTTTGCTAGTTACATACTCCATTCTGACTTGTTTATCTTGTACCCTTTCCCTTAGAAAATGATATTTCAATTCTATGTGCTTTGTTCTTGCATGTAACACATTATTTTTTGAAATATTGATTGTACAAATATTATCATAGTAAATGGTTACCGGTTCAGACATATCAAATCTAAATCCTTCAAGCACATGTCTCATCTAGATTTCCTGTGTGCAATTCATTGATGCTGCAACATACTTTGCCTCTGTTGTTGATTGAGAAACACAATTTTCTTCTTACTTGTCCAAGCAACCAATCTTCTTCCAAGAAGAAAAGCTCCATCGATAGTGATTTTTCGGTCATCAACATTGCCTGCCCAATTGGTATCAATAAACACATTCAAAGAAAAATTTTGTTTATAAGGATACCATAAACCATAATCTACTATGCCTTTCAAGTATCGAAATATCCCTTTCACCGCTACAAAGTGAGTCTCCTTGTGTTCCTTTTGAAATATAGCAACCAATCCAACAACATTTGCAATATCCAGTTTTCTATGAATGACATAATGCAATTTACCAATCATATACCTGTATTCTTTCTCATCAACAAATGGTAAGTCATCTTATTTAGACAACTTGCAGCCTATCACCATCGGAGTACCAACCAGTTTACAATCCTCCATGCCAAATGTTTTCAACACCTCTTTGACATCCTTACTTTGACAGATAAAAATTCCACCATCCAATTGTTGGACCTGCAACCCAATGAAAAATTTAATTTCACCAATAAGAGACATCTCAAATTCCTTTTTCATCTCCTCAGCAAAATCCATGCATAAGTCATCATTACCACAAAAAAATATGTCATCCACAAATACTTCAACTATCAATACTTTCTCTCCATCAATCTTTAGATATATGTTATTGTCCTCATTGGTATGTTGGAATCCTATCTTGATTAGGTGTGTGTGCATGAAACCTTAAAAATCATGCTCTTGATGCTTGCTTCAATCCATATAGTTCCTTATGTAGTTTGCAAACCATATCTTTGTCTTTAGACAAAGAAAATCCATCTAGTTGTTCTATGTATACTTCTTCTTCAAGGATGCCATTAAGAAAAGTTGATTTAACATCCATCTGATAGACTTTAAATCCTTTAAATGCATCATAAGCAAGTGGAATTCTTACTCCTTCCAATCTTTCCATATGTGAAAAGGGTTCACCACAATCTTCTCCTTCTTCTTGTGCATAGCCTTTGCAAACCAATCTTGCTTTATTTCTCGCAACCTTGCCTTCTTCATTTAACTTGTTTCTAAAAACCCATTTAGTTCCAATCACATTCTTGTCTCCCAGTCTAGGAACAAGTGTCCATGTCTTGTTCTTCTCCATGTGATCCAACTCCTCATTCATTGCACTAATCCAGTCATCATCCTTTAATGTCTCTCTTACTATTTTTAGCTCAATAGTAGAAATTAGACAAGAATTTTCTCTGATTTTCCTCAGTTGTACTCCAACATGTTTATCTCCAATTATTTGTTCTTCTAAGTGATTTAGCCTAACATACCTTGGAATAACCAGTTCTGGTGTTGTGCTTCCTAATTCATGTTCTTCATCACTCTTTGCATTTACCGATTGAGCACCAATTTCTACAACATTTTTCTCATCAGTCTTTTGTACTTCCGGTTCTACAAACACAAGTCTTTCTTCATCTTTCTCACACTTAGATCTGCTAGTCTCTCCATATTTCTCAGAGAGTTGATCTATCTTCATAGTAGCAGTTTCAATGATCTTCTTAGTTCTCTTGTTATAACATTTAAATTCTTTACTCTTTGTAGAGTAACCAAGAAAAATGCCTTCATCACACTTAGCAAGAAATTTTTTAGTGTAATCATCTCTCTAAATATGACATTTACTCCCAATTTTTTTGAAATAAATTACACTAGGAGTGTTTCCATGCCATAATTCATAAGGTGTTTTATTATTACCTTTTTTGACAAGTACCTCAATCAATGTATAAACAATAGTGTTGACTGCTTCTCTGCAAAATATCTTTGGTACTTCACCTTGAATCATCATGGTTCTAGCAGCTTCAACAACTATTCTATTCATTCTCTCCACTAGTCCATTCTATTGTGGAGTTCTAGGAGGTGACATCTACCTCTTAATTCCCCGTTCATCACAAAACTTCACAAACTCATCAAAAGTAAATTCACCTCCCCAGTCATATATTAAACATTTTAGATTCTTCCTGGTATCTTTCTTAACAAGAGCTTTAAATTCTTTAAACTTATTGAATGCCTCGGACTTTTCTCTCAGAAAAGTTACCCACATCATTTGAAATAATCATCAGTAAAGATCATAAAATAATTATCACCAAAATATCTCTTAGTCCTCATAGGACCACAAAGATTAGTATGAACCAAATCAAGAATATACTCTCAAGAGAAAGACTTACTCTTAAAAGATATAGAGGTCATCTTACCCATCTAACAACCCTTGCATAACACATTGTCCGGTTTCACAATACTTGACTTACTAACTTTAATCAAATTGTCAAAATTGACATGAGAAAATCTCTTGTGCCACAACCAGCTGTCTTCAATATTCACCACCAAATAATCATTTACATTAGTATTCAGATGAAATAAATTACCTCTAGTCTGCTTCCTAGTAGCAATTAATTCTTTATTATTTTCAAGAATCCTGCACACTCCACTTTTGAATTCAAGTAGATATCCTTTATCATTATGCTTTCCAACACTCAAGAGGTTATGTTTTAGTCCTTCAACTGAAAAGACATCATTTGCATTACTCTTCCCATTTAATGAAATTGATCCTTTGCCTTTAACCATGCAGGGAGATTTATTACCAAATCTTACAAAACCTCCATCAAACTCTTCAAGGGATAAGAACTTACTTTTGTCACCAGCCATGTAGGTGTGAGAAACCACTATCTATTATCCATAAATCACTGTTACCCATGTAAGACACCAAAGCCTTCTCATCAGTTAGATCCTCCTTCACAGCAACTAATACCATCTCCTCATTGTCATCTTCTTTTGATTCATCATCAGTCACACCTTCATCCACTGCAACATAACAATGTTTCTTTCTTTTTCCTTTGAATCTCTTGAACTTCTCCTTCTTATTAGTGCTAGGGCAGTTAACAGCTATGTGTCCAATTTTACTACAAGAGAAACACTTCAAGGGTAATTTACCTTTATATTTACCTATTTCTCTAGGGAATCTTTTAGCCAGCAATGCCTCAAGTTCCATCAGATGATCTTCATTATCACCATCATCTCTGCTTTCGCCATGACTAGACCTACAATCATGATTATGATAAACATATTTTCCTTTCCTTGCTGATATACTAGTTATAGAAGCCTTAAAAGAAGATTCAGAAGGTTTGGAAACACTATTATCAAAACTATTTAGTTCAAATGCAGTTAATTTTCCAATTAGAGAATCAACAGTGACCTTATCTTTTGAAATGGATCTCAGTTCTTGAATAGAAGACACTCTGATAGAATTTTGTGGTAAAAGAGTTCTAAGCATTTTACTAAAAATAGTATCATCTTCAATCTTACCTCTAACATTCTTTATACCACCTACAACTTCCTTAATCCTTTGTCCATATTGAGCTATGTTCTCACCGTCAACCATTTTCATATCATCAAATTTTTCTCTCAAACTCTCTTCCTTTGCCCTTTGTACATGTTCATCTCCTCCATAAATTAGATTTAATTTCTCCCATACTTCATTTGTAGTTTCTAATCCATGAATATCAATATACTTAGAGTCAAACAAAGTACTCACAATTTCTTCAAGATCCTGAATGTTTTCCTACTGTTCTTTGAGTTCATCCTATGTCAAGGGACTAGTAGTAGGAGCAAAATACTTGGCTATCACATGATTCCAATACTGTGAACCCATTCCTTTAATGTAGATCTTCATCTGATCACTCCATATCTAGTAGTTGTCCTTGGTAAACTTGGTACCCTCCATCATCATCTTTCGAAGACTCTTTCCCTCAAGCTATTAGGCTTTTTAGACACAGAAGACCAACGCTCTAATACCAATTGTTAATCCTAGAGGATCCAGTTAATACTGAGATGGGGGGGGTGAATCAGTATTAACATAAACTAAAACTTTCAATACCAAAACAAACTTATCTCAGATCTAAAAACATTCAACACAAACCAATTCTTCATAACAGATTTCCTTATCAGATCTAGATAATCATTTCCACTTATGCAAACTTATTAATCAGGTTTTCCATCAACTCAACTATAGATCAACAAACTCTATTACTAGATTATTAACTAATCAGAATGCTTCATCAACCATTTAACTATATATATAGGTAACCACTTTAAGATCTCTGATAAATAGACATAAATTGTCTTAACTGGTAATCAGAAATAAAATGTGAACATCACAAGAAAAACATTACACATGAACACCATGATTTTCATGTGGAAACCCAAATAGGGAAAAACCACGATGGGAATTGGTACCCACAAATATTTTTCACTCTTTTAGAATGTACCTTGTTAGGAGCCAAGCCTAGTTAGAAGCTTACAATGATGCCTTGTTAGGAGAATACCCTATTAAGAGTCACCCAGTTAAAGGATTTACCTAAGCCATGTTAGAAGCTTTGATTCGTTAGGATCAACCTCGCAAGAGGATTTAGAACTCAGATATTGAGTCATCCTGTTAGGGGATTTTACAATGTGAGGCTTGTTAGGACCTACCTGGTTAAGGGATTTTAGTTGTTGTAATTGTTAGAGAACAACAATGAATGATTTGTGTATAGCACTCAACTTCTTTCTTGATCAGATCGAATTAAGTTCTATGTCTACATCTCACTAGAAAATCCTATCACACACCCTGGTTCGGCTTCACACACTTCTCAAAATCACCGACACTTCAAAACATCAACCTTATCGACATAAATAACCTTTCCAACTAGGTCGGCATCAAAACCCTAAAACATACTAAATAAATCATCACAGATCCTTACAACTCATTACATATCATCATATGGATCATTAAAATCAATTACAACTTAATATCAGCTGTTGAATGATCATAGATTATCACAACAAGTCGATCTAATACAAAGTCAAACCCTTAGCACATTCCGCTAAGCACTTTGCACATTCCCAAGAAATTTTCCCTCCAAACATGCCAAAACATCTTTCAAACACATCATTTGGTTTGTGCCATGTTATCATCAACAAGTGAACTTGATGTAGATCACCGCAAATGAAAAATCATTACCAGTCAAGAGAATTCTTTATTGGTCCTTAAACGCTGGCAAAAACTCAACAAAAATTCAAAATAACACAAATCTATCATAAAAGATTATTTCAAATCACAAGTCACCAAACATCACCAATTACCCAATTCCATCAAAACTTATCTTCTTTACTGGTTAAGGTCCTAATTCCCATTCTTGCCAATAAACCCTATCAAACTCTAACTCCGGTAGACCAAATCACTTAGCTAGCAAGGCAATCATCAAAAACCATCTATAAACATCATCAAATATTAGTTGACCTTGGTTTCCATCAATGACAACACAAATAACTGATCATGCCATCTTTCCTCTATCGGTATAGTCACCCATCATCATCTCATCTTCATCAGTTATGCCAAACATGCTAATAAACAAACTTCTTAACATTGCAAAGAGCAGGTTTATAAGAAAAACCAAAGTTAATAAGATCATGTTTGGAAAGATTGATGAAGTAACTAAGGAAATTGATGCAATTTTGAAACAAGTTTTGGAAGAGAACAAGTATGAGATAAATCCAGTGAAAGTTGACACCCATCTGAAAGTCCATACACTATATGATAACTCTGTTCTATGTGAAAAAACAAATAAACAAGTTACAGTTGGAGATGATACTATTGATAATTAGAAGGTTATAAACAAAGATGAATCTGATCAAAATCCTCTAGTAATAAATGTTGAATCAGAGAAGGCAGCTGAGGAGGTTGGTAATGAAAAGGGTAAAGATGCAGAAAAAGGAGATGATGCAGAGAAGGCAGAGAAGGAGAAGGTTGGAGATAAGATTGAATAGGTTCCAATAGCAAGAGACACTATGGACAAGGGAAAGTAGATTATCAGTGACTCAAATCTCACCAAAGGGCCTATAGATCTTAACTCACTATCTCTTGTCCAAGTACTCAATCTTGCAACAATTGCACAGGCCAAAGCTAGTGAAGATTTATTGAAGTATCAATTTAAGGATAAAGAACTGATATCTATGGCTACAAGTGTGCTAGAGAAAATTCTATCATATTTTAAGCAAGATACTATAGACTCACCCTCCGGTAAGTTGAGCATGATAAAATCAGTGGATTCACATTTTGTATCTTTAGAGAAAGGTACTAAAGGAAAGGTTCTTAGAAAATTCAATGCTATGTGGTTTAGGATAGTTTTGAAAATGGTTGAAGGTGATAGGGCTATTGGCATTTCACTAGAAGGAGATTGTTGATATTCATTAAGGATATTGAGAAGGTTGTTAAAGATTATTTGATATAACTGAAAAAGGATGATAACTATCTTTATAACATTATTTTGTCATTGATGTCAAGAAATTGATTTTCTGATTCAGTATGATGTTGCCATATCTTGAGAAGATTGTTTTGATGAGTATTAAGTGGTCGGTAAGTGACATAGAAAGAATGTGATAAGAAAGGGGAGAAATAAGTTATTCAATGAGAAACTATTACCGAGTTAGACAATGATGCGATCATGATGTTTAGATTGTTTTGATATCCTACATATGTTGTTGATTGTAAGGTTAATACTATACTATGTCACCGAGCAAAGAACCTAGTCGATAAACCCTAAGGAACCTAGTCAGTAAACCCTAAGGAACCTAGTCAGTAAACCCTAAGGTTATCGATATTGGTTAATGAAGGTGGAATGTCTACCGAGTAAAGTTTAGTATTTATCGAGTTGCAATTGAGTTATGACATATCGCATTGGATGGATAAAAGCATTATTTAATGAAGGATGCTAATGAGTTGGAGATGTATAAATGATTGGTATGTCATGCATGAAGTTTGTTAAGGATCTATGGCAATAGAAGATCGGCAGGAAGATCTATAGTGCAGATTGAACCGCAATAGCCTTGTGCAAGTTCCAAGAAAGGAATGCAAGTCTCTAGGCAAGGTAAAACATTTTCAGATTGAAGGATGCATTGAACCTGGTCAAGATTGAAGATCTGATGGCTAAAATTGATCATGGGAAATGTGATCAAGGAGATTAAGCGGTTAGAAAATTGTTTATAAATAAGGAATTGTTGATAAACAATGTATGCGGGCAAGTGTAAGCATAGGGATGCTACATAGTGATTACCGAGCACAGAAGCTTGAAGACCTATTTGAATAATAGAGTAAGGAGCCCAGTAGAGGGACAAGATAAGTCCTATGACAAGATTGTTTTGAGAAAATAAGAATTTTCTTTAGCATTTTAGATGTGAAGTTGCAGATATATTTATTACTGTTGTTTATTTTGTGACATAAAATCTCTTAACCAAGTGGACTTAATAGTCTTATTTGTAAACCCTCTAGCAAGGTAACATTCTAAATGAGTGTTTGAAATCCTTTAACAAGGTCACTTCTAACAAAGTGAAGATCCTAACAGATCTGAGGGAAATCCCTTAACCAGGTCGCATCTAGCAATGTGTTTGTAATCTTTAATAGGATTTGCTTTTAACCGAGCATACTCTAGAAGAGTATATTTCTTAGTGGGTCTGAAATCCCACAGTGGTTTTTCCCTATTTGGGTTTCCATGTTAAATCTGGTGTTATATGTGTTATGATGATTATGTATTTATGAGTTTGCATGTTTAGTAGTTTTTGGTTATATTGCTGAAGTATAAGTTATCGAGGTTGAATCTGTTGATTTTATGGAAGATTAAGTTTGTATGATTCACCCCCCCCTCTCATCTTGTTAGATATTGGCATCAAAACTTTACAATTGGTAGCAAAGCTTTGGACTCCAGAAGAAAATTTTAAAGGTACTTGAGGCAAAGATCCTAAGATGTATAAAAGGGATGCACCAAAGCTGAACAAGTCAAGATTCTCCACATGGCAGAAAAGGATGAAGCTGCATTTATCAAGAATTGGAGAATATGCAACATATTATTTGGAGAATGATAACATACCACCAAGCACCAACCCGATGACCTTGGAAGAGATAAAGGCAAAGCAAGAACATATTCAAGCTATGATTGAAATAACATCAGCATTGACTGACTTAGAGTTTAATGATCTAGAAGGTTGCAATGATGCAAAAGCAATGTGGACTAAGCTCATATCTGTGTATGGCAGTGATGAACATGTTCAAAGAGAAAAAGTAGATAGTCTAAGAGGACAACTTGAATCCATGAGAATGAATGAAGGTGAGAACATAACCCAATACAGTACAAGGTTAAAGAAGACTGCCAATCAAATTAAAGGAGCAGGAGGAACTATTGAAGAAAAGGATGTAACAGGTAAGTTGTTGAGAACCCTTCTACCTACTTATTGCATTCAAGTCTGTACAATCAATGAACTAAGGTCTATACCTAACATGCTAGTTTCTTTGGATGTTACTATTGGTAAGCTACATGCATTTGAGTTAAGTAATTTTGATAACCGTGGGTCTTTGGTAAATAAAGTAGAATCTGCATCTAGTTCTTTTCATATTGGTGAAACTGATGATTACAATGATAGAATGAATAAGTACTCTGAAGGGAATCACAATGGAGCAAGTGAAATATTTTGCAAGAACATGGAAGATGTGCACAAACTATATGAGGAAATAAAGAAGTAAGAATAGTTCGAAGCATTATTAGCCAGAAGGTTACCGAGAGGAAAATGTAAGTATAAAGCAAAGCTACCTTTAAAATGTTTCAATTGTGATAAAATAAGACATATGGCTTCTAACTATCCTGACAAAGAATTTAGTGAAAAGAGAGAATACCGAGATAATAGGAAAAAAGACAACCAATACAAAGGACACTGAGACTTCAAAAGGAGAGACAGAAAGACATGCCTAGTAGCTAATGAGGAATCCAATGATGATAAATTTGATGAAATTGATACTGAGGAAGTTGTTTATGTGGCTATCAAAGATGGATCAGATGAAGAAAGGTATGAAGAAAAAGCTCTAATATCTCACATAAATACTAATGATTCTTGGATCATAGATAGTGGATGCTCACATCACATGACAGGTGATAAACACAAGTTTGTTAAATCAGAAGACTATGATGGAGGCTATGTAAGATTTGATAATGATGCACCATGTCCGGTGAAAGGTAGAGGATCTATAACACTTCTTGACAATGCTAAATCTGATGATGTATACTAGGTTGAAGGTTTGAAATACAATTTGTTGAGTGTAGCACAACTAAACAATACAGGATACCAAATAGAATTTTAGAAAGGAATTGTCAAAGTTCATGACAAGCATGGAAAGTTAGCTACTACTGGGACACAAACAAAAGGAATACATTTCATCTTGACTAAAGTCAAAACAAGTGTCTTTATGCAAAGATAGATGATACCTGGTTATGGCATAAAAGGTTTTGTCATGTAAATTTGATAATCTAATCAAAATAAGCAAGAAGCACCGAGTAAGAGGTCTACTGAGTCTAGAAAAACCTGAGAATGCTATATGTCGAGGATGCTAGATGGATAAGATGACAAGATCAAGTTTTACAAGTAAGTCCTACACTTCTAAAGGAATTTTAGATCTAGTACACACTGATCTTTGTGGTCCCATGAAAGTTCAAAGTTATTATGGTGATAAATATTTCATATTTTTTGTGGATGATTACTCAAGGATGATGTCAGTCATGTTTTTAAAAGAAAAATCAGAAGCTTTTCAAATGTTTAAATGGTACAAGGAAAGAGTTGAAAATGAAATAGGAAGACAACTAAAATGTCTTAGATCTGATAGAGGAGGAGAGTTCACTTGTGATGAATTTAACTTATTCTGCAATGATCATGGAATAAAAAGGCAAGTATTTGCACCAAGAACACCTTAGCAAATTGGGATAGCCAAGAGAAGAAATAGATCAATTGTAGATTGTGCTAGAACCCTAATGATAGAAAAGAGGGTACCTCAAACATTTTAGATAGAAGCAATCAGCACTACAATTTAAACCCTGAATGGAGTTCAACTGAAGAAAGGAACTATGAAGACACCATATGAGATCTGGTATGACAAGAAACCTAATGTAAGTTATTTTAAAATCTTTGGAAGTAGATACCATGTTCACAAAGATGACAGAATTGGAAAGTTTGATCAGAAAAGTGAAGAAGGAACATTTCTTGGTTATTCTTCTAGAAGTAAAGTATTTAAATGTTTGATCAAATCATCTAACAAAATAGTAGAAAGTGCAAATATGAAAATTGATGAATTTACAGAAAGAAATGATGAAGGAAATTCCAAAGAATCAGAAGATTATGAAAAATTTGTTTATGTTCAACCGAGAAGTCCTACCGAGAAAGTTGCTGAAGAAAATGAAGATAATGTCTAGTTACCAAGTGATGAAGAAGATCATACAGAACCTACCGAGCCTATATTAGCCAAATATGTTAGAAGACATCATGCATCAAGTCAGATTATAGGAGATAAGGATGATCCAGTGATGATAAGGAACAAACTGAGACAAAACAAATTTTTGATATCTGAATTTGAACCGAGAATAGTAAAAGAGGCATTGAACAATGAAGATTGCGTAAATGCTATGACATAAGAGATTGATCAAATCAAGAAGAATAACACATGGACACTGATCCCAAGACTGAAGGACAAAAAAGTAATCGGTACAAAGTGGATTTTTAGAAACAAGCTAAATGAGAAGGGTGAGGTCATTCGGAACAAAGAAAGACTAGTTTGCAAAGGTTATGCTCAAGAAGAAGGAATAGATTATGGTGAGACTTTTGCACCTGTGGCTAGACTTGAGGGAGTAAGAACATTGTTGGCATATGCTACTTTCAAAAATTTCAAGGTATATCAAATGGATGTTAAATTTGCATTTTTGAATGGTATACTAGAAGAAGAAGTTTATATTGAACAACTTGAAGGATTTGTTGAAGACAAGAGTAAAGATCAGGTATGTAAATTAAACAAAGCTTTATATGGTTTGAAACAAGAACCTAGAGCATGGTATGAGAGACTGCACTCTTATTTGATCAAAATTGGTTTTATAAGGACAAGTGAAAACAACAATATGTACATGAAGAATGATGAGGACAATGGAATACTGATCTCAACCATATTTGTTGATGATATTATTTTTTGTGGTAATGACTCCTTATGAAAGAACTTTGGAAATGAAATGAGCAAATAATTTGAGATGTCATTAATCGGTGAGATAAAGTATTTTATAGGTTTACAGATACTACAAATGAAAGATGAGATTTTCATTACTCAATCCAAGTACATAAAGGAAATCTTGAAGAAATTTGGAATGGAGGATTCTAAACCAGTAAGTACTCCTATGACTACTAACTGTAAACTATCAAAGAATGATGAATCTGCATCTATTGATGAGACACTTTACCAACCTATGATTGGGAATTTGCAATATGTTGTGCATAGTAGACCGGATATAGCACATTCAGTAGGTATTGTTGCAAGATTCTCTGCAGATCCCAAGGAAACCCATATGACAACAATCAAGAGAATTTTTAGATACCTGAGAGGCACTGAAGATTATGGCTTAGTATATGAAAAGAGGAATGATTTTGATTTAAAAGTTTATATTGATGTTGATTGGGCAGGCAACATAGATGACAGGAAAAACACAAGTGGTGGAGCTTTCTTTTTAGGAGAAATACTAGTAAGTTGGCTTAGTAAAAAACAAAGATGTATTTCATAGTCAATAGCAGAAGCTGAATATGTTGGTGTAGCATTGAATTGTACCAATATAACATGGATCAAACAACTATTGGAAGGTATAAATGAGAAAGTTACTGAGCCAGTAACTATATTTTGTGATAATACTAGTGCTATTAACATTTCAAAGAATCTGGTAGTGCAGTCTAAGACAAAGCACATCTCTATAAAGTATCATTATCTCAAAGAAGAAGTTCAAGGGAAGAAAGTTGTACTGGAATATATCAGTTCAAAGGAGCAATTAGCAGACATCTTCACAAAGCCACTGCCAAGGGACACTTTTGAGTATCTTAGAAGCAAGTTAGGGGTCCTACCCCTATCTTCTACTCACTAACAAAGTTCAGTGAAAGCATCAATTCGATGAATCTAAATAATATTATGTGTGGATTGATGTTGATTTATGCACTTTAGAAGGTTTTCTAGAGGTGTGCAAGAAATAGTGAATAGAGACAAGTTGCTCTGACCAAGATTGAGATGATACACAGCAAGGCAAATCACTTCACAGAGGAAGAAATCATGATTTAGTTCTTTTACTTTTTGGCATTGTTGTCAAAGGGGGAGAAGACTAAATGGTAAAATCCTAAATGAAGAAGATAACAGAAGACTAATGATAGGGGGAGAAGATTACAAAAAGGAGAAGACTTCAGGATATTTTAACAACTCAAGGATAACAGGAGAAGTCTAACAACAATCTGAATCTAAATCAATTTGAATATCTTGTTGGTATTACCATTTAAAAGTTGGTTTTGCCATCAATGCCAAAGGGGGAGATTGTTGGCATTTCAATAGAAGGAGATTATTGATATTTAGTAAGAATATTGAGAAGGTTGTTGAAGATTATTTGATATAATTGAAAAAGGATGATAACTATCTTTGTAACATTATTTTGTTATTGATGTCAAGAAATTGATTTTCTGATTCAGTATGATGTTGCCATATCTTGAGAAGATTGATTTGATGAGTATTAAGTGGTCGGTAAGTGACACAGAGAGAATGTGATAAGAAAGGGGAGAAATAAGTTATTCAATGGGAAACTATTACTGAGTTAGACAATGATGAGATCATGATGTTTAGATTGTTTTGATATCCTACATATGATGTTGATTGTAAGGTTAATACTATACTATGTCACTAAGCAAAGAACCTAGTTGGTAAACCCTAAGGTTATTGATATCGGTTAATGAAGGCGGAATGTCTACCAAGTAATGTTTAGTATTTACCGAGTTGCAACCGAGTTATGATAGATCACATTGGATGGATAAAAAAATTATTTAATGAAGAATGTTGATGAGCTGGAGATGTATAAATGATTGGTATGTCGTGCATGAAGTTTGTTAAGGATCTACAACAATAGAAGATCGACAGGAAGATCTACAGCATAGATTGAACCACAATAACCTTGTGCAAGTTCCAAGAAAGGAATGCAAGTCCCTAGGCAAGGTAAAACATTTTTAGATTGAAGGATGCATTGAACCTGGTCAAGATTGAAGATCTGATGGCTAAGATTGATCATGGGAAATGTGATCAAGGAGATTAAGCGGTTAGCAAATTGTTTATAAATAAGGAATTGTTGATAAACAATGTATGCGGGCAAGTGTAAGCACAGGGATGCTACATAGTGATTACCGAGCACAGAAGCTTGAAGAGCTTTTTGAATAATAGAGTAAGGAGCCCAATAGAGGGACAAGATAAGTCCTATGACAAGATTGTTTTGAGCAAATAAGAATTTTCTTTAGCATTTTAGATGTGAAGTTGCAGATATATTTATTACTATTGTTTATTTTGTAAGTGACAAAAAATCTCTTAACCGAGTGGACTTAACAGTCTTATTTGTAAACCCTCTAGCAAGGTAACATTCTAAATGAGTGTTTGAAATCCTTTAACAAGGTCACTTCTAACAAAGTGAAGATCCTAACAGATCTGAGGGAAATCCCTTAACTGGGTCACATCTAGCAATGTGTTTGTAATCTTTAATAGGATTTGCTTTTAACCGAGCATGCTCTAGAAGAGTATATTTCTTAGTGGGTCTGAAATCCCATAATGGTTTTTCCCTATTTGAGTTTCCACGTTAAATCTGGTGTTATATGTGTTATGATGATTATGTGTTTATGAGTTTGCATGTTTAGTAGTTTTTGGTTATATTGTTGAAGTATAAGTTACCGAGGTTGAATCTGTTGATTTTATGGAAGATTAAGTTTGTATGATTCACCCCCCCCTCTCATCTTGTTAGCTATTGGCATCAGAACTTTACAAGGGCTAGTTTTACCATTGGTTTGAAGGCCATTCAAGAGGCACTAGATGAAGGAGGTAAAATATACAAGTCATATCTTCTTTTGCATAAATTTACAATTGAGATTGATAGGAAGATCAAATTATGTGAAAGGTAATTAGCCAGTATTTCTCAATCCTTTGCCCCCCAATAAGTTTTTTCTAGTAATCTTGAAGCTCAGTTGATGGCTCTACTTGATAAAATCAAGATCCTTAATCAAGAAAAGGATAGAGTAGATGGTAGAGTGGGAGAACTAAGGAATTTAATTACTCCATTGTTGGATACCTTGCTCAACAATCAACAAGATGCTATGAATTCTCTGAATAAGAGTCTTCCTTCAAATCTTAGAGGAGATGAGATGCATGCCTATCTATTTAGTGCTCTTATCAATATTTTGGAGAACCTTAAGAAAGGTTGGGATGATCACTTGCAGTCCCTGAAGACCATTTTTGTAGACATCTTCAAATTTCTATAATTTATTGAGTATACCCTTGTACATAAATTTTGGCGGATGCCTACCTTTTCCATTGATGTCAAAGGGGGAGAGAGGAATGAAAAATGGTGTATATTCTCAGGGGGATCTTGCTGAGTTGTTATAGTGTCATTTTTCATCAAGTGTTGCCATCAATGCCAAAGGAGGAGATTGTCAACAAGAGACACTATACCGATTGAGTTAAGTTCTTATGGAATGTTTTTGGGTTGTCATTAATGGCAACTATGATTAGAGATCACATCCGTTATATGCAAAATTGTTCTACCAAAGTTTGATATTCATTTTTCTTAAGTCTGGAAGGTGGAATAAAGAGTATGGGTACATTGAGCATAAATCAATTTTGGTTGTGGTGGAAGATTAAGGTGATTGGATGTTTGAGACATCTTATTTCACAATCCTAGCCTTCGATAATGATTCTCGTGCAAGATAGAATATTCGGTATCCAGTATTTTAGGAAGAACAGGGTTATTTTGGTGTAGCATGTTATGCAGAATCTTTGGGATGATTTTGGTGATTGGTTTTAAGTTCAAGGTGGTCGAGCTGACATGTGTGAAGCATATTGTTAATTATTTTAGGTCTACATATGGATTTTTAATCGAATTGAACCAACTTTTACACATTTCGTTGTGTGTTATATAGTTTTGAGGCCAACATGGAATTGATTTAATTTGATGATGCAAATATACAAAACTAATTTATTTGAGCATTTTGGATATAGATGTGAGAGTGTGAATATTGTGTGAGCGTTGGTGTGCCATTTCATGTGCACTATCCTTGGATTGGTGCTCTAGTATATGACAAAGAAGAGTAGAACATAACAGTTTGATAGAACAGTGAAAAAGAGTCACTTTCCACTTAACTAAAACTGCATTTTGGCATTTGTAGATGCTACTCATTAGTTCAAAAATTCTTGTTATCATTGTAAATCATTTGTAGGACAGTGAGTTCTCTGAGGTTGTAGCCCTCTTTTGTAATTGAGTAGTGAGCACTAGGAAGTGTGCCTGAATGCATGTGCATTCCCCTCTTGTAATATTATTATACTCATGACCACAGTATTATAATATTGTGGGTCTCAATTCCACCATGGTTTTTCCCTTTTCGGGTTTCCACGTAAAATTTTTGGTGTTATGATTTTGTACTTGTTTTCATTTAGTTTCTTCACTTTACTTTTAATCATTTTCATCTAGGGGTTAAAGAATCAGTTTAAGAAAGTTGTTAATTGCATAACATTAATTCACCCCCCTCTCAATGTTCATTGATTCCAACACCTCCATCCTCCTAAGAGATAGGTTAATAGATTTAAGATGATAACATGGATGCTCTGACAAAAATTTTTGTTATTTGAAATGGAAGTAAATATATTAAAGCTTCCATTTCAATAAATATATTAAAGCTTCCTTCTATGCCTCAAAAATTTGAATCAAGGTCCCTAGATAGATAAGAAGTTTAGGAGAGTTCATCTATCTATAAATATTTAGAAGAGGATGAAAATCCTCTAACTTGTATTCAATTGAGTATAGAAGATGTATATTCTCTTCGAATACAAACATTGATGGACCTAGATTTATATAAGAGGCATTAGGTATGAATGATGTAAAATTATATAAGGTTGTTATGGATGGAGAAATGGTAGCTTTGAAAAAGAATGATACATGGTATCTAGTACCATTTCTTGAAGGATAAAAATATATTTTGGTTGTAAATGGGCGTTAAAGAAAAAGATTTGTTTAGATGTAGGTATTGAGAAGCACAAACCATGGTTGGTTATGGAAGGTTACTCTTTGATTGAGTGTGTTTATTATGGAAAGATATTTGGGTATGTGTAGGATCATGGTGCGCCAAAACAGGCCCTTAAGTGGCAACGAAATTTCAGAAAATCAGAGTTATGCAACTTGACATGAAAATTTGAATAAGTTATGAAAATTATTTTAAAAATATGTAAGAAGAGAATCTTTGGCAAATTGAATGTAGTTTCTAAGATACTAGTTTTTTTTTGAAAAAAAAAATCTATTTGATGAAAATTTGAAATTTCAATGCAGTAGTACTAAAATTTCAAGAAAAAGATAAGAAGTAGGTGTATGTCTAACCACCCTAACCACAATCAAATCATAATATTTTTAACATAAGTAGTAGACTCATGTTCAAATGTGACACATTTTTTTTGTAATTTTTTTGATGTAAATAATTAATTATGAATTTTTTACTACAACTTTTCAGAAATTCAAAAATTTGTATGTCTAACCACCTTAACTTGGTCTAAACTTTATGAAATTCATTTTTTTTAATCCTATAGTAGACGAAGCATATAATGTGATGCATGTTATAGATTCAAAAAATGTTATACGGTTTGAAAGTTATGGTATTTTTCAATCAACCTATCAATTAGGACTTTAGTCAGAATTCAATTAGAAAATAAATAATAATTATTTGTTGATGTCAAAATAAGGAAAACCTTATATTGTTGGATATCTAAAAATTTCCTTAAAAATCCCTTTTCGTTTTATCAATTTTGCCTAAAAAAATGTCGTTAGCCACCAAGGCGAAGTCTGGAAGAATAAGGAACACCAAAAAATACGTTTTTTTTGTTGACTTTTTAAGCATGAAATTTCGTAGCCAAATCCCAAAGCAATCTTGAGCCAAATACCAAGATTTCAAATTTTTGTCAGAGAAATCGGATATCTGATTTTTATAAGTTTTTATTATGAATAAAATTAATAATATTCTATATGTTATAATATATTAATATACAACAATTTTTTTTTTTGATCGATAAGAGGCCGAGGCCAAGAATTTTATTAATTATTTTGAAGTTTTACATTACTCCACTTGTGCGGGTGCCGATAGGAAAAAGTGGAGGCGAGAAAACCTCCAGCCTTGCCCTGGACCATAGTCCAGCTAGTCTTGTCTTAATATACAATAATTTCATATTTTAATACATCATCACCCCGGGCTAGGGTGATCAGGAGGGAGGGTGTTTCTATTTTACCCCTCCCTAATTTACAAGTTGCAATAATCATTTGTCCCTCTGTTGGAATTTGGCATTATAACAAACAATGGGAGATTGTTGGCATTTCAATAAGGATATTGAGAAGGTTGTTGATGATTATGGATATAACTGATTAAGGATGTTTACTGTCTTGATATTATTATTTTGTCATTGATGTCAAGAAATTGATTTTCTAATTCAGTATGATGTTGCCATATCTTGAGAAGTATGAATTGAAGAGTATAAAGATGTTGGTAAAGACATAGGAAGAATATGATGAATAAAGGGGATGAATAAGATATTCAATGGGAAACTATTATCGAGTCAGACAATGATGAGATCATGATGTTTAGATTGTTTTAACATCATACATATGTTCTAAATTGTAAGGTTAATACTATACTATGTTACCGACCAAAGAACCTAGTCGATAAACCCTAAGGAACCTAGTCAGTAAACCCTAAGGTTATTGCTATCAGTTAATGAAGGCAGAATGTCTACCGAGTGGAGTTTAGTATTTATCGAGTTGTTACCGAGTTGTTAACGAGTTCTAACCGAGCTGTAACAGAATACATTAAATGGTTACATGTGTTATTTAATGAAGGAAGCTGATGAGCTGGAACTGATTAAATGATTGGTATGTCATGCATGAAGTTTTTTAATGAATCTATGGCAAAGGAAAATTAACATGAAGATCTACAGCTTAGATTGAACCGCAATACCCTAGCACAAGTTCCAAGAAATGTATGCAAGTTCCAAGGCAGGGTAAAACATTTTCAGATCGAAGGATACATTGAACCTGGTCAAAGTTTGAAGATCTGATGGCTATGATTGATCATGGGAAATGTGATCAAGAAGATTAAGCGGTTAGCTAATTGTTTATAAATAGGGAAATATTGATAAACAATGTATGCCGACAAATGTATGCATAGGGATGCTACATAGTGATTATCGAGCATAGAGGCTTGAAGACCTGTTTGAATAACAAAGTATAGAAGCCCAAAAAATGGACAAGTGTAAGCACAAGAATGCTACATAGTGATTATCGAGCACAAAAGCTTGAAGACCTGTTTTGAATAAAAGAGTATAGAGCCTAGCAAATAGACAAGATTAGTTCTACATCTAGATTATATTGAACAAATAGGAATCTACTTTAGCATTTTAGATGTGAAGTTGCAGATAGATTTTTATTTATATTATTTTGTGAAAGTGACAGAAAATCTCTTAACCGAGTGGACTTAACAGTTTTATTTGTAAAACCCTCTAGCAAGGTGACATTTTGATTGAGTGTTTGAAATCCTTTAACAAGGTCACTTCTAACAAGGTGAAGATCCTAACAGATCTGAGGGAAATCCCTTAACCGGGTCACATCTAGTAATGTGTTTGTAATCTTTAACAGGATTTGCTTTTAACTAAGCATACTCTAGAAGAGTATATTTCTTAGTGGGTCCAAAATCCCACAATGGTTTTTCCCTATTAGGGTTTCCACATTAAATCTGGTGTTATGAGGTTTATGATGTTTATATGCTTTTGAGTTTTCAAGTTTAGCAGTTTTGGTTATATTACTGAAGTATATGTTACCAAGGCTGAATCTGATTTTTTTTGGAAGATTAAGTTTGTATGATTCACCCCCCCCCTCTCATCTTGTTGGCTATTGAATTTGTACTTACATTAAGTATCAGAACTCTCAATTGGTATTAGAGCTTTGGAATCCGAAAGAAAAGTTTAAAGGTACTTGAGGCAAAGTTCCAAATATGTATAAGAGGGATGCACCGAAGTTGAACAAGTCAAGTTTCTCTACATGGCAGAAAAGGATGAAGCTGGACCTATCAGGAGTTGGAGAATATGTTGTATATTATTTGGAGAATGATTTCATCACACCGAGCACCTATCCATTGACAATGGAAGAGATAAAGGCAAAACAAGAACATATCCAAGCAATGATTGAAATAACATCTGCATTGACCGACTCAGAGTTTAATGATCTAGAAGGCTGCAATGATGCAAAGGCTATGTGGAATAAGCTCATAAAAGTATATGGAGGAGATGAACATGTTCAAAGAGAAAAAGTAGATAGTCTAAGAGGACAACTTGAATCTATGAGGATGAATGAAGGTGAGAACATAACTCAGTACAGTACAAGACTAAAGGAGATTGTCAATCAAATCAAAAGAGCGGGTGGAACTATTGAAGAAAAGGATATAACAAGTAAGTTGTTAATAACCCTTCTACCGGCTTACGCAATCAGAGTCTCTGTAATCAATGAATTGAGGTCTGTACCTAATATGCCAATTTCTTTAGATGCTACTATTGGTAAGCTACATGCATTTGAGTTAATTAACTTTGATAACAGTGGATCTTTGGTAAATAAAGTTGAATCTCCATTTAGTTCTTTTCATCTTGATGAATCTAATGATTACAATGAAAGAAAGTATAAGTACTCTGAAGAAGATCACAGTGGAGCAAGTGAAAGATTTCGTAAGAACATGGAAGAAGTACACAAACTGTATGAGGAAATCAGAAAGCAGGAAGAGCTTGAAGTACTATTAGCTAGAAGGTTACCGAGAGGCAAAGGTATATAAAGGAAAACTACCTTTGAAATGTTTCAATTGTGATAAGATAAGACATATGGCTTCTAACTGTCCTGACAAAGAATCTACTAAAAAGAGAGATTACCAAGATGATAGACAGAAAGACAATCATTACAGAGGACACCGAGACTTCAAAAGAAGAGATAGAAAGACATGCTTAATAGCTGATGTGGAATCCAATGATGATAAATCAGATGAAATTGATACAGAGGAAGTAGTTTATGTGGCTATCGAAGATGGATTAGATGAAGAAAGGTATGAAGAAAAATCCCTAATATCTCATCTAAATACTAATGATTCTTGGATCATAGATAGTGGATGCTCACATCATATGGCAGGTGATAAACACAAGTTTGTTATGTTAGAAGATTATGATGGAGGATATGTAAGATTTGGTAATGATGCACCATGTCCAGTAAGAGGTAAAAGATCTATAACACTTCTTGACAATGCAAGATGCAATGATGTTTATTGTGTTGAAGGTTTGAAATACAATTTGTTGAGTATAGCACAACTAAACAATACAGGTTACCGAATATAATTTCAGAAGGGAATGTTCAAAGTTCATGACAAGAATGGAAAGTTAGCTTCTACCAGGACACAAACAAAAGGTAACACATTTCACCTTGACTCAACTTGGAACAAGTGTCTGTATGCAAAGATAGATGATACCTGGTTATGGCATTCAAGATTTTGTCATGTAAATTTTGGTAATCTAATCAAAATAAGTAAGAAGCACCGAGTAAAAGGTCTACTAAGTCTTGAAAAGCCTGAGAATGCTATGTGCCAAGGATGCCAAATGGGTAAGATGACAAGATCAAGCTTTACAAGTAAGTCTTACACTTCTAAGGGAATTTTAGATCTTGTGCACACTGATCTTTGTGGTCCTATGAAAGTTCAAAGTTATTATGGTGATAAATATTTTATATTTTTTGTGGATGATTACTCAAGGATGATGTCAGTAATGTTTTTAAAAGAAAAATTAGAAGCTTTTCAAATGTTTAAATGGTACAAGGCAAGAGTTGAAAATGAAACAAGAAGACAACTAAAATGTCTTAGATCAGATAGAGGAGGAGAGTTCACATCTGATGAGTTCAACTTATTCTGCAATGATCATGGTATTAAAAGACAAGTCTCTGCACCGAGAACTCCACAATAGAATGGAATAACTGAGAGAAGAAACAACTCTATTGTGGATTGTGCTAGAACCCTAATGACTGAAAAGAAAGTGCCACAAACATTTTGGAGAGAAGCAATAAGAACAACAGTTTACAGCCTGAACTAAGTACAACTGAAGAAAGGTACTTTGAAGACACCATATGAAATCTGGTATGACAAGAAACCTAATGTAAGTTATTTTAAAATCTTTGGAAGTAGATGCTATGTACACAAAGATGATAGAAATGACAAGTTTGATCAAAAAAGTGAAGAAGGAACATTTCTAGGTTATTCTTCTAGAAGCAAAGCATTTAAATGTCTGATCAAATCATGTAACAAAATAGTAGAAAGTGTAAATGTGAAAATTGATGAATTTGTAGAAAGAAATGATGAAGGAAATTCCAAAGAACCAGAAGATTATGATGAATTTGTCTATGTTCAACCGACAAGTTTTACTGAGAAAACTGTTGAAGAAAATAACCAGTTACCAAGTGATGAAGAAGATCATACAGAGCCTACTGAGCCTGTATTAGCCAAGTATGTCAGAAGGCATCATGCACCAAGTCAAATTATAGGAGATAAGCATGATCCAATGATGACAAGGAATAAACTGAGACATAACACATGTCTGATATCTGAAATTGAACCGATAATAGTGAAAGAGGCATTTAACAATTAAGATTGGATAAATGCTATGATAGAAGAGATTGATCAAATCAAGAAGAATGACACATGGACACTAATCCCAAGACCAAAGGACAAAAATGTAATCAGTACAAAGTGGATTTTCAGAAACAAGCTAAATGAAAAAGGTGAGGTCATTCGAAATAAAGTAAGACTAGTTTGCAAAGGTTATGCCCAAGAAGAAGGAATTGATTATGGTGAAACTTTTGCACATGTGGCTAGACTTGAAGGAGTAAGAACATTGTTGGCATATGCTGCTTTCAAAAACTTCAAGGTATATCAAATGGATGTCAAATCTGCATTTTTGAATGGAATATTAGAAGAAGAAGTTTTTATTGAACAACCTGAAAGATTTGTTGAAGACAATAATAAAGATGAGGTATGTAAATTGAACAAAGCATTATATGGTCTGAAACAAGCACCTAGAGCATGGTATGAAAGATTGCACTCTTATTTGATTAAGATTGGTTTTATAAGGACAAGTGAGAATAACAATATGTACATGAAGAATGATGAAAATGGAATACTGATCTCAGCCATATTTGTTGATGATATTATATTTTGTGGAAATGACTCTCTTTGTAAGAACTTTGGAAATGAAATGAGCAAAGAATTTGAGATGTCATTAATCGGTGAGATAAAGTATTTTATAGGTTTATAGATATTGCAAATGAAAAATGAGATTTTCATTACTCAATCCAAGTACATAAAGGAAATCTTGAAGAAATTTGGAATGGAGGATTCAAAACCAGTAAGTACTCCTATGACTACCAACTGTAAACTATCAAAGAATGATGAATCTGCATCTATTGATGAGACACTTTACCGATCCATGATTGGAAATCTACAATATGTTGTTCACAATAGACCAGACATAGCACATGCAGTAGGTATAATTACAAGATTCTCTACAGATCCTAAGGAAACACACATGATAACAATCAAAAGAATTTTTAGATACTTGAAAGGCACGGAGGATTATGGCTTAGTATATCAGAAAGGAAATGATTTTAATTTAAAAGTTTATACTGATGTTGATTGGGTAGGCAACATTGATGATAGGAAAAGCACAAGTGGAGGAGCTTTCTTTTTAGGAGAAAGACTAGTGAGTTGGCTTAGCAAGAAACAAGGATGTGTTTCACAGTCAACAGCAGAAGCTGAATACGTTGTTGTAGCATTGAATTGTACCAACATAGCATGGATGAAACAACTGTTGGAAGGAATAAATGAGAAAGTTACCGAGCTAGTAACTATATTCTATGACAATACTAGTGCCATTAACATTTCGAAGAATCCTGTTATGCACTCTAAGACAAAGCACATCTCTATCAAATATCATTATCTTAGAGAAGAAGCTCAAGAGAAGAAAGTGGTGTTGGAATATGTTAGCACAAAGGAACAAATAGCATATATCTTCACCAAGCCACAACCAAGGGACACTTTTGAATATCTCAGAAGTAAGTAAGGGGTCCTACCCCTATCTTCTACTCACTGACTGAGTTTGGTGAAAGCATCAATTCAATGACTCTATCGAATATCTTTTTAGAGTTGATGTTGATTTACACACTTTAGGATGTTTTCTAAGGTGTGCAGGAAATAATGCAGGATACAATACAGGGAATAGGAATTGAAGATAAAATGCTCTAACTGAGACTCAGTTGATACACAATAGTAGGAAATCACTTCCTATAGAAAGAAATTATGTTTTAGTTCTTAACTTTTTGGCATTTTTGTGAAAGGGGGAGAAGACTGATTAAAAAGACTGAAACTGAAGGGGAGAAGACTGAGAAAAGAGGAGAAGTCTAATGTATGGGGGAGAATTCTGGTGACAGGAAGAGAGCATTTTAGAATCTCACAAACAACTCATAGCAATCCAAATCAATTAGGTCAAATCAATTGGTTTTGCCATCAATGCCAAAGGGGGAGATTGTTGGCATTTAGCATTATAACAGACAATGGGAGATTGTTGGCATTTCAATAAGGATATGAGAAGGTTGTTGATGATTATGGATATAATTGATTAAGGATGTTTACTGTCTTGATATTATTATTTTGTCATTGATGTCAAGAAATTGATTTTCTAATTCAGTATGATGTTGCCATATCTTGAGAAGTATGATTTGAAGAGTATAAAGATGTCAGTAAAAGACATAGGAAGAATATGATGAATAAAGGGGATGAATAAGATATTCAATGGGAAACTATTACTGAGTCAGACAATGATGAGATCATGATGTTTAAATTGTTTTAGCATCATACATATGTTGTAAATTGTAAGGTTAATACTATACTATGTTACCGACCAAACAACCTAGTCGGTAAACCCTAAGGAACCTAGTCGGTAAACCCTAAGGTTATCACTATTGATTAATGAAGGCAGAATGTCTACCGAGTGAAGTTTAGTATTTACCGAGTTGTAACTGAGCTGTAATAGAATACATTAAATGGTTACATGCGTTATTTAATGAAGGAAGCTGATGAGCTGGAACTGATTAAATGATTGGTATGCCATGCATGAAGTTTGTTAATGAATCTATGGCAAAGAAAAATCGGCATGAAGATCTACAACTTAGATTGAACCGCAATACCCTAGCACAAGTTCCAAGAAATGTATGCAGGTTCCAAGGCAGGCTAAAATGTTTTTAGATCGAAGGATAAATTGAACCTGGTCAAAGTTTGAAGATCTAATGGCTATGATTGATCATGGGAAATGTGATCAAGAAGATTAAGGGGTTAGCTAATTGTTTATAAATAGGGAACTATTGATAAACAATGTATGCGGGCAAATGTATGCACAGGGATGCTACATAGTGATTACCGAGCATAGAAGCTTGAAGACCTGTTTGAATAACAGAGTATAGAAGCCCAACAGATGGACAAGATTAGTTCTATGTCTAGATTGTATTGAGAAAATAAGAATCTGCTTTAGCATTTTAGATGTGAAGTTGCAGATAGATTTTTATTACTGTTAGTTTGTGAAAGTGATAGAAAATCTCTTAACCAAGTGGACTTAACAGTCTTATTTGTAAGACCCTCTAGCAAGGTGACATTCTGATTGAGTGTTTGAAATCCTTTAACAAGGTCACTTCTAACAAGGTGAAGATCCTAACAGATCTGAGGGAAATCCCTTAACTGGGTCACATCTAGCAATGTGTTTGTAATCTTTAATAGGGTTTTCTTTTAACCAAGCATACACTAGAAGAGTATATTTCTTAGTGGGTCCAAAATCCCATAGTGGTTTTTCCCTATTTGGGTTTCCAAGTTAAATCTAGTGTTATGAGGTTTATGATGTTTATATGCTTTTGAGTTTGCATGTTTAGCAGTTTTGTTATATTACTGAAGTATATGTTACCGAGGTTGAATCTGATGTTTTTATGGAAGATTAAGTTTGTATGATTCACCCCCCCCTCTCATCTTGTTGGCTATTGAATTTGTACTTACATTAAGTATCAGAACTATCACCCTCAACTTCTAGTGGCTTGGCTCTAAAGTTGTTCTTTGGTTGTATATAGTATCCCTTAATTGCCCGAGATATACCTGTTTGGCCTACATGGTTAGTTTCTCAAACACTTGGCAGATTTGTTAGTATCGTTCAGTCCATTATCACAAATGAAATTTTATCTATAAAGATAGAAAGTTACCATAATTAAATATCTTGTGAAACCTATCCTCATAGATCATAAATAAAGAGGTATTAAACTTTAAACTGAATTGTGTTTCCAAATTCGTTTATCTAAGGCCCAGTCATGATCGACCCATGACCCATCCAAACAAAGAATCTCCAATTTACCAACTCTTGTTTATGCTCCTAGATGCAATCCCTAGTGGAGGATGTGATCCAGGATACAATAACAAGAGTAGGTAAATGAGATTCGGTCATTCCAACCTCCCCTTCCCTGTAAATTTATAGCAGAGAGGATGACAGAGTATATGATTATTCAAGGCTGGATATAATCTCTGTCCAAACCCCGAATTTTTCATGTTAGCCACATTTAATCCACAATTTTAAGATATGACAGACGGGTATCAAAATATAGAAACCTTCAAAAAATGGCACTAGAGTACTACAACTAGTGATTAGTATTCTAAAATAAGCCAATATTACCCATCCTGATATGATTTCCACCAATGTGAATAAATACCAGTAAGTGCATGCATCCAGATGCTTGTAAATATCTAGAGTATATATTCAAATTGCTAGGTATCAAAAACAGAATGCTAATATATGTCTATATAAATAGATATTGCATCATGCCTATTTAGTCTTTGTAACTTTTAGGATTAACCGTTAAATCAAACTAATTTAATGTCTGATAGGTCACTTAAGTTTGTCTTTAAGATTCGATACTAGTTACCATCTTTACCCCAATCTTTGTTAACTAAAGATTAAACCCTATTTTACTAGATATAGTAATCTACTTAGGTCACCAATATAATCCAAACATTTAGTGACAAGATTATCCCCTGCAAAAAATAACACTATTTTACTATCAAAAATGGTCCCATGCACACACCGAGGGCCAAGCCTACTCACTCTGAACTCGAAGGCGAGGTAGAAGCATTCTCATCATCCAAAACTAGGCCTTCAGCCTTGAGGAAGTCCTTGAACCAAGTGGATATTGGAGGGTGTCGCACATGAAACAAGTAGAGCAAAAATTTGATATTTCTATTGATTGTCTCAATCCTCTCCCAGGTGAAGGACTCACCATCCATGGAGATGATAGGGAATCTAGGAACCGACCTATTTTTTTGAATGAGAATATCATAGTGCCGCAACCGAGGGATAGTCCATTCGTTGTCAATGATGACTAAAACCCGCTCCAGATCACCCAATATAGAGGCAATGAAGACCTATTTACATAGAGAACTTGTATCCTCGCGATTTTTGGACAATGTAACTGTCACAACAAGAAACATGGCAGCCACATCCATGTTTGCCATGGTTCTATCTGAATTTGTGAGAAAGTCCAGGCCTAGGATGCTCTCAACCGCATCAATCACTAAGGTATGGGGAAGTCGCATGATACGCTTTAGGCGATCTTTGGTAATAGCCCCTTCAAAACCCATTTGCCTCTTCGTACTGCATAGTTTGATCGAGGTATCCGTTACACCAATTCTCCTCAATTCTAGCTCTTTGATGGATTACAAAGCGTCTTTAAATTAACCTAAAGCTTGGTTAATAGTTGAATGGGTTATTGATGTGAAAGAAATGAGTTTTCTTATTCTTTCTAAATGCATGCGAGCCATTAATATACAACATATTAATATATTAATATATAATATATTGATATTTAATATATTAATATAAAATAAACATGTTATATATTAATGTTGTAATATATAAATCTATATATTAAAATATATAATAAATACTTATATTAATTTATTAATAATAAAAGATATCGGATATTGGATAATATCTGATATTCAGTACTTTATTTAGGATAGGAGAGAGAGAGAGAGAGAGAGAGAGAGAGAGAGAGATGGTTGGCAAGGGATAAGGGGAAAGTGATCTAGATAGGGAGAGAGCGGGAAAGGGAGAGGGAGAGATAGAGAGAGAAGTGTAAGGCAAAGGGAGAGATAGGGAGAGATGGTAAAGGGTTTTAGAGAGAGATGGGGGTGAGGGAGAGAAATATCTGATACCTTGAGAGAGAGAGAGAGAGAGAGAGAGAGAGAGAGAGAGATAAGGGGATAGGGAGAGAGGGAGAGAGAGAGGGGGGGGCTAGAGAGAGTAATTAGAGGTAGGGAGGGGTAGGGAGGGAGATAGTCTTGGGGAGAGTGATATTATAGATGTCCTAAGGGGTCATATGGTGTCCTAAGGGGTCATATGGTGTCATTAGGAGTCATATGGGGTCGTAAGGGGCCATGCATGTGTTAGAACACCATATGAGCTCTTAGGACATCTTATTGTTATTAGGGGTCATATGGTGTCGTAAGGGGTCATATGGTGTTCTGAGGGGTCACACGATGTCATTAGGTTTCATATAGAGTTGTGAGGGGCAATGCATGCGTTGGAAAACCATATGACCCCTTAGTACACCATATGGACATCATATGGTCCTAAGGAGTTATATGGTGTCCTGAGGGGTCATATGGTGTCCAAATATATCATATGGTGTCATTAGGGGTTATATGGTTCCCTAAGGGCTCACACATTTGTTAGAACACCATATGAACCATAAGGACACCACACGACCTCTTAGGACACCATATGATCCACTAGGACATCATATTGTACTAAGGGGTCATATGGTGTCATAAGGGGCCATGGTGTGTACTAGGATATTAAAAAGAGTCATATGGTATCCTAAGGGGTCATATGGTGTTAGGGTTCATATTATGTGCTAAGGTCCCACACATGTGTTAGAACAACATATGACCCCTTAAGACACCATATGGCCCATTAGGACATCATATTGTCCTAAGGGGTCAAATAGTGTCCTAAGGGGGCATACGATGTCATTAGGGTCATATTGGGTCCTAAGGGACCACACATGTCTTAGAACACCATATGATACCTTAAGACATGATACAACCCTTTAGGATGTCATATTGTCTTGAGGGGTCATATGGTGTCATAAGGGGTCATGTCGTGTACTAAGATGTTAAAAGGGGTCATATGATGTCCTAAGGGGTCATATGGTGTCATAAGTGGTCATATGATGTCCTAAGGGCCCACACATGTGTTAGAAAAACATGACCCCTTAGGACACCATTTGACTCATTTCAATATGATATTGTCCTAAGGGGTCAATTGTGTACTAGGATGTTAAAATGGGTCATATGGTGTCCTAAGGGGTCATACAATGTCATTAGGGGTCACATGGGGTCCAAAGGGCCCACACATGTGTTAGGTTACCATATGATCCCTTAGGACACCATATGTCCTAAGGGGTCATATGGTGTCATAAGGGGTCATGTCGTGTTATAGGATGTTAAAAGGGGTCATATGGTGTCCTAAGGGGTCATATGGTGTTCTTAGGGGTCATATAATGTCCAATGAAATTTCAAGTGTCTAATATTCACCAATTGGCTATTTTTTGAAATTTGGAAATCAAAATTTAGCTAATAACTTTAAATTTTAAGGTGATCTGAATCGTCACATTTTTACAAATTTTTATTTTAGTATTATTTAAATCACCAAAGAATTTATTTTATTAATTTTGTTAACTCAAAGATTTGCCACAATATTTGATACATGACTGATGAATAATGATGAATTAGTTAGTACCAACCAGTACTGAGAGGGGGGGTGAATCAGTACAGACAAAAAATTTCCCAGAACCAGTTTGACTGCAAAGACTGCACTTAACTGGTAAACAGTAACACCGATCTAAATTCGGGCACTACCGGTAAAACATAGTGAGAGTATGAAAGACAAAAAATGGTAAACACTTAGATCTCTACACAATCTAATATCTCATTTCCACTTCACCCATATGCATAAAAAAGTAATATATCATCAAAAATATAATGACTGCCGGTTCAACATGCTTTACCACTTGACAAAAAATATTAAAGCATCACATGAAAAGCATCACACATGACACACTGATTTTTCATGTGGAAACCCAATTGGGAAAAACCACGGTGGGGATGAATACCCACAAGCTGTTCCTTGAACTCTTTTGAAGTCTGCTCTATTAGGATCCTAGTCCAGTTAAAGACTTTTACAATAGGTTCTACTAGGAATCAATCCTACTAGGGATCACCTGATTAAGGGATGGCTAAATACTCCATTAAAGGTTACCTCACAAGAGGATTTGAAGAACTCATTGAATTGAGTCATCTTATTAAAGGATTTACACAAAGCCTGTTAAAGCTACCCGATTAAGGGATTTTCCAACTGCTGAAATGGTTAGAAGTCAACAGGTAATACACTAATCTGATAACAACACTCAATGCCAAGGAAAATCCACTTTAGCTCCTTTTCTTCTGTAATCACACTTGCAAGTATCAACACGCTTCTCTGGTTTGGTAAGAATCAAGTATCTATTCACTTGGATACACACATAGCATTTTGCCAACAAAAACAAAATGAAAAACATCATCGACCTTATAGGAAACAGATAGGTTGGTAGCATAAACCCTAAACCCTAAACATTTAGGTTTAACAATTCAATCAGTTCAATCCTAACCGTTAATCATACTGCATTGAATACAATAGTCTTGAACATATCTCAAGACGTTCTCCAACATTCATTCTTTGCCGCTTTAGGAAGTTGATAACCCATCACGCACTCTCCAATGTTTACAGAGACTTTGCACATTCCTGAGGTAGATAGGATCAATCTCCATGCAAGATCCTCAAGGAAATCCTTCACATGCACAAGGATGAAGTGGCAACACTATCTGGTCTTCATTACAATGCTAACTCATCACAAGATGTCATCGGTTGAATCACAGAGGCTTGGGATACATCAACCAAAAACCCTGAAGTTGAGACTACCAACCGGTAGTCATGCCAAATGAAACCTCAATACAAAACTTCCCATATACCGGTTCTCATTCCAACATACCACTTCACTTTTTCACATATACCGGTTCACATTATCATACCGGTTCTCTTGCAAATTTGCTTATTTCAATATATTGACATCAATGACAGCATACAATATCATCATGTCATCAAGTTCTGCAGATATGCCAACAATATCCCCCTTTGGCATTGATGGCAATATACAAAGATATCTCTCTGCTTCACATCTTCTCCCCAATACTGCAGATATCTTCTCCACTTCAGATCTTCTCCCCCTTTGACAACAATGCCAAAGTGGAGGCACAAACAACTATGTTCCACTATGCTGCTCCCCCTAAGGAGTATCATCCTTCAACACACCAATCCTGAAAAATATTTATCAATACAATACCTGACTGATGTGAAGCACACAACTTTAGTTCACCTATTAAAGGGGCATCACTCCTAATCCACCTCTTAAATAGGTAAATGTAGCCTTCGGTAGAGGCTTGGTGAATATGTCTACTAACTGCTCCTTATTGGAAACATGTTCCAATACAATCTCTTTGTTCTGAACCTTCTCCCTCAAGAAATGATACTTAAGCTCGAAGTGCTTGGTTCTAGCATGTAAAACTGGATTCTTGGAAATATTAATTACACTTGTGTTGTCACAAAATATGCTTACCAGTTCAGATACAGAAACTTTGAAGCCACTTAATACATGCTTCATCTAAATTGTCTGGGTGTAGTTCATAAATGCTGCAACATATTCCACTTCTGCTATAGACTGAGAGATACAACTCTGCTTCTTACTCATCCATGAGACCTGTCTACCACCAAGAAAGAATGCACCATCGGTTGTTCTTTTTCGGTCGTCCACATTACCAGCCCAATCAACATCTGTAAACACTTTCAGGTTGAAATCATTACTGTATGGATGCCATAATCCATAGTCAATAGTTCCCTTCAGATATCTAAGAATCCGCTTGACTGCTACCAAGTGGGATTCTCTTGGACTTTTTTGGAACCGTGCAGTAATGCCTACTATGTGTGTGAAAAGTGGACCTGTATCTATATTTGGAATACACAACACTTTAATTAAGTCATTACATGTATGGTTAGACAGATATAAGCATGAATATGAAAACCATAACAAATCGACCCATTGCCTTCTAAACTATGCGAGTATAAGATTGCTCTCAAATTTGTATAAGCAATCCACTGACTAGATTACACCAAGACAAAGGATTTTAATCTATATGAGCATGATGAATGCAAGATTAATCTAACAAGATTTAAGCAATAAATGATCTAAATATGTATGCAATACTCTCAATGAACCTAGAGCAAAAACTGTATAATAACAATATATATTTATAAGTAATATGTGAATATCTAAATGCACAAATATCAAGGAACCTAGAGCAAAAACAACATGATAACAATATATGCTCCAGGATCTTTGAATGAGAGACGAGAGCCTAAATTTATAGAAAATTCAGAAAGAAACCAAAGGCTGAGATCAAATGATGATGAGCGGTCAAGATTTTCCAAGAGGAAGCACAATCCAGGTGAATTGATGTGATTGGATGTTTTTCTCAGTTTTAAAGAAAATTGAACTAAAATTAAGATAAAATCAGAAAAAACTGATTTATTCTCTATTTCATTCAATTTTAATATTTAATTATTTTAATTGCTTTCTCTGAGATTATTTATTAATTTTTAATTTGTTTTTCAAGATTATCTCCAATTGATTTATTTTCTCAAATTTTAATTCTTTCTTGGTCAATTAATTCCTTTTTTGATTCATTTCCTTTTTTGGAGATTTGTGCTCATGATTTCCAATTCCTCTTTCTTGATTTGTTTCCTTTTTTGAAGATTTATGGCAATTGATTTATTTAATTAAATATGCTAGGATATTTAATAAAATAAATAAGATAATTGTTTAAAATGATTTACTTGGAAGTATCAATTAATTAAATGAATATTTAATTAATATTGAGTGATTAATTTGCCATGTGACATTTGATGATTAAAGAATTAATTGTGTGCTCAAGATTGATTTAATTACCTTTGGTTAGGACCTTGGTGACGTTGTCGAGATTAGGGGCCCATGGTTTAGATGACCATTTTTAGGGTATTACATTTGCCTCTCTTTGAATTAATGTGCAAGCAACACGTTGGTTCAAAGAAAATTTGATGTCTAGGAGATACCAGTTCTGAACTTGTTTGATCATGAACTAGATGAAAAGCAAGGTGTTTAGCTTGATTCAAAGCGACGAAGCTGAATGAAGTCTGATTAAAGCGATACCATTCCCGAACTTGATTGAACTTAGGAATGATAGAAAACAAAAGATACCGAACTTGAACTTGATTGATCAAGAAGTGGATCTTACTAATCTAGAACTTGATTGAACTTAGATACAGTGAGTGATGATAAAAATCAATCTTGAACTTGATTGATCAAGACACGATGAAGATAAACTGTCCAGCTTGATCCAAATTAACGAATACTAAACACCTACTTAGATTGAGTGTGATCAAAAATACTCTTTAAACCCTTGATTGAGTTTAAATGAATACTCAGCTTGATGAAAATCGATGAAACTAATTAATGTTAAGAGATTGATTTAGATAAACACAATATCAGCTTGATATGAAGCGATGAAATTGATATTCCTCTAGCAATTGATTTGATTCAGATGATCGAGAGATCTCAACTTGATATAAAGCGATGAAGTTAAGATGCCCCTAGTGGTGAGATCTTATTTGATTTTCTTTAGTTGAAAAGATTTTTGCTCAAGTTTTGATGAAGATTTGAAAATTTTCTCAACATTTGAAGATGTAAGGTCATAAGGTCATGAGTATCCCCCTTGGGAGCGAAATCGAAAGATAGCGAGTGTACATGATGATAGGCAATTTTGAGCAATGATAATTATTTGAGCACAAATTGATTCAAAGGAATTTTTGAAAATTTTGCGTTGATTGATAAGAAATTGAGCACAAAGTTGATTTGTAGAAATTAAATTGAGATTCAACAAAAAATGAGCGCAATTAGAAGAGAGAATGAGTTTATGATGAAAGGGCTAAGTGGTCAACATCATGAAATTTTGATTAGAGAATTGACATCAGATTTCAATTTCAATCCTGAAAATGGACTTAGGACAGTGAATTATGAGTTCTTGATTTGATTTCATTGTACTTTTGTTGATTGATTATGAGATGATGTTCTATATGTATGTATACCTTTTCAGTATAGATGTATGTAATGCAAATGATCATGGATGTCTATTTTTCTTCCTTTTTATATGCAAATAAATGAGTGTGAATGAGTAATGAGTAATGCAAATTTTTCATTTTTCTATGCAATAAAATGAATTGAAATGAATGATAGTGAATGTATGAATCTATATAAGATGCTTATGCATGCAACTAACATCTCAAAACACAAGTACTCAATCGAAGAAATGATGAAAAGAGACCACTTAGCTAAGAAATGATGAAGCTTCCAGCTTTGATTCAGAAAATAAGGAGATCATTGTTACCATACTGAAATCACTTTAAATTCACAAGATGCAAAATGCGACCTAAACCTAGTCACTAGATTTTGAACAGCTTAATTTTCATCATTGAGCATTTTACAATTATAGTAGGTAGAGTAGAGTTCCTTTCTTTTCATGTGCAATATTAATTATCTTGTCCGCAATGACCCTTTTCGTTCATATCCTTGGACAAATTTTGCAGGGACCCGAATTGTATCACAAAGAAATTCCCTCAAAACAGACAAAGAAATGATGTGGACCTCCCCATAGCATTCAAATAAGCGGAGTCGAGGTATGTGAGGTGATTCCACCTTGACGTGAAGGCTCTTATCACAGACACCCAACTAATTTAGATGCTTCCAGATCATTGGGATCATTCCTTTAAGCAGAAAACAAAGAAGATATTATGCCCCCAATCCTTGCTCCTCTTAGTCATGATAGACTTCCTTGAGTTACTCAGAGGGATAATAATCAAAAACCAATATAAAAGACAACACATAAAGAAAATTTTCATGCATAGCTCAAACTGTTTAGTGATTGTTTTCCATTTTGTTGTTTTGCTTGTTAACTCAGTGATAAAACTCTTTAGTAGTTAAGAGATAGTTAACTGACTCGAAGTGGATGACTAGGTTTCATTGATGTAAGGTTGACTTGGTTGATACTGCTTAGGACATGTAATGTGCTCTTTTCAATTACCTAAGACTAGGACATTGATCGGTTTCAAGTCATGAGGGTTCCAACGAACCAGGATGTCACAAAAGTGACTAAAATATGTACAAGCGAAATCAAAGAGGTAGGAAAGCAGGAATGCCAATGTTGCATTGATAGATAGAGTGCTTGAGTACAAGAGACACCTTTTTACTAGGTTTTTACCAAGGCATTTTCTCTCTTTTTTCCTTTTTTTTTTCTTTTTTTCTTCTTTCTTTCTTTTTTAATTTCTTCAAGACTTTTTCTGATTTTTAGGATTTTTTCAGGACCTTTTTTTTTATTTTAAGGACCTTTTTTTTTGATTTTAAGGATTTTTGTTCAAGACTTTTTATGATTTTTTTTTTTAAGCATTTTGATGTTTACTCCTAGTGCCTAGCAAGGCAAAAGGGATTTTGAGTACATGAATGGATAAGCGAATGATGGAGGACGCTTTCAAGGACTATCTCACTACATTAATCAAAGCACAGGGACCTGATATAGCAATGTAAAGCAAGGGTTTTAGTGATGTAAAGCAAGGATATAGCACAAAGAATAAAGGATATAGTGTAACAAAGCCATATGTTCCAAATAAGTGGCCATGTCAAGAGGTTTGTGGAAAACATGTTTTTGCATTTTGTCCATGGTATTGATCAAGATCAAGGAATAGATCTAGATAGGGGACAAATAGGATAATCAAGATCAAAGGTGGTAATGAAGGATGTAAGAGAGCAATGGATAGGAGCTAAAGGGTATGGATCAAGTGTAATAGATAGGACACATGAAGCCTATAAAGATCCTTAAACTTATCAAGATCAAAGGTGGAAAAGGGATATGAATGTAGATAGAGCGAATGAGGGATAATAGAGAATGAAGGATAATGGAGGAAGAAGGATAATAGATGGATGTACATGGATGGAACTTTCCCCTAGTGTAAAGTGCAAAAGGATAATGGATTACACATGATGCCTGTTTGTCAGGTTTTCATCATGGTACTTACCCAAGGCGCCATAAGAAGTAGTTTTCACACAAGGATGAATTTATTTCTCTTTACTTTTTTTTTCTGATTTTTTTTTTCTTTTTTTTCATCATTTTTCTTTTTCTTTTTGGAAGATAATGGAGGCATGATAGGGGATGGAAGAAGGACCCCAATGTCTTGTTGCTTTGGATGGTACCCTTATAATATGAGTTACAATAGACCATGGCTATGAAGGTATGCTCAAAGATGTTGGCAGGATAATGAAATGAAACTAGGGCAAGGATTTATGCAAAGGATTGGATAAGAGGGATGGAAGGGTGGATAAAAGATGTTGGATAATGGATGGGATGTTGGAAGAATTGTGTATGGCTAGATGGAAATGTTGGAAAGATCAACATTGGCACACACCTTGAGGGATGGTGGACATATGGAAGAGAAGTGAATCTCATATTTTGAGATTTGATTGGAGGAAAGGTTACAGATTTTGGTGCATAAGAACCCAAAATTGATGAAGGAGGTGATGGAGGAATAGACTCAGAAGTTTGGATGGAGGCACAACAATTTTGGATGCCAATTTTGATTTTTCTTTCAAATTTTGTGCTTCAAGAAGCCGCTTAGGGATCCACATGGTTTTTGTTTTTTCATGCTTTTGTAGTTCCTTAGAATGCATTGCTTGTACAAGTTCCTTAGGAACCCATATAAACTTTGAATTTTCTTCTTTCTTTATGGGCCTTTGTGGCATTTTGTATTTTTCTTTTTCTTTCTGGATCATATTTTTCTTTGTTTTGACATGTTGATCCTTGAATACATGTGGATTACTTGACTTATGACTTTTATGCTTGGCATCCAAATTGCTTAGAGACGGAAAAGAATGTATGAATGGATAGGAATGATATGGAGGTATTTTAGATGGATGGAAGGTACTTGAAGATGTGTACCTTTGTTGATCCCACATAAGGGATGGAGGGATATAGGGACCTAGAATGGATGGAAGGGGCGAAGGAGAAGGCATGTATTTGGATTTAACTAGAGAAATGTAGGATTTATGAGAGATACCAACATCTTTAGAAATGCCCCTAAGGCCATGACCTTTAACATTTTCTTTAATATGGAGGGGTTCTTGCTTGTGTAGATATACCCCTTTGCCTTTATAATTATTTTGACTTGTAGGATACACTTTTCTTTGGAAAGAAGGCACGAGTCCATTATGAGATGGATGTGGACTATAGGGAATGATAGGATCATGAGAGGGATTTTTAGGCATGATGGATCCTTGAGGTGAATATGGAGGATTATGACAAGGATATGAAGGGATACTTTGATCTTGACATGGAAGAGGACCATTGGATAGAGTAGGAAGGGTGTTTGACTCTTCATTTTGAGTAGGACCATTTGAAAAGGTGGATGAGGCATCATGATCTTGCTTAGGAAGGATTCTTTGCTCTTGAGATGGAAGGGGATCATCTTGGAAGAAATGGAAAGGTATAAGGGGATCATCATGGGATTCTAGGGAAATAGGATCTTTTTCAATCATTAGATGGGATTGGAGTGTTTTGTTGTCTTGATCTTGATTTATGATAGGACTTATTTTTTCATTTTCCAGATTATCCTCTTGACATGGAGTCACTTCTAAGGAAGGGATAGGATTTTGCATAGGCATAGGGGATTCTTGGAAGGTCTCCATATTTTGGCATGATGGGGAAGAATTTTGAGTGGGACTCTATGGAGTGGGTATGTTTAGAATTGAAGTGCATGATGGCATAGGATCTGGGATTTTTAAATTTTTAGAGAAACTTGTATCAATATTGGCATTAACTTGGATTTCCATAGGAGATAGCCCTTGAAGGTCAACATGAGAAGTTTCATTGTTTGAAGGAGATGGTATGGATTGTTGCTGAGAAGTTTTAGGAGATGAAGGCATCATGGAAGGGATGGAGGCTACATATGGAGCCTTGCTAGACACAGGTTCATGATTTTGATTATGCTTAGAAGTAGTTCCTTCATTTTCTTTAGGTGAGTCATTAGGATCTTAAATTTCAATGACACCATCATCAAGAAGATCTTGAATATTATGTTTTAATTCCATACACATTGAAGTCTTATGTTTTTTATGCCTATGATATACACAATAACTACTCAAAACTGCACATCCCTATGTGGTCTTTTTAGGCAATATGATAAGATTGTTCTTAAGAAGCTCTTCCAAAGCTGACTCAATAGATTGCCCCAAAGGTGTAAATTGTCTATCTAGGGAATAGATGTCTTTTTGTCTTGGTGAAGGTGTTTTGTGATCTTGTTTGAGATTTGGCTTTTGATCATCAATTATTTGTTGGTATTTGATTGTCAAATCATATAATTGTTTTAGAATTCCTTGAAGTTTCTCACTCTTGATATCATGCATTTGTTTTTCAAATGGAGTCATTGATTTATTTTATTGGATTTCCATGTAATATATTTCTTTCTTGATATCTTGAAGCATTTGAGCCAAGGTAGCCATGGGAATGTGATCTAAGGTAGCCATGAGATTCTTACTTTTGTCAAAAAAAATTAGAAGAGCTTCTGGTTTGAAGATGCATTTACAACCAACGGGATCGAGAGCTAGATGTGTTGCAGAAGTCAAGATCAAATTGTAGCTAGTAGTTTATTTAACGTAGTGATTGAGTGAAGTAACTAAGATATGGTTTGGTTTCAAGAATGATCTATCCTATGTAAGACATTATCTAAGTTGACTTAGGTTTGATAAGATGTTTGTTTGAACTAGCTTAAAGATGATCGACAAAATCATGCAACACAACGACAAAGGTACACTATCAAGGTTGTTTATGCTCTGGAGGATGATAACCACTTTTAGGCTTGTTGTAGACTATTTTAGACAGGTTTGACTGTTCTGGATTGGTAAAATTAGAGACTCGTACAACAGAATTTCTTAGACCGTACGATAGTATAACAGCTTCAAGACGACAACAGTTTTGTTTCGTATGAGTTGCTGCCTAGTATCGTATGACAAATGGGATGTCCCAAATGACAAAGGATTCAGTGCAGTTCTGACTCATACGACACATGATTTAGCTTTAAATGATAGACTGCTAGGTCTTGTATGACACAGGATATGGTGCAGGATGACAAATGATCAGGTTCATACGACGGTTATCAAGACAAAGACAAAAATTCTGAGTTTTTCAATAGTTGAGTATGACAACTGAGTATGACCAATTCTGAGATGGATTGATTTTTGACTAGGATAGACTAGTTTTGGATAGATTTTTGACTTAGGGTAGACTAGTTCTGACACAGACATAGTTTATCACTGAGTTGTTTATTTGTTTGATTTGTTTTCTCTAGTTTCAGTATTTCAGTTTTAGTTTGAGGGATGAAAACACAAAAAACATGCAGTATGAATAGTAACTCTAGTCATAGCATGCAAACCCTATGGAAGTTGGCTTAGAGAAGAAAACCTTTTCTTGCTGACTTAGGTACACACCCAATAGCTAATCAGAATATGACCACTGAGTCTCATGCAATGGATTCTCAACACCGTATTAGCCAACTCCAAACACTAATGGGGGCACGATATGGCAAGTGTCTTGGGAGAGTTACTATCTCTCTTGCACAAAGATTATCAACCTTTCAGAGGTGAATCAGACAACTTCTACTTTTAATTGGATCTAGTAAGGGTTTCATTCGGAGTGTCGATGTATAAACTCAATTAAGAGGTCTCTCAGCCTTGAAAACCAAGGTTTAATATACCCGAAGGTACTAAAGAGAGCTATTCCCGAGCATTGCCGTTGACTTGATTTTCATCAAATCACATTTATTTTATAGTGGGTTGGATTACTTGGCATTTATCCATTCCCACTTAGATCGTTCCACTCACACCTACTGTAATGGCTTTAAGATTTTTTCAACCCCTCGGGAGGGCAGGCTTCCTAAAGATGTAAAAATCTCAAACAAAGAAAAAGCCTCAAGGGTCTAGATTTTTTATTGTCTTAAAAAGACAAGAGCATACTCTCCTACATCTCAGAATTTTCTAAAAACACAAAAGGCAGATTTGTCCATTAACTAGATAGGAAGTTAGGTGCCTTAAAAAAAATTTAAAGAATACACGATGTTTGATTGATCTCTCTTTAGGCAACTTGCAAAAACAACGTATCAGTAGTCATATTGTTTTTATTCTTTGACAGGTGTATGTTTGATTGATAAATTCTTTGACAAGCGTACTGCAAGAAACTGGTTAGGTTGTGAAAATTCTAGGCAGACATAAGACAATTCAGGGTCAGCATTAGTGTAATAAAAATTTAATTCAAGAAAAATCCCAAAAAGTGAAACTTGCTTTTAATCTAGCAGAAAATCGAATCGTACAATTCTCATAGAATGGAACGACAGTAAACTTTTATCATACGAGTCATAAATTAACATAGAATGACAGAGGATAACAGAAATAGTATGTCATACGAATTTATATTCTGATTCATACAACAATTTATGGGATATAATATTGTGTCATACAATAAATTGCAGGCTTCAATATAATTTCGTACGATGCAGTGGAACTACTTGTATGATATTTCGCAAAGACTATATGGATGAAACTTGCAAGATAAAAATAATGATTTTGAGGCCGGAAAAGTAGTTTCCTATCCCACGGTGGGCGCCAAAAATGTGTGTGTGAAAAGTGGACCTATATCTGTATCTAGAATACACAACACTTCAATTAAGTCATTACATGTATGGTTAGACAGATATAAGCATGAATATGAAAACCATAACAAATCTACCCATTGCCTTCTAAAAGATGCGAGTATAAGATTGCTCTTAGATTTGTATAAGCAATCCAATGACTAGACTACACCAAGACGAAGGATTTTAATCTATATGAGCATGATGAATGCAAGATTAATCTAACAAGATTTAAGCAATAAATGATCTAAATATGTATGCAATATTCTCAATGAACCTAGAACAAAAATAGTATAATAACAATATATATTTATAAGTAATATGTGAATATCTAAATGCACAAATATCAAGGAACCTAGAGCAAAAACAACTTGATAATAATATATTCTCCAGGATCTTTGAATGAGAGATGAGAGCCTGAATTTATAGAAAATTCAAAAAGAAATGAAAGGCTGAGATCAAATGATGATGAGTGGTCAAGATTTTCCAAGAGGAAGCACAATCCAGGTGAATTGATGTGATTGGATTCTTTTCTCAGTTTTAAAGGAAATTGAACAATTCGATTTTAATATTTAATTGTTTTAATTGCTTTCTCTGAGATTATTTATCGGTTTTTAATTTATTTTTCAAGATTATCTCCAATTGATTTCTTTTCTCAATTTTTAATTCTTTTTTGGTCAATTAATTCCTTTTTTGGAGATTTGTGCTCATGATTTCCAATTCCTCTTTCTTCATTTGTTTCCTTTTTTGAAGATTTATGGCAATTGATTTATTTAATTAAATATGCTAGGATATTTAATAAAATAAATAAGATAATTGTTTAAAATGATTTTCTTGGAATGATCAATTAATTAAATGAATATTTAATTAATATTGAGTGATTAATTTGCCATGTGATATTTGATGATTAAAGAATTAATTGTGTGCTCAAGATTGATTTAATTGCCTTTGGTTAGGACCTTGGTGACATTGTCGAGATTAGGGGACCATGGTTTAGATGACCATTTTTAGGGTATTACACCTACTGCATGTACAATGTCTAGTCTGCTATGTACTACATAGTGCAACTTACCAATCATTGATCGGTATTCCTTCTCATTCACCAATGCTGAGTCAGCCTCTTTTGATAATTTACAACTGGTCACCATCGGTGTACCAACCAGTTTGCTTTCTTCCATGCCAAAGGTCTTCAACACCTCTTTGACATACTTGGACTGAGTGATAAAGATACCATCTTTCATTTGTTGAATCTGTAGTCCAATGAAGAACTTAATCTCCCCTATAAGTGACATCTCAAATTCCTTCTTCATCTCATCTGCAAAATCATGACTCATCTTGTCATCTCCACCAAAAATTATGTCATCAACAAATACCTCACAGATCAGAATCTGATCTCCTTCTGACTTCAGATAGATATTGTTATCTTCACTTGTTCTTTCAAATCCAATCTTCACAAGATGGGAGTGTAAGCATTCATACCATGCTCTAGGTGCCTGCTTCAATCCATATATGGCTTTATGTAGCCTACACACCATGTCACTATCTTTTGATAGGGCAAACTCATCTGGTTGCTCTATGTACACCCCCTCTTCAGGTATTCCATTTAGAAATGCAAATTTTACATCCATTTGATATGCTTTGAATCCCTTGAAGGCTGCATATGCAAGAAGCATACAAACTCCTTCTAATCTAGCTACTGGAGAAAAGGTTTATCCATAATCTTCTTCTTCTTGAGCATATACCTTACACACCAGTCTAGCTTTGTTTCTTACTACTGTACCATCTTCATTCAGCTTATTTCTGAAAACGCATTTGGTGCCAATGACATTTTTATACTCAGGTCTGTGTACCAAAGACCATGTACCATTCTTTTCTATCTGGTCAAGTTCCTCTTCCATTTTATTGATCCATCCTTCATCGTTATGTGCCTCTTTGAATGTTTTAGGCTCAAATTCAGAGATCATGCAAGAATTTTTTTTGAACTTTCTTCTTACAAGAATTCCTGCATCCTTGTCTCCTGTGATCTTCTTTGGATCATGATTCAGCTTTACATACATAGGAATGATCTTAGCTATTTCCTCTTTCTTTTCTTCTTCATCCTCATCTTCATCAGCATCAACATCTACCAGTGTAGGAGCACAATTACTGGTACTAGGCTGTTTTGCAATCGGTTCCTAGAAGGTTACAACCAGTTCATCTACCACTCACTCACTACCGGTTTCCTCAGGTTTCTCAGAGGTTTCATCAACTCTGACATTAGTACTTTCAACAATTTTTTGAGTCCTATTGTTGAAACACTTGAGGGCTTTGCTTTTGGTGGAATATCCTAGGAATATTCCCTCATCACATTTTGCATCAAACTTGCTCTGATGTTCACTCCTCTTGATATAGAATTTTCTACCAAACACTCTAAAGTAGCTTAGTACATGAGTCTTACCGGTCCAATACTCATAAGGTGTTTTATCCTTACCTTTCTTGATGATTGCTCGGTTCATAGTGTAGACTGCAGTGCTCACCGCTTCTCTCCAAAAGGTGTGAGCAACCTTCCCTTGAATCAACATCATTCTGGCTACTTCAACTACAGTCTGATTGTTCCTCTCTGTTAGGCCATTCTGCTATGGAGTCTGGGGGATAGACAATTGTCTCTTGATGTCATTCTCTTCACAGTACTTGTTGAATTCATCGGAAGTGAATTCTCCTCCTTGATTAGTTCTTAGGCACTTAATCCTCTTACCACTTTCCTTTTTGACTAGTGCTCTGAAAGCTTTGAACTTTCCAAAAGCTTCAAACTTATCTTTCAAGAATGTGACCCACATCATTCTTGAGCAGTCATCAGTGAGAATCATAAAGTACCTATCTCCCATCACACTCCTAGTTTTCATAGGACCACACAAATCAGTATGCACAAGATCAAGTAAATTGCTTGCAGTGAAAGGTTTACCTTTGAAAGTTGAGGAATACATTTTCCCCAGTTGACACTCTCTGCACAAAGGATTCTCTAGTTTTCTCAGCAAAGGCAATCCTTTGACTGCCTTGATCTTACTGGCCTTCATAATATTATCAAAGTTTACATGGTAGAGTCTCCTATGCCATATCCAACTATCATCAAACTGAGCCATTAGACATGTACTGATATTTGCATTTAGCTGAAATAAGTTACCTTTGATCTGCATACTGGTGGCCATTAGTTCACCACTCTTTCCTTCTATTTTGCACACTCCATATTTGAATTCCAGAGTGAGTCCATTGTCATTCAGGTGGGCAACACTCAAAAGGTTGTGCCTGAGACCTTCTACATGATACACATTGTCAGCACTACTTTTTCCATTTAGAGAGATGGACCCTCTGCCTTTTACCATACATGGTGCATCATTACCAAATCGAACCACACCACCATCATACTCTTCCAGAGACAAAAACTTATTTCGGTCACCAGTCATATGGTGAGAACAACCACTGTCAATAATCCACTCATTGGAATTATCAAAATAGGAGACAAGAGCCTTCTTGTCTGACACATCTTCCTTAACTGATACAAACACAATGTCTTCACTTTCTTCATCTTCTGATTCCTCATCAATGACACCTTCATCAACTGCTACAAAATAGTTTCTCCTGTTTCCCGCTTTAAACTTCTTGAACTTCTCTAGTTTGTCCTTATTATCACCATTAGGATAGTTTACAGCAATGTGTCCTATCCTATTTCAAGAAAAACATTTCAAAGGGAGCTTACCTCTGTATTTATCAGTTCCCTTAGGAAGTCTCTTGGCAAGAAGAGCTTCAAATTCCATCAGGATCTCCTCATCATCCATTTCTCTAATTTATCTTGGTTCACAACTGGTACTATCTTCTTTACCCTTTCTAGATGGTGCTACAGATGATCTAAAGGCTGATTCAGTCTTCTGAATACTGCCATCATAATTATTTAGCTCATAAGTTGTCAACTTAGCAATGATGGAGTCTAGGGATACCTTTGTCTTGTCTATAAACCTCAACTCCTGAATAACAAAAACTCTTATTGCATAGACCGGTAATAAGGATCTTAAGACTTTGCTAACAACATTGGAATCATCTATTTTACCTCCTGCACTCTTGATGTCTCTAACAAAATTTTTGATTCTTATTCCATATTGTTGAATGGACTCTCCTTCAACCATCCACATGTCTTCAAACTTTCCCCTAAGGCTCTCTTCCTTAGCTTGTTTCCCATGCTCATCATCGCCATAGATATTCTCTAGAGCATCCCATACTTCTTTGGGATTATCTTTATCTTAAACATCAATAAACTCAATGTCAGATAGACTACTGATTAGGGCTTCTATGACTTGCCCATTCTCTCAAATTTCTCTTTTTTGATCATTGGTGAGAGTACCGATAGGAATAACATAAGAATTCTCAACGTAGCTCCAATGTTGAGCACCCATGCTTCTAATGTAGATCTTCATTTTTTCCTTCCATATCTTGAAGTTATCTCTGTTGAACTTTGGACCTTCCCTCTTCATCATTAGAGTAGGATCTTTTCCGCAATTGGTTAAGCTTACAACATAGAGGACATGGAAGATGCTCTCATACCAATTGATGAATAATGATGAATCAGCTAGTACCAACCGATACTGAGAGGGGGGTGAATCAATACAGACATAAAATTTCCCAGAACTAGTTTGACTGCAAAGACTACACTTAACTGGTAAACAGTAACATCGGTCTAAATCTGGGCACTACCAGTAAAACACAGTGAGAGTATGAAAGACAAAAACCGGTAAACACTTAGATCTCTACACAATCTAATATGTCATTTCCACTTCACCCATATGCATAAACAAGTAATATATCATCAAAAATATAATAACTATCAGTTCAACATGCTTTACCACTTGAAAAAAAATATTAAAGAATCACATGAAAAGCATCACACATGACACATTGATTTTTCATGTGGAAACCCAAATGGGAAAAACCATGGTGGGGATGAATACCCACAAGCCGTTCTTTGAACTCTTTTGAAGTCCGCTCTGTTAGGAGCCTAGTCTGGTTAAAGAATTTTACAATAGGTTCTACTAGGAACCGATCCTGCTAGGGATCACCTGGTTAAGGGATGGCTAAATACCCAGTTAAAGGTTAGAACCCTTTTAAAAGTTACCTCGCAAGAGGATTTGAAGAACTCATTGAATTGAGTCACCCTGTTAAAGGATTTACACAAAAGCCTATCAAAGCTACCCAGTTAAGGGATTTTCTAGCTACTAAAATGGTTAGAAGTCAACAGGTAATACAGTGATCTGATAACAACACTCAATGCCAAGGCAGATCTACTTTAGCTTCTTTTCTTCTGCATTCACACTCTATAGGTATCAACACACTTCTCCAGTCTAGCAAGAATCAAGTATCTCTTCACTTGGATATATACATAGCATTTGTCAACAAAAACAAAATGAAAAACATCATCAACCTTATAGGAAACAGATAGGTCAGTAGCATAAACCCTAAACCCTAAACATTTAGGTTTACCAATTCAATCGGTTCAATCCCGACCATTAATCATACTGCATTGAATACAATAGTCTTGAAAATATCTGAAGATGTTCTCCAATGTTCATTCTTTTCTGCTTCAGGAAGTTGATAACCCATCACGCACTCTCCACTATTTATAGAGACTTTGCACATTCTCAAGGTAGATAGGATCAATCTCCATGCAAGATCCTCAAGGAAATCCTTCAGGTGCACAAGGCTGACATGGCAACACTATTTGGTCTTCATTACAATGCTAACTAATCACAAGATGTCATCGGTTGAATCACACAGGCTTGTAATGCATCAACTAGAAACCCTAAAGTTGAGACTACCAACCGGTAGTCATGCCAAATGAAACCCCAATACACAACTTCCCATATACCGGTTCTCATTCCAACATACTGCTTCACTTTTTCACATATAGCGGTTCACATTATCATATCAGTTCTCTTGCCAGTTTCCTTATTTCAATATATTGACATTAATGACAACATACAATATCATCATGTCATCAAGTTCTGCACATATGCCAACAAGGATTGGATTAGAATTGCCAACATTTTATAATTTATTACAGAAATCTAAATTAATTCGCCATTAATATATCATAATTATTGGTTACTTTAGGGTAATATCAACAATCTTTAGTTGCCACCATTGATTTAAAATATAATATAATGACCTTCATTATATTCCATGAGGTAAATTGTACCTACAAGTTGTAATGCTTGTGGGGTTTGAAATTGCTTTTGAATTATTAACCTCAATGAAAATCAATGGTCTTAAAGCAATTTTTGGCCCCATGAGTATTACAAAATGTTGGTACATTTTATCTCACAAAATACAAAGAGGTCTATTAAATTATTTTAAGTTAATGGTATAAAGTAAATAAACTAGAGTGTACCCATTAAACTCATTAATGATTTCCATCTTCAGGCCTTTACTTTTCTATAAATAACTATTTTTTAAAATGAAAGGATTTGCAATAATAATTAATGGATGCTCTTGCTATTTTTCAAGATTAGCCAATGTTTTATACTAAAAAAAATTGATATTAAAAAAATCGCTAATAAAATTAATATTTTTCTTAAAAAAAAGGAAATGTTCACCAATAAAAATTATTATTATTTTTTAAAAATATTAAATATTCACCAAGTTATTATACAATGTTTTTCAGAGGGGTTTTCTTAAAGTTATCGCTGATGGTGTCCTAAGGTCCCACACATGTGTTAAAACACCATATGAACCCTTAGGACACCATATGACCCCTTAGGACACCATATGATCCCTTAGGAAATCATATTGTCCTAAGGGGTCATATGGTGTCACAAGGGGTCATGTTGTGTACTAGGATGTTAAAAGGGGTCATATCCTGTCCTAAGGGGTCATATGATGTCCTAAGGGTGTACACATATATTAGAACAACATATGACCCCTTAGGACACCATATGACCTCTTAAGACACCATATGACACATTTGGACATCATATTATCCTAAGAGGTCATATGATGTCAAAAGGGGTCATGTCATGTGGTAGAATGTTAAAAGGAGTCCTATGGCATCCTAAGGGCTCATACAATGTCGTTAGGGGTTATATGGGGTCCTAAGGGCCCACACATGTGTTAGGACACCATATGACCCCTTAGGACACCATACGACCCCTTAAGACACCATATTGTCCTAAGGGGTCATATTGTGTCATAAGGGATCATGTCATGCACTAAGAAGTTAAAAGGGATCATATGGTGTCCTAAGGGCTCATATGGTGTCGTTAGGGGTCATATGGGGTCATAAAAGCTCACACAAATGTTAGAACACCATATGAACCCTCAGGACACCATATGACCCCTTAGGACACCATATTACACATTATGACATCATATTGTCCTAAGGGGTCATTTGGTGTCATAAGGGATTATGTTGTGTACTAGGATGTAAAAAGGGCTCATATGGTGTCCTAAAGAGTCATATGGTTTCATTAGGAGTCATATGGTTTCCTCAGGGCCTACACATGTGTTATAACACCATATGAGCCCTTAAGACAACATACAACCCCTTATGACACCATATGATCCTTTAAGACATCATATTGTCCTAATAGGTCATATGGTGTCATAAGGGGTCATTTCATGTGCTAGGATATTGAAAAGGGTCATATGGTGTCCTAAGTGGTCATGTGGTGTCGTTAGGGGTCATATGGGGTCTTAAGGGCTCACACCTATGTTAGAACACCATATGACCCCTTAGGATACCATACAACCCCTTAGGACACCATATGACCCGTTAGGACATCATATTGTCCTAAGGGGTCATATGGTGTCATAAGGGGTCATACTATGTACTAGGATGTTAAAAGGGGTCATATGGTGTCCTAAGGAGTCATACTGTTCCATGAGGGGTCATATGAGGTCCTAAAGTCCCACACATGTTAGAACACCATATGACCCCTTAGGACACTATATGACCCATTAGGACATCTTATTATCCTAAGGGGTCATATGGTGTCATAAGGGGTCATTTCATGTACTAGGATATGGAAAGGGGTCATATGGTGTCCTAAAGACCCACACATGTGTTAGAACACCATATGAGCCCCTAGGACACCATATGACCCCTTAGGACACCATATAAGGGGTCATGTCATGTATTAGGATGTTAAAATGGGTCATTCAATGTCCTTAGGGGTCATATCGGGTCTTAAGGGCCCACACATTTGTTAGAACACCATATGACACCTTAGGATACCATACGGCCCCTTAGGACACCATATGACCCATTAGGACATCATATTGTCATAGGGGTCATGTTGTGTAGTAGGATGTTAAAAGGGGTCATATGGTGTCCTAAGGAGTCATACTGTTCCATGAGGGGTCATATGAGGTCCTAAAGTCCCACACATGTTAGAACACCATATGACCCCTTAGGACACTATATGACCCATTAGGACATTTTATTATCCTAAGGGGTCATATGGTGTCATAAGGGGTCATTTCATGTACTAGGATATGGAAAGGGGTCATATGGTGTCCTAAAGGCCCACACATGTGTTAGAACACCATATGAGCCCCTAGGACACCATATGACCCCTTAGGACATCATATAAGGGGTCATGTCATGTATTAGGATGTTAAAATGGGTCATTCAATGTCCTTAGGGGTCATATCGGGTCTTAAGGGCCCACACATTTGTTAGAACACCATATGACACCTTAGGATACCATACGGCCCCTTAGGACACCATATGACCCATTAGGACATCATATTGTCATAGGGGTCATGTTGTGTAGTAGGATGTTAAAAGGGGTCATATGGTGTTCTAAGAGGTCATATGGTGTTGTTAGGGGTCATATGGGGTCCTAAGGGCCCACGCATGTGTTAGAACAACATATGATCTCTTAGGACACCATATGACCCCTTACGACACCATATGACCCATTTGGACATCATATTGTCCTTACAGGTCATGTCGTGTAGTAGGATGTTAAAAGGGGTCATACAGTGTTGTTGGGGGTTATATGGCATCCTAAGGGAGCATACATGTGTTAGAACACCATAATACCCCTTAGGACACCATATGACCTCTTAGGACACCATATGACCCATTAGAACATCATAGTCTTAAGGGGTCATATGCTGTCATAAGGGGTCATGTTGTGTACTAGGATGTTAAAATAGGTCATATGGTGTCCTAAGGGGTCATACGGTGTCATTAGGGGTCATATGATGTTGTAAGGGCCCACACATGTGTTAGAACACCATATGACGCCTTAAGACACCATATGACCCCTTAGGACACCATATGACCCATTAGGACATCATATTATCCTAAGGGGTCATATTGTGTCATAGGGGGTCATGTTGTGTACTAAGATGTTAAAAGGGGTCATATGGTGTCCTAAGGACTCATATGGTGTTGTTAATGGTCATATGGGGTCCTAAGGGCTTACACGTGTTAGAACACCATATGACCCCTTAGGACACCATACAACCCCTTAGGACACCATATGATCGATTAGGACATCTTATTATCTTAAGGGGTCATATTGTGTCCTAAGGGATCATATGGTGTCCTTAGGAGTCATACGATGTCGTGAGGGGTCATATGGGGTGCTAAGGGCCAAAAAATGTGTTAGAACACCATATGATCCCTTAGGACACCATACGACCCCTTAGGACACCATATGCCTGTTGGTATTTTGATGATGTTTTGATTGTCATTGATGGACACACACTTACTTGATGTATGAGTTATGCTCAACCGGTAGTTGTTCCAACCGGTATTGTATGTCATTAAATGTGTAATCTTTAGACTATCAGTATTTTACAGAATATGGTTTACTGATCATAGATTGACTGAAGACCCCAAGCAGTATGAAGACCCCAAGCAGTACGAGGATCTCAAGCAGAATGAAGGACCCGATAAGTAGTCAATTTTTTATCAGAACACTATGATATTCCAGTCTTCATTTTTGACAACCAGTAATTGGTATATTGTATTAGCTGATATATATCTGTGATGAGTTACCAACCAGTATTATTGTAATGTGTGATGAATTATCATCCATCGACACTTTGGCAGTGGTTTTGTGTCATGTTACCAAATGTGTCTAGATGCATTGTACCTAGGAACTTGTAGTCTAATCTTATTGGACCGACATGAAATCAGATTCCTTTATAAGGACATCATGTCTAGGTTTTGTATATGACATAGAGAAGGAAAGGTTATTGTAGACACCTAAAATTGTCATGTCTAATTAAATAAATATATTTATTTACTTAATTATTTTAAGCCTAATTCTTCTATTAATTAAATAAATCTTTATTTATTTAATTAATTCATTTATCCTCTTCTAACCTTATTTCTTACTTAAATAATACATTTATTTATTTAAATTATCCTTTTCCTAAATTAAATAAATATTTTATTTATTTAATTGACCCCACTTCCTCTATTAATTAAATGAGTCTTTATTTAATTAATTCATTAGCCTTTTCTACTCATGACACATGTCATTCATCTCTTAATTCCTACACTACCCACCCTCTCATTATTTTCTTATTTCCTCTACCTACCCTCTAATCATAGCCGACCATTTATCTTTTACACCTTTCAATCTTATCCCTCCATTTCTTATAGTGTCTTCTATATAAGGATATGCTTCCTTTATTATCAACCCTATTCAATCATTCTATTCTATGCAATCATTCTAATCAAGCATCTTAGCATTCGAACTTTCATATGCGATCAAGCCTACTTGCAACCACATTTCCATTCTTTGTTGAGCTCTTGTGCACACATAAAATCTGAGAGCAAATATATCAAGCAAGATCAATGGATATAGGAAGAACAAAGATTCAAACCCTATTGAACATGTGATGGTATAATCTTTGTGATTTCATTTGATTTGCATTGTCTTAGGTAATCTTCATATGTTATGGTGGATCTTTGTTGTTGTTAGGCTAGGGTTTTGTGGTTGAATTCATTTAGTCTTTCAATATTGTTGTTTCCACTTTTCACCATAAAAATTTTGGCACGCCTCGTGGGACATGGATTTTTGTTAGATCTGTGTTTTTTGTAGGTTTTTCTAACCCTATATTGCTATTTTGTAAAACAATTTGGAGAATAACCTTGTGCAACTAGGGTTTTGGACACAAAATCAAGATCTTGGAGAGATTTGATCAGATCTCATAAATGGCTTGGAATTTTTGCACAAAATGTTTTTGACAAGTTGAAGACAATATCAAGATCTCTCAATCCAAAATTCAGAATTTTTGGAGCACATTTTCATTTTCTATGAATTTGTTATGATTTTTTATAAAAAAATAATTTTGAGAGAAAATGAGAGAAGTATTCAGATTTTCTTATATTTTTGGAAATCTCTCATAATTATACACAGGATCTATTCTTTGTGAATTTAATTTTGATGCAAAATATTTCCTAAAAATTCGGATCTTTAAAAATTAGGGTTTTTCATTATTTTGATCAGATCTCACAAACGGATTTGAATTTTGGCATATAATTTATTTTACAGGTGAGAAAGATTATCAGAGGTGCTCCGTAAAAAATTCATATTTTTGGGATCATTTTTCCATTTTATATTAATTTTTTATGAGTTTTCATAAAAAATTAAATTTGAGAGAAAATTAGTGATTTTTTCAGATTTTCTTACATTTTTGGAAATATCTTAAAATCATACTCAAGATTTGTTCTTTGTGATTTTAGTTTTGATGCAAAATTATTCCTAAAAAATCAGATCTTTGAAAATTAGGGTTTTACATTATTTTGCTCATATCTCACAATCTGCTTGGATTTTTTACAGAAATTTTTTTATGCAGGTTTGAAAGACACTCAAACGTGTCCAGTAAAAATTTCATATTTTTTGGATCAATTTCGCATTTTATATGATTTTTTTATGATTTTTTCATAAAAAAATAATTTTTGGAGCAAATTACCAAATATTTTGGATTTTCTTACATTTTTGGAAATCTCTTGAAATTTTACAAGTGGTCTTTTTTTTATGATGAATCAGATCTTTGAATTGGTAAAACAAAACACGTTGTTGAAGGCTCCTATTTCACAAAGTCTTTTGGATCTAAAATTTACCTAACTTGTGTGCTTGCAGGAAGGGGTGATCATTTGAAACAATCCAAACTACTAATAGATCTTTGTTGCAGGACCTTGGCAAGGGTTTTTGATCTTTATTGTGTTCCTTGTTTTCATATATTATCAAACACTTCAATGGTGCACTAAAATTGAACCGGTGTCTTTTGTGTCTTGGGCAATAGACTCTTTTTGTTTAATCTTTAGAGGCCCTGTTTCACCGTGTGGTCATTAGGACTACTAGTGAGGAGAGAAAGACCCAAGTGGCAGTGAGGAAAATCCATCCTCTTTCGAACCACTATAAACAACTATATTCATGGTGAAAACTATGGATAATGTGTGCTGATTAGTTCATACCGACACTATGTCTCCCCATAAACCCGTTTGATCAAATTTATTTAATCAGTTGTAGGGTATAACCCCTACCAGCTGGGAGCCTTCTATATATATATAGAGCTAAAAGTGTCACATGTATGGCCACATGAGCAGATGCCCTTACTAGCACCTTTTTGTTTTAGAAGCCAAAATCCTTCTAGTTGTTGGGGTAGGAGGTCGGACCTCTGGAGCAGCCCACACACATACGGTTCTTAATAGAGATACAAAGTTTGCCACAGGGAGTTTTTGTGGGGACTGATGCTTGGCTGCTCCAAGAAGTGAGTGTTGAGGGTGGAGCCAGTGGGGTCAAGCATCTAAGTATCCACTCTGAATAGGGTAGCCTCAGGGGAAACCCCATGTGGGATCAACAACTATTGTCCTGGCCAACCATAAGAATTGTGCTTGTCTTCTTTTGACCATTCAAACATTTAAGACCAAACATTAAAACATTGTGTCTTTTGTGTCTTCAAGTGTATGCAAAACATTTTTTACATCAAACAACACACTTTCTTTGAGTCATTTTGAGTCTAAACACTTACAAACACTGATTCCTCATCAATATTGTGTCCTCTTGTCACAGAAATACAGTCAAAAATTTAGATTTGGTCACAACAAACAACTTCACAAATTGGAAAAATTTACAATCCAACAAACAAGAGAAATCAGTTTCAGAATTCTTGAGCTTCCTAAGTTATTTCTCTAGATTTTCATCTAGCATTCAACCTATCTTTGGGTCTCACAAAGTCCATCATTGCTTTACACCTTGCATTACATTCACATTTTTCTAAACTTGAGTCAAAAGGTCACTTGCTTTTCCTCATCATACTTTGTCAACACATTACATACAACAACATTTTGCTAAGTGGTCCCTCATCAAGGTCTATCACCTTTGGGTCTCATTTGGTCTTACTTAGAGTCAAGGTCAACTTACCTCATCAAGAGAAACTATCATCTCTTTGGAAGTCACACCTACTCTACTACATACATACTTGGTCTTACACTTTGGACATTGCAAGTAAACTTCAGATTCATTTACATTCCATCCAGCTCTTGGTCTTCCATACTCTTTCCATTTTCATCTAGTCTCACACATCTTGGTCGATACCTAGTTCATGGTTGAAACCGATTCCCAAAAATCTAGGAGAGAAGCTAAAGAGGCTCAAGAGTCCACAAACATGAGTTCCTATGAGTATGACAATGATATCTTTTTCAATTCTGATCATACTACATTCCCTGACATGGATGCTTATAGAAACATTCCAAATGTTGAGAACATGGACACTACAAACAACAATGATACACACAATGACAATAGGGACAACATTTTAGTACATTCAGCAGAAGTGGAAGACTCCATTATGGATCCCCATTTCAATCGATTGGTTGAGGAAATAATGAGGAGAGATAGACAATACTTCTTACAAGTGATGGCACAAAGTGGAGCCAAGATCCCTCATGATTTTGACATGTCTCAAATAATGGAAAATCAACCTTTGCAACAACCTCACCTCAACATGGATCAAAGGAGGCCTAATAGTGGAGGCAATAGAGGACAACATCTTGTTCCTGAATTACCATAATCTTTGTTTCAAAAACTAGAGGTCCCATACACACATTGTCAAGCATATGATACTCACCTTCACAGACCATTATGGAAGTCTTATGCAGAAAAATATACTCAATCACATACCAATGCTAAGGATCAACCACCAAAGTAATTGGATATCCAAAGGCATGTTCAAAATTTGGACACAAGGAAACCCCATGTCAAATTTGGGGGCAACACACTAGAACAAACTCATGACATGCCTGTAGAGTATGGCATACATGGACAAAACAAATATTTCATTCCTCATCATGACTCTATACCAAGTGGTCCTTATACGCAACATCATTATAGACCTCCTCCATATGAACATGTGTATGATCAATATCATCCATATATGCAACATGCTCCTCCTCCACATGGTGGTTCAGGCATGGGATATGGTTCAAGAAGTCGATCTCCACCTAAGAACAATTTGGAACAGCAAATTAAGGACTTGCAAAAGAAAATGGAGGACATAAATACATCGAAGCCAACTTACACAATGAGAGACATATGTCCCTATCCATTTGACAAAAGCATTCCAATGCCTCCTTTTCCTACAAACTTTGTGACACCTATGTTTGATAAGTATAGAGGAAAAGGGGATCCTAAGGCACATATAAGACACTTTTTCACAACTTGCATTGAGGTGGCAGCAGAAGAGACATATTTGATGAGATTATTCCCAAAAGGCTTAGGAGATCAAGCTATGGAATAGTTCTCCCAAATTCCACTTGGAATTAAGTCATGGGGTGACTTAGCAAAGGCATTTATCCAACATTTCTCATACAACATAGAAACAGACATATCAGTCACCACTTTGTGCAACACCAAGCAAAAGGATGGAGAATCTTTTTCATCATTTTTACAAAGATGGAGAAATCTAGCTAGCAGATGCTCTTGTGAAATTCCACAAAAATAAATGTTAGGAATTCCACAGATACTAAGAGGGGGGTGAATCGGTATCTAACCGGTGTATATAATTTCTTAACTTAAAACATGCAGAACATATTATAACAGTGTACCAGTAAGCAAGAAATAATGCAATAAATAGAATCAAGAACATCCACATGAAAAGCACACCATAACATAAGGATTTAACGAGGAAACTCGGTGTGGGAAAAACCTCGGTAAGATTTGTGACCCACAATATTCACTCACTGGCCAATAAGAGAATATTACTTACAATAGGGGCCTGCACATGCAGGAAGGCCAACTGCCTAGAGCTCACTGCTCAACGGGAAGTCTCACTGACTTACAATGAGGATTATACAAATCCAATATCTTGTACTACTTTACAATAGCATCTATAATGCCTGATCCAGTACCAGTTGCGGCTCTGCTTCTTACATAAACCCTTAGCCTATATTTCGCATAATAGGTCTGCCTAATATTTTTCCTCAATGGTTCATCACTCAATACAAAATGTCTACAATGATCTCTTTTATATATAAGAGTCATTTTACAATTTGCCAAGTCAGCTTACAAAGTTTTTACAATAATAAACAAAATATAATATAACAAAATCCTGTCGGCCTCTGTGCCACTATACTTCTTTTCTTTGTGCCAGTACCGGTGTCTCGAGTGCCGGTGTAGAGTGTGATCTGCTTGATGCCGGTATAATGCCTTTACTGGTGCCATAGGATTGCAAGATTGCCATCAATGACAAAACCTTCAATCACATACAATGTCTCATTAGAGTGTGCATATGCCAACAATCTCCCCCTTTGGCATTGATGGCAACACTCATGAGAAATTTTAAAATGTATCCAAAAATGTAAAGTCCAAAAATGTTACCAAAAATGTGTGTGCTCCCCCTGAGCATATGATTCTTGTGATATTGAATTTTCTCACCCCACTACTCCCCCTTTGGCATCAATGACAAAGGTTGTCAAGATATTAGTAGAGTTTGTAGTTTCAACCTTGTAACTGGGTGGTTACAATTTGAAAAAGATCTCCCAAAATCAATTGTATACTGTCCATAAACTTCTTGCTATCATTTGTTGGTATCTCTGTTCTCTTCACTATACCAGTGAGATGCTGCAAATGCTCTGCCGGTGTTTTTTGTCCTTGTATTAGTGCTTCAGATACTTCCTTCCATAGTGATGCTAGATAGTCCAATCTTGGACTCAGTTTTAATCTCAGATTCTTTGCCTTATTCACAATTCTCTCTTTCTCTCTTTCCAATTTAAGTAATTCTTCTTCAAAAATTTTTATCTTCTCAAAAACTGATAGTGTATCTGGTGAGTTAACAAAATTATCTGCAAGTTTATTGATCTCATCCTATACCTTGCTCATCTTCTTGTCTATATCTATAGTCAAAAAGTTTTTCTTACAGGTGTCTTTGTACAGAGTTTTGTACTCTTTCAATAAATTACACAATTCTGGTAGAAGTGTGTCAAAATCTTTGTTACACTTCTTTATTTGCTCATCAAAGAATTTTTGTTTTTCATTTTCTACTTTATCCTTCAATGACTCTTCCTTTATTTTCTCAATGTTTTCTATGATATATTTACACAATGTATCAAGTTGTCCTAAAGAATCTTTATTGTCTATATTACAGTTAGGAGCAATTACCTTCAAAATTGGTATGATATCATCAATTGCCTTGTAAGCTTGTGAGCTATAGTCTATTATCTTTTTGATTGAATCTAATAGTACCTCAATCACATTAGTTGATTTGAAGCTTGATGATGAACAAACAATCTGAGTACCGGTGGAAATAACCAAGCTTGTATTGACCTCTGGTAGGTCTGTTTGTGTCTACATTTCTTTAAGCAATGGTTTTTCTATTTCTCCAGTTGCCAGTGGCACTGTTTCCTTATGTTCTTGTTCATGTTGTTGTTGTTGTTCCTATTCTAGAGCCTTTTGCTTTGTTTGGTGCATTGTCTCAATCTGAGTCTCTACCTTTTTCTCTTTGTCTTCTACCAGTTTCTCCTATGTGTTTTTAGTTTGCTTAGCTACCGGAGGCTCACTAGCCATGCCAGTCTTATCAGCTATATCTTTGTCTACCACTATGTTGATCTTTTGAGTATCAATATCCATAGTATATAAGACTTCAGGATTAGTATTACCATCCTCTACATCCATATTCTCAGCTATTGGTTGATCTTCTATAGCTATTGTTTTTACCGATGGAGTAATCAAAGGAGGTGGGGGTAAGTTGTCTCTAACTTTGATACTAGGTGGTCCACCAACTTTACCTTTACCCTTGTCTCTATCTTTCTGATAAACTTTTATGGGTTTGGGGTTCCTATATTCTTCTTGTTTTTCTTTTTCAACTAAGAATATATCCCATCCATTTTCTATTTCCTCAATCACCTCATTAACTCTTCCAACCATTAAAGCAATGTGTCGGTGTGTAGTAGAAAATACTGATCGGTTGGCTCGAGCAATTAGGTCATCAATTTCTTTAGGTGAGTTTATCGGATAAACAACAAGTAGCTTTTCAATCTTTATTTTCTTGTCCAGTTCTATTATCACTTGTCTTCTTGCTTCCAATCTTTTAAATAGTTCATCTGGAATTTCATTTACTACTTCCATCAAAACCTTCTTATACATATCCATATGTAATATAACACTATTTTCAACTTGTTCTTTTTCATCAGCTATTAAAGTGTCATATATTTTCTCTATATTTTTCAATTTACCTTCCTCTGTAATTTCATTCAGTAGTATATCAAGAGGGGCCAAGTCTTTGTTTGTCTTCTTCTTCTTTTTGGGTGTTAGTTTCTTCTTCTTTGGTGTAGCCTTTCTTACCGAAGATCTCACTACTTGTTGTTTTTATTTTGTCCTCCTAGGTGAGGGTGTGGTTGCCGGTGAGGGATCTCTTTTCCTTACAACTCTTTTTAAAGTTGCAGGCATGTCACTCCTCGAAGAAGTACCTACCAGTGATAGGTGAGTTTTAGGTTGTGGAGTTGCTAACTCATCCTCTGTTATACGAGTTTTCTTCAACACGTCTTCTTTGATGGCCTTTTCTTGTCTGGAACCTTTCCTTAAAACTGCCTCAACCTTTTTCACTCTTTTCTTTGATTGTATTTGGCTTTCAATAGTTTCTGCACTACCAAATATTTCTTCCTTAGGTTCTCTAGGGGCTTCTAGAAGTGCTTTAGCATATGTTTCAATTATGTGATCATCTGTTTCATAGCCCATCTCAGTTACCCAAACTATCCTAGGGATGACTGCTTCCATCCAGATTTTATCCTTCTTGATTACAAAGCATATTTCATCTTTGTATTTGTCAACAATCTTTTGTGATAACCTAATTCTTTTCTTCATTTTGGCCTTTAATGCTTGAAAGAAGTCATGAATATTGTTTTCCTTGTTTTCTCCCATGTTATTGAATAGTTCTGTTAATTGTTTACCTACAGGTATATCATAACCAAGTTCTTTGTAGCCTATACCGGGAACCTATTTTGTTATATGTAGCATCAGACATACTAACAGATTTCCAAACCTGAAAGTTCCTTTCTTGTCCTTCTTAATCTTTCCAAGGTTGTCAAGTAATTCATCTTTTAACCATTCACATATATCAATCTTTCCATTTTCTGTGACCATATCATAAGCACTCTTCATGCATAAACTTGAAACTGAATTGAGTCTATTTGCATGAGTAGCTTTATACCCTAATATCATGCTGATAAATCTCACATTAATGTCTGTTACATCATTAACTCTTAGGGACCTTTTGTCGAAAGTTGCACCAGTTAGGTTTTTAACTAGGTCATTAGATACCTTCTTGGTTTTATTTGGCCTTTTACCGATGGTTAGCAACCCTGTGACAGCTTTCACAGCTTCCTTAGTGATTTTGTGGACTGCATCTAACCAGAAAAATTCACCATGTACCCTGCTTAAGACTATCCTAATCACATCCTTGGGAAATTCAGGAATGCTAAGGATCTCTGTAAACCCTAGGGTTTCAATGATCTTGTGTTCATCTTTTACATTGCCAGTTTTATCACATATCATAGTTTTGAACATGGTTTTAATCTCTTCATCTCCTAGTTCCTGAATGTTGCAATGGATGTAAATTCTGGGGTCTTCAGCATAGACAAATCCCTTGGGAATTTGAGAAAAAGAACCTAAGGTATCATCTTTCTTTGCTACCTCGGGAACTAACTGAAATACAGGCCTAGGTCTTTTTATCACTTTGATAATAGTAGGGTTTTCTATATATTCAATTGCAGAGGTGGATGCCATGATTAAATACCTTTTACTGCCTTTAGGATGGATGAATGCTTGGAGTTTTTTTGCCTCTTGCTTGAAATGCCTTAGCTCGGAATCTTCGCGCTCTTCATAGGTTTGAAATCTCGGTGAAATGGAATGGAGCCAAAACCTCAATTTTATAGTGTTTTTTTTCCATCTACCACATTAAATGCATGCTAGTTAAGTATTCTCTTACCATTGTCTATTGGTAAAAAGTAATTTTCAACTTCTTATCTCTAATCGAGGGAATAATAGCACGTGTCATCAGATTGCCAAACCCTCAAGGAAAATTTCTTAAATTAGATGAAGAACTTCCTGTCGATGGAGCACTGCTCTGTCCTTCAGGTGAAGCATCAATCTGTCATTCTGGTGAAGCATTGGTTTGTTCTACTATTGGAGGAGTATTCCCAATATTTAGATAAGCTTTTCTAATCCATTGTTTTGAGAATTCTTGCTTAACCTCTTCAACTTTTTCTTTACCTTTCAAGCTAGAACTTTTGTTGTCTACTGGTGTTCCTTTACTTCTATAGAATTTTGCAATATGCCCAATCTTGTTACATGAATAACAAGTTACATTATTCTTCTGAATAGCTTTCCCATAACCTATGCTGGTTTGTGTTCTGCATTGATTAGATAAATGTCCAAATCTTCCACAAACATAACATCTCACATTCATTCTATAATTTTTAGAGTTGTGACCAACTTTGTTGCATTTTGAACATTGATTGGTGGGTGTGTTGATATTCTGATAATTTATAGATCTACATTCATTTGCTCTATGACCATACTTATTACAGTTAAAGCATTTTCCATTGAATTTATAAGCATTAGGTTGTCTTACTGGTTTGCTGTGATCTAGAGTATTTGCAGTACTAGAGCTTTCACCAACTTCAAAGCCAATTCCAGAAGTGTCAGCTTTAGGTTTTTGATTCTTCAGCAAGGTGCCAAGTTCCTCTGAGCTTTTCTTGAATTTTTCTTTATGTTGATTTGCAGTTTCTAGTTCTCTTTCTAAGACTTCTTTTTGTCTCATTAGTTCATTTGAGTCATTCTGAGTTTGCATCAAATCTATCTTCAACATGTCATTTTCATAGCTAAGTCTTGTGTTCTCATTTGCTGCATCACTTAGTCTTCTGGTCAATTCTTCTTCATTCTTCTTCCTATCCTCAATCTCTTTGCAAAATCTCATAGTCATATCCTGCATCTCATTCTTTGTTGTCATGTTCTCTTGTTTCAACTTGCTTATCATATCATTAAGTGATTCCTTTTCATTATTCTCATTTTGCAATTTTTCACAAAGTTCTCTTCTCTTATTTCTTGCAATAGTAAAATTTTCTTGAAGTGCCTAAATGATATCTCGAGCTACCCTTAAATCATCTTCTAGTTTGATATTTTTCAATTTCTCTGCATCATAGTCTATAAGAGCTCCTTCAAGTTGCTTCATCAAATTCTCCATTTTTTAACAGTGTCAAGATCTTCCTCAAGCTATCAAGCTTTTGAAAATAGAGGACCAAGCTCTAATACCAATTGTTAGGAATCCCACAGATATAGATACTAAGAGGGGGGGGGGGGGTGAATCAGTATCTAACCGGTGTATATAATTTCTTAACTTAAAACATGTAGAACATATTATAACAGTGTACCAATAAGAAATAAATAATGCAATAAATAGAATCAAGAACATCCACATGAAAAGTACACCATAACACAAGGATTTAACAAGGAAACTTGGTGTGGAAAAAATCTCAGTGGGATTTGTGACCCACAATATTCACTCACTGGCCAATAAGAGAATATTACTTACAATAGGGGCCTACACATGCAGGAAGGCCAACTGCCTAGAGCTCATTGCTCAATGGGAAGTCTCACTGACTTACAATGAGGATTATACAAATCCAATATCTTGTACTGCTTTACAATAGCATCTATAATGCCTGATCCAGTACTGGTTGCGGCTCTGTTTCTTACATAAACCCTTAGCCTATATTTCGCATAATAGGTCTGCCTAATATTTTTCCTCAATGGTTCCTCACTCAATACAAAATGTCTACAATGATCTCTTTTATATATAAAAGTCATTTTACAATTTGCCAAGTCGACTTACAAAGTTTTTAAAATAATAAACAAAATATAATATAACAAAATCTCGCCGGCCTCTATGCCACTATACTTCTTTTCTTTGTGCCGGTACCCATGTCCTGAGTGCCGATGTAGAGTGTGATCTGCTTGATGTTGGTATAATGCCTTTACCAGTGCCATAGGATTGCAAGATTTCCATCAATGACAAAACCTTCAATCACATACAATGTCTCATTGGAGTGTGCATATGCCAACAATAAATGGTAGAGATGTTCACCCAAAATGTCAACAAATACATTGGTTATAACTTGAGAAAATCTTGTTTGTCCACATTCAAGGATGTCATTGAAAAAGGCTTAGCAATAGAGAAGGTCCTAATTGAACAAGGAGTCATTAAGATATTCAAATAAAACAAAGAGGACTTTAAAGGAAAAGACAAGCCAAGATTTTGGAATAAAAACAAGAACACAGTCAATGATGGTGTTGTCGATGCCAATACATATGACCTAAAATCATTTTTTTTAGGATCAATCTCTACAAATAATCATGTGAATACTCAAACAACTTCCGAATCATGAAGGAAGTACACCCCATTGGGATATCCACCTGAGTCAACTTTCAAGAAGCTAGTGGCAAACAAAATAATAACAATTCTAGATTTGCCTCCATATGAGCCAAAGGTCAAATCAAATTAGTGGAATGATGATGAGTATTGTGAATTTCATAAAAGCAAGGGACATAAAATAGGAAATTTTCATCGACTAAAGAACATCATACAAGATCTCATTGATAGAGGTGACATTGAGATCAAGGGACACTCATCCAATCAAGATCATGAAATGTTTAAGGAACCATTCCCAAAACATGACAAGGGAAAAGCTAAAGCCATAGATGAGCAGACCAACTATACTAGAGCATCCTATAATTATGATTCAACTATCAATCACATTTCAAAGGATAATTATGTCTCTACCATTATCATCAAGGACAAAAAGCCTGAAAATTCTACCCAAAGACCCAAGATTGTCCTAATAGGCATTGGATCTTCTTTCGAACCTACCTCTGAATGTAATGTCACAACTCATCGAGGTAAATTTACTTTGCAAGGTGCTCCAACTAAAACCACTACTTCCTCATCAGCCAAACCTAAGTATGTCCTTATAGAATAGTTAGGGAAGACACCTACGCTTATCTCCATCCTTGAGCTCTTACACATATCCCCTGCACATAAATCCATTCTTGACAAAACTTTGAGAGACACTTTTGTCCCCACTGATTTGAATGTACACTAGTTTCAAGCCATGGTGGGATACCTTTCCATTCCAAACTCCCTTACATTCACAAAAGCTGACAACGCCTCAGTGAGCCAACCACATAATGAATCCTGATAGATGGAGGAGCAGGTCTGAACATTTGTACATTGAGCACTATTAAACAATTGGGATATTCTGATAAAGCTGTGAATTCTACAAAAACATTACCACCAAGGCATATGATGACGAAGAGCATTCATCCAAAGGCACAGTCACTTTACCTCTTAGAGTTGGGCCAGTTACAAAAGATGTGGTTTGTCAAGTCCTTGATCTAGAGCTCACATACAACATATTGCTAGGACGTCCATGGATTCATGAGATGAGCACAACACCATCTACATATCATCGATGCATCAAATTTCCACACAATGGAGTTGAAGTGACCGTCAAAGCTCACCCAAATCCATTCATATATTGCAACAATTTGCGATCTAGATCAGAAATAACAATCCTAGTCAATAGAGAAGTTGTTCCTTCATTAGCATATGTTGATCCAAAATCCTTAAAAGCTTCTACATCAAAGCATGCAGAGATCAAAGAAAAGTTCAAGATTAAAGACATGGGATGTGGTGAGTATATCTTTCATGTTGATCAAGTCCCACTATCTCTTAAGTTATTCTGTCGACAAGAACAACCCACAAACAATTTGCAAGGAACTGGGTATGAACCACCTAGTGTTGTGGCTACTAAGTCTGAATGCAAATCTCCTCCAGTGGTGTAAGCAACTCTTGATATCAATAATCCTAAGAGTGGTTCCAACAAAGAATCTATTGAGCATATCACCAACCCTCTTGAGAACTCACATAGCCTTACCATTTCATCCACTCATTACATTTCCAATCCGCTCCTAGACTTGGATCAACAAGAATCAGAAAAGGCCTTACTCATTGAGGATCACAAATCAAGCTTTGAAAAGAAAAATCTATAATTCAAAAATAAAGAAAAGACCTTTATTCCAAATCAAAATCAAAAGCTATTGGACTCTGCAAAAATCAAAGCTAAGGATAAAAATCCTATGAAAGAAAAAGAGAAAGAGATGATATCCCCTAATATCAAAATAACTGGGTGCAAAAGTTCTAAAATTTCAAGTAAAAAAGAATACTTGTTGATCCTAAGTCTCCATCATGCTATCCTACTTTCACTTCTTTTCACAATCATAAGCCTTTATCACTCATTCTCTTGTTCCACACATCCATCCCCTCTTGGTGATATATCATAGAACTTTAATGGAACTTCCTTGAAGGACTTTGTTATCAGGGATGCCCAAACTTCTTTAGGTGACATGCATATGGGCCTATGTAGTCCACACATTAGTAATTCTATCTCAATTTCTTTATCAAGGAAGACAATCGCTCGAGCTACATATCATTTAGTCAAGGAACGTTGCAGTTATAGTCACAAGGTAAAGCCTCACACATTTGAGGTGGGTGACTTAGTTCTCAAGGAAAATCCTAAAAAATCAGCAAGACAAAGAGAAGAAGGGAAAATTTGAACCAAACTGGCTTGGTCCTTACATCATCATAGCAGCATATGGATTTGGTGCATATCAGCTTTGAACTCTAGGTGACGAACCTTTGGAGGATCCTATCAACAACAGGCACCTTAATAGGTTTTACACATAGCTCTTCAGAGTATCCTAATTCAAAAATACAAAAAAAATCAAAAAATTCAAAAATACAAAAAAAAAAAAAATACAAAAAAAATCAAAATTACAAAAATACAAAAAAAATTAAAAATTCAGAAGTACAAAATAAAAAAAATAAAAAAAAAAAAAAAAAATTGAAAAATCAAAAAAGTAAAGGAAAAAATTTCGTCCAACAGTGAAAACCACTTCGATGGCGCCCTAGGCAAGTACCATGGTGAAAACTGGGTCACCGGTGCCATGTGTAGAGACATTGCTCCTCCCTCCTTCAGGATTCAATCTCATCTTTCACTTTTGCACACACTCACAACCTATCCATTCTTAATAAACTTGCTTGTTCCCATCATGGCTTGTTATTGATCTACCCAAGATAGGTTCGCCATTCATAATAAACATTCCTTTTCATCCCTTTCCATTCATAATAAATCAACTCCTATCTGTGGCTAAAGCAAATCCTATGTCTAGTGATGGGTGTGGAATTGAGAGCATCACATGTTTCGAGGAGTACATTTTCTTCCAACTTTCTTCAGTCTATCCACGCATAATCCATAATAAAGCAACATTTGCATCATCGATCCATATTAAAGTTTCATCTTCTCCACAATAAAGTATCAGTTTCATGGATTCAGTCAATTCGGATGAGACACAACAACAACAATGGGCTTCAACAAATCAAATCTTTCAAAAGACTCAGACGACATTATGGTTCAGTGCTATCTATCCTTTTGTGAAAGTAAACATTGTGACCACAATCAAATAGACTTATACAAGTGACAAGAGACACTAAACTTGAGGACTACAATGGATGTTGGTGTCGAGTCTTAGTTTTCTTTTGATTTTATCTTTTGGTGACATGTCTTTTATCTTTTCTGGGATGTCTCTGACTAAAGATTTTATCTCCAGGATGTCTTTGACTAGAAAGGCAAGGATGGGGTATCGTCACCTATTTTTTCTTTTTCTCTCTATGGATCGTCTCTTAGTAATGCTATGACTTGTCCAAGGATATGAGGACACTGAGAGTCTAGTGTGAACTAGGGCATTCCTTGTTTGCAACTGTCTGATCTCCATGCAAATGGGTACAATGACTTTCTAGGTTGAACATATATCTGGATTGTCATAACCTATTTGCCATAATAAAGCTCAATGATGATAATGCACAAGAATATCTTTCACTTTCATATCTTCTATCTTCCATCCCCCTTTCTTGATTGACCTCCATCATCCTTGAGTCTGCGAAGCCTGCTATCACATGACTGAGTATAATGACATGCCAAAAATATTTGCATTTCATGTAGTTGCACCTACATTACCACATATAAGCATTTCATACATACATATAGATATCACAATTGCATCACATCCTGCACACAGCACATGTTAACACATTTTACATTCTCATCATGTATTTCATACATCAACAATTGCATATGCATAACATATAAAAACATAAAAGAGTAAAAATATTGCATTTCATTATGTACATATTTGCATCCATATCATAACCATCACATAGAAACATACATCATGAAACATCTGATCACATAGGTACACATGCATATAGCCACCACAAGGATGAATCATCTCATATATATATCAAAATCATAAGTGTCATGATACAATGATGTCAAAATCATATGGCTACAATCACCCGAAGGTGTCTACGTCATCATACAAAACTAATACATAGGGAGCCCTCTAAGGTTATGATGAACTCCCTCTCTCGGAGCCTCCAGGCCTTGATGGAGTCTGAGCCCTGGAAGGACCCACCCCAAGATCATCTCTCCTACCCCCTCTATTTGGTGGTGGTGGAGGACCCATGACCCCACCGCTAGACGCCCGTCTCCTGTCCCTCCCTCTAGTGGTCATCACTGTCCGTGATGGTCTATGGAAGCTCCTAGCCCACTGCTCTGGTGGCACCATTCCATAGTATAGGTCTCTCTAGTAGCCTATCTCCTCCCCAGCTCACAAAACATAGGCATATTTAGCCCCAATGTCTTCTATTTCCTGCCTCCTTGCCCTTAGTGTTGTCTCAGTCTTTGTATAGTGTTGAATAGCCTGATCCCTCTCCCGCTCAGTGTCCCTCAGCTGTCTCCCTCTCTAGATCCTGGATCTCATCTGCCTATCCCTGGAAGATCTCCCTCAAGGATAGTAGCTCATCCTTATCCTCCCCTCTCCCCTCACCTTGTCCCTGTGGCTGCTCCTATAGTTGTCATAGTATCCCAAGCCACATGTCCAACCCTCATCTCTAGTCCTAGATCCTGTAACACTCATCTCAATGCATCCCTGTCTTTGTCTCGATTGTAAGAAACTAACTCCCCATCAATTGGTATCCTCAATATCCTATATATATCCTCCAAGATGACTGTCATCTCACCCATTAACAAATGAAACGTTCAAGTCTCTGAGTGCCATCTCTCAGCTAATGCAGTCAGCAATCCCATGTTCACCCAAAACTCAGGCACATACATAATATGTCGCAGGCCCATAGCCTAAACCACTGCTCTCTACTCAACTATCAGCTCTGCTCACAAACTCTGAGTTGATGGGAATCTCTCTCGTGGCTCCAACATAGGTAGGTCCTCTTGCAGTCAACCAAATCAACTATGTCAATCATAGTGGCATTCCCCATTCATCACAAAGTACTGTGTTTTTTTTTGCACTCTGTGTTCATCACAAAGTGCTGCTCTTTTAAGTACTCCCTATTCATCAGAAAGTACTATGTCTTGGTACTCCCTGTTCATCACAAAGTGCCTCGATCTATCCTATCCTAGGGCCTCTGCTTGAGTGTATCCTCTTGAGTAGTTTCCTAATTGGTAATGTATGTTCTATCACAAAATTGTCAATCCTAGCCCTATCTGCTATCCTAGTCTTCCCTAGAGGACCTGATTGAGTGTATCCTCTCAACAGCTTATCCAATAGACAGCGTATGCTCAACACAGAACTATTGATTTGGCCTAGAAGACATAAATGCACATTTATGACATAAACATGCTTACATACTACACATACACGTCTTCTCTGCATAGACATGCCTGACATACATAGGTGTGCCTTTTCTCTGCACAGATGCACCCATATAGCATAAACGCGTCTGTACAACACAGACGCGCTCGCATTTGACACAAATGCCTCTATAATCATAGACATGCCTGACACAAACACAGATGTGCCTAGCCAACACAGACATGCCTTAGCATTTTTCCCCCTGCTTGGCATATTCTAAAATGCATTAAATGCGCTACCTAACATGTACTAATGACAACATTTATTGTGATAAAGTACAAGGAGGTTTTGTGGTACTTACCGACTCTCCTGCATCTGCTGGCCTCTGAAATTGGCAAACACAATCGAATCTGTGAACCAATACCATTGTTGCTAATTGTTGTTGCTCTATTTTCTCTCTACACTCTAATCTCTTGGATGTGTGTGTTAGGTCCCGGAGACAACTGAGAGGGGGGGGTGAATCAGTTGCCAAATAAATTTAAACCAAAAACAACTTAAACAAATTACTGCTTAATACTGGTAATCCAGTTCAATATGTCGGTAGACAGTTTTAATAGTTAATTGCTATACCGGTAACGATTAGTGCATGAAACATAAACACAAAGTCATCCACAACACATAACACCAATATTTGTACATGGAAACCCTGTAAGGGGAAAAACCATGGTGGGAAACCTTACCCACAATTAGATGATACTACTGTAGATAGTAAGTGTACATAAATGGGGTCTGCACATGCAAAAAGGCCAATCGTCTAGAGCTCACTGCTCAATCACAAAATGGGAGTCACACTGACTACAGTTGGATGGTTAAATCCAATAAGAATGTACTGCACAAAATAGCATCTTCATATGCTGGATTTAATACCGGTGTAATGCTGACATGCTTTCACAAAAATCTAGCTTCACCTTCAAATGATGTTTGCCTGTATAGCTCTGCTTAATCTCACATATAACTTCACACAATCCTTTTTTGCATTCCACACTTGATCTTACAAATAAGATCTAACATTTATACCATAACCTAAGACCAATTTTAGTAGGTCAGCTCTACAAGATATTACAATAAAAATATTTTACAAACAATATAATATCCGATGCAATAATCGATTAAACATGTCGGCTTAATGCATTTACAACAATAATTAATCATCTCCATAGCGTGCCATGTTGGTCTAGAGAAGATAAACCTGTCGGTGTAACCCTAGACCTATTTGTCAGTAACAGAAAATATGCAACTATGAATATACCAATGAACAAAACTCCAGGACAAGATGTCCAAACGTTGTCTTCGATATTACCAAGTATCGGTGATCATTATATCTTGCTGGTGTACCAGATACCAGTGACTGTGCATGAGTCACTTGCTTGTCAGTGAATGTTGTTGATTCTCCAAAGTGCCAGAGTTGATAAGAGTTTAGTAGGCGTTGACATCAATGACAAAACCATACCAAAATACCAACAATCTCCCCCTTTGGCATTGATGGAAACACAAGATGGAAAAACCATCAAAGTGCCAAAACAGAAATGCCAAATACCAAAAACCAACAATCTCCAAAAAGATCATAAACAAAAATCAAAATACAGATACAAAGAGTAATAACCTCTCCTAAACAACAATCTCTCCCCCTGGGAGCAATATGTATTTTCCTTGTGTTTTTCAAAGTTTTTCCATACCAATCTCTCCCCCTTTGATATCAAATGCCAAAGTTACAATAAAACCAAGTTCATATACAAAATACCAATCAATTCAATATACCAACTACTCCCCCTGAGAAGTAGCTTCCCATCAAAGACCGAAATAAAGTATTTCTCTGTTAATTCTGCTAGTTGATGAAAATCATCAACTGTCTAAGTCTCTACCGGTGGTGGTATGACTCCAAGCTGATCTCTGAGATATTCAAAAGTCTCCTTAGGTAAAGGTTTAGTGAAAATATATGCAATCTGCTCTTTAGTATTCAGATAAACCAGTTTTATCTCCTTTGCTTCAACATTTTTCCTTAGAAAATTCAATTTGATAGAAACATGTTTGGTTTTAGAATGTAATACCGGATTCTTAGATATATCAATTGCTGTAGTGTTATCACAATAGATAGTAATAGATTCCTTGAATTTTACCTTTATGTCTTTCAACATTTTCTTAAGTCATAGTACCTGTGTAGAGTTAATTGTTGCTGCAACATATTCTGATTCTTCTGTTGATAAAGATGTACAACTTTGTTTCTTACTCAACCAAGAAACTAGTCAGTTTCCAAGAAAGAATGCTCCGCTGATGGTGCTTTTTCTATCATCCACATCTCCTGCCCAATTTGTATCTGTGTATGCACATAATTCAAAGTTTTCATCTCTAGGATACCATAATCCAAGATTTATAGTGCCTTGTAAGTACTAGAAAATCCTTTTTACTACTGATTCATGATTTTCTTTAGTATTACTTTGAAATCTTGAAACAATACATACTGCATTCATAATATCAGGTCTGGTTTGTGTCAAATATAGTAAACCTCCTATCATAGATTTGTATCTAGTTGGATTAACAGGTGTAGATTCATCCCTTTGTGATAATTTGTCATTTGTTGTCATAGGTGTGCTTATCGGTTTAGAGTTCTCCATCCCAAATTTCTTTAGTAACTCTTTTAAGTATTTGGATTGACTCAAAAATATACCTTTATCAGTCTGTGAAATCTGCAATCCAAAAAAGAATTTTATTTCTCCAATCATAGACATTTCAAATTCTTGCTGCATTTTAGTAGAAAATTCCTTACATAATCCATCTTCTCCTCCAAAGATTATATCATCAACAAATACTTCTATAATCAAGATGTCATCATTAGTTACTTTATAATAAAAATTGTTGTCTGCATTTCCTTTAGTAAAACCAATCTTTAAAAGATACTTATCGAATCTTGCATACCAAGCTCTTGGAGCTTGTTTTAGTCCATACAGAGCTTTCCTTAACCTCCAAACCATATCATTGTCATCTGTCAAAGAAAATCCATCAGGTTGTTCAATGTATACTTCCTCTTGAAGATCTCCATTCAAAAATGCACATTTAATATCCATTTGATAAACTTTGTAGTTCTTGTGTGCTACAAAAGCCAAAAATAATTTGACTGCCTTAATTCTAGCTACCGGTGCAAAGATTTCATTGTAATCAACTCTTTCTTTCTGAGAATATCCCTTACATACTAGTCTTGCTTTATTTCTTACAAACTTACCATATTCATTAAGTTTGTTTCTAAATACCCATTTGGTTCCAATTACATTTTTATCTTTAGGCCGAAGAACTAATGTCCAAGTGTTTTTTTTATCAATTTGTTCTAATTCTTCTTCCATAGCTTTAATCCAAAATTTATCTTCACATGCCTCATTAACAGATGATGGTTCAATTTGAGAAATAAGACATACCTCTTCATTTGCCAATCTTCCTCTTGTCATAACTACTTTAAACTTGTTTCCAATTATCTGATCTTCAGAGTGATTCAATCTTACATACCAGAGTGTTTTTGTTTGTTGTTGTTGTTCAATTACTGTGGAATCCTCATATGATACCAGGGTAATTAGATCTTCATTATGTATCGGTGGATTTAGAGTAGGTTCATTTGTCAAAAATTTTGTTGCCGGTTAACAGTCTATATACCTTGAAGTTCCTCTGAATTGTTCATCAATCTTTACATTTGTACTTTTAACAATTTTCTGCAATCTTTTGTTGAAACATCTATATGCCTTTCTCTTAGATGAATCACCAAGAAATATTCCTTCATCACTTCTAGGATCAAATTTACCAATATACTCATCTCTTCTGATATAACATTTACTTCCAAAAATTCTGAAATACTTAAGAGTAGGAGTATTACCAAACCATAGTTCATGAGGGGTCTTATCAGTTTCACCTTTGATGTGAACTTTGTTAAATGTATAGACTGTTGTATTGACTGCTTCTCTCTAATATACATGTGGTAGGTTTGCTTTTGATAACATACTTCTTGCTACATCCAAGATAGTTCTGTTTTTCCTTTTAACAACTCCATTCTATTGTGGTGTCTGAGGTGTTGATAGCTATCTTCTGATTCCATTCACTTCATAGAATGTATTAAATTCCTTAGATGTAAATTCACTTCCTTGATCAGATCTTAAACATTTGATTTTCTTACCAGTTTCATTTTCTACCATTGCTTTGAACAGTTTGAACTTTCCAAGTGCTTCTGATTTTTCTCTAAGAAAAGTAACCCAACACATTCTAGACTAGTCATCAATAATTAGCATGAAATATCTATCACCTTGTAAGATTTTAGTTCTAGCTGTACCACATAAATCAGTGTGAATCAAATCAAGAGCATTATTTGATTTTTCTAGAATAATTTTGAAACTAGCTCTAACTTGTTTTCCAAATTGACATTCCTTACATACTATATTCTGAGGTTTGACAATTTTAGGTAAATCTCTAACTACCTTAGTAGTACTGATCTTTACCATGCAATCAAAGTTTACATGACAAAGTCTCTTATTCCATAACCAACTTTCATCTATATGTGCAATTAAGCATGTCTTTTCATTGTTATTTAAATGAAAGATATTACCTCTAATCTGATTACCGGTTGCAATTTCCAAACCAACTCTATTCATGATTTTGCATTTTCCACTTTTAAATTGTAACTGAAATCCTTTCTCAACTAATTTACCAACACTCAAAAGATTATTCTTTAATCCTTCAACATATTAGACATTGTCAGTGTTATGATTACCATCAAGAGATATTGTACCCTTACCTTTGATTGAACAAGCTTTGTCATCTCCAAATCTCACTAAGCCTCCATTGTATTCTTGAAAGTTCAAGAATTTACCTTTGTCTCCTATCATATGATGTAAGCATCCTGATCAATGATCCATTCATCCTTTACTTCAACTTTAGCTGCTAGGGCCTATACTACCGGTTGAGCAGTAGGTGCTGGTAGATCTTCTATTATAGCAACAAAAACCCATCCATTGTCTATTGGATCCTCATCAGAATCATCAGTCACACCTGCATCAACAATGTAGCAAGATTTGTCTTTATTTTTCTTAAATCTGTATCTCTGACATTCAGGGTTAGGCTTGTATGTTCTTCTAGCTTCTTCTCTTAGTCTAGCATGTCTATCAGGGCATCTTGAAGCCATATGGCCAATCTTATTACAGTTAAAACATTTAAAGGGTGCTTTACCTTCATACTTACTTCCAACTAAACCTTTGGGCATTTTCCTTGCAAATAGTGCTTCGAGTTCATCAAGTTCTTCATTTTCTTTCCTACTTTCTTCAAGTTCTCTTGCATAAAAGGCTTTCCAATCAGATTTGTCAAATGATGGAGCAAATGATGTTGATGCTTTAAAGGCTAAATCTGTCTTTATAGTAGCAATAGAGCCAAATTCTTCAATTTCAAAAGCTAAAAGTTTCCCAATCAATGTATCCCTAGTAACTAATGTATTAGGCATTGTTCTTAACTCATTTATAGCATTGACTTTCATTTTATATGCTGGTGGCAATTCTCTTAAAACTTTTGAAACAATTTCATCTTCACTTAAGGTTCCTCCATAACATTTAATACCCAAAACAATTTCATTACTCTTTCCATAAAAGCAGAAATCCTTTTATCTTCTTCCATTTTCAGATGTTCATACCTGACTCAGAAGCTTTCAAGTTTTGTAATTTTTACTATGGAATCTCCTTCATTCAGTGCTTCCAAATGATCCCAAATAGCTTTAGCAGTAGACCTATCTGATAGTGCCATGATTTATTGATCTGATAATATGCTCAAAAGTGCTTCTCTTGCTTTGCAATCATTTTATTCATCTTTTTTCAAGTTAGCTGGACTAGGCTAGCCTTGTACAACAACAACATAACCATTCTTTGTAACTTCCCAGATGTCTTTTCTAATGCAATTTAGATGTGTCTCCATTCTGATCTTCCATATCCCATAGTTGGTTCCATCAAGTTTAGGACTGTCCTTCCTGAAATAATTAGTAGACATTGGATCCCCTCAAGCTGTTAAACTTCTGCAAAAGAGGACTAGGATCTGATACCAATTGTTAGGTCCCGGAGACAATTGAGAGGGGGGGTTGAATTAGTTGTCAAATAAATTTAAACCAAAAACAACTTAAACAAATTACTGCTTAATACCGGTAAACTAGTTCAATATGCCAGTAGATAATTTTTACAGTTAATTGCTATACCAGTAAGGATTACTGCATGAAACATAAACACAAATTCATCCACTACACATAACACCAATATTTGTACGTGGAAACTCTATAAGGGGAAAAACCACAGTGGGAAACCTTACCAACATTCAGATGATACTACTGCAAATAGTAAGTGTACATAAATGGGGTCTGCACATGCAGAAAGGCCAACTACCTAGAGCTCACTACTCAATCACAAAATGGGAGTCACATTGACTATAGTTGGATGGTTAAATCCAATAAGAATGTACTGCACAAAATAGCATCTTCATTTGCTAGATTCAGTACTGGTGTAATGCTAATATGCTTTCACAAAAACCTAGCTTCACTTTCAAATGATGTCTGTGTGTATAGCTCTGCTTAATCTCACATATACCTTCACACAATCCTTTTTCGTATTCCACACTTGATCTTACAAATACGATTTTACATTTATACCATAACCTAAGACTAATTTTAGTAGGTCAGCTCTACAAGATATTACAATAAAAACATTTTACAAACAATATAATATCTGATGCAATAACTAATTGAACATGTTGGCTTAACGCATTTACAACAATAATTAATCATCTCCATAGCATGCCATGTTGATTTGGAAAAGATAAACCTGCCGGTGTAACCCTAGACCTATTTGCCGGTAACAACAAATATGCAACTATGAATATACCAATAAACAAAACTCCATGAAAAGATGTCCAAACGATGTCTTCGATATTACCAGGTATTTTCCATATCATTCCAAGTGTCGATGATCATTATATCTTGCCAATGTACCAGATACTAGTGACTGTGCATGAGTCACTTGCTTGCCGGTGAATGTTGTTGATTCTCCAAAGTGTCAGAGTTGATAAGAGTTTAGTAGGTGTTGACATCAATGAAAAAACCATACCAAAATACCAACAGTGTGGATGACAATGAGGATGTTTTCTCGTCATGGTCTATCTTATAGACTGGTCTAGCCCTAGCCCTAGCCCTAGCCCTAGTATTCCATGTTAGTCTTCTTTATCCTATGACTCTGTCACTCTATCCGGTCAGTCCATTCTACCCTTTATTTCTTATCGAGAGATTGTCTATGATCTTTTCAGACATTTTCATCCAATCTCTCGAGGGGCATATCATTTGCATCTTGGGACAACTTTGTATCAGTTCATATTATCTTCTTTGAAACAACACGACAAGTTGCATTGTCTCAAAGAGGGGCAAAATTTAGACACCTAAAATTGTCATGTCTAATTAAATAAATATCTTTATTTACTTATTTATTGTAAGCCTAATTCTTCTATTAATTAAATAAATCTTTATTTTTTTAATTAATTCATTATCCTCTTCTAACCTTATTTCTCATTTAAATAATACATTTATTTATTTAAATTATCCTTTTCCTAAATTAAATAAATATTTTATTTATTTAATTGATCCCACTTCCTCTATTAATTAAATGAATCTTTATTTAATTAATTCATTAGCCTTTTCTACTCATGACACATGTCATTCATCTCTTAATTTCTACACTCCTATCCTCTCATTATTTTCTTATTTCCTCTACCTACCCTCTAATCATAGCTGACCATTTATCTTTTACACCTCTCAATCTTATCCCTCCATTTCTTATAGTGTCTTCTATATAAGGATATGCTTCCTTCATTATCAACCCTATTCAATCATTCTATTCTATTCAATCATTCTAATCAAGCATCCTAGCATTCGAACTTTCATATGCGATCAAGCCTACTTGCAACCACATTTCTGCTCTTTGTTGAGCTCTTGTGCACACATAAAATATGAGAGCAAATATATCAAGCAAGATCAATGGAGATAGGAAGAGTGGAGAATCAAACCCTATTGGACATCTGATGGTATAATCTTTCTGATTTCATTTGATTTGCATTTTCCTAGGTAATATTCATATGTTATGGTGGATCTTTGTTGTTGTTAGACTAGGATTTTGTGGTTGAATTCATTTAGTCTTTCAATATTGTTGTTTCCACTTTTTACCATAAACAATTATTATGTGTGATCATTGAAGAGTAGGTTAGGTCTGTGTGAAGAGATAGAGTGTGTAGATATAGAAGACTAAAGTAATGCTAAAATGCATTAACAAGGAGCTGTCAAGGATATAATTAAGCATACTGTGCTATTATCTAGATCATTCTCTTCTTGATTACTCACATCTTCGACAAGTCTAAACCCCTTAACCAGGTAGGCTAAGAAAAGCCTTTGTAAATCCTTTAACAAGGTGGTTCACAACTATGGATCTTAAATCCTCTAATGGGTAGTCTTTAACAGGACTTATCTCCTAACAAAGATTTAGATTCCTAATAGGATCTATTTTGGTGAAGAACATTGTATGACCTTAACCGGTCTGGTTACTATTTTGCAGATAGTTACTTGTGAGTTTTTCTCACCTTGGTTTTTTCCATTTGGGTTTCCATGTCAAATATCTTGTGTTATGGTGATTGTGATTTTGTGGGTGAATGCTTTGTTTGCTATCTGGTTTGCATTTATCTTAACTAGTTTATTAGTGAATCTACTGTACCAGTTATCTGCTAAACTGTTTAAGAGTTTTCTTACAGTATTTTTTGGCATACTAATTCACCCCCCTCTTAGTATTCATCAATTGGTATCAGAGCCAACCTTTCTATAAGTCTAACCACTTGGAAGGAGATATGGGGGAATATAGTGTGAGGGAACTTACTCATTGTCTCACTTAGGCTGAGAGAGCCTATGATGAACTCAAAGTCAAGTATAAAGCCTTTTTGGCCAAGAGAAGAGAGCATGCTAAGAAATTGATGGAACTTACTGAAAATAGCTCATTTGATGAAGTAGACATGGATGCCCTAGTTGAAGAAGTTGAAAAATTGAATGAATCTAAAGCCAACCTGAGAAGGGAGTTGGAAGGAATGACTATTAGAATGTGTCAGGATCTTGAGAACAGAAGGAAAGTAAAGTGGAAAAAGAAGAAATGCAAGGTGAACTAAAAATGGTTATTTTTGAGAATGCAACCTTGATGGAATCCAATGCTGCTATATCCAAGGAAATTACTTAGTCAAAGGAGATACTTACCAAATTCAATTAGAGTACTGCTAAGCTAGATCAAAAGCTAGAATCGGAAAAGCCAACAAATGATACCACTAGACTTGGTTTCTCTAGGTATGAGGAAGGTGAGACCTCTAGAACAAAATTTGAAGCACCAAAGAAGCAACCAACATCCAAGGGAAAAGGTAAGAAAAAATTTAAACCTGTTTGCTTTAATTGTCTCAAAGAGGGACATACTGCCAATGTGTGTAGAAGCAAGCCTACAACAATTTTTCTTATTTTCAAAACAATGTGCCTAGATCCAGTAGATTCAATGGAAACTATTATGCATGCAACAAGTTTGGTCATAGATCATTTGAATGCAGGTCAGTTTTTCACAACACTAGGAGATATCCTCCAAGCACTCAAGAAGTTATCTCGAAACTTTTTGTGAACCAAAATCCCAACTGGTACAATACCTATGACCATCGGTCAGTTGATTATCAAGTGTCAACTAGTTGGAGAGCAACTTGTTTGATCTATCGTGGTAGGAGTCACACTATTGCAACATGCAGAAGGAAGAATGGAAGTATGAATGACAAACCATGGAGAACACCTGGAATGGTATGCTATCATTGCAACAAACCGAGACACACTGCCAAAACTTGCAAACTAAGAAAAAACCTATTGGGTGATATACCGATCATTCTAGAAGGGGAGATTGATGTTGAAACCGTTCAAATGGAAATGAATAAAACTTGGAAAATGAAATTAGAAGAAGAGTCACAGGGTGAACCTATTTTTGCACCTAGTGTGTAAGTCTTTGAACCGACAAACTGAACTTCAAAAAATCTTAGGGGGAACATATCGGTGAAATATTTCGAACCCCTGATTTATATCGGTAAATACCTTTATCAGTATATGTTACCTATCAATTGGTAGAAGATTTGAAGTGATAAAAGGAAAATTAGGGTTTGTACTGTAGCAGTGATGCATTTATTATGGTAGAAGGGAATTTGTTTAAAAGGGATTTTCGTCGTCATTTCTACTTATTTGTTTTCAGAAGAAGAATTTTCAAGGGCAGAGCAACCAAAGTGATTTGTTTAGCATTTTAAGAAATCTTGTGTGAAATCTTGCAATCATTTTCAAGCAATCAGTGAAGAACACTAAGCAGTGAACTAGTGACCGAAGTGGTGTATTGTGTGTGATATTGGCAAAACCTAAATCTTAGATTGTGAAGGTATTTTTTGAATTTCATTCTTATCATTTGGTTATGGCTTCTGCATCTCACTCTAGTTCTAGTGTACTCGTAGATACACCTAAGTTTCTTTAGAAGAAAATGAGATACAATGCCCTATCTCAAATTCTTGCCAAAGTTATTGTCGAGGGAGATATTTTAGGGTATATAGACTGTAAGTTGGAAGCCCTAGGATCCGTAGTAATTCACTCCCAACTAAGTTTGTTCTGTGGAGATGACAAGAAAATTAAACTAGAGTATAGCATTCTTGAGAAGATGAAACTGCACAATGCGGTATACTTTCTAGAAGAATTATCAAAAGAACATATTCGCATTATCCTCAGCAGAGTGCATGATGACATGATGTACCTCGAGCAGACCCATGACATCAAACCAAAAGTGATTCATGTTGTCACCAAATGCTGAAATGTTGGAGAAGTACCAGTTCTACAGAAGGTCACCAAAAATAAAATGGCAGAGCTCACCAGTTCTGTGAGTGACCAATGGACAATGATTGTCAGCACCATTAAAGATAATCTGGTGAAATATGATTGCATGGTGATTGGTTACAGGATATTTTATGCCAGGAGAATAAATTCTATCCCTACTGCTATGGTAAATGGTGTTTATAGGATGATTAAGGAAGATATTGAATATGATCTATGTACCTATTTACAGAAGCAATTGTTGGAGAATTTGAAATCCATCAAATAGGACAAATCACTGAGGTTCAAGTTTGGCCAACTTCTGGTCGGTCTATTCTTCTATTTTCAAGGTTATTTCCTTGGAGTAGGTGATGTTCAATGGTCTACTGACCTACTAGTTTCCAGATAGATTAAGGAGAGTCTACAAGTAGTGGGAACTGCATATCCTGAGGTTCTAAATAAGTATTTTGATGAATTCAAACTAAAGATGAACCAGAGAATATGGATATCTGATGATTTAGTGAAGAAGCATGAAGATGACATCTACTTCACAATAAGGATAGATCACTACATAATGGAAGTGGTGGAACCTAGAAAGGAAGTAGTTGACCCTATGGGGTATGAAATGGTGAATGACATATTGATCGGGTATGCCTCTACCCTACTTGCCTCACCACTGGATGAAAAAAGAAAAGAATTGGTACCTACTTGGAGAGGGTCACACCGATTGAGGAACCGAAGCAGAAAAATAGTAAAGCAGTGCCATCGGTATTTGCACTGGTTACATCTGCCAGTCCAAGAGTGACCAAGCGGTCACCAACTAAAAAGAAACCTGAGATTATTCCAGCAAAAGTATTCAAGAGGAAGTGGAAATCCATGACTCACTTACCAGAGTCAGAAGACACTGAACCCGAGATTGAAATAAAGAAGTCAAGGCAATGAAGCAAAAAAGTGAAGTCTACTGGTAATGTACTAGCAACTTCTAAACTAGTAAATATAGATATTACTTGTTATAAACCAATGACACATTGTCTGAGGACAATAAATAATATTAGGAGGAAAGTGCTTGATGACAAAGGAATATTTTGATGACTTTAATGATAGTGAGAAAGAGGATGTAAAACATGAGGTCATTAAATATTTATGTATTAATGACCAGTCACCTTCTGAGATTAATTCTGTTACTACAAATTCTTTATATGATTCTTTGGATAATAAATGGCACATTGCCATTGAAAGAGAACAAGAGATCGGGGAGAAACATTTTGCACAGTACTTTCTCGATGCTTCAAATTCTGAGTTATTTGAAATTGTTGATAAGAACTTGACCTATCCTTAGTCAAACCAGATGAGGTATTTGATAGTCAAGGTGAAAGAATGACAAAACAAAATGACCCTATTGATATTGATGCATTAGATAATGAGGATGTTACTCTAGACAAATAAAAAGCTGAGAAAGAGAAATAGGACAAAGAAAAAGTTGAGAAAGAGAAATAGGACAAAGAAAAAGCTGAGAAAGAGAAACAAGACAAAGAGAAAGCGGAGAAAGAACAAGAAGAAAAAGAAAGGCAAGAATAAGATAAGAGAAAAGAAGAAGAAAAGAGGGAGGAAGAAGAAAGTAAGAAGGAGGAAGAGAAGAAAAAGCAGGAAGAGGATAAGAAGAAGAAAGAAGTGGAGAAGAAACAAGAAGAGGAGAAAAAGAGAGTCAGAGAAGAAGAAAGAAGAAGAAAAGAAAAGAGTGGAAGAGGAGAAAGAAGCAGAGAAAAAAAAACAAGTGGAGATCAAGGCCAAAGAAGGAGGGCAGACTCCTAAGGCAACCGGTGATCAAACCAAGTAGGTTGATTCCACCAATCCTATTGATCTAACTCTTGCATGTCTGACTAAATCAATAGATGAGTCTAAGCTGCTCTGAAGCATTAAACTTGCACAAGAGAGACTAGAAGAATTGGAAAAGAAGAAAGAACAAGATGTCATACAAATTTCTATTGACACCCTTACCATTCTAATTCCTGGCACTAACCTTCCCAGTACTAACTCCTCTCTATCCAAGATCAAAATTCTTTGTACCATAGTGGAGGACAAGGTACAATGCTTGGAGGATGTTGCTCAAGAAATTGCAAGAAAGAACCATGAAAAGGCACTCAATATTGCCTTAGTCAAGAAAATGAATGAACTCAGGACACAAATACTAAAGCAGAAGGATGATATCAATGTTGCTATGGGTGAGGGTAAATTAGTTTTGACTAAAATCTGCCAACCCCATCTATTTTGTGAAGATGTGCTCAAACAGAAAGCTCAACTCCAATCAGAGTTACAAGAATACATCTGCAACTTCAAGATGCCCTATGATTTATTCACTATCTATGGACAAACTGTTCATCATTTTTAGCATCAAACTACCAAGATAGACTTAGAAATCAACAACCAGACTCAAGATCTATAGGAGCCTCAACTGCTCCTATTGCCAACACTGCAGTTTCTTCAGAGATGTTTTCTCAACTTGGAAGCTATCACGGTAACTAAAGAGATGAGTACCATCAATGCAATGGAAGAACTATCATTCTAGATGAAGACTAAAAGTGATATTTCTACCTCGCTACTTGAGTCATGGACATCGGACATGAAGATTTTTGTGCAGAAATTTAAATCTATTTTTGAGAAATTTCATTCCTTATTGTCATGAACATCTACTCTATTTTATTTTATAAAAGGGATACTTTGCATTACTTTGTCATTGTTAGCAAAGGGGGAGTAGTGTACATTAAAATTTTGGTGAATGCTGCCATTTTATGCACTTGTAATTTTTGCAAAGGAAGGAATATATATGCTTAGGGGGAGTAATTTTGATTATGGCATCATTTTTTTTTAAAAAGCACTTAGATGTCAAAATTTTGCTAAGTGTTTCCATCAATGCCAAAGGGGGAGATTGTTGGTATTTTGATGATGTTTTGATTGTCATTGATGGAAACACACTTAATTAATGTATTAGTTATGCTCAACCGGTAGTTGTTCCAATGGGTATCGTATGTCATTAAATGTGTAGTCTTTAGACTATCGGTATTTTGCAGAAGATGGTTTATCGGTTACAGATTGACTGAAGACCCCAAGCAATATGAAGACCCCAAGCAGTATGAGGATCTCAAGCAGAATGAAGGACCCAAGCAGTAGTCAATTTTTGATCAGAACACTACAATATTCCAGTCTTCATTTTTTAGAACCGGTAATTGGTATATTGTATTAACCGATATATATCTGTGATGAGTTACCAACCGATATTATTGTAATGTGTGATGAGTTCTCATCCACTAACACTTTGGCAATGTTTTTGTGTCGTGTTACCAAATGTGTCTAGATGCATTGTACCTAGGAACTTGTAATCTAATCTTATTGGAATGACATGAAATTAGATTCCTTTATAAGTACATCATGTCTAGGTTTTGTATATGACATAGAGAAGGAAAGGTTATTATGTGCGATCATTGAAGAGAAGGTTAGGTCTGTGTGAAGAGATACAATGTGCAGATATAGAAGACTGAAGTAATGTTGAAACATTAACAAGGAGCTATCAAGGATCTAATTAAGCATATTGTGCTATTATCTAGATCATTCACTTGTTGATTACTCGCATCTTTGATAAGTCTGAAGTCCTTAACCGGGTAGGCTCAGCAAAGCCTTTGTAAATCCTCTAACAAGGTGGTTCACAACTATGGATCTTAAATCCTCTAACAGGTAGTCTTTAACAAGACTTATTTTGCAATAGAGATTTAGATTCCTAACAGGATCTATTCTGGTGAAGAACATTGTATGACCTTAACCGGTTTGGTTACGATTCTGCAGATAGTTACTTGTGAGTTTCTGCTCACTATGATTTTTCCCATTTGGGTTTCCACGTCAAATATCTTGTGTTATGGTGATTGTGCTTTTGTGGGTGAATGCCTTGTTTTCTATTTGGTTTGCATTTATCTTAACTGGTTTATTAGTGAATCTATTGCACTGGTTATCTGTGAAACTATTTAAGAGTTTACTTACAGTATTTTTTGGCATACTAATTCACCCCCCCCTCTTAGTATTCATACATGACCCATTAGGACATCATATTGTCCAAAGGGGTCATATGGTGTCATAAGGGATCATGTCATGTACTAGGATGTTAAAAGGGGTAATATGGTGTCCTAAGGGGTCATATGGTGTCCTAAGGGCCCACACATGTGTTAGAACACCATATGAGCCCTTAGGCTAACATATGACCCCTTAGGACACCATATAACCCCTTAGGACATCATATTGTCCTAAGGGGCCATATGGTGTCATAAGGGGTCATGTTGTGTACTAGGATGTTAAAAGTGGTCATATGGTGTCGTTAGGGGTCATATGATGTCCTAAGAGCTCACACACATGTTAGAACACCATATGATTCCTTATGACACCATTGTTGGCATTATGTGAATTGGTATGAGGACATAATGACAATGTATGTTGTCATTGATGTCAATATGCTAAAGAGGTGAGAACCGACATATGTGAGAATCGATATAACACTGTGAACTGACATTTGTGCCAAAGTGAAGCGGTGTGTTTGTTCAAGGTGAATCGGCATATGGTTATGGAAACCGGCACATGGAAGTGTTGTATGACTACCAGTTGGTAGTCTCAACTTCAGGGTTTCCAGTTGAAGTGCTTCAAGCCTATGTGGCTCAACCAGTGACTTTGTGTGATGAGTTAGCATTGTAACGAAGAATAGATCATGTTTCCATGTAAGCCTTGTGTGCGTGAGGGATCTTGCATGAAGGAGATTGTTCCTATCTACCTCAGGAATGTGCGAAGTCTGTAAATGGTGATAACGTGTGATGGGTTATCAGTCACCATGAAATTGGTGGAAAACAAACAATGGAGAATGTCTTGAGATTGGATCAAGACTGTTGCATTTAATGTAGTGTGCTCAATAGTCAGGATTGAACCATTTGAATTCCTTAACCTAACAAGTTTTAGGGTTTAGGGTTTATGCTACCGACCTATCTATTTTCCTCTAAGGTCGATGTTGTGTCTCTTTTTGAGGTTGTTGGCAAAAGTTGTGTGTGTGTATCCAAGAGAAGAGATACATGATTCTTGCCAAACCAGAGGAGAGAAGTTATACCTCCAGAGTGTGAGTGCAGAAGGTGAAGAGGAGCTTAAGCATATCTGCATTGGCATTGAGTGCTGTTACCAGATCATTGTAATATATGTTGATCCCTAACCACTTCAACAGTTGAGAAATCCCTTAATGGGGTAGCTCTAACCGTCTTGTTGTAAATTATTTAACAGTGTGACTCAAAACCATTGAGTTCTTGAAATCCTCTAACAAGGTAACCTTTAATAGGGTTTAAGACTTAACTGGGTATTCTAGCCATCCATTAACCGAGTGATTCCTAATAGGATCGGTTCCTAATAGAACCTATTACATTAGCCTTTAACTAGACAAGGCTCCTAACAGAGCGGACTTCTAAAGAGTTCAAAAACAAGCTTGTGGGTATTCATCCCCACCGTGGTTTTTCCCAGTTTGGTTTCCACATGAAAAATATGTGTGTCATGTGTGATGTCTTCTTCATGTGATACTTTGTTGTTTTCTGTCAAGCGGTGACTCATGTTGATCTAGTTGCTTATATGTATATCTTTGATGGTAGATTACTTGTTCATGCATTAGGGTGAAATGGAAATGAAGTGTTAGATTATATGAGAAGATAAGTGTCAACCTATTTGTGTTTGTCTCAGTTATTCTGGGTTTTGCTAGTTGTACTTTGTTTTAGGACCGGTGTTACTGTTTGTCTGTCAATGCACAGTGTCTGTTGACAAACCAGTTTAAGAGTGTGTTTTTGTCTATACTGATTCACCCCCCCCTCTCAGTACCGGTTTGGTACTATCCATTCATCATTGAGTTATCAATTGGTATCAAAGCAACCTCCAGGTCCTCTATGTTATAAGCTTGATCGCTTGAGGTAAAGATCCCAGTCTAATGATGAAGAGGGAAGGTCCAAAGTTTAATAGAGAAAACTTTAGTATATGGAAAGATAGAATGAAGATATACATCAGAAGCATGGGTGCTCAACACTAGAGTTATGTTGAGAATGGCTATGTTGCCCCTACCGGTACCCTCACCGATGACCAAAAGAGAGAGATGTAGGAGAATGGGCAAGTCATGGAAGCCCTAATTAGTAGTTTATCTGACATTGAGTTTATTGATGTCCAAGATAAGGTAAATCCCAAAGAGGTATGGGATACTCTTCAAAATATCTATGGCAGTGATGAGCATGTAAAACAAGCTAAGGAAGAAAGCCTTAGAGGGAAGTTTGAAGACATGCAGATGGTTGAAGGTGAGACCAAGAGTGTAGGTGGTAAAATGGAAGATTCCACTGTGGTAAGCAACGTCATTAGATCCCTATTACTGGTATATGCAATAAGGGTTGCTGCTATTTAGGAGCTGAGATCAATAGACAAGACTAAGGTATCCCTAGACTCCATCATTGCAAAGTCGAGAGCCTATGAGCTAAATAGTTTTGATGGCAGTATTCAAAAGACTGAATAAGCTTTTAAAGCTTCTGTTGTACCATCTAGGAAAGGAAAAGAAGCTAGCACTAGTGGTGAACCAAGATAGAGTAGAGAAATGGATGATGAGGAGATTCTGATGGCATTTGAAGCTCCCCTTGTCAGGAAACTTCCTAAATGAACTGACAAATACAAAGGTAAGCTTCCTTTGAAATGCTTTTCTTGTAACCAAATAGGACATATTGTTGTAAACTGTCCTAATGGTGACAACGAGGACAAACCAAAAAGGTTCAAGAAATTCAAAGGAGGAAACCGGAGAAATTGTTTTGTGGCAGTTGATGAAGGTGTCATAGATGAGGAATCAGAGGATGAAGAAAATGAAGATATTGTGTTTGTTGCTGTCAAGGAAGATGTGTCTAACAAGAAGGCTCTTGTCTCCTGGTTTGATAATTTCAATGAGTGGATCATTGATAGTGGCTGTTCTCACCATATGACTGGTGACTAGAGCAAGTTTATGTCCTTGGAAGAGTATGATGGTGGTGTGGTTCACTTTGGAAATGATGCACCATGTATGGTCAAAGGTAGAGGGTCCATCTCTTTGAATGGAAAGATTAGTGCTGACAATGTGTACTAGGTTGATGGTCTTAGACACAATCTTCTGAGTGTTGCCCAGCTGAATGATAGTGGCCTCACTCTAGAATTCAAGAATGGTGAATTGGTGGCCACCGACATGCAGACCAAAGGTAACCTATTTCACCTGAATGCAGATATAAGTACATGTCTAATGGCTAAATCTGATGATAGCTGGATATGGCATAGGAGACTCTGCCATGTAAACTTTGATAACATTGTGAAGTCTAGTAAGATCAAAGCAGTTAGAGGGTTGCCGGTGCTAAGCAAACCGGATAACACCTTGTGCAGAGAGTGTCAATTGGGGAAAATGTCTTCCTCAACCTTTAAAGGTAAGTCTTTCACTGTTGACAATTTGCTTGATATTGTGCATACTGATTTGTGTGGTCCTATGAAAACTAGGAGTGTGCAGGGTGATAGGTACTTCATGATTCTCACTGATGACTGCTCAAGAATGATGTGGGTCACATTCTTGAAAGATAAGTCTGAAGCTTTTATAAATTTCAAATCTTTCAAAGCATTAGTGGAGAAGGAAAGCGATAAAAGGATCAAGTGCCTGAGAACTGATCAAGGAGGGGAATTCACTTCCGGTGAATTCAACAAGTACTATGAAGAACATGGCATCAAGAGGCAACTGTCTGTCCCTCAGACTCCATAGCAGAATGGCCTAGCAAAGAGGAATAACCGGACTATGGTTGAAGCAGCTAGAACCATTTTGATTCAAGGAAAGGTAGCTCACACCTTTTGGAGAGAAGCGGTGAGCACTACAGTCTATACAATGAACCGGGTACTCATCAAGAAAGGTAAGGATAAAAATCCTTATGAGTATTGGGCCAGTAATACACTAGTGGTTAGCTACTTTAGAGTGTTTGGTAGCAAATGTTACATCAAGAGGAGTGAACACTAGAGCAAATTTGATGCGAAATGTGATGAGGGAATATTACTAGGGTATTCCACCAAGAGCAAAGCTCTCAAGTGTTTTAATAATAGGACTCAGAGAATCATGGAAAGCATCAATGTAAGAGTTGATGAAACCTCTAAGAAAATGGAGGAAACCAGTAGTAAGCAAGCGGTAAATGAACCAATTGTAACCTTCTAGGAACCGGTTGTCAGTCAGCCAAGTACCAGTAATAATGACCCTACACCGGTAGATGTAGATGTTGATACTAATGGAGATGAGGATGAAGAAGAAAAGCAAGAGGAATCAACAAGACCATTCCTCGGTATGTCAAGCTGAATCATGATCCTAAGAAGATCATAGGAGATAAGGATGCAGGAATCCTTACAAGAAGAAAGGTCAAAGAAAACTCATGTATGATCTCTGAATTTGAGCCTAAATCATTCAAAGAGGCACATAGAGATGAAGACTAGATCAAGGAAATGGAAGAGGAACTTGACCAGATAGAGAAAAATGGTACATGGTCTTTGGTACCTAGATTGAAGCATAAAAATGTCATTGGTACCAAATGGGTTTTCAAAAATAAGCTGAATGAGGATGGCATAGTGATTAGGAACAAAGCCAGATTGGTGTGCAAAGGATATGCCCAAGAAGAAGGAGAAGACTATGGAGAAACCTTTGCTTCTGCAGCTAGATTGGAAGGAGTTCGTATGCTTCTTGCATATGCAGCTTTTAAAGGTTTCAAAGTGTATCAAATGGATGTAAAATCTGTATTCCTAAATGGTGTACTTCAAGAGGAGGTGTATATAGAGCAACCAGATGGGTTTTCCCTATCTGAAGACAATGTCATGGTATGCAGGCTACATAAAGCCTTATATGGTCTAAAGCAGGCCCTAGAGCATGATATGAATGTCTGCATTCCCATCTTGTGAAGATTGGATTTGAGAGAACAAGTGAAGATAGCAATATCTACTTGAAGTCTGAAGGAGATCAGATCCTGATCTGTGAGGTATTTGTTGATGACATTATCTTTGGTGGAGATGACAAGATGAGTCATGAGTTTGCAGATGAGATGAACAAAGAGTTTGAGATGTCACTCATAGGGGAGATTAAGCTCTTCATTGGACTGTAGATCCAGCAGATGAAAGATGGAATATTTATCACTTAGTCCAAGTATGTCATAGAGGTGTTGAAGACCTTTGGCATGGAAGATAGCAAACTAGTTCATACACCGATGGTGACCGGTTGTAAACTATCCAAAGAGGATGACTCAGCATTGGTTGATGAGAAGGAATATCGATCAATGATTGGTAAGTTGCATTATATAGTGCATAACAGACCAGATATTGCACATGCAGTTGGCATTACTACAAGGTTCCAGAAAAGCCCAAGAGAATCCCACTTGGTTGCAGTCAAGCGGATTCTTAGGTATCTGAAGGGAATTGTTGATTATGGATTGTGGTATCCATATAGCAAGGATTTCAACTTAAAAGTTTACACAAATGTTGATTGGGCAGGTAATGTAGATGACTGGAAAAGCACAACCGGTGGTGCATTATTTCTCAATGGTAGACTGGTCTCATGGATGAGTAAGAAGCAGAGTTGTATCTCTCAGTCTACAATAGAAGCAGAGTATGTTGTAGCTTTCATGAACTGCACATAGACAATTTGGATGAAGCATGTGTTAAATGGCTTCAAAGTTCCTATATCTGAATCGATAAGTATATTTTGTGACAATATTAGTGCAATTAATATCTCCAAGAATCTGGTTTTACATTCTAAAACCAAGCACTTTGAGCTTAAGTATCATTTCTTGAGGGAAAAGTTTTAGAACAAAGAGATTGCACTGGAACATGTTTCCAATAAGGAGCAGTTAGCAGACATATTCACCAAGCCTCTCCCAAAGGCTACATTTATGTACTTAAGAGGTGAACTTGGGGTGTTGCCCCTTCAGGAGGTAAACTAAAGGCATATGCTCCACATCAGTCAGGTATTGCATAGTCAAATTTATTTTGGATTGATGTGTTGAAGGATGCTACTCCTCAGGGGGAGGAGCATAATGGAATAGGGAAGCTTGTGCCTCCAGTTTGGCATTGTTGTCAAAGGGGGAGAAGATGTGAAGAAGAGAAGATATCTGCAAAAATTTGGGGAGAAGATGTGAAGTGGAGAGATATCTTTGTATATTGCCATCAATGCCAAAGGGGGAGATTGTTGGCATTATGTTAACTAGTATGAGGACATAATGACATTGTATGTTGTCATTGATGTCAATATGCTAAAGAGGTGAGAACTGGCATATGTGAGAACCTGTATAACACTGTGAACTGACATTTGTGCCAAAGTGAAGTGGTGTGTTTGTTCAAGGTGAACCAGTATATGGTTATGGATACCAACACATGGAAGCATTGTATGACTACCAGTTGGTAGTCTCAACTTCAGGGTTTCCAGTTGAAGTGCTTCAAGCCTGTGTGGCTCAACCGGTGACTTTGTGTGATGAGTTAGCATTGTAATGAAGAATAGATCATGTTGCCACATAAGCCTTGTGCATGTGAAGGATATTGCATGAAGGAGATTGCTCCTATCTACCTCAAGAATGTGCAAAGTCTCTAAATGGTGATAACGTGTGATGGGTTATCAGCCACCATGAAATCGGTGGAAAATGAACAATGGAGAATGTCTTAAGATTGGATCAAGACTATTGCATTTAATGCAATGTGCTCAATGCTCAGGATTGAACCATTTGAATTCCTTAACCTAACAGGTTTTAGGGTTTAGGGTTTATGCTACCGACCTATCTATTTTCCTATAAGGTTGATCTTGTGTCTCTTTCTGAGGTTGTTGGCAAAAGTTGTGTGTGTATCCAAGAGAAGAGATACATGATTCTTTCTAGACCAGAGGAGAGAAGTTATACCTACAGAGTGTGAGTGCAGAAGGTGAAGAGGAGCTTAAGCAGATCTACATTGGCATTGAGTGCTGTTACCAAATCATTGTAATACCTGTTGATCTCTAACCACTTCAACAGTTGAGAAATCCCTTAACAAGGTAGCTCTAACCAGCTTGTTGTAAATCCTTTAATAGTGTGACTCAAAACCATTGAGTTCTTGAAATCCTCTAACAAGGTAACCTTTAACATGGTTTAACCCTTAACCAGGTATTCTAGCCATCCCTTAACTGGGTGATCCCTAACAGGATCGGTTCCTAACATAACGTATTGTATCAGTGTTTAACCAGACAAGGCTCCTAACATAGCGGACTTCTAAAGAGTTCAAAAACAAGCTTGTGGGTATTCATTCCCACCATGGTTTTTCCTAGTTGGGATTCCATGTGAAAAATATGTGTGTCATGTGTGATGTCTTCTTCATGTGATGCTTTGTTGTTTTCTGTCAAGTGGTGAATCATGTTGATTTGGTTGCTTATATGTATATCTTTGATGGTAGATTACTTGTTCATGCATTAGGGTGAAATGGAAATGAAGTGTTAGATTATATGAGAAGATAAGTGTCAACCAGTTTATGCTTGTCTCAGTTATTCTAGGTTTTGCCGGTTGTACTCTGTTTTAGGACCGGTGTTACTATTTGTTTGTCAATGCACAATGTTTTTGACAAACTGGTTTGTCTGTACTGATTCACCCCCCCCTCTTAGTACCGGTTTGGTACTATCTGTTCATCATTGAGTTATCAACCATATGACCCCTTAGGACACAATATGACCCATTAGAATATCATATTGTCCTAAGGGGTCATAGGGTGTCATGTCATGTACTAGTATGTTAAAAGGGGTCATATGATGTCCTAAGGGATCAAACAATGTTGTTAGGTGTTATATGATGTCCTAAGGGCCCACACATGTGTTAGAATGACATATGACCCCTTAGGACACCATATGACCCCTTAGGACATCATATTGTTGTAAGGGGTCATATGGTTTCATAAGGGGTCATGTCATGTACTAGGATGTTAAAAGGGGTCATATGGTGTCATAAGGGGTCATATGGTGTATATAAGAGTCATATGGTGTCCTAAGTGTGCACACATTTGTTAGAACACAATATGAGCCTTAGGACACCATATGAGCCTCTCTCTCTCTCACACACTCTCTCCCTTTCCCCTTCACCCCATCTCTCTCCCTCTCACTATTCCTCTCCCTATCTCTCTCAAGTATGTCTATCAATTTGCCTATATGTAAATAAATCAGATATCGGATATTAATATGATATCTGATTTGTTTCTATTAGGGTGCCAACGTTAAAAAAAATGATTGCCAACGAAAATCTGGGTAGGATAGAATAAATATGTATAAATATCTAATATCCGATATGTGAACAACACAAAATAGGTTTGTGGGCCATTTTGTGCATTCCAATGGCCCACACATTCACATTGTAGGTGACAACCATGGGTTTTCAGACATACAATGAGAAAATTTTGCTTTTAGGATATTCTTGTAGACAAATTTGTCATTGTCAATCATTTAGGAGCATCTTTGTGGAGGTATAATGGGGAGAAGTACTTGTCGAAAGCATAAACGTAAAAGAAAGCTTTCAAATGAGCAAATTGAAGTATATAGACAAAGAGATAGAGAAGGTCATAGGAGGAGAGGACAAGGTATGTGAAATATTGGTGAAGCCTTTGCAAATGTTACTTCAAGTGGAGAGGAAATTGAATTTGAAAATGTTGAGCAAGTTATTTAAAATGAAATGAAAATGTGGATTTTGATATTGGAAATGTTGGACATGATATTCAAATTGAGAATGAAAATGTTGAAATAGATATTGGAAATATTCAACATGATATTGAATTTACGAATGAAAATGTGGGAATTGACAATGAAGGTGAAAATTTGGGTGTTGACATTGAAGGTGAAAATTTGGAAATCGACATTAGATGTCAAAATTTGGGAAATTTTGACATTGAAGGTGGAATTGTTCAGCCAAGTGAACAATACGTAACACTAAATTACATGAGAAATGAAGACACTCTCATGGACATAAGAAAATTTTAAAATTCAAGACCTTCAAGAACCACAAAATGGTTACTTGAAACTGATGAGAGAATTATTATCAATCTTGAAGGAAAGAGGTCAACATGAACCATTCTATTGTGGGCTACACAACTTTTCAACCAATATTTTAGTTATAAGACATTGATTGAGCAATGACAACTTTTTGTTCAATTGCTAAAGATGCAAATGATGAGACCATTGCTAGCCAAATTGAAGATTCGTATGATCAATAAAATGGAGAAAAATTCTATTATTGTCAAAAATCTTTTTAATTCTCTCAATTATATTGGAAAGAATAGCAAGTAAAGATAAGAGAGTCATTCAAAGAGTGATTACAACCTCCTTAGTAAGCCATAATTTGAGGAAGGGTCTCTTTATGAGACAAACTTGTGTTGATTTGAACATAAATCGTAAAACTTTGGATAGAGAACTTTCAAGAAGAGAAAAACTCTATGATCCCCTTCAACATGATACATGGGATTTTGGTGGGAGGCTTCCATGTGTTGATAAGAAGTTGATCGACAATGTGAAGGAGGAAATTCAATAATTTTGGCACTCTAATTATAGAGTATCACCCAATGTAAAGAATGTTTTTGATGAATCATAGGAAGAGGTATGGTGGTATAAGACAATGCCCAAATAGGTAAAGATTACTTTGCAAGATATAAGGTAAGAAATGGCAAATTTCCTTCAGCCTACAAACACCCTAAATGGTTCAAATGGACCAAATATGGATCAAGACTTCACCTAAGGAAAATGATGACTTAGAAAATTTTCTTAGGTCTAATATAAAAGGATTCAACTGGTTTTAGTCTTCTATTCAATACCCAAATGCTCAAACTCCAAATTTTCTCCTTCTAGGCCTAGAATCCCAACTAGTGCAGCAGCGAGAGAAATTTAATGATAACTCCAAAAACATCCAAAACACAAGAAAAATAAAATATATATTTGGATACCCTTTTGGCTCCTCTATAATAAATCCAAAGGGTTTAATAGGTTGTTTTGGAAAATATCTTTTGTCCTTACAACATGCCCTATTTTTAGCACTCAAAAGAGTGGTTTTACAAAGCAAGTATTAAAAATATGACTCCCTATCACTTATAAACCCAAAAAGAGAAGAATAATATGGAAAATAATGGAGGAAAATGAAATCAAATTCGATGTATGAGGCCTCTAAGCCCACAAAACCCAAATTCTTCTCTTAAACCCTTAAAACCAAGGGTTTCTCCTATCTCCCACTTCCACTCACTTCTGAAAAAAAATGCTTGTTGCTACACCTTTAGATAGGAATTTTACAACTATCCAAATCATAAAATTTACCCATCCAATGGGTAGATCTCTCCAACCTTCATCCTACCTAGCCTCTTCACTAGGTTTTCCAACTCAACAAATGGTGATCACCCTATCAAAACCCAGTTATCTGCAAATATGATAGTTAAATAATAATGTACATGTCAAAAAGATATCATTCCATGAGAAACATAAATCAAACATTCATGGAATGACCCTCTATGGTTAGAAACTTGTCAGAAATTGTTAAGAAACTAGTCTAAATTGCTGCAATAATGAATATACAGTCAAAAATCTGATTGAACAATGAACCTAAAGCATTCAAAGATATGTAATATGCCTAGGCTGATACTTAGGGATGCTATACCATAAATACCAAGCAAAGGAAGTCTCACAAAATCATAAAATAGCAGAAAAATGGCTTGAGAATTGAATTTTATTCAACCTTCTCTTGCAATCCGTACACTTCAGGTCTTGTCTGTTCGTACCAAGCATTAAAAAGCATTAAAATAACTCCCCCAATTTTGTTCAACCACTTATTGGTTGGTTACAATATTTATTTTGCATAAAAAAGCCACTAATCTAAGTTTCCCACCTAATTCCTTATAGATGTTGAAATTCAAATATTTGAATTTTCAACTTTTGGAAAATGTATTACAAACTAAAAACCAACATTATTAATGATGGATTTGCATCCCATATGGAATATTTAACCATCCTAAACCTTCCTAAATCCTTTATTGGGTGTTTTGACCAAATTTACATTTTTTGACAATAAATGACAATTTTTCAGGATAAAATGACAACATTTTACAATTTTGTTTTTCAAAAACCATTATTGGCCTTAACAACTCATAGTTGATCATGTTGAAATTCATTGATGAATTAAACTCCTTCTTAGCCTCAGATGGTTGTATGGTTGCCTTTGTTGGTCTTGGTGCCCCTATACCATACTCCCCATGAATGAAAAAGTTCTTGTCCCAAGAACTCATCCATGCTTCTCCCTTGGTTTTGCTTGTGTGCAACTGATATGTAGGAACAAGATAATCCCCCAAAGTGACTTGCTTCTTGGAATGACCTGCACTCACACATCGAGTATTAGAAACAAAAACATTATGATTTGGCTGCCCCAAACCAATGGTATCCTTGGTTGATGTTGCTGTTACAACTTCCTTCTTTCCTCTGTCTTGACGCAGCTGCAACTCATCAAACCTACTCTCTCCTTGTTGTCCAAAAATAGGACATTGTACTACACCCACTTGTACATATGTTTGACCCCACACTTCTCCATGAACCAGACTATCCTTTGGTGGAAAATCAACCATCCTTGCATCCTGTTCTTTGACAAACAACTCATCACCAAAACACATAACAGTATGATCCTTTCCACCTTGAAACAATGGACACAACTTATACTTAATTTTACCTTTATGAACCAAATAAGTATTTTGATAACCATCATGTATAACTTTTCTAGAATATTGCCAAGGTCTCCCCAAGATGAGATGACCACAACTCATATCCATAACATCACACAAAATGCCATCAACATAGTTGCCAATGGAGAAATTTATGATTACTTGATCCCTTACCAACATATTCTGACCTTCACTGACCCATGTAGAAAAATATGGATTAGGATGTGCAAGGGTTTTTAAATTCAAATTTTTGACTACCTCATAAGCAACCAGATTGTGAGAAGCCCCTGAATCAACAATCAAATTGCATACCTTACCATGGATTGGACAATTTGTCCCAAAGATCCTCTCTTCTTGTGATGGTTGTACCTTCCCCATGAGCAATAACTCTCCTTCCTCTGGTGGTATCATGATTTCTTCTCCTTGTTCTTCCTTTTTGTCTTCTTGTGTCAAATTAACCCTCCTTTCCCTCTTGTCCTCATTCCATTTAGGACATTTGAATGATGGGTGCCCTGGTTCATTACAATTGTAGCATCTAAATGTGCCTCTTCCTTGACCAAATCCTCTTCCTCCTCTCTAATTGTATCCACCCCTTGATTCTAAAAATGACTCCTTTCCTTTATCCTCATGGCTTGGTCCTTGTCCTCTTCCACCTCTTCCTCTATTTGCATTACCTCCTCTACCTGATCTTTCTTGTCTCCTCTTCACCTTTTCTTCTGCTCTAATAGCCAATTGAAAACATTCACCAATGGTCCTTGGCACTTGTAGACCAATCTCATCTTGCAAATGGTACTTTAGGCCATTGACATATCTGGCTACCTTCTCATCTTCTTCCTCATATCCTCCTCTAATACCCAATTTATGAAATTGTTCAGTATAAGATATTACATCCATGTCTCTTTGTTTCAAATTTTGTCTCATCCTCTTCACATGTATACTATAATCTGAAGGCAAGAATTGTTCTTTGATCAAATTGTTCATCCTTGCCTAATTTGTGATTCTTGTCAAACCCTTAGACATTCTATCATTTTGTAAACTTGTCCACCAAGTCAAAGCAATACTTCTGATTTTTGTTTTTGCAAACCTTACCCTCTTATCATCCTCCATCTCTTCATACTCAAAGTAATTCTCCAAGGCATCAAGTCAACCCAACACTTACTCACTATCCATCTTTCCCTGATAAATAGGTACATCCGCATGTCCTTTCCCTGCATTGTTTTGTACTGCCTTCAAAAGTCTAACCATCCCCCTCTCCTCAGGCTCCACTTCATCTTCAACCCTCCTACACTCTGGTGTTTCTAGTTGCGCTTCTCCATCATCTCCATTTTGTTCTTCCCAATGAGGTTCTTCCCTCCTATTGTCCATTCTTTCTTTCTTATATTGTTCTATCCTTGCTTGCATACTCTCTTTCTCTCTTCTCCATGCTCTCTCCTCCCTTGCCTTTCTTTGTTAGCTTTCTCTTCTTTCCCTCTCCAAGGTTTCTTTCAACTCTTCAATTTCCTTAACCAATTGGTTCTCAGGTGCCATCACTCCTTCCTACTTCCTACCCAAACCTTTCTTGCTCTGATACCACTTTGATGCAGAATAGGTAGAGGTATGGTGGTATAAGACAATGCCCAAATAGGTATAGATTACTTTGTAAGATATAAGGTAAGAAATGGTAAATTTCCTTCAGCCTACAAACACCCTAAATGGCTCAAATGGACCAATTATGGATCAAGACTTAGAATATGTTCTTAGATCTAATATAAAAAGATTCAACTGGTTTTAGTCTTCTATTCAATAACCAAATGCTCAAATTCCAAATTTGCTCCTTCTAGGCCTAGAATCCCAACTAATGCAGCAGGGAGAGAAATTTAATGATAACTCCAAAAACTTACAAAACAATAGACAAATAAAATATATATTTGGATACCCTTTTGGCTCCTATATAACATATACAAAGGGTTTAATAGGTTGTTTTAGAAAATATATGCTATCCTTACAACATGCCCTATTTTTTTTAGCACTAATAAGGGTGGTTTTACAAAGCAAGTACTGAAAATATGACTCGTTGTCACTTAAAACCCCCAAAAAGTAGAATAATATGGCAAATAAGGGAGGAAAATGAAATCAAATTCGATGTATGAGGCCTCTAAGCCCACAAACCCCAAATTCTTCTCTTAAACCCTTAAAACCAAGGGTTTCTCCTATTTCCCACTTCCACTCACTTCTAGAAACAAATGATTGTTGCTACAACTTTAGATAGGAATTTTACAACTATCCAAATCATAAAATGTACCCATCCAATGGGTAGACCTCTCCAACCTTCATCCTACCTAGCCTCTTCACTAGGTTTTCCAACTCAACAAATGGTGATCACCCTATCAAAACCCTATTATCTGCAAATTTGATAGTTAAATCATAATGTACATGTCAAAAAGAGATCATTCCATGAGAAACATAAATCAAACATTCATGGAATGACCCTCCATGGTTAGAAACTTGTTAGAAATTGTTAAGAAACTAGTCTAAATTGCTGCAATAATGAATGTATAGTTGAAAAGCTGATTGAACAATGACCCTAAAGAATTCAAAGATGTGTAATATGCCTAGGTTGATACTCAGGAATGATATACAATAAATACCAAGCAAAGGAAGTCTCACAAAATCATAAAATATCAGAAAAATGGCTTGAGAACTGAATTTTATTCAACCTTCTCTTGCAATCCGTACACTTCAGGTCTTGTCTGTATGTACCAAGCATTAAAAAACATTAAAATAACTCCCCCAAGGTTGTTCAACCACTTATTGGTTGGTTACAATATTTATTTTGCATAAAAAGCCACTAATCTAAGTTTCCCACCCAATTCCTTATAGACGTTGAAATTCAAATATTTGAATTTTCAACTTTTGGAAAATGTATTACAAACTGAAAACCAACATTATTAATGATGTATTTGCATCCCATATGGCATATTTAACCATCCTAAACCTTCCTAAATCCTTTATTGGGTGTGTTGTTCACCAAAAGTGATAACCCAAGACACCTGTAAATCTATCTATGAGATAGCCAATCTCAATCAATGAAACACTTCAGGGCTGGGACAACATAACATAGGATCCTAATGATCCTCCTGCACTTCAGGTTTTGCTAGACCTAGGGGGGGACACCCTTTTGATGCATTGAATACAACAATCACAAACATAAGACTACATCAACAATGAGCAGACAAACCATTCCACAAGCTCACCAAATTAGGTAACATGTACAAATGGGCTAGATCTTATACAAATAATAGGTGAAATAGAGCTTTGGAAGGATAGAAAATTAACCCCTAAACATGAAGGGAAACTAGATTTTTCATTTAAAATATATATCTAAAAACATCCCCAAACTTGCAAGACCAGTGCCTTGTTCATTGGGCAACAGAGTCACAGACAGAACTACAAATATGAATCATAGATGCAAGCTTATTTTCTTTAAACAAAATATTCATGCACCAATACCTTATATTAATGCACTATTTGATTCATTCACAAATTTATCAGATCTGGATACACATTTCATCATTCATGACTGACTACAAAATTTAAAACCTTCCTTGAAGGATACCTATAAATAGTCACACAATTTCCTTAAAATTGACAAATCTTCATCCTCCTTGAGGATTCAATTTATGATAATGAAATGCCTACTTAGAGACAATACTGTGAGGAATTTACTCATGCCTGACACGAGCAAGACCTGCAACTAAAATCACATTTACAACAATGCATTGCAATCTCTGTACCCTGAAACCAAACAGAAGCATTCACAAATCTGGGTCATGATATTCAGAAAGTGGAAGCCATCAAATCTGGAGCATTTTCCAAATTTCTGGAACCCTTACAGCTGAGAGGAATTTGGAATAAAAAGAGGAGGGAAGAAAATCAAATCTGCAACTGAATTGTCAAGTGTCTCCTCTCTAACTGAATTTTTTTCTCATGGAAAATGCCTCCAAAATATCCCACATTTGTCAAAATTAACCACATAATTAGATTCCTCACTCTGAGAGCTTTCCGACGATATATAATACTTTATATTTTGGCCAAAATTTAGACCCTGGGCGAATTAATTCCCATTTGTGCTCAGTCATTTAAATTATTCGAATTTTAATATAGTCAGAACTATATCATTTATTCATTTTAATTTTGATTTTTGCCTCCATTTGTGCTCTGACGCCTTGCCACGTGGCAACCTCTGATTGGTCGATGGGGTTGATCCGATGCCACCTGGGATGACGCCTCATCACTGCCACATCATCTGCTTCGTCACTGCCACTTGGCCGCCACATCATCGCCACTGGACTGCCACTTGGCCGCCACATCTTCATCACTGGACTGCCACTTGGCCACCACGTCATTGCCACTGGACTGCCACTTTGTACGCCACTTCATCGCCACGTCATTGCCACTGGACTGCCATGACCATCTATCACAACACGTGGACGACTCTCGTTCACTTTCGCTATTTCGCAGGGTGTAACTCGCGTGCATCTTCCCTTTGCGAAATAGCGCGCACCATCGATCCATCAAGAACTTGCTCACTTGTTAACCTGACCTTTCTCTGCAAAATTTTGCTTGTCTTCCTCAGGAAGCGTGCCTGCGTGGGGTTCACCTAGTCACCATCCAATCAACTCCTCTGTTGCCTCGGGAAGCATGCTCATGTATGGGCCCGCCTTGGGCACCCATAGGCACCATCTGTCAAAAGCCTTTATGGCTTAGACATATTACTATAGTGCATTTTTGTTTATAAACATCAAAAAAGTCCACTTCCTAGCCAATGTGGGATAATGCATTATGCCTGGGACTGCGATTTTAGAGCTTTTCTCTGAGTTTTAAATGGCGCTGCCCATTCATTTTGTGTGGGATTTTAATACCCCCTTCCATTTTATTTACTTGGATGATTTCATGGTCCACATGAGGGAGGAGACTGTTGTTACCTTGTTTGCATTATGCTTTAAAACATTTTTTTTTAAAAACAAAACTTTCTCCCAGCTACAGCACACGGCAGAGAGGATTGGCACATGTTTGAAAATCTTTCAAACTTACAACACCATAACATGTGCCATGCAAAAGGAGGGTACTGCTGCAAATTGCATTTGTTTGAAAGTTTAAATTGCACTCCTAGCCATCACACACAGCAAGGAGAATGCTGGGAAGGTTGGAGAATTTGGCTTTTGCTTGGAATTTCACCATGGGGCTGCTGTATGTGGGAGGAAGGGAAGCCATTCAAGTGTTGCATTTTAATAAACTTCAAATCTGCCCTCTCCAACACTTCCAAAGGTGTTTTCTTGAAAGTTAAAATAGCCTCCAAACTCCACAGCAGAGGGGGGAATTTGGCATTGGAGTTTTTCATATGCCATGTGAGGAAGGGAATAGTTTGGCTGGAGCTGCTGTCTGTTTGCACTTGAAGACCAATGCTACTGTTGCTGTTTACAAACTCCAATGCTTAACCACTTGGTTTCAACACTGCCTGTGTGCATTTGCTTGAAAATTTTAATTGCTGCTCATACATGGAAGGATTGGCTGGCGATTGAACTTGCTGCCACATTTTTCTTTGAAATTTGCTTAAAACCTCCTTTCAACACCACACACAGGAGGACATTGGCATGTTTACTAATTTGCATTGGATTGGAAGTTGTACTCTTTCACTTGCCACGCAAAGAAAGGATTATTGGCTGCCTTGTAAATTTGGAATTACACCTACCAACATTTGCATTGAAAACTTATAATGTCTCATTTGTTAACTACCAATTTGCAATTTGGTTTAATGAATGTGCCTTTGTATTTCGACTGCATAGGAGATGGATTTTATCATCATCACTCTTATAACATTTTTCAAAATCAAAATCCAAATTTAGATACTCTAAAAATCTCTCAGTGAACAAAATCGCCAATAAAAATAATAAGGCACAGGCATGATCCAGGTCGAGCCCCAAAGTGGGTCCGACTAAAAAAAAATTTCATTTTCATGCAACTGACCCCTGGAATGCTTCACGGACCTCAAACATACCTCCGGAAATGATCGGCATCATTTTCGGATCATTAATCTGCATTTTACAACCTTCAGGCAATTACGCCACAATTTTCACATTTAATCGCGAAGACGTAATTTTCAAACCTGTCAAAACACCTTTCTGGAGCTCACCATCTGACAGGTATGTACTTTGATATACAAGGATGACATATACCAAATGGTTTCTCAAGATGAGTCCCGAGCGAAGAGATATTAATTTCCGAAAACGACCAACTGGCTTTGTCGACACTGCGGACCTGATGAAGTCAATGTTCTGGCAACACATGATGCCTTTCTCAAAAATATCAAACGACCTCCGCAGGTCCTCAATTTTGAAACATAGGTACCTTAAAGTACATATTAAATCTTTGAATTCTTAGTTCGATCACCAGACTGATAGGATGCAAACGACGCGCTCACAAATATGGCTATATTAACTAATATAACACTAGAAGTGCGGATAACTGAATTTGATGGCAAAATGAGCTCTTTTGAAAACCGATCAAACGGATTGGTAGAGCCTTGAAATTTGAAACGTAGCTCACCATTTATACCAACATTATCCTAGAACAAACATTCTGACATGACGCTCACTAGGACATTTTTACACTTGTGCAAACATCACAAACTACAAACGGATTGAGCTTTGAAAACTAAGCAAACAGATTCATAAGGACTTGAAATTTTGCATGTTGACTCACATTTATGCATAAAATTCAATCCATTTTGAAATTATTCATGATAATAAACATGGCAAAAGATATAAACACCCAAAGTAGGCTACTTCATAAAATTGCACTTGTGCCTAGAATGCACTTTCAGCTCACCCCTCAAAACGGGTACTTGATAAACTTCTCCAAACTGAATTCTGAAAGTTGCAACACACTAAATAGGCCAAATGAAAGGTGTGGGACATGAATCCTGAGCCTTACCCTCTGAAAATCAACCGGCTCCATTTTACGCCCTTGCTAACTAGGCCATTCAAACTAACTTATTTGGGTGCCTGTCTGACATACAGAGAAAAAATTTGAAATAGGCCTACAAACTTTGACTCAATTTTAAATACTCCCAATAGGGTGTTTTGACCAAATTTACATTTTTTGACGATAAATGACAATTTTCAGGATAAAATGACAACATTTTACAATTTTGTTTTCCAAAAGCCATTATTGGCCTTAACAACTCATAGTTGATCATGTTGACATTCATGAATTAAACTCCTTCTTAGCCTCAAATGGTTGTATGGTTGCCTTTGTTGGTCTTGGTGCCCTTGCACCAGTTTTAAAGTTAATAACAGGCAACCGAGACTGCACATTGCATCCCAAACATTTCTTGGAATCAAGCCAAACAATGTTGTACAATTTTTTTTGTGAAACACATCCAACTTTGCAAATATTGCAAAGGGATTTTGAATCTTTGAAGCCATTTTATTGTTTACCTCTTAAGATTTGTAATATTTTTTGTTGCAAATACCATGTGGAGTTTTCAATGTACCATGAAATTTTATGCTATATTTGTTCTATGATGCATACTAATGATATATTGTAGGAGTGCAGTGCAAAGAAATTTCCAAGATCATCAAGAGACTTTGTAGATCTATTTTTTATGTCCTAGAGATGATGGATTCTATTTCTATAGAAATGATTGTTTGAATGAGAAGTGCTCACAATATGGTGGGTTGTCAAAGTTTGTTTCATGTTTCTATGATGGAAGCAAACATGAGTTTGGAAAGAATATTGTTGAGAAAAAAAGATACGAGACAATGAAATATACTTTGAAGAGTGGAAGTGAAGGTTCTAGATGTGAGTTGGTCTCTAGAGAATTTAGTGTTGCTGATTTTATTTTGGATTTTAAGAAAAATATTTTCTACAAGTATGCAAGGCACACCCATAGGTCTTAGTGGTTGGATCAACAGTTCAAGATGTGTAAGAACTCTTTCTCAATTGGTATTATTATATCGGTGGTTGATTTTGTGGAAAACTGCACATTACAAGCACAAAATGAGGTACGGGCTCAGTATTACAATTCAATTCAAATTGCTATTTTTGTTAACATAACATATATACTTTCCCCTGATAGTACAAAAGAGGATAGGAAAATAATTAGGGAGTATCATTTTTATATGAGTGATGATAGATCTCATTCCTCTGAGTATGTGACATATTGTTTTGAGAACTATTTTGAGTTCTTGTAGGAGAAAGGTATTGTAATAGACCGACATCTCATATGATCAGATAACTATATGGGTCAATTCAAGAATGCTTGTATGTTTTATTGGTTGAGTAGAATACATGTAAAGAGGTGTGTACCTCATATTTGGAGGTTTTTTGAAGCAGGGCATGGGAAGGGGGAGCATGATGGAGCAGGTGCAAGTTTGAAGAGAGCTCTAGTTAAGAAGCAATTGAGGATTTCAGGTGTAAATTCTCGGATGCACATTCTATTGTTGATTGGTGTAGTTTAACAATGTCACAAGGAGGGACTCTTGATTCAAAAGTGTACAAATTTTTTTGGTTGGTTGAGGAGGGAACAGTGGGAGATAGACTGGATTGTCAAACAATTAAAGATTCTTCAAAGATGCATTCAATTATCAGCTCAAATTCAAGTACATGGACCATTTGGACATGAGAATTGGCTTGTTTTTATCAGAGTTGTGTTCAGTGCGAGTCAAGTAAGTGGGTTGATACATGGGTTCCATAATATCTAACTCCTCTATCTAAAAGAATAACCATGTCAAATGATGACATGGAAAGTTTAGTTGAGTATGACCATCTTTCAGATCTTCTACAGTGATGCAGGAGAATCCCCGATTCATAGAAATCTTGCATCAACCAAAAACATTTTCCTTTTTGTTTTGATTTCTGTTTATAGTTTCGGTTTTCCTTTCAATGTGTCCCGGTTTTGGCTCACCAGATCCTATGGAGTTGGATTCTACTTAAAGACTTGATCATCTTTCTTTCTTCCTAACCACATCACATTTGGATCATTTTTTGGCAAGATATCTCTATCAGTTTCCTTGATAGTTTCCTATTACTGGTTGGCAATTCTTGTTATCGATTGCCTAGACTATTTTGGTGATTTACTATAACCCCTTTCCAAAGCTTGCGGAGCCTTGGGCATTGATTTTGATGTTCCTTAGCGTGTGGTTGAACTTTTCCCATGATCTACATTTCATCCTTTGGATTTCCCAGAGGAATCTCTTGGCGAAGGCCGACCTTGTTAATTCTACGGATTTGGTCTTGTTCTTCAGTTTTGATCCCTTTTTGGTCTAAATGGATCCTTTGGATCAATATATATAATTGTAATTATGCATTATAATGTAATCAATCAGAGAATCAAGTAGCTAGATTGTACGTAGAAGATAGATCTCATGATTCAAGGTCTTGGTTGTGACATATCCTATATGTTCTACTAGGCCCATGAGCCGGTATGTTGTAACCCAGTTGTTACGTAATCAATTTTCATGAAACAAAAAAATCTTTTCTACATTGCCTCCATCATATCTTTGTGTTTCATTGTGTTTACTCTTGCTGACTGGTCTAGATTGATCTCCTTGAGGTCCCTCCTCACCGGTGACTTCTTCAAGTGGTATCAAAGAGAAGTTTCATTTTGGAGGTTGCTGTTACTATTTACAAAATTGTCATTAGTTTTATGTCCAAAGTCATTCTATATACTCTAGTTGCTTATTACTACCGAAATATTAAGTGGGTAAGCACAGAGCAGTCGGTTATAGAAGAAAGGAGTCACAAAGTTTAGTATACATTGAGCTGTCTACCGAGTAACATTCTATGACTACCGAGCAACAAAGATGGTATACTGAGTTCATGTACACTGAGTAAAACGTGTTACTAGATTCATTGAACCTAGACACATATGTGGAAAGGTGTTACAAAGATCGAGGAACAAGGAACCACTAACACATTGGAAATTGCACTTAAGATTTTGTATGATTTTGAGGACATCTTTCCAATGAAATAATTTTGTATGGTTATTCATTTAATGAATCATGTTTGTAAGATCGAAGCATGAACACGATCATCGTTACAAGAGATCTATTTATACAACATGAATTAAGGATCAAACATGTGTGTGAAGCAAGACATATGTGAAAAGAAAAATCATGGGAAAGCACTGAGTGTTATGACTGTTACGATTGACAGAGATACACAGAGGTCACTGAGAAGGATTTAATAGAACAGTCAAGGAATAGAGTAAACAGAAAGGTTTACTGAGTAAATTTATGGGTTACTGAGGTATGCTATAAGCAAGGTAATCTCATTTTGAGCACATAGAATCTGCTTTAACATTTCAGATGTGAAGTTGCAGATATTTTGTAAGATTTTGATTGTAATATGTTAAGTTGTAAGAGAAACCTTTAACAGGGTAAAAGACTCTAACAAAGTCTATAAATTGTAAAGCCTTTAACCAGGTGCAACATTTTAGAATAAGTGTTGTAAAATCCTTTAGCAAGGTAGATCTAAAGATCTTGATACTCCTAATAGGGTAAGCTATCAAAAATAGCTAAACATGTAGCTCTAACTGAGCAACCTTTATTATTGCAGTAGTGAAGTTGTGGGTGTCATCCCCACTGCAGTTTTTCTCTCTAACCAAGAGTTTCTGCATAACCAAAATATAAGTGTTATGGAGTGAATCATGTATGATTATTATTTATTTGTTTTAGCATTATATTATGTTATAGCAGTTTTTGGTTTATGCTTAATAGTAAAGTTATTGTTGAAGAAAAGATTTGAAGTACCGATTCACCCATCCCCTCTCAGTACATTAGCTTTCCATATTGGGCCTAACAATTGGTATCAGAGCTTGAATCTTGAAAAAGGGTTTAACTACCTAAAGAGAAAGATCTTATCAATGGAAGGCTATAAATAATCTCAGAGAATTGTGAATCTTCAAAATGAATTTGATCATGCTAATCAAGTGATTGCAGACATGTAGAAACAAATGCAAAGATCACTAAAAGTTAGAAGAAGATTGTCTAATGATTTGCAGGACTCTCAAGAGCTGGTGGAACAAATTGAGACATCGTCTGAGAATAATATATCTAAAGAAACTGAAGAAATGATTGGAGCATTGAAAGAAAAGAACAAAGCACTGACTGATCAGCTAAAAGAAATGAAAAGAGAACATGAACATTTTAGCACACAAATGACTAAAAATCTTGATGCATTGAGGACAGTCGAGGATAACATAAGAGATATAGAAAGAGAAAAACAACAGCTTGAAGCACTAGTATCTGAAAAGAATGATGAAATCATAAGGATGACTGGAATTCAAAGTAATCTATCTGATCAATTGGGTTATGCACATCATGAAGCAAATCTAAAGGAAAATGAGAATCAAGCATTGAAACTTGAACTATCAAGATTGACCAATGAGCTTGAAGTAGAAAATAAGTCAAAAGAAACAATAAAGAAAATTTATGAAGCATCAAGGATGTTGGATGAGAAACTAAGTACAAGAAGACCCAACAAAGATGTAGGACTCGGTTACAAAGGAAAAGACTCTAGCGAGAAGGGAATCCACACTACCAAGAGAGGAGAATCATCAAAACAAGCTGGAAACAAGAAGAACATCAATGGAAATAAGCCTATTTGAAACTACTATGGAAAACAAGGACATACTTCCAACATGTGCCAAATTAGAATAGGTAAGCAACCGAATGTCACTAGGTCTAATAGTTATTGTAACAATTACAATAAGTATGGTCATACATCTAATTAATGTAGGACTAAGTCTGTTAGCAATTACCAAAAGGAAAAATTCAAAGGGTTTTATAAAAATTGCAATAGATATGGACACGGTACCAAGAAGTGTTGGTTCAAGCAGAAGTACTATATGTGGTTTGCACATCGAGCAAATACTAGAAGCTACCAAACTCACACAAATCCTAACCGACAATATACTGCAGTACCATGGGATTATAATACAAGGATATGGTGTGAATGTTGTGGAAGATATGGACATAGAAGTGCCAACTACTTTATAAGGTTTGGAATGAACAACCGAAGATCATGGAGAAATCCTGGTATGACATGTTTTCATTGTCACAAGGTTGGACACTTGGCTAGAGATTGCAGAGATCAACCTAGAGAAGATATTGAAGAAATAAAAAGCAAATTCCAGATGATTTGGAAAAATAAGGAAATTGTGTCAAATGAAGAAAGCACCTTACCTATCGAGTTAGGTGCATCTATTCCAAATTAATTGGTAAAGGTATGAAGGGACTGCATTCTCTCAAAGTTAAATCTTAACAGTTCCTATTTTATTATGTACTTAATCCAAAATCTGCATAGCTAATATGCATTAGCAAGTTTGAAATTTTATCAAGTCCTTTGGAGCACTAGTCAAGTCGGTAAATACAGGAAGCCTGTCAAGTCGGTAAATACAAGAAGTCTATCATGTCAGTAAATGCAGGAAGTCTGGCCACTCGGTAAAAGAAAAAAAAGGTAAATTGGTTTAGTGGAACCGAGTGCATTTAATGCTTTTTGACCTAACTGCACAGAGCCCAATAAGGTAAAATGTGTACTTAAAGCTTTTGCGTGGTCATTTTACACTTACCAAATTTTTAGAAAGTAGAGCAAAGCGATTCAAAGGTGATCAAAACTCTTCCAAAGTGAAATTCAAGGTATTTATATCAATCACAACGCATTGTCAAGCAAGTTAACCGATCATATCAGCTACGAATATTTGTTTTATATTTACTAAGTGGAAAGCATCTATTGGTTAAAAGTTTTCAAACCCTAAGGCTCTTTCATTAGTGATTATCCAAAGTTGAAATGGCACCTAAGATTCAGAAACCTGTTGTTGTTGAGAACATTGAGAAACCCTCACTGAAATACTCACTACCTCTCAAAGTAGCATCTGAACTAGATGATAAAACTACATTTTCACTCATTCCGTATAGGGTTTTATTAGTTGAGGATGTCAGATTCTTCACTAAGTGTCGTGTTGAGGAACTAGGTCACACAGAGATCAAGGACACATATGATGAATTATGTACCGATGGAAAACTGGATAGCAAGTTTGAACATATTAAAATCAAGGGATTGACTGAAGCCCTAACCTACTCGCAAGTCTTCAAACCCCAATGGGTTAAATTTGTTTTGAGCAGAGTTCATGATGACTTTATGTGGTTAGAGGAGAAACAATTCAAGATCGCCAAGGAAATCATCGACTTGATCACCAGTTACCCTATTTTTGACCATGCCCGAGCTCGAAAAATGATTTCACAGAAAGAATTGATCACTTTAACCGGAGTTGAATCTGATTGCAGAGGTCTGAAACTGAACAATGTCATAGATGAAGAACTGAAGTTTGCAATTAGAGTCATAGGTTATTGTTTCTTTCAATCAGCAAGGGAAAACAATGTACCCTATGCTGTTGTTGACTTAGCCTATAAAATTGTGAAGAAAGGTATGAAGATTGATCTATGCGAAGTGTTATTGAAAAATCTATTTGAAAATCTCAACACCATAAGGAAGCCAAAGAAGAACAACTCAGCAAACACACTGAAGTTTGGATCACTTTTGGTATGCATGTTTTTCTATTTTGAGAAATTCTTTCCATCAGTCGGTAATGTAGTTTGGGAGCTACACTGACCAATCACCCATCAAATCAATGAGTTCATCAAACAGCTAGGTGATAACTTCAATGAGATTATGGATGATTATTTTAGCAAGTTTCAGGAAAAGATGCATAACAGGTACAGGATACTACCCCAATTAGTGGAGAAATACAAGGATAGTATATGTTTTGAAGTGGATACCGACTATTGCTATGTCAATGCGGTAGAATTGAGAACTCAATCTTTGCCACCTATGGGTTATGAGATTGATTTTGACATTACATAGCAGCAGATAGATGCTTTTCTTGCACTGCCAAGGCATGCTACTGAGATCGGATATGACACATATGAAGAAGTTAAAGAAAAAGTCAAAATGAGCATTGTAGTACCAAAGGCTACTAGGAAAGCAACAAAAATGATTAAAGCATTAACAGAGAAATTTGGAGAAGGTTCTTCCTCCACTCCTGTCAAGAGCATTCAAGTCATCATAGAGGAGGAATCTGAAGCCCAAGAAGTAGCTATTACTTTGAGCACCAAGTTGCCAAAAGGGAAAATTTTGAAAAGGAAGAAACAGGATACATCACAGGTATCACCGACTCCTCCAATAAAATGCCCAAACACTAGATCATCTGCAGTATCACCGAGCAAGAAACAGAAAAATGTTGCAGTTCCAAAGGTAACAAAAACTTATAAGAAGTCTACTCGGAGACTCATTTTGAATAAAGAGTCAAGTGACACTGAATCTGAAGACAAAAATAAATTTCAAATTGTCAAAAGCAAAAAGGAAGATGTACATAGTGTTGATAATTTTTGTGCCAATTTGAAACAATATGGTGGATTTGGAGCATTTAGGTCTGTCAAATATGACTCTTGGATAGAAGAAGAAAAGAGGCAAATAGAAGAGTCAGTTGTGTGCACACTTCTTAAATTTTTATTGGTCCCATTGGAAGTAACTAATTCTCTTCCAAAATCATTGTACTTGCACATTGATAACAGGTGGAACTATGCTATGGACTCGGAAAAGAAGATGAGAGAAAGAAGTCTGGTGCATCTCTTTCCAGACATGTCGGTAGATGAGATAAGTGAACATCTAAAAAAATACCACACAAACTTCCTGGTCAAGCAAAGAGCCTTGAAACTGATGAATGGCCTTTACCTTGAAGTATAGAAAGAGACAAAAGAAAAATGGCAAGAAATTTTTTGAATCAAGAGTGCTAGTGAGCAAGGTGAAGTTGAAATAGTAGATAACACCAAGAAAGATCCCGCTGAAACTATCCAACCTGATGAGGATGTCATGGATACCAAGGAACAAGAAGAGGAAATTATAGAAGGGAATGCTTATGCCAAACTTGTATCAAGTGAGTCAGTTTTGGAACAAGTCAAGTCCTATCCTTCAATAAGTCGACATGTTTCAATCGAGACACCTCAGGATACTGAACAAGGAAAAGAGGGTCACCTTTCTACAAAAGGAGAAGCTACTTCTCAGGCCACCAGGGAACAGACTTCTCAAGCCCCCTCAAGTACTAACAATGTTACAACTGAGACCTCGAGCAAGGATTCACCGAAGGCTACATCTGAGGCTAAAGAAATTGATAAAAGTGTTGCCTCTACTAAGCAACCTACCGAAGGTGAACACGCCTCCCAAGCCATTGTATTAGTTCAACCGATGAAAGCCTCCTCCTCTAAAGAAAAGAAATTGAAAAAGCATAGTTTCAAGTTAGATTAGTCAAAACCAATTGTGTTGCCGAATGTAGACATATCCAAATTACAAGGGCAAGCACTTATTGAATTTGGTGAACTATGCAAAGCCAAAGCCAAACAAGAAAAACATATGGCTATTCAAAAGAAAAACATAGTACTTCAGAAGGTCAAAGCACTCTTGATAGAAATGCTACCTGAAGCTATAGTAACAAAAGATGCAGCCATCCATATTCAACTGGATGAACTCCTCAATCAGATAGAAGTATTTGGAGTAGACGCATCTGAATACCTGAGAAAATTGAAGGACAAAGAGCTTACTACAAAAATGATTGAAGAGGTACAGAAAGCCATTGCTATTGGTAAAGTAAAACTTGTCAAATTTATTGCTGAGTTGTCCCCTCAACTCAAGCACATTCTTTATTTATTTCAGAAACTTTGTACATTCTCTTTATTCATTAAAGATATCAAGAATAAAATAGAAGTGATTGAGAAAGAGATCATTGATCTCTCCAATAAATTGACCACTGAGCCAAGTTCTATTCAAAATTTCTATACCAAGTTACAAACGCTCATGGCTCAACAATTGGAACTTAGGAATGAAGAGCACAAAATAAGGATGGACATTATGAATCTTCAATCCTTATTTATTCCACACTTGTCCTCCGTCCAAGAACAGATCAACAAGGCTACCTCCTTATCCACTCAGCCAAAGGGAAGTACTTTAGATGGACTGATTTCACTATTAGCTAATATTACAGCTCAAAACTCACTCATGGATAGTGTCAAGCATGCCCTCTCTGCCACTCTCACTGATGCAAGAACAAAGTATAAATCCATTTTTGACCATTTGCCTCCACCGAATGGTAAATAGTTTTCATGTTTGTCAAAAAGGGGGAGTATAGTGTATACAAGAGGAGTATACCGAGTAGATCAGCATATTCAAGTATACAGATAATTTTGACAGGGGGAGTAGTGATAACCAAGCAGTGAATCGAGCAGTGAATACAAAATATTGATCATAGCACATGCATAATTAGAGTTATGTACAATATATTGATAAGGGGAGTATATCTGAGTATACTATTTTATTAACAATTGTATATACTATCAATATAGTCAAATTTTGTAAGTATATAGATTTTTTTTTGAGTTATGACTTTGAAAGAAGTTTTGTCAAACATTTCAAAACTAATCTCAAAAGGGGAGTGTAATGCCCCTACCCTAGTCGGCCTTGTAAAACCTATTTGACCTTGGTTGACTTCCTATGTGGCACTCTTGAATGGTTGATTTACTGTTATGTAATATGGTAGAGTAGATAATATAAATAATTGTGCCTACCTATTATTGTGCTTTTGCATCGATTCTTGTGTAAATGTAATTGTTTCCCTAATTCTTGTTATAAATCTTGAGCTAACACCTTCATTGAATATGTATATATATGTATGCTTGCATGACTCATGGTTGCAAGAGATTGCAGGTACTATACCGCCTAGGTGTGAGGTTCATCTCCATCAGGATTCACAGGGTGGAGTATATCTCCTTTATACTTACAATTTGGATTAGGTGGTCATAAAACTCTCATCTTGCCTTAGCCATGATCAGGTGAGCGTTGTGTGTGGTCTGTCGAGTTCCTTTTTTGTTGGGTTGCATGTCGTGTGATTGGTGGACTTTCTTGGTTTGCATGCCTTGTGTGTGGTGGAATGGAGTATTCTATCCTAAGTATTTAATTTAATTTAATTTAATGTGTTCAGTTACGCATTTGTAATTGAGAAATCAAAATAAATAGGTTTCTTTTAGGAGATTAATCATTAATTAAAAAGATCGCTTTATTTATGTTGTAGCGAATTTAATTTAATGGTTAATTTTAAATAATGAATTTAATTAGTTTATGCATTTTAAAAAAATATATATATTTAAGTTATTTGAAATATAATTAATTTAACCTCTTTTGCATTTTGGAAAAGAAGGGTTAATTTTACTTATTTAAGAAAATCATTTTTTATTAGAAAAGCAAGTTTAATTTATAAGTAAATTTGATATAGTGTGAAAGATTGATTTTGGGAATTAATTTAATTAAATATTTACCCTTGTCAATATTGTGAAATATAAATGTTGGCTTAATTAATATTGAGAAATTAAAAAATTTAATAAGAGAGAAGCATTTTAATTTTAATTAGAAAATCAAGTTAAATTATTCAAATAGTTGAAAAGAATTATTATTTCCTTTTTATTTAAAAAGTGCTTAAATTTCGAAATTAGAAATTAGGTCAAAATGTGATTCATTTAACCTGGGTTGAAAAATATTTTGGGGGGGTTGTTGAATTTTTGGAAAAGAAAAATATGCGGATGGAGATTTGGGGATTTTGGCAAGGATGGATTTCTACAGCTGCAGTTTGGGGGCTCTTCTTCAAATCTTACCAAGAATGCTAAAGTGGTAGGATCCCGGTTTTTCCCTTTTGTTTCTTTGCTAAATCAAAATAAAAATGGTATTTGGTGGATCTTCATAAAATGCTGGTTTAAAAATATCCATGAATGCTCTTAAAATTTGAGTATTAGTTGTGAATATTGTTTGTTTTTGGGTTCAAGAATGTTTAAATGGTTTCGTGTTTGAGAAAATCTTGTTATCTAAAAGCTATTGGTTTTTTTAGGAAAATCATGAAGTTGATGGAAAATTTCCCCATTTTATTGTTTTGAACATTTTGGAAAAATATATATATCTGTGACTGTGAATGAATGAGATTTGGGTTTTTGAGAAATGACAGAAAATGTTGTTTTAGAATGTCAACAATATATCCAAATATACAAACTGGGTTTCTACGAATTTTTTTGGGTTTCTTTGCGTCTTTGCATTATAACTTCTGTATAAATTTTGTAAAAATAAAGTTTTGGGTTTTTGAGAAATGACAGAAATTGTGTGGCTGTTAAAACAATTTTTTATTTTTTTTATTAAATTTAAATTTTGATTTAAAAAAAATAAAAAATAAAATGTTTTAATGTTATTAAATTTTAATTAATATATTTTATTAGTTATATATTATATATTAATTATTAATTAACGTATAGATTTAATTATATGTTAATTGTGATAATTTTTATAATAATATATATTAATAAATATATATTAATTGCTGATTCCTAATTTGGAGTATACTTTCAAATGCATAATAATTATCATTTAGTCATTGCTTTATTAATTTAGGCACGTATATACATAGAGAAGTAAATGCTAATTCATACCTTTAGATCGTGTATTTGTTTAGTATATGCAAGGGAATTATATTTTTATGGGAGATTTTTGAATTAAAATATAATTATTATTTGGTGATGTTTAAAAATAATATATTATCCAAGGATATATTATTTTCAGATTTTAATGTTATAGGTCATTTAGTAAATTTAGAAGTGGAATACTAAAGTTTAGGAGTAATCGGAAAATGAAATGTTTTATCATTGGATCTTTATTTTGAAAATTAAAATGAGATGCTATTAGAAATAACGGAAATTTAATAATGTACCATTGGAAAAATTAGTAAGTTAATGATATCTCATTTGATAAAATAAATGGGTTAGTTTTACTCATCCTCGGCATTGAGAAATAGACAAATGGAAATATGGCAAGTTTAATTTATTAGTATTCACTTAGTTTAAAGTGATGGCAAGACCCTGTTATGTTTGTTTAGACTTTATCGTCCATATAGTTGCTTGTGTTTGGTCATAGTCGGTCAAGTCCCTAGTTAGGGAGCCGTTAGAAAAGAGACCTTTGTAATTGCTATTGATGTGTTCAGTTGGATCAACTTCTATGAAGGAATAATTTATGTAATTATTGGCCAAAGTGGTTGTGTTTGTCTTTAAGGAAAAGATGTTAAAAACATGAAACTTATGTAATCCTAACTTAATTAATTGCTAGAGGGGTCTTGGAGTTGAGCAGACCCAGAGATGTAGCCCTCTAGGGTTGACTCCAAGATCATATCTATGTTATGTGATGCTTTGGTCACTCTTATTTCATATTTTAAGTTATCATGTATGGTTGCATTTTGTAAGTGTATAATCACAATTTAATGAAGCTAATTCTCAAGTGCATGAATTTAGTCATATTATTAAATGTAGTAATTAGGGACATAAAGGATTGTAAATATGATTATGGAAAAATATTTTGTTAATATTAATACAAAAAAGTAATAATGGAAAGAATCTCACTAGGTTTCAATTATTGGATTAACTTGTCATAAAGTTTGAAAATCGAACGAAATGTATGGACAACAATTATTGGAGTAACTGTCACAATATCTAAATTGAATTCTAATGGAAGAACCTCATTTGGGTATTTACCTTTTTATCTTAGTAAAAGAACATCGTCTTGTTAGCTATATTTCCCTAAATTGGATAAATTTATTTAATTGTTTACGTTTTATCCTAAAGCAAATAATTCCCCCCACCAAATTAGTTTTATAATTGGATGAACTCAAATTGGCTATCCATATTATAACCTTAATAAATGAACTTCTTCATGATAACTATAATTGAACTAAAATGGAAGAACTCATTTAGTTGTTTATATCTTACCCATAGCAAATGTATTTCTTCATATTTACTTTATGTTAAACTAAAAAGAGTGAACTCATTAAGTTAGTTATATTTTAATCCTAATGGATGATCGTTACTATGTACTTATATTTTTAATCCTGAACGAATGAATATCATCTTGCTAACTATATTTTAATTAAAGGGATGAACTCATGTGGCTATAGTACATTTTCACCTTAATGAATTGAACTCCATCTCTTAGTATTATTTTAACTTCAATGAAAAAACTCTTTGGCTATTTACATTTTATCCTCTATAAATGAACTACGACTTATTAGTTGGTTATGTTTAAGACCAAATGAAGGAACCTCGTTTTATTATTTACAACTTAATTCTTAATGAATGAATTTCATCTCATTAGCCTTACTTATAACTATAAAGGATGATCTCATTTGTGGTTGGTTACTTTTAAACCTAAATGAATGAACTTCGTTATATTAGTCGCATTGTATCTAAAATGGATGGACTCATCAAGTTAACCCTACTTAAACCTTAATGGGTGAATTCTTAAGCTAATTATGTTTTAAATTGCATGGAGTAAATATCCTAATGTTAGCCTCCTCTCCAATCAAAATAGATGAATGCTTCCTAAAATTCTAAGATGTCAATTCATCGAACATAATATATATATCCATGTCTTAAGTATTAACATGTAATTAAGATATCTATCTTAATTGGATCAAATGTCACGAGTTGGGTTAGGTGTAAGGTTACGTAATCATGTTGGGAAACTCCTTAGGTTCTTTTAGTCTTCCGCTATGTTATCTAAGCTTTAGATAACTCTAATGTATCTTAATGTTGTGTCTTATTATTAACACTCTTATTATTATTAAAAAAAATATTTACACTCCATTTGAGTGTTTTTAGCTTTATCCCTTTAGGGTTTCCTGGCGGGGCATTACAGTTGGTATCAAAACCCATGTTGCAACACTGCGATCTCTGGTTTTGCTTGTGCCTTTAGTTGGTGTGTGGTGTATCGACCTTATGTTGTATGCTTGTCCTCCTTGATTGTGAGAGTGTTTGAACAAACCCTACTTGTGTGGAACACATGTGTTCACATCTTGTTTGCACCTTCTTGATGTGGGTGTTTTGGAATGATTATAGGTGCTTTGTCTACTCATTGCGGTCTTGGTCTACGATTCCTCTTATTCTGAAAGAGATTTGTATGTACCTTCATTCTTGAATTGTTTTACTCTTTTGACTAATCTGTTTGGGTTGGTTGGTGTTGTCTTGAATCTAAAAGTACAAAATGTGCTTGTTATGGTTATAATCTATCTTAGTGTTGTCCACTTGAAGGACTAGTATGGCAAAAATTAAATGCTTACTATGTAGAAAAATGAATGATTATCACCCTTCCTCTCTCTCTCTCTCTAGAAATTTAAAATGCTTGATATATGTGTAACTATCCCTTAAATATGAGTTTTCTTTTTGCAAGAGAAAGGTTGTGACTCCTTGAGCCCTTGTGTGAGCCTTATAACGCTATGTGTTTTTAGATTGTGAAAGGGATTTGGTTTGGAGGTTAATATTAGTTATTGATAAAGATTGTATTTTTACATTAAGGATTCTCCATGTGCTTTGTAGGAGTAATATAATTAAATTCCATCTTAAGTAAGGTGCATTAATATGCACATAGTTGATTTTGTGAAAATTGCTTTGTTGTGAAAGAAGTACCAAAAGAGAACATGTTATAGTAGCTTCAAGAGTGTATTAATATGTTTTTTTTTTGAAAGATTGTTTTATGTGCTTCTTCAAACCAGTTTGATTTAGGACCTATTTTAGCAATGCTCCATTAACTTGCCTTTGGATTAGATAATTGTCTTTTTGTGTTTAGAAAGATCAAATGAAAGACTTGTTAATTTGTATGCATTAATGTGTAATATTTAGAGATAGCTCCTCATTTACCTTCTTGTCGTATTTTGAATTTTCAATGTTAGCTTTGAGGTATTATTGTATTGTATTATGAATAGTGAGTGTTCTCAAGAGGACTTGTATTACCAAAAAATTATTTGTCTAGATTTCTTGATTCGAAAAACTAGAACATTATATTGCAACAATAATAATTAGAAATGTCATGTTAGGTTGCTTTGGCACCCTCCTAAAAGATAGCGAAATGAAAACCATGCAACTAAAATGATAGACTTATATCTGAGCATATAGTGTGATCTTGTTGATCTTGTGTATTCGTAGGAAATAGTTGATTTTCCAACTCTCTTCCTCCTCTTGCCTAAAATATAAGGTTGTTGTTTTTGAAATGCTATTAAGAATGCAGTGATTTAAGAAGAATTTTTATAGCGCATATGAAATTGTATGTTTGCTTTGGCTTCTAATTGAAAGAGGAAAGCTTTTCGCTTCGGAAGAGAAAATTGCATAGTTAGTAATGTGAATGAAAATACTTAGTGGAATTTGAGAAAGATATCGGAATGACGTTATTTCCTTGTGTAAATTTGTATTGTTAAGAAATTTTAGTACGTGTATCTAGAGTAATCTTTATTTAGTGATTCATGTGGAAGTCATAATTAAAACCTTCCTTGGGTAGATGATATCTCAGTGAAAAGTACTCCCCATAAATGTGACTAAACTAGTAATGGTGCTATTCCTTGTGAGTTGTAAGAAACCTGTACTTGCTATGTGTGTACTTGCTATGTGTGCCCATGGGATGGTGAAGTAATCAACCATGGTGGATATGTTTGCTTATGAGTATGGGAAACCATACCTATTTATGTGATTATGCATATTTGTTCCCTTACTGAGTGCCAACCCATGGGTTGTTGATAAGTCAGCATGTGAAGGGGTAGTATTACGAGTCACCATTCCTTTGATAGTATGAACAATGTATGAGTAATGTCGACGCGAAGCAACTTTAGCTTCCCTATCTCAAGGAAAAATATAGTTATATAATGAAATTGTATTATGGGTGTACTCAATACTTTCCCTTGTGATGAACCAATTTATGAGGTTCATGTGTGCTAGCCTAATTCCTATCCCTTATTTTGAGCATATCGATGACATTTCTTGAGCATATTGATGGATTTTATTGGAGAATCTTTTGCCTTGTCTTCATGAGAGGCATGCTATTTTTCTTACATGAGTTGCCAATTGACTAGTGTTGGTAGACTTGTGGGTAGACCTTAGCCATGTATACCTCTAGCTTATGACAGGTATCCTGAGAGGAACATCGCTATGCGGGGTGTGATTGATGCGTGCTTATCCACGAGATACACTGCCATGTGGGATACGCCCATTGCATGCCCTGTCCACTTGGAGTATTGCCATGCCGTGTGAGACACGATGCAAGATGTAGTAGACATTGTCATGCGACCTACCGATAGGTATAGGGTAGAGCCATATCGCGTGGCGATGTGATGCAAGGTGATGTCGAGGTGCACACTGCCATGCCATGCGGATGTGTGACTTGGCCACAACACATGATGAGCTATTGTGATAGCTAGATGATTGTTCCTTCCTTCCTTGTTGGTGGCTAGCTGCTAGTCATGTAGTGATGTAATGTGCACTTATGATTTTCTTTTATTACTTATTTATTTATTTATTTATTTCCGTGTGGGCCAACAAATTTATTTTATTTTGACCATGAAGGTTTAGCCATGATCTTTCAATCTTGTTCTTACTTTATTTGATGTTGCAATTCTAGAATTATTTTCTTGCCTTACTATTGGAATTGACGATTATTATCTTTATTCTTCTATACTTTGGTGGCTAAATTGGTTTATCATTATTGTTTTCATAAGCCGGTCTTGTGTTGCAATGTGAATTCCTCTCCAAGAATGTAGGAGATGGTCTTGGATGAGTGTATACGAGGAAGTAGACATAGGGAACCTTGAGGATGGAGGTATGTGAGGCTGTGAGACAACTAAGATCCACTACCTATCTATGAGTGGTGACTATCTCTTGGAGGTTAAACACCTTACGCAACAAGGGATGTTCACAAGGGTCTTGTATGGAAGGTAGCACCGCTATGGTGTACCCTGGCACCATCAAGCCCTTGAGTGAGATGTTGGATATTGATGATCATGTTATTTGTTTTGAGAGCAGGCATAGAGATGCTGATCGTGCATGTTATCTTTGACCGAGCATCAGACATGCTCACATGTGGCCTTTTGTGTTGTGCAAATTCCAGTTATGTGGATGGTTATTATGTGTAATCATGGATTAAATGGTGTTAACTTGTCACTATGCTATGGGACATAGTCATTGCAAAAGTTCTTATATGCTTGGAAAGTGTAAACAATTGAGTTATATACGTTGCTCTTATTTCATGAAAGTTAACTTGGTTGTAGAAATTTATATTTGAAGCTAGTACTATGGGATAAAGTTTTGCTAAAAGAGGTATGGGTGAAAGAATTTGATCTTGATGACATGTTTTCTTGTCATGTTTGATAGATGAGTATGGTAACTATTGTCTATATCTTGTAATGCATTAACTTGGTGTAATGAAAGGAAGAAAAAAATTCTTGTTTCTCTACTATGATTGTGTGTAAATTCTAGAATATTTTAAGAAGTGTATGATTTTAGATGCATTTTGTTAATGGATAATGACATTTGTAGAGGATTTATAAATAATGTTTTAAATTGTTGACAAAATATTTATTTGTGGAAATTGATAATTGTAATTGAGTTTCAGGGCTAATACGTGTTGTATGATTTCTGCTTAGCCTTGCGACTTCCAAGAGTAAGTTGGAGCCTAGGGGGGGAGAATGTAATGCCCATACCCTAGTCAGCCTTGTAAACCCATTTGACCTTGGTTGATTGACTATGTGGCATTCTTGAATGGTTGATTTACTATTATGTAATGTGGTACAGTAGATAATATAAATAATTGTGCCTACCTATTATTGTGCTTTTGCATCAATTCTTGTGTAAATGTAATTGTTTCCCTAATTCTTGTTATAAATCTTGAGCTAACGCCTTCATTGAATATGTATATATATGTATGCTTGCATGACTCATGGTTGCATTAGATTGCAGGTACTATACCACCTAGGTGCGAGGTTCATCTCCATCGGGATTCACAGGGTGGAGTATATCTCCTTTATCCTTACAATTTGGATTAGGTGGTCATAAAAATCTCATCTTGCCTTAGCCATGATCAGGTGAGCGTCGTGTGTGGTCCATTGGGTTCCTTTTTCATTGGGTTGTGTGTCATGTGATTGGTGGACTTTCTTGGTTTGCATGCCTTGCATGTGGTGGAATGGAGTATTCTATCCTAAGTATTTAATTTAATTTAATGTGTCCATTTACACATTTGTGTAGCTAGGAAATGTGGAAATCATCAAAGCAACATAAACAATAGCCTAGTTCAATCACGAAAACTCAATTGCAGTGATAACAATCCTAAAAACACTCAATAAAGACATGAAAACAAGACATCAATTCAAACGCAAACCATTACAAAATTGAATGTCTCCTTCATGTGTCTCCATTGTCCTTCTTTCTTCTTCAAATAGCTTTGTTTGTGGATCTCACCTACCAGTGCATAAGCATGATGTGAAAGCAAGTAGACAAGATGGTAGTGCAAGAATACTAGAAGCGTGATTGATTCGACCAGGCCAAGGTCAGGGGCCTTGATTGAAGAAATTCATCCAATTTATAGACAAATTGGAGAAAAGATCAAATTAGCATGAAAAGATTCAAATGGAAATTGCAAATCAAGAATGACAAATATGACAAATTATGACAAATTTGCACTTTCTATGCAAGATTGATTGATTGATAATTTTGACAAAATTATGACAAATTTCTATGTCAAAATTGATTGATTGTCAATTATGACAAATTATGACAACTTGAAATGTCATTCCCATGAAATTAGGAGAAAAATAGGAGAGAATTGAAATTAGATGAATTAGAAATTAGGAAATTAGAAAATGAGGAAATTAGGAAATTAAATGAATTAATTAACAATTATTAATTAATTCACAAAAAGGGAGGAATTAGTTATCCAATTAACTAAACATTTAATTGTGACAAGAAGACTTAGGATAAATAAATAAATTATTTAACCTAGAGGGAGAAATGACAAACAAGGTTAAATGAATAAATCATGAAACCCTAGAAGATGAATTAGAAAATGCAAGAATGACAATTAGGTCTTGATGTAAGATTGATTTGATCATGATTCTGACTAACAACAGGACCAATGCTGATAAGTGATTTGATTGATAAATGTGCCAACTGACGAGGAACAATGACAAATTGATCCAAATTGACATGATTGAGAAGGACGACGATCGATAACAAATTGATCGCAAGATTGAAAATGACAATGATCGATGACAAATCGATTGCAAGTCGACAAGATTGAAAATGGCAACGATCAATGACAAATCGATCGCAAGTCGACAAGATTGAAAAGAGGACAAAACCCTAATTAGGATTGATGATGTCCAAAATGATGACAAATGAACATGCACATTGATGCGACAGGATAAGATCAACCAAAATCATGATTGAAGATTGTTATCAACAAGACCAAATTCGAAAATGAAGAATGCAGAAGAAGGACTCGATGCTCGCAAATGATAAAGACAAAGTGCGCAACATAGAAAAAATGTTAATGTGACGCAATAACCTAAAATAAGGCAATGCGCAAATGTTAAAATACAACTCCGCAAGCGTTGACCAGTTTTAGACGTCTACAATTTGTAATTGAGAAATCAAAATAAATAGGTTACTTTTAGGAGATTAATCATTAATTAAAAAGATCGGTTTATTTATGTTGTAGTGAATTTAATTTAATGGTTAATTTTAAATAATGAATTTAATTAGTTTATGCATTTTAAAAAATATATATATTTAAGTTATTTGAAATATAATTAATTTAACCTCTTTTGCATTTTGGAAAAGAAAGGTTAATTTTACTTATTTAAGAAAATCATTTTTAATTAGAAAAGCAAGTTTAATTTATGAGTAAATTTGATATAGTGTGAAAGATTGATTTTGGGAATTAATTTAATTAAATATTTACCCTTGTCAATATTGCCAAATATAAATGTTGGCTTAATTAATATTGAGAAATTAAAAAATTTAATAAGAGAGAAGCATTTTAATTTTAATTAGAAAATCAAGTTAAATTATTCGAATAGTTGAAAAGAACTATTATTTCCTTTTTATTTAAAAAGTGCTTAAATTTCGAAATTAGAAATTAGGTCAAAATGGGATTCATTTAACCTAGGTTGAAAAATATTTTGGGGGGGTTGTTGAATTTTTGGAAAAGAAAAATATGGGGATGGAGATTTGGGGATTTTGGCAAGGATGGATTTCTACAGCTATAGGTTGGGGGTGCTTCTTCGAATCTTACCAAGAATGCTAAAGAGGTAGGATCCCAGTTTTTCCCTTTTGATTCTTTGCTAAATCAAAATAAAAATGGTATTTGGTGGATCTTCATGAAATGCCGGTTTAAAAATATCCATGAATGCTCTTAAAATTTGAATATTAGTTGTGAATATTGTTTATTTTTGGGTTCAAGAATATTTAAATGGTTTCGTGTTTGAGAAAATCCTGTTATCTGAAAGCTATTGGTTTTTTTGGGAAAATCATGAAGTTGCTGGAAAATTTCCCCATTTTATTGGTTTGAACATTCTGGAAAAATATATATATGTGACTGTGAATGAATGAGATTTGGGTTTTTGAGAAATGACAGAAAATGTTGTTTTAGAATGTTAACAATATCTCCAAATATACAAACTGGGTTTCTACAAAATTTTTTAGGTGTCTTCATGACTTTTCATTATAACTTATGTCTAAATTTCATAAAAAAAAAGTTTTGGGTTTTTGAGAAATGAGAGAAACTGTGTGCCTGTTAAAACAAATTTTATTTTATTTTATTAAATTTAAATTTTGATTTAAAAAAATAAAAAGAAAATGTTTTAATGTTATTTAATTTTAATTAATATATTTTATTAGTTATATATTATATATTATTTGTTAATTAATGTATAGATTTAATTATATGTTAATTGTGATAATTTTAATAATAATATATATTAATAAATATATATTAATTGTTGATTCCTAATTTGGAGTATACTTTCAAATGCATAATAATTATTGTTTAGTCATTGCTTTATTAATTTAGGCACGCATATACATTGAGAAGTATATGCTAATTCATACCTTTAGATCCTGTATTTGTTTAGTATATGCAAGGGAATTATATTTTTATGGGAGATTTTTGAATTAAAATATAATTATTATTTGGTGATGTTTAAAAATAATATATTATCCAAGGATATATTATTTTCAGAATTTAATGCTATAGGTCATCTGGTAAATTTAGAAGTGGAATACTAAAGTTTAGGAGTAATTGGAAAATTAAATGTTTTATCATTGGATCTTTCTTTTGAAAATTAAAATGAGATGCTATTAGAAATAACAGAAATTTAATAATGTACCATTGGAAAAATTAGTAAGTTAATGATATCTCATTTGATAAAATAAATGGGTTAGTTTTACTCATCCTCGGCATTGGGAAATAGACAAATGGAGATATAGCAATTTTAATTTATTAGTATTCGCTTAGTTTAAAGTGATGGCAAGACCCTGTTATGTTTGTTTAGACTCTATCATCCATATAGTTGCTTGTGTTTGGTCATAGTCGGTCAAGTCCCTAGTTAGGGAACCATCAAACAAGAGACCTTTGTAATTGCTTTTGATGTGTTCAGTTGGATCAGCTTCTATGAAGGAATAATTTATGTAATTATTGGCCGAAGTGGTCGTTGTATAGTGGTTGTGTTTTCCTTTAAGGCAGAGATGTAAAAAACATGAAACTTATGTAATCCTAACTTAATTAATTGCTAGAGGGGTCTTGCAGTTGAGAAGACTCAGAGATGTATCTCTCTAGGGGTGAACTCTTAGATCATATCTGTGTTATGTGACGCTTTGGTCACTCTTATTTCATATTTTAAGTTATAATTTATGGTTGCATTTTGTAAGTGTATACGGGAATTTAATGAAGCTAATTCTCAAGTGCATGAATTTAGTCATCTTGTTAAATGTAGTAATTAGGGACATAAAGGATTGTAAATATGATTATGGAAAAGTATTTTGTTAATATTATTAAAAAAAAGTAATAATGGAAAGAATCTCACTAGGTTTCAATTATTGGATTAACTTGTCGTAAAGTTTGAAAATCGAACGAAATGTATGGACAACAATTATTGGAGTAACTGTCACAATATCTAAATTGAATTCTAATGGAAGAACCTCATTTGGGTATTTACCTTTTTATCTTAGTAAAAGAACATCGTCTTGTTAGCTATATTTCCCTAAATTGGATAAATTTATTTAATTGTTTACGTTTTATCCTAAAGCAAATAATCCCCACCAAATTAGTTTTATAGTTGGATGAACTCAAATTGGCTATCCATATTATAACCTTAATAAATGAACTTCTTCATGATAGCTATAATTGAACTAAAATGGAAGAACTCATTTAGTTGTTTATATCTTACCCATAGCAAATGTATTTCTTCATATTAACTTTATGTTAAACTAAAAAGAGTGAACTCGTTAAGTTAGTTATATTTTAATCCTAATGGATGATCATTACTGTGTACTTATATTTTTAATCCTGAACGAATGAATATCATCTTGCTAACTATATTTTAATTAAAGGGATGAACTCATGTGGCTATAGTACATTTTCACCTTAATGAATTGAGCTCCATCTCGTAGTATTATTTTAACTTCAATGAAAGAACTCTTTGGCTATTTACATTTTATCCTCTATAAATGAACTATGACTTATTAGTTGGTTATGTTTAAGACCAAATGAAGGAACCTCGTTTTATTATTTACAACTTAATTCTTAATGAATGAATTTCATCTCATTAGCCTTAATTATAACTATAAAGGATGATCTCATTTGTGGTTGGTTACTTTTAAACCTAAATGAATGAACTTCATTATATTAGTCGCATTGTATCTAAAATGGATGGACTCGTCAAGTTAACCCTACTTAAACCTTAATGGGTGAATTCTTAAGCTAATTATGTTTTAAATTGCATTGAGTAAATATCCTCATGTTAGCCTCCTCTCCAATCAAAATAGATGAACGCTTCCTAAAATTCTAAGATGTCAATTCATCGAACATAATATATATATCCATGTCTTAAGTATTAACATGTAATTAAAATATTTGTCTTAATTGGATCAAAAGTCATGAGTTGGGTTAGGTTTAAGGTTACGTAATCACATTGGGAAACTCCTTAGGTTCATTTAGTCTTCCGCTATGTTATCTTATCTTTAGATAACTCGAATGTATCTTAATGTTGTGTCTTATTATTAACACTCTTATTATTATTAAAAAAAAAAATATTTACACTCCATTTGAATGTTTTTAGCTTTATCCCTTTGGGGTTTCCTAGCGGGGCATTACAGGGAAATTGTTACTATTTACTAAGTTGTCATTAGTTTTATGTCCAAAGTCATTCTATATACTCTAGTCGGTTATTACTTTTGAAATATTAAGTCAGTAAGCACAAAGCAATCGGTTATAGAAGAAAGGAGTCACAAAGTTTAGTATACACCAAGCTGTCTACCGAATAACGTTCTATGACTACCAAGCAGCAAAGATGGTATACCGAGTTCATACACACCGAGTAAAACATGTTACCAGATTCATTTAACCTAGACACATATATGGAAATGTGTTACAAAGATCGAGGAACAAGGAACCGTTAACACATTGGAAATTGCACTTAAGATTTTGTATGATTTTGAGGACATCTGTCCAATGAAATAATTTTGTATGGTTATTCATTTAATAAATCATGTTTGTAAGATCGAAGCATGAACATGATCACCGTTACAAGAGATCTATTTATACAACATGAATTAAGGATCAAACATGTGTGTGAAGCAAGACATATGTGAAAAGAAAAATCATGGGAAAGCACCGAGTGTTATGACTGTTATGATTGACAGAGATACACAGAGGTCACTGAGAAGGATTTAATAGAACAGTCAAGGAACAAAGTAAACAGAAAGGTTTACCGAGTAAATTTATGGGTTATCGAGGTATGCTATAAGCAAGGTAATCTCATTTTGAGCACATAGAATCTGCTTTAACATTTCAGATGTGAAGTTACAAATATTTTGTAAGATTTTGATTGTAATATTTTGAGTTGTAAGAGAAACCTTTAACAGGGTAAAAGACTCTAACAAAGTCTATAAATTGTAAATCCTTTAGCCAGGTGCAACATTTTAGAATAAGTGTTGTAAAATCCTTTAGCAAGGTAGATCTAAAGATCTTGATACTCCTAAGAGGGTAAGCTATCAGAAATAGCTAAACATGTAGCTCTAACTGAGTAACCTTTATTATTGTAGTAGTGAAGTTGTGGGTGTCATCCCCACCAAAGTTTTTCTCTCTAACCAAGAGTTTCTACGTAACCAAAATATAAGTGTTATGGAGTGAATAATGTATGATTGTTATTTATTTGTTGTAGCATTATATTATGTTACAACAGTTTTTGGTTTATGCTTAACAGTAAAGTTATTGTTGAAGAAAATGTTTGAAGTACTGATTCACCGCTCCTCTCTCAGTACATTAGCTTTCCATATTGGGCCTAACAGTTGCATGTCTTGATATTTTGTTGTAGGGTGGTGGATTGTAGATCTAACCTGCAATAGTAGAGGATTAGCGTGAATGATGGCGCAAAGAGGAGATAGGAATGGTGGAGCACATGGGAATACAAACCCTACTATGATGAAGATGTTGTGAGGTATTGTAGCCGAGTTGGAAGCCATGGAGACAAGCTAGAGAAGAGGCTAACATATTGAATATGTAAGTAAAGATGAAGGAGAAGAAGCCCTAGCAGAACAAGCAAACCCACCAGTGGTTGATCTGGATGAGGAAAGGTTTTTGAGGGTTTTGAGTAGGGTGATTACTAAACCTGATTTAACCCCACTAGAATATGATGGGAAGTTAGATCCAGATGAATTCATGGATTGGAGCCTAGAGATGGAGAAGTATTTTGATTTTGAAAACACTGCAAAAGAGAGGAAGGTGAAATATGCCTGTACTTGGTTGAAATGTCATGCATCTATTTGGTGGGAACATTTACAAGTTGATAGAAAGAGAAGAGGTAAAGAGAAGATTAAGACATGGGATCAAATGATTGCTAAGTTGAAGTCAAAGTTTGTGCCAGTGAATTGTCAAGTGGATCTGTTCCGAAAGTTGCAGAATTTGAGACAAAAGGAATCTAGTGTAAAGGAGTACATCGAAGCATTTTACAAGTTGAATATCAGATCTAGACATGTTGATGATGAAGTTGAATAAGTTGCAATATATTTGAATGGATTATGTATGTCTATACAAGATGAACTCAGTATGATCAAATTGAAGAGTATTGAAGAGACTTACCAGTATGCCCTAAAGGTAGAAGAGAAGTTAAATAAAAGACATGAGTAGAGGCAAAGAGGTAGAGGTGGAAGGTTTATTAGAGGAATATTTAAAGGAGGAAGAGGATATACCAGAGGAAGAGGAACAAGTACAAATCAAAGAAATGACAAGGAAGTGAACGAAGAAGGTAATTCATAACAGAAAGATGATAGAAATTTCTACCAGAGGAGAGAACTGGATGGTTACTAGAAAGAGAATTTTGGAAGAAAAGACAAGAGGACATTTAGAGGAAACTTCTTTAAGTGTGGAGGAGAAGGACATCATGCATTCGAGTGTAAGAAGAAAAAAAAATCGAAAGAGCAACAGTGGTGGAAGAAAACCCCACTGGATCAGATAATAAACCAGAAGATGGAGAGTTGTTTGTGATGAAGAGAGATTTGTGTCATACCAGAAGAGATGAAGAGCCATTGTAGAGGAATAATTTGTTCAAGACCAAATGTAAGGTATCTGGTAAGTGTTGTAAAGTTGTTATTGATAGTGATATTTTAGATAATCTTGATTTAGAAGAGATGGTGAATAAGTTGAAATTGGAGAGATTGAAACACCCTAAGCCTTATCAGATAGCATGGATTCAGGATGAACATAAGTTGTTAGTAAGCTAACAATGTTTGGTGAAATTGAAAAATTGGGAATTATCATGATGAAGTCTTGTGTGATATTATGCCTATGGATATTTGTCATCTTTTGTTGGGTATACCTTGGCAGTTTGATAGACAGGAAGTACATGATGGGAGGAAGAATACATACACTATTGTGGCCAATGGTTTGAAGCAAACCTTGTTGCCCTTGGAGGAACCTTTGAAGAATGAATTTTGTATGAATGATAGAATTTGTTTGGTAGATGGAAGGAAATTCTTGGATGGATTGAGACATGAGAATGTGTGTTTTTCCTTAATTCCTAAGAAGACCGAGAAACTAAAACTGGAAGGAGAACACTTGGAAGAGATAAAAGATTTGCTGACAAAATATGAGGACATCATTTAAGATAATGTACCTAATGGATTGCCACCTGTAATAAGTATTATTCATTGCATGGAATTGGTTCCCAGAGTTAGTTTGCCTAACAAAGTTGCACACTGGTTGACACCGATAGAGAATGAAGAACTAAATAGATAAGTGTAGGAGCTGTTGAAGAAAGGTTTGATCAGGGAAAGTATGAGCCCCTGTGTAGTACCAACATGATTAACACCTAAGAAAAATGTAAAGTGGAGAATGTGTATTGATTCCAGAGCAATAAAAAAGATCATAGTGAAATAGTGATTTCCTTTGCCTAGGATTGATGACATAATAGACTATTTGAGTAGAGAAAAATATGTTACAAAGATAGATTTGAAGAGTGGATATCATCAGATCGGGATCAAAGAAGGTGATGAATGGAAGACAACATTTAAGATAAATGAAGGAATGTATGAATGGTTGGTGATACCTTTTGGATTGGCTAATGCACTGAGTACTTTCATGAGGCCGATGAATAAGGTATTGAAGAAATTATTGGGTAAGTTTGTTATTGTATATTTGGATGACATTCTAATTTTTAGTAGGACAAAAGAGGAGCATTTGTTATAGTTAAGACAAGTTTTGCAGAGGTTGAGAGAAGAGATGTTCCTGATCAATATCAAGAAGTGTACTTTCATGAAGGATGAGCTAGTCTATTTGGGATTTGTGATATTTGAGTATGGTTTGAAGATGGACCCTAATAAAGTGAAAGCAATTGTTGAATGGCCTACACTAGAAAGCATTGGAGAGGTAAGATCATTTCATGGATTGGCTAGTTTTTACCAGAAGTTTATCATAAATTTTAGTTCCGTTTGTAACCCTATGACTGAGACTATGAGAGGAGATCGGAAGAAATTCAAGTGGACCACATAAGAAAACAAAAGTTTTGAACTGTTGAAGCAGAAAGTGACTAATTAGCATGTGTTAGCTTTACCATATTTAAATAAAGTATTTCAAGTGGATTGTGATGCAAGTGGAATGACAATAGGAGCAATCTTGAGTCAGGAAGGGAGAGTAGTAGCCTATCTTAGTGAGAAATTGAATGATGCCTGGAGGAAATATTCAATGTATGATTAGGATTTTTATGCCATAATTCAATCCTTGAAGAAGTGGAGACATTATTTATTGAATAAGGAGTTTGTGTTGTATATAGATCGTTAAGCTTTGCTGTATTTGAACAGTCAGAGTAAGTTTAATCAGAGACATATGAGATGGGTAGAATTCTTGCAGAGTTACACCTTTGTGTTGAAGAATAGAAGTGGGAAATCTAACGAAGTTGCTGATGCATTGAGTAGGAGAAGGAATTTGCTGATAGAGATGAGGGTGACAATATTAGGATTTGAAGATTTGAAGACCTTGTATGATGATGACCTAGATTTTGGAAAGCATGTAGAGACCCGGTTATGGTAGATAGAAGCAAGTGGCTGGATTACTTCATACAAGATGGGATGTTATTAATAGGAGTTCAGTTGTGCATACCTGAGAGTTCTATGAGGGAGAATCTGATAAAGTAGAAACATAGTGGAGGATTAGCTGGACATTTTGGCATTAACAAAACAATAGCATTGGTGAGTGAGAAGTACTTTTGGCCCCAGATTCATAAGGATGTTAAGAGATATGTGCAATGTTGTAGAGTTTATCAAGTTGCAAAGGGTAGTAGTTAGAATGTGGGATTATATAAACCTTTGATAGTACCAATAAGACCTTGGGAGGATATAAGCATGGATTTTGTACTTGGATTGCCTAAGACATTGGTAGGGAATGATTCTATATTCATGGTAGTGGATAGATTCTCTAAGATGACTCATTTCATACCTTGTAAGAAGACATTAGATGCCTTGCATGTAGTAGAGACATTTTTAAAGGAAGTGCTAAGGTTGCATGGATTACCTAAGAGCATAGTTTTAGATAGAGACACTAAGTTTTCTCACTATTTTTAGAGAACACTTTGGAAGAAGATGAAGATAGATTTGAAGTTCAGTTCTACTTTTCATCCATAAACTGATGGATAGACATAAGTTGTTAACCAAAGTTTGGGAAACTTGTTGAGATGTTTAGTGGGAGAAAAAACTGGAAGTTGGGATTTGATCCTTGCACAAGAAGAGTTTTCCTACAAAAATTTGGTGAATAGAAGTACGAGAAAAACAACTTTTGAGATTTTTACCAGAGTGCATCTTAGAGGTATATTTTAATTGAGAGACATTATTAGTGAAGACCGGAGAAGTTCACAAGTAGAAGACTTTGCAGATCAGATGGTAGCATTGCATATTCAGGTTAAGCAACATTTAGAAGATATGAATAACAAATATAAGGAGAAGGCAGATGAGAAGAGGTGACATAAGGAATTTGATGTTGGTGATGAAGTGATGGTAAATCTGAGAAAAGAGAGATTCCCAGTTAGAACTTATAACAAGTTGCAGATGAAAAAATTTGGACCTTGCAGGATTCTGAGGAAGTTCAGTTCTAGAAAATCATATGAAGTGGAGTTACCAAATAGCCTAAGTATTTCCCCTATATTTAACATTGTAGATCTTCATGAGTATCATGAGCCAAAATTCAGTGAGAATAGTGTTGTAGAATTGGAGAAACAGTTGCCCTGGAAGGAACCAGATCAAATTGAAGATATTTTGGACAGTAGGATTGGGGGTAGTTCCCGGAGTAGTCAGTATAAGGAATATCTTGTGAAGTGGAAGGACATACAAGTTCAAGATTCATCTTAGATTTATTAGGAAGAGGTAGACTGCCTTAGTTTCCCTCTAACTCTAGCAAAGTGAGAGGCTCACTTTTTTTCAATGACCCTGGATGTTTGATGCAGGAGCATCCCCGATTCATAGCAATCTTGCATCAACCAAAAACATTTTCCTCTATGTTTTGCTTTTTGTTTGCATTTTTAGTTTTTCTTTCTGCGTGTCCTAATTTTGTCTCACCAGATCCTGTGGATTTGGATTCTACTTAAAGAATTGATCATGTTTCTTTCTTCTAGACCTTATGGCATTTGGATCATTTTTTCAATAAGATATCACTATCGATTTCCTTGATAGTTCCTATTACTAGCTGGTAGTTCTTGTTACCAGTTTCTTTGACCTATTTTGGTGATCTACCTGAACCCCTTTCTGAAGCTTATAGAGCCTTGGGCATTGATCTGATGTTCCTTGACATGTGGTCGCCATTTTCCTATGATCTACATTTCATCCTTTGGATTTCTAGGAGGAATTTCTTGGTGGAGGCTGACCTTGTTTATTCTACACATTTGGTCTTGTTCTTTAGGTTTTGATCCCTTTTTGGGCTGATTGGATCCTTTGGAATGATATATAATTGTAATTGTGCATTAGAATATAATCAATCAGAGAATCAAGTAGCTAGACTGTGCATAGAAGATAGATATCATGATTCAAGGTCTCGGTTGTGACCTATTCTGTATGTTCTACCAAGCCTATGAGCTGGTATGTTGTAACCTGGTTGTTACCAGTTGGATGTAATCAATTTTCATGCAACACAACAATCTATTCTGGATTGCCTTCATCATATCTTTGTGTTTCCATTGTGTTTACTCTTGCTGACCGGTCTAGAATGATCTCCTTGAGGTCCCTCCTCATCGGTGACTGCTTCATACAATCAAGACATATTTTTGCAATGGTTTCACCATAGGATAATGAAGAGAGATCAGACTATTGGTTGACACAGTGTGTATAAGGAAAGTAGAAGCTAACAAATCCGGTGATAGATGATGATGGTTTCATGTATCCAACATGATCAGTTGTTGTTGCAGGACCTTATTTGCACACATACATGATTAGAAAGAATCGTACACCTGTATTTTAAGACTATGAGAGACACAAAACCATTCTCATGTATTCACACCTTATTATAGCTACAAATTTTGAGTTGTTGAAGCATCAAGCAAGACCGAAGACAAAAGAACTATAGATAGTAACTAGTGTTGAACATGAAGCAATACTGGATACTCTTAAGAAAATAGATGAACCTTCAAGCACACTTGAGTAGTAGGTCTTTATTATCTCTTAATTTTTTATTATTCATTCATCTCAAATAATGATCATAAAACCTTTATGTTCAAGTTTTTTACATGTATATTAAGGATTCTTAAAAATGCAGGTCTTTTTGATGAACAATACTATCGCATCATGATTATTGCATCAACAACCTCTTCATTAATTTGACCTCTTTTTTTATTATGATGCATTTAATTTTAAATAATAATCATAAAACCTTTATGTTCAATTTTTTTATGTGTAGATTAACAATTCTTAAAAATTCAAGTATAGTGGGTACACTCGATATAATTTGAAGGGACATATCTTCACGGTATATAATCCCACCTCTCCATTTATTATCATTCATTTAATTTCAAATAATGATCATAAAATATTTGTGTTCATTCTTTTTATGTGTAGATTAACAATTCTTAAAAATGCAGGTCTTTTTGATGATATACAATACTATTGCGTCATGATTTTTGCATCAACATAGTGGGTGCACTTGATATAATTCAAAAGGATGTATCTTCATGGTATATAATCCCACCTCTCCATTTATTATCATTCTTTTTTATGTGTAGATTAACAATTCTTAATAATTTAGGCCTTTTTTATGTTGTTCACATTGTTTATGTTGGTCTTCATTTATATGCAGGCATTGCTCTACGTAAGCATGGCTCTTAGGACATGAGTATATTTGATGCACATAAAGTGAGATGTTGTATTTGTGTATGAGTACATTTATGTAACTTTTTAATGATGATATATGATATATTTGTACATGAGTACAAATATATACAATGTATTTACACATGAGCACATTGGTGTAATTGTATTGATGATATATAACGTGTTTGTACATGAGTAAACTAGTTTAGTTTTATTGATGATATACAATGTATTTGTACATGATTACATTGGTGTAGTTGTATTGACAATGATAAAAAAATATGCATAGACTAACAAATCTTATGTGTATGGCCCACTTATGTATGTTCTGTTGGCACAACAATGAAGGAAAACTGAGGGGGGCATGAATCAATTTTCATTGGATTAGCAAACTTAACCTCAAATGCAAATCTGATAAACTATAGTAACAATAAAGATAAGCAAACTGATAGAACAACACACAACACCAAGATTTTGACGTGGAAAAACTTGTTAAGGCAAAAACCACAATGGGAACCTACCCACAATAAGATGATACTTTGTAGTAGTGTGTGTAAATATTAAAATGAGGAATGCACATGCATTTAGGCACACTGCCTAGAGCTCACTACTCCAAATAGGATGACCTAGAAGGCTACAACCCTAAGGGAAGGTTCACTACCTTACAATAATTATTGGAATACAATCTAGATTACATGAACTACAAATATGCCTGATAAGAGTTCTGGTTAAGCACATTTGTCTGCCCTGCAATAATCTCTACTCAATACACCTCACCGAAGGATAAATTTTCTTAAGCACCACATATACCACTCTCTGATTATGTAGACACTACATCAATACTCAAATTACATGACTAAGTCATCTATATATACCAATCATCAACCTTGGCAACAAGGTCAGCTGCAACCTCATCTCATAATTACAAAATTACATCACACGATACAAAGATTGACCACTAGACCAATATAATGATATACATGACATAATATGGACCTAAAACAAGTCTCCAACCATGCATCACCACTGTAAATCTCACCAAGATCAAACAGAACATGCTACACCACCAAGAATACCACATAACATGAAGAATATCACCAGATCATAAAAATAACCAAGAAAATGCACAGGAATCAATGCGAACCACAAAAAAAATAGGAAACAATTAGGAAACACCAAAAAGCACATTAGAATCATCCATAATAGCTGCACCAACACCACTTATCAAATCTTTATTGATCAACATCTGAAACTCAAGAACACTCAAACAATAACAACTCAGACTAGAAAGATAGCTTGCAGACCACCAAATCATGAACCATCTAAAATAAAAATACACAAGAACATCCAAAACAATCTCTCAAAATCTCAATTCAAGATCTGATCACACCGAAATATACTGGAGGAAATATCAAACTTTTCAAAGCATAGATTAGAAAAACCAAACTCCAAATTGGATCATATGATATGATCAAATAAGCTTCCAGATCATTGAAACTAATACACAAAGATATAATGATACTATAAATACTCCATATACCAAACCATGATCCCAATAAACTAATATGCAACCACTAGAGAAAAAAGTCATAGGAATATGTTGACATCAATGACAACATATCCTACCAGCAACAATGTCCAACATGTTCATGGATGTCACATGTTAGTCTAATGGTAATTATGTGTCTAGAATATATGCAGATATTGATGATCATGATCATTACTTCTTCCCTAAATTTATTACAACTTAATATAGGGTTGTTAGTCTATATTTATCCTTTTCATCCTCATTATCATTTAATATAGGCTTGTTTGACAATATTTTGCACTTAGGGTGCTCAAGGGATGGTGCCGATAGGATATGGCTCTGAGTGGTCAATCGAGTGGGGGGGAGAAACATGAGCATTCCTAGGGTAAGAATTCTTAGATAGACATGTTGGAACCGATGGTTCAAGTCCATGATGAGAAGAATGAGAAATTGGCTCCATGGCAACTTTTAATTGAATAAAACTAATGATCTTTTTGTCAATTGAAAAATTGTTGCCCTACAAGAACCGCTCCGAATATTAAAAATCTGAGATGGGCTATTGTAGGTAGACTTCTGATCATATGATGAAAGAATAAGTATCTAGTAGATTATTGAGAGGTGGGGTGAATCAATAAATAGAAAAACTGATACAAACTTTCCCAAACTCAAACTCAACCACTCAAAGTAAACTTATCAATGAAATACCACTGTCAAGATCAATACTTATAAAAATATCAGTTGACTTTTACAACAACTTAACAGTAAACAACATCAAACTTGTAAACATCCAAATGCTTTATCATATGTCAACATACTTCATTTCTCAATGCTTCTAGTTATCATGCCTTATCAAAAATAATTAAATCAAATCAACAATAATATCATAACCACAAAAACATTCACCACATGACACAAGTGTTTATATGTGGAAAACCCAAACAGGTAAAAACCACGGTGAGATGGGACTCACAAGAAAATATTTGAACTCTTCTAGAATTTGCCTTGTTAGGAGCCAAGCCTATTAAAGCTCTTACAAAAATCCTATTAAGAACTGATCCTGTTAAGAGTCACCTGGCTAAGGGATTGACTAAAAATGCCTTATTAGAAGAAAATACCCTATAAGGAGTAACCTCAGTAGAGGATTTGAGAATCCAATCTAATGGACCACCTTGCTAGAGGATTTAATAAGTAACCAAGCTTGTTAGAGCTTACCTGGTTAGGGGATTTCAAATCTGTTGTGATTGTTTAAAAAAAATAGGAGTTTCTTGATCTATCTGAATAGCACTACATTTGCTTGATCAGGTCCATTTAAGCTTCTATCTACCTTTACTCAAGCCATAGACTCATTCTCTGGTTAGGCAACCACACAATCAATCGATTTCAGCCAACTCTGCCAACACCAAAACAAAACAACTTCATCAACCTTAAATACAAATCAATTAGGTCAGTAACATAACAAAGATCTAATCTTCTCATTGAGATTATAAACAAGTCGATACAAGCATGACCATTGGATTTCATAGCAATCTCTACACATCAATCAAGAAAACCTCAACTGCTTCTTGATTATAGCTTCATCAAGCTCAATAACTCATCATGCACTTTGCATTAGATGCAATACACTTTTCTCATTCCCTAGACCAACAAACAAACATGCCAAAACATTTGAACTTGTCTTCATACAATGACCTTACGTGTCACCATCATTACCGCTCAACATCAAATCATAAAATAACATAACCAATTCAACAACCTTAATCAATTAGGGTTTAGTAAAAAAAACTGAAGGTTTACCGGTTACATAACATAGAAAGGGTTTAACCTTATACTATGGTTACTGGTTCAACTAACAAACTTACATACCGGTTTACAATATCCATCACAAAGTTCGTCCTACTGGTTACAAGATAATATCAACAATAATAACAATATCATTATCAGTTTAATTGATATTAATGACAACATAACATATCATTAATGTAATCTTCATGCAAATGCCAACAATCTCCCCCTTTGGCATTGATGGCAATACAAATATCAACATCATTGCCTACTTGTTGTGATTGTGAATAGGAATTCTGGTTTACATTACCAAGTATTCACATGCTCTCTCTGTCTTCAGTCTGTCACTAGTTTTCCTCCACATAATCACAAATTTCTTCTCTCCCTTTGACAACAATGCCAAATTGAAAGTAAAACATATAATGTCAAATTTTCAATGTGCATCAACAATATACTATAACTTGATGCTCCCCCTGTGGATTACATCCACTTCTACATCAACCCTTGTAAAATTTTGCAAGTAATTTAGGGACTGATGTAGTAAACATCATGCTCAACTAACTTCATGAATAGGGACAACCCTTAAATGACTTCTAAGATACTCAAAAGTAGTCTTAGGCAAAGGTTTGGTAAAAATATCTACAAGCAGCTCCTTGGTAGAAACATGCTCTAAGATAACATCTTTACTCTAAACTTTTTCCCTCAAGAAATGATACTTCAATTCAATGTGCTTGGTTCGTGCATGCAAAACAAGATTCTTGAAATATTTATGGCACTTGTATTATCACATAAAATCTTTATAGGTTCTGAAATCTTCATCTTAAGACCTTCCAAAATGTGCCTCATCCAAATAGCCCGTGTTCAATTCATATAAGCTGCAACATACTCAGCTTCAATAGTAGATTGTGAAGTACAACTCTGCTTTTTACTACTCCATGAAACACACCTTCCTCTAAGAAAAAATGCTCCACCAGTTGTGCTTTTCCGGTCATCAACATTTCCTTCTCAATCAACATCTATATATGCCTTGAAATCAAATTTTCCTCGATATGGATACCATAATCCATAGTCAACAGTACCTTTCAGGTATATAAAGATTCTCTTGGTTTCTATCAGGTGTGTTTCCTTAGGATTCTTCTGAAATCTAGTAACTATGCCAACCACATGGGCTATGTCTAGTCTGTTGTGAACAACATAATGTAATTTGCCAATTATTGACCTGTATTCCTTCTCATCAACAAACTTAGATTCATCTTTCTTGGACAACTTACAACCTATAACCATTGGTGTCCCAATTAGTTTATAGTCACTCATGCCAAAAGTCTTCAAAACCTCTTTCATATACTTAGATTGTGTAATGAAAATACCATTCTTCATTTGTTGTATCTGTAAGCCTATGAAATTTTTTATTTCCCCTACTAAAGACATTTCAAACTCATTTTTCATTTCATCTGCAAAACAATTTCTCATGACATCATTACCTCCAAATATAATATCATCAACAAATACTTCACTGAACAACATTTCAACTCCTTCAGACTTGAGATATATGTTACTATCATCATTGGTTCTCAGAAATCCTACCTTTATTAGATGTGTATGAAGCCTTTCATACCATGTTCTAGGTGCCTTCTTTAATCCATATAAAGCCTTATGCAATCCGTATACCATGTCTTTCTCATCAATCAAAGCATAACCATCTGGCTACTCTATGTATACCTCTTCTTCCAATATCCCATTTAAAAATGCAGACTTAACATCTATTTGATATACCTTGAATTTCTTATGGGCTACAAATGCAAGTAAAGTTTTGACACCTTCCAGTGTTTCTATTGGTGCAGACGTTACACCACAATCTTCTCCTTCTTCTTGTGCATAACCCTTGTAGACTAATCTTGCCTTGTTGCGAACTACAACACCATCTTCATTCAACATATTTCTATATACCCATTCAGTACCTATAACATTCTTATTTATCGGTCAGGGTACTAGGGTCCAAGTGTTGTTCTTCGCAATTTGATCTAGTTCCTCCTCCATAGCTTTAACCCAATCATCATCACCAAATGCCTCCTTAGTAGTTCTTGGTTCAATGGTGGAGATCATGCAAGAATTCTCTCCGATTCTTCTTTTGGTTAGTACTCCAGCATCCTTATCTACAATAATATTCTCAGGATTGTGATTCAGTCTCACATATCTAGGAATAACATGATCATTATCTTCAGGTTCATCTTTTTCGTTGTCATCATCTTCTTCTGAATTTATCTGTTCTGGTTGGACAAGTGCATCAGAATTTGCTTTGTCGGTTTTAGATTTCACAGGTTCTGGTTCCAAAAATAAAATGCAAGGATCTTCATCCTTTTTCTTTGAACTGATTCCTTCTGTGACTTCAAGAAATTCATCCACTCAAACATCAACACTCTCAATAGTTCTTTGTGTCTGGCTGTTAAAACATTTGTAGGCCTTATTCTTGGTGGAATAGCCAAGAAATATACCTTCATCACTCTTAGCCTCAAATTTGCTAATGTAATCACCTCTCTTAATAAAAAAATTTCTTCCAAATATCTTAAAATAGCTAACATCAGGTGATATTCCATACCAATATTCATAAGGAGTCTTTTCCATACCTCTCTTTACCATATCCCGATTCATTGTGTAGACAGTTGTGCTGAGGGTTGCTCTCCAAAAAAATTTTGCTACACCTCCTTGTATCAACACTATCCTAGTGGCTTCAACAACTGACCAGTTGTTTTTTTCTGTGATACCATTCTACTGTGGTGTCATTGGTGTAGAAAGCTGCCATTTGATACCATTCTCTTCACAGTACCTAGTGAATTCCTCAAAAGTAAATTCACCGCCTTGATCTATTCTCAAACATTTTATCTTTTTACCGCTCTCTTTCTCAGCTAAGACCTTGAATGCCTTGAACTTGCCAAAAGCTTCAGTCTTGTGTTTCAAGAATGTGACCCACATCATCCTTGAGCAATCATCAGTGGGAATCATGAAATATTTGTCACCATGAATGTTTTTTTTTCTTATTGGTCCATAAAGATCTCTATGAACCAAATCTAACAAGTGCTCCACTGAAAAGGATTTTCTTTTGAAAGTTGAAGAAGTCATCTTTCCTAATTGACATTCTTTGCAAAGAGCATTAACTGGTTTGTCTAACTGAGGTAAACCTCTCACTATCTTGGACATCCTCACTTTCACAATGTTATCAAAGTTTATATGACAAAATCTCCTATGTCAAAGCCAGCTATCATTTATTTTTGCAATAAAACAGTTGCTAACTTTAGAATTAAGATGAAATAGGTTACCTTTAGTTTGCTTCCTGGTTACAATAAATTCACCTTTGTTGTCAAATATTTTGCATATACCATTTTTAAACTCTAGTGGGTATCCTTTGTCATTGAGTTGTGCCACACTCAAAAGATTGTGCTTTAGACCTTAAACCTAGTGTACATCATCTACACTACTCTTCCCATTAAGAGAAATAACTCCCTTACCTTTAACCATGTAGGGTGAGTCATTTCCAAATCTAACAACACCACAATCAAATTATTTCAAGGAAAGAAATTTGCTCCGATCACTAGTCATATGATGTGAACAACCACTATCAATAATCCAGTCATCAAAGTTATCCATCTTGGATACTAATGCCTTCTGGTCTGATATCTCTTCCTTAATAGCTACAAACACAATATCTTCACTAGCATCATCATCAGATTCTTCATCAGTGATACTACTATCAATAGTAATAAGAAAATCTCTCTTGCCTTTACCCTTATACTTCTTGAATTTATCTCTCTTGTGTTCATTTTCACCATTAGGACAATTAGCTGCTATATGACCAATCATGTTGCATGCAAAACATTTTTAAGGTAATTTACCTCTATATTTACCAGTGCCTCTAGGAAACTGTTTTTCCAACAATGCTTCAAGCTCCACTAAATTGTCTTCATCATCAACATCTTTGCTAGATCTAGATTCATAACCATGACTAGTATCTCTACTTTTTCTCATAGATGGGTTAGAAATAGAAGCTCTAAATGCAGACTCAGATTTTTGTACACTACCATCATAACCATTTAGTTCAAAAGCAGTAAGCTTGCCAATGATGGAGTCAAGATTTACCTTAGTTTTTTCAATGGACTTCAGCTCTTGAATAGTTGCAACTCAAATAGCATAGACCGGTAGCAAGGTTCTTAGTACCTTATTGATTACTATGGCATATTCCACTTTCCCTCCTGCACTTTTAATTTCACCGACTATCTCTTTTATCCTTTGACCATACTACTGTATATTCTCACCTTTAGAAATTCTCATGTCATCAAACTTTCCTCTTAAACTCTCTTCTTTAGCAATCTTAACATGTTCATCACTGCTATAAATATCTTCAAGTTTTTTCCATACTTCATATGTAGTTACAAGACCATGAACATCTACACATTCAACATTAGACATGGAATAGATAATAGCTTCCAATGCTTGATGATTTTCTTGTTGTTCTTTCTTCTGATCATTAGTCAAAGGTCCAGTAGGTGCAATATACTTAGTATCTACATGATCCCAATATTGACTTCCCAGACTCTTGATGTAAATCTTCATTCTGTCACTCCATATCCTATAGTTTTCTTTGTTGAACTTCAAACCTTCCTTCTTCATCATGATCTAACAGATCTTTTCCTCAAGCTGTTAGGCTTAGAGCTTAGAGGACCTGAGATGCTCTGATACCAATTGATGGTATGATGAAAGATTAAGTATTCGACAGATTACTGAGAGCGGGGGTGAATCAGTAAATAGAAAAATTGATACAAACTTTCCCAAACTCAAACTCAACCATTCAAAGTAAACTTATCAATGAAATACCACTATCAAGATCAATACTCATTAGAATACCAGTTGACTATTACAACAACTTAATATTAAACAACATCAAACTTGTAAACATCCAAATGCTTTATCATATGTCAACATACTTCATTTCTCAATGCTTCCAGTTATCATGCCTTATCATAAATAGTTAAATCAAATCAAAAATAAGATCATAACCATAAAAACATTCACCACATGACAAAAGTATTTATACATGGAAAACCCAAATAGGTAAAAACCACGGTGAGATGGGACACATAAGAAAATATTTGAACTCTTCTAAAGTTTGTCTTGTTAGGAGCCAAGCCTGTTAAAGCTTTTACAAAAGTCTTGTTAAGAACTGATCCTGTTAGGAATCACTCGATTAAGGGATTGACTACAAAAGCCTTGTTAGAAGAAAATAACCTATAAGGAGTAACCTCAGTAGAGGATTTGAGAATCCAATCTAATGGACCACCTTGCTAGAGGACTTAATAAGTAACCAAGCTTGTTCGAGCTTACTTGGTGAGGCGATTTAAAATCTATTGTGATTGTTAGAAAACAATAGGATTTTCTTGATCTATCTAAATAGAACTACATTTACTTGATCAGATCCATTTAAGCTTCTATCTGGCTTTACTCAAACTGTAGAATCATTCTCCGGTTAGGCAACCACACACTCAACTAATTTCAGCCAACTCTTGCCAACACCAAAACAAAACAACTTCATCAACCTTAAATACAAATCAATTAGGTCGATAACATAACAAAGATCTAATTTTCTCATTGAGATTACAAATAATTCAGTACAAGCATGACCAATGGATTTCATAGCAGTTTCTACACATCAATCAAGAAAACCTCAACCGCTCCTTGATTACTGCTTCATCGAGCTCAGTAACTCATCACGCACTTTGCATTAGATGCAATACACTTTGCTCATTCCCTAGACAAACAAAAAAATGTGCCAAAACATTTGAACTTGTCTTCATATAATGACCTTACGTGTCCATCATTACCTCTCAACATCAAATCATAAACCAACATAACCAATTCAACAACCTTAATCTATTAGGGTTTAGTAAAAACAATTAAGGGTTTACTAGTTACATAACATAGAAAGGGTTTAACCTTATACTCCGGTTACCAATTTACAATATCCATCACAAAGTTCTTCCTACCAGTTACAAGACAATATGAACAATAACAACAATATCAAGAATATCATTATCAATTCAATTGACATCAATGACAACATAACATATGATTAATGCAATCTTCATGCAAATGCCAACAACTTTATGTGACCCTTTAGGTTTAAATGGATCATTCGTAGGTGCCATAGATTCTGAGATATAACCTATCAAATTTTGACAAATTTTCACACTTAGGGCGCTCAAGGGATGACACAGGTAGGGTATGACCCTAAGTGTTCAATCGAGCGGGGGCGGGGAGAAAACATGAGAATTTCTAGGGTAAGAATGCCTAATTGAACATGTTGGAACCAACGGTTTGCACCCACAAAAAGCATAATGAGAAATTGGCTCCATGACAACTTTTCATTGAATGAAACTGATGATTTTTTCATCAACTGAAAAATCACTGCCCTACGAAAACCGCTTTGAATCTTAAAAATTTCAGACAGGTTATTGTAGGAAGCCCTTACATTACCCTATAAGTTCAAATAGATCATTCACAGGTACCATGGATTTTGAGATACAACTTGTCAAATTTTGACATTTTTTTGCACTTAGGGTGCTCAATGGATGACACTGGTATGGTATGGCCTTGAGCATTTGATTGAGTGGGGTGGAAAAATAGGAGCATGCCTAGAGTAAAAAAATGCACAATCAGATGTGTTGGAACCAATGTTACAATGCATTATGAAGCACAATATGCCTACATTCAGGGGGGGGTGGAGATATTTTGCATGTGATAGTAAAAGAAAGGAAGGTAAAATTTGTATTTTTCAGTAGTTGCATGACAATAAAAACAATTTTATGCTTAGAGTTCATATATTCAGGTCTTAAATTTAATGAGAAACATGTGGAAATGGACCTCTTCACAGTATCTCCCTGCTGAGATGGCTTTAATGATGGGGAATTGTTGCTAAATGTAGCTAATCGATTATGAAAAAATTGCATTCTATTGTAGAAGATGCTTTTCTACTTTTCATTTGTCATTACTAAGTATCAATTTTATGATTAATAACAATACCAATATGGTCATTAAATTTGGTGATGTTGCCAAAGGCAACCAAATTTAACACTTAAGATTTAGATGCAACAAATTATTTAGAATCTCAAGATTATACAAACAACATTCTATTGTTTATTATTTAACCATTGCTAATTAAGGGATTGAAGATTAAAGTTTAAAATAATGATGTCATGCACATGAGGAACAAGCTATATCAAATCTCAACTTCTATATATCAAAATGTCAAATAATTACAAGTGTGTCCATATACAAAAATGGCAAAACTGCCAACTCAAATAAAATGTATGTCGATATATGTAAATGTATGTCCATATACAAAATATGCATGCCAGCTAGACATGTAAGTATCCCAAAATATTTTATAACATCCTAAACTATTGATGGATCATCAAAATTGATCCTCTTTGCAGCACTGTTTGTCTCTGAAGGATCTTGCACAAGAAAAATCAAACCACAATTGAGATTAGTTATATTATATATTTTTCATTTGAAAAGTTAACATAAATGTCAATATACATTGAATTATAATTGAACTCTAAAATTGAATTCTTGATTACCTCATCTCCACGTTTTCTCTTCATCCTGGGAGGAGTCCTGGAATATGTCTTCGCTAGAGAAGGTATGTCATCAAGATTTTCATAGACAACCTACATATGTTCACAAACATAAGATTGATACAAAGCATATAATTTTCAATGATAGGAATGAATTATATCTACTAAAAATAAAATAAAATAAATACATGTACCCGAGGAATCTCTTCCACCTCTTCAGGTATAGTGGGTACAGTCAACAAGGATGTGAAACCAACAATTCGTTGTACATAAAGACGACAAGTATGTGAAACTATCAATATATGTAGACATGTATAATCATTATAAGTTATTTAAATTCTTAATTCAATCATGTTTGCATTCAATTACCTTTCCCTTGTCTCTGATTGCACTACCAGAGCCTGAATCATGTGACACAACACTCGCACTACTTGTGTCCTACAAGAGTAAAATAAGATATAAATGCAATTTACTTTATAATTTAATTAATGAAAATTTAAATGACGACACTATATGTACAATAAAAAATATAAATGACTAGGTGCAATAATATATGTACCATATAGCTGTCAAGGTCAAATGAAACGGCCATCAAGGTGCCATCATGGACCTGTGCTAACTCCTCCTTAGTTATCAAGTGTTAAATAGACCATGTATATAAAAATTAGTACTTAATACTATCTCCTATAAATATTCATTTAAAATAAAATGCACTATGAAATTATAAGTCTTACCACTACATCGTCAGTGTATGATGAAGGTACCTCCTCACCTCTAGAATGTGAGGACTCTCCAAGGTATTGTCTAGTCCCTATCATCACATCTGATGCATTAGGCATATCATGCACCTTATAATCAATAGTGTCCGTGGGAGAATCAATAGGCTCTCTAATAGGACCTAAGCATAGCTACCCACACATAACACAAGTATGCAACACACAAATATGTGGAGCCAAAGAGGATGAGTCAGCGCCACCGGATCCACCACTAGCATCACTAAAAGGTTGAGCTATTGCCCCAACCTAAGAAACCAAAAGGCTACTCAAAGAGTGAATAACTGACATAGTTTGTGACGTTGCCTCGACAATGATATTTGGATGTTGTACTGGAGGTGGGGGGTCAACGGGAGGAGGGGGAACATATGGGCCATGTAATACTCGAACTGCCCCAAGTTTATCTTGAGGAATAACTAAACCCACACCCTGGAAAGGCTTGATGTCAAAGTAGTTTACATGCTTGTCCACAATAAACTCAACAAACAATTTTTTAATGAAATAAAACGAGACATAAATATTATTGTTGGGTGGTCTATCAAAAACCATCCACCAACAATCCCAAAAGTTATTTACAATTGTAGACGTCTAAAATTAATTAAATTAAATATTTAATAAATTTATCCTTTCTACATAATTAATTTATTTAATTTTGACCCCATTTATTCTTCTTAGAATTAATTAAATTTATTTTAATTAATCTTATCACTATAGTCCAAATAATTGATTTATTTAATAAATTAATTATTCCCTATTCCTTTAAAGTTCCTCAATTAATTATTTCTTCTAAATTTCCTTTAGTTAATTAATTAAAATTAATTAACTAAATCATGTGATTCATATAAATCATTTTTCCTAATTCACAATTAGCCTAATTAATTCTTCTAAAATGCCCACTTGGCATTATTTCCTAATTTTTAATTCCTCCACTCATTCTCTCTCCTCTTGTCAAATTATCCTATCCCACTTGTCTTATAATCTTCTATTATCCCACCTAATCACCTCCTTAATTGTTTTCTAATGACTAATCCCCATGATTAGCCACCAAGTCAATCAATAGTCATAAATGGCTAAGTTCTCTTGTCCCCTCCTCACCTTCTAAGGATTTCAAAATATCACATTCTCCCATGTCTCTCACCTTCCCAAGGAATTTTTAATTTCTTTTTTCATTCCCTTTCCCCATGCAATCCATTATTTGAGGATTTATAATTCCCTTGTTCTCTCTCCGAGGAATTTTTAATTTCTTTTATTTCCCCAAGGTACTTGAGGATATCTTCCTCATGCACCTTGTGGAGTGTGGAGACAAGAGATGACTTTATGGAAAATCTCTTGGTCTCCACACCTTGTCCTCTCATGTCCCTTCAATCTATGTGCCCTCTCTCCTTCAATCTCCACCCTTGATTCATCTTCAATCTTGACTGTTCATTCCTCTCCATTCCAATCTATAAATTGGGGTCTCCTCCCCTTCATTTGGAATTGCATGTTCAAGTAATCTTATGCTGCCATAATAGCTTTAGAGTTCTCATTTGTGCATCCATGCATCCATACTATAGTCAATTGATCATCCATAACCACTTATAATTCATAGCAGTCCACTTCCTCCATCTATCTTGAATCCATCATTCCACCACTTAGCCATTTGTTGTGAATTTGGAGAGAAATCTACATCAATCAAGAAGGGAAAATCCAAACAAGTGCAGCACAAGGGAACATCTTCCACTTCATCAATCCCAATCAAAAAGAGAAGGTGAAATAGTGAGGTATAATGGTTTGTTTTGTGTTTTGATTGATTTTCTGGCATATTAACCGTTGAATATTTCCTTTCTACTTTTCCTTTGCTTCATTTTGGCATGCTCAGTGGGACCCATGTCCCTTTTTACTAATCACTTTTTTTTGTTTTTTTTAATTTTAGCTTACAGGCCGTGGATCAACGCCTCCATCTGTAAATCAATGTAGGCACTACCTCTGTTTCAACACATGCATTGTGGGTCAATGCATGCATTGAAATTTGAATTTTGCTAACCTGCCTTTTACAAGTTTCCTGTTCTTCGAGGCCTCTGCATATCAATCAATGCCTCCACAATATCTTTTGACACTTTATTTTAGAGCTTTAGTTTAAAGTATTTAATTTTCTTTCTAAAGTTAAAAATGACCAAAAAAATTTAAAATGGCATTAAAAAGAACACAAAAAATAAATTTAGAGTAGCTTGCTTTCTATTTTTTATCATATTTTAAAGCAATTTAGCTAATTTTTTGGCTTACTAGCGGATTAGCACTTGCGCAAATGCATCAACATTTGCACTCTATTTCAGTTCCTACACTGGACCAAAAAGCCCACTTAGAAATTTCAAATTTTTGGTAGTTGGCTTAATTAATTTTTCTGGACTAACGTTTGCGCAGACGCATTGACGTCTGCATTTTAGAAACATGCCTGCACTGTAAGCATTTTTTTAAATCATATTTTAAAAATTTGAATTTCTGTAAGTTTTCCCACTTTCAGTCCATTAGGTAGGCGCAATCACTTTCTGCGTCTGCGCGGATCCTTCAATGTCTACACCTGTGGATCAGTGCTTGTGCTGTATCCTTAGAATTTTTTGGATTACATATCAAATTTTCAGTTTTTCAAGTTGATCTCTTGTCCAAGGCATAATCATTAAACTACTAATTGTTTTCCTGCAACATGTTGGTCAAAGACATATTTTTCTCACAAGATTAGATTGTTTTTTATAAATTAGGTAGAAAACATTGAACATGTGGGATTAAAATTAATGTACATTTTTGTGATTGGTGCACTTGCACACATGTTTGGGTGGACCCACTATTTCACTTGAGTATCCTCTCCCCTCATCTTTGTGTATCTTGGGTGTAAGAGAAAAAGTGATCAACAACATCGAATTTTCATTTTGTAGAAGGGTATTTTTGATTGGGGATTTGATCACCCCACAAGAATAATTCAAATTGGGATACGTCAGGGATATCAAGTCTCTCGGCGTGATCTCGAGCGGGTTTAAATTTTGAGCCACTATATAAATAAGTTGGTCAGGTGACTGAGGTGTTGAGTGAATTTGACGTATGTGGTAAGTGGCTTGATTCGAGAATCCGTTATTGGATCGGTGATCCCTCAAAAACTACACTAGACACTAGCTTTCATAGCCAAAATCCTACATTTGATAGTGCAGGGGATGTGGATCATACCTTGAAGTTACCTCCCATGTACCCACTCAGGATGAGACATGATTTCCCCATATCATAGATCCTCAGATCTTTATGGTAAGAGAATCCAGTATGCCCAAGAAGTGAGTGCAGTGTAAGGAGGAGCTAGTGCTACTTGAGTCTCTATCTGTCTTCTTGAGTGAGGTATCGCTTGTGTGATAGGCCTATCAAGTGGTTTCCACTTTCCAAACCTAGGTTGTATGTCTTCAAGCATGTCTTCATTTGTGGAAAACAAGTGAAATCTATTTGGGCTAATCTAGGTCCCTATCACTTTTATGCTCAATTATTGAAGCATTACACTTGGCCAATGTGTATACTTTGCTTGATGTATTCTTGCCAAGAGTAGTTGACAATCACCAAACTTCAAACATTTGATAACCATCCCAATTTTTCATAAAGCCCAAACTATTTACCAATCCACTAATTCCCTTCATGCCCATATCAATCAAGCATCCCAAGAGGTCAATCTATCATCAAGTCAATGAGAAGAAGCCTAGTTTGAAGCAAACCCTCAAGCGTAACAAGTTCTTATATATCAATCGTAAACACTTATTGAAACATAGAACCTTTTTGCATCACTTTTGTAATTACCTCTATAGTCACAATAATGAGTTTGATGAAGAATCTCTAAGGGAATGTGGTTTCCAATAAAGGTCAGGCCTTTCACAATCCATTAATAGGAGAGGTCGTATTAACCTATCCTACCTGCTTGATAATCCCATCACCTATTGAGTCATCCTAGGGTGACCTTTCCCTTTCAGTACACTTTCTTTCTATAATCAATTTCCTTTTTCTCATACATTCATCATCTAATCATCTTCCAAGGACTTATTAAAATCAAATCTAATCAATTCCTATCCTCAATCAAACAATCATTTTAAAGCCCAATCAATAAAATCAACCTCATCCAAAGGTTTACATCTTTGTGAAAGTTTAATTTAGACCTTATCTTAAATTAATCATCATTTGTCTTTTTTTCCTGGGAAGAATCTACCCCAAGTATCCTTGCCTAATCCTTTGGCCCCTATTTTTCTTGGAAACACAAGTCCATCCTACACAAGAGAAGGCCTAATCAATTGATCCTAATCCTAAGGTCTAAATTTCACTTAACCTAGTTTGTGGTTCACATCAATTCCACATCTTCCAAGGTATCATTCTAATCCAATCAATCTTGTCCCAATCAAAGGACTCCATCCAAATCAATTTCAATCTAAATCCAATTAATATCTAAATTTTCTAAGTCCAACCATCACCTCTTCTCATTGAAATATCACATCAAACGTGACCTCCAAGGTCACCCATGTATGGTCTTAACTCGTGCTCAAAAGGCAAAGATGGTAGCCAAAGACTTTGGAATGCCCAATACTAGTATCCTCTATAATCAAGATCCACCATATCAAGAGGAGCAACTCATTGATCTATTGGCAATATGCTAGATTCGGTTAAGTGTTATCATTGATGTCAACATTGTATCCCAATTGGATCTATCTCGATTAGTCTTGGTGATCATTCTGATCTCGTATGATCAGACCTCTGGAATAAATTTTGGATTACTATCGGTATCAATGCATTCTAGAAATTGGTATTAGAGCATATGATTATGGACTGGAAGATGAATTTATCAGACCTGGACTAGTAATGCAAGAATCAGTTTAGAACAGTGAACCTGTGACACCAGTAGCATTAGAAAATTCAAAGACTCCTGAGTATTTAAAGCTAAATCATTTTGAAGATCAAATTATGGGGATAAAGGAAAGGTGTGATGGCTAGGAGAAGGTTAGATACTTAAGAGATATGTTTAATTTATCAAATTGAACCGAGAATCTTTCATTGAAGTAAGGATGAAAAATTGGTTAAAAGCAATGGAAGAGGAATTAGATTAGATCTTTGGGGTGTGCGTCCTTATTTTCCTTGTGTTGTCCACCACAGTTCTTGGTTTTATGGCATGGTATGCATTCTTTCTTGGGAAGAAGTTGGTTTCATGGCTTAGTAAGAAACAATCATGCACTTCATTGTTTATAGCTGAAGCAGAATATGTTGCAATTGCTACCAACTATACTCAGATTTTATGGATGAAACAAAAGTTAAAGGATATAAGGGTAAGTTATGATGATCCTATTTTATTCATTGTGATAATACTATTGCTATTGATATGTCAAAGAATCCAGTATTCATTCCAAATCAAAACATATTTCTATAAGGAATAATTTCTTGAAGGAAAAGGTTAAGAAAAGGAAGCCAGATTGGTTTATGTGCCTACTAAGGAACATAATTGTAAATACTCTAATGAAAACATTTCCTAAAGACACTTTTGAATATCTTAGAGATCAGTTGGGTTTTACCAGCCCTTTGGAAGAGACTTAGAGATGCAGAGATGCATCAATCTGGTGAGCTTATCAGACACATTTTTTTTATCAGGGTTGATGAAGATGGTGCTACTACTTAGGGGGAGTAGTTAGCTATTTGGTTTAGTACTCTTGGTTTAGTATCCATCCTTTGTCATTGATGTCAAAGGGGGAGAAGGTATTCATGTGAAAAGTGCTAGATCTTTTGATGGTGTTTTGGAGATTGTTGGCATTCCTTGGCACTTGGATGTTTTTCACATCTAGTGTTTCCATCAATGCCAAAGGGGGAGATTGTTGGCAATATGATGGATTTGGTTAAGTGTTGTTATTGATGTCAACATTGTATCTTGGTTGGAGACTATCCCGGTTAGTCTTGGTGATCATTTTGATCCGGTATGATCAGACCTCTGGAATCAGTTTTGGATGATTATTCTGATGGTTATATGCTTTCTATATTCTAGTGGTTTCATGATTTGGTTATTGGTTTGGGTATTTCTAGTTACCGGCTTGTTCTTGGCTTTCCCGACTAGCTTTTGGCTTTACTGACTTCTGTCATTCCCGATTAGCTTTACTAATATTTTATTTTGGTGATTTGGTTAGTGAATTTGGGGTCCGACTTATGGAATCAGTTTCTTTCATGCTGTTGGTGCTTCTTGATCATATCCCAAGAATTTGGTGACTTGGCATTGGATGGTGTGCTATTATGGGGATCCTATTTGGATTTGGTTAAACTTTCATTGAGGGTTTCTACCGGCAAGTGAAGCATGTTGGATTTTGGTCTTAGTGGAATCCTCGATGGATATAATTGTTTGGTTACTTGATTTAGGTCCATGCTATGTAATGTAAATCATAATATTGGTTTGGTAGTATCATGTGATGTAGTTTTTATAATTATGGGTTTATGGGTTTAGGGTTTAGCCAACCTTGTCAATAAGGTTGATGATCTGTATTTATAGGTGACTTATTCATGTAATTTGGTATGTGATGGTTATGGTTGGTTAAGTCTACATTATCAGTGAAATAATTAAGTGTGAATAAATTCATATCATTCAGGTGAAGGTTGGAAAGGTTTTGTATTGCAGAGAAAACATCAATGCTTAACTGGAACTGTATAAAGCATTAGTAGATGCTACTTGCACAGTTCATTATTTTCTGTATTGTAGTCTGATATTTGTGTAAGTCATTGAGACTTCCCTTTGTGATGAGTAGTGCACTCTAGGTTGTTGGCCTTTCTGTATGTGCAGACCCCTTTGTCATTATTCATAATACAACTATAGAGTATTCATCTGATTATGGGTAGGTTTTCCCATTGTAGTTTTTCCCTTTCCAGATTTTCCATGTCAAATATTGGTGTTATGTGTGTTGTTCTTTCATGTTATATTCTTCATTGTGTTGTGCTCTATTTTAAGGTTTATAATTGAATTAATTATTGTTATTATTAGTAAACTGATTCAGCCCCCTTCTCAGTTTACTACTGGTATCGGTGCATTCCAACATGATTAACCCGACCTCTCTCCATTCATCCAAACATTCATGAACAACCCTTATAACCAAGCGATGGTGGAGAAATTCATCAAACATGTTGCTAATATACTTTTACCTAAACTCATCACCCAAGGGGAACTCTTACCCCCCGACTTTGATAGATACATCCTTGATAGGCCACCGCAAGGTGACCTTGCGAACAATTCCATTCTTAATCCTCTTCATCTTCAACCCATGACATCTGCACCCGTAATATCTACAACCATAAATTTCGTTCCTACGATCACACTTCCTCAACCTTCCATTTCTCCTCATATTTCGAATCCACCAAATTCATCTATCCCTCTTCACAACATGGATAATTACATCAACACGAGATTACCTTTCGTTACCATGGTTTGAGGATCACAAGCTCTCAACATCTCTCAACCTCTTCATTCTTCATATCAATAAATTGGTGGTGGCAATATCCCCTCCTCATCTTATCAAATCCCAATGAATCATTACATTCCCAATGTCCAAAATCAGCAACCCAATATCATAAAGGAGATTTAGGATATGAAGGACCTCATAAAAAATCTCAAGGAAGGGACAAATAAAAGACCTTATTATTTCCAAGAAATATGTCCATCTCCGTTGCCCCATAACCATCTAGTTTTGAGATGCCCAAGTTCAAAAAATACAAAGGTGAAGGTGACCCTAGACATCATGTCCATGAATTTTATTTCTTATGCCAAGAGGTCTTCTACAGTGACATCTATCTTAGAAGACTTTTTCCAAAAATACTTATAGAAGAGGCCCTATCCACCTATAGCCAATTGATAAATAAATTGATGGGTTCAAGGCTATGGGCTTTTCTCGATCAACAAGATCAACTAGGCCCTTCTGAAGTTCATTCATAAAGTTAACTGCCTCTTTTTATTCTTCTACGAGCGAAACCCTTTAGAATAGTAGGGCTACAATTGCCTCTACTTCTACTCTATCCGCTACCGCCAAAATAGTAGGGGGCCCCTTCCCCTTCAAATAGTAGGGGTAGGGGCCATCGATAGCAAATCCATGAGCACCTGAATAACGAGCATCAAATTCTTACTCCACTTGGTTCTCCATTCTAGTCCAAGGCTCTATCACATCATTTCCCAACTTGGTTGAAAAATTTGTGGATCATTATGCCTATAACATTGAGAATGATGCTTCCATCATAGACTTATGCAACATGAAGAAGAGGCTTGGAGAAACTTTCACCATTTTCCTTCAAAGATGGTGACATCTCATTAAAATATTCCCTTGGAAAATACCAGAGCCCAATCAGGTTTAATTATTTCAATGCAACTTGATACCAGAATATCCAAAAAATAGACTTGCCAATGCTTGACCTCCTTCGTAGAAATTTTCAAAAAGGGTATAGTTTTAGAGTGCATGCTCTTAGAGGATGGAACAATAGAACCTTATCAAAAGTAAAATAAAAATTCCTTCTCTTAAAATGACAAGGCAAAATTCTAGTCCAAGATAAAAAAATGTCATAAATGATGGGGTCACTGATGCCAAGAATGTCTAAACCATTGCCACGCCATCCAATCCCGCCACTACCAACAACTTCTTCAATAATCAATGTAATCCTCACAGCCAATCCAACACTAATGATCAATCAAAACCTCATAACACCACTTCCATCCAAGGTCGCCCTCCCTGATCCAACAATCAAGATGAGTACACCTCGTTAAGTGAGCCCATTGAGGTTATTTTCCAAAATCTTGTCAAGGTCGGTGTCATTGTCTTCCTGATAACATGCCCTTTTGATCTTAATCAACCCAAGCCCTGATGGTATAATGAGAATGAATACTGTGACTACCATCGCATCAATGGTCATGATACACGTAAGTGAATGGAACTTAAGAACTATATCCATGACCTTATTGATAAGGGTGATATTGAGTTTGATGTTGCAAAACTTGGTAACTCCAATGATAAGATTAAAATATACCAGGACCCATTCCCCAAACATGGTAAGGGCAAAGCCTCATCATCTAACAATGTCAATTATGACTATACTAATTACATTTTTGGATTTGATTCCCTGATAGGTCACATAGAACCCACCGAAATTCATGTAAATACCATCACAATCTGAGGAGTTGACCCTCCTCCTATACCTAAGGTTGCCATCCAAGGTGTTCCTCCCCTACAATCCTCCGCACAAGCCTCTCAAGCCAAAATATTCATTCAAGGAGTTGCACCTTCAAATGATTAAAATGTGACCACCCACTGAGGCAGAGTAACTGTCCAAGGAGCTCCTCCTCCTCTGCAACCTCCTATGTCATCCACCCACTGATATGATATCTTTGATCACCTTGAGAAAAATACCGCACAGATCTCCATACTAGAGCTCTTCAAAACAACACCCATTCATAAAGAGATCCTTGAGTAGGCTCTTTTAGAATCCCTCATCCCTGATAACATCAACACAACCCAATTTCAAGCTCTCATAGTTAACCTTGTTGCACCCAACACCACCTTGTTTTCACTTGCAAGGACACCTCGCTTGATGGGACCAACCACACCAAACCCCTTCATATTGAAGCCCTTATATAGAAACATAAAGTTAAGAAAGTCCTTATAGATAGTGGATTTGGTTTGAATCTATGTACATACAAGTTAATCAAAAAATTGGGAATCTCCAAGGACCTAGCTGAATCGTCCAAAAATATCATTATAAAAGCATATGATGATGTAGAGAGAGTTTCCAAAGGCACTATCACATTACCTCTTTAAGTGGGCCTGACTATTGTGGAAACAACTTGTCAGATTTTAGACCTTGAACTTCCTTATAACATCCTCCTTGGCCAACCATGGATCCATTCCATTCAAGTTGTTCCCTCCACTGACCATCAATGCCTTAAATATCCATGCAATGGCAAAGAGGTTACCATCCTTGCAGACTTGAAACCCTTTGAGAATTGCAAAATTCTTCAAGGAAAACACCCTTATCATTTCCCACTCAATAAACTTGCTCCACTTCCACCATCTAATCCATCCAATGTTGCATCCACCTCATCCGAACCCAAGAACAAGGTCAAATCCATTGATAATGGCTATGGAGAGTATACCCCACAAAATTCTCTCTATGTGGGTCAACTCCCACCCTCTTCCAAGTCATATGGAAATCTAAAGGAAATCAAGAAACAAGAAAAACCTACTATCAAAAGAAAAGAAACTACCTTCCAATAGTGGGGCCCACTTGATGAGGAAAGTTTGGAAACTGATGTTACCTCTTAGTTGTATCAAGAGGAAGATGAAGAACCAACAAACATCCCAAAACAAATGTATCCAAAATCATCTACCATGGTAGATAAGATGGGTTGCAAAGGACATGGTCTTGGACTAGAAGAGATATGTATAAAGGCACCTATCTCTCCAATCTCTTATAAGTATAATAGAGGCTTGGGTTTCTTTCCAAAACCTAAATTCACTATTTTTGGTGTCCAACCAGACTGTCCTATTGAATTTGAAGATTCCGATGAAAAGGAATTCCGTGAAATGCATTTTGAATACCTCAATGACATATTTCATGATGCCCATGTAAATACTATTATCCCCATAACCACTTCCAATTCATATGAGCTTAAGCTTGTCCATCCTTAACTTGTTGATGAGGACCCATGAAGACCACCTGTTTTGGATGTCCATGCCAATGCCGATGATGATGCTCTTATAAAATTTCTTAGCATGCATGACCTTGAGGACCACACATCTATCAATGGAATTTAGCTTCATCCAGAAGATTACTTTGGTAGTCAGGTCAACTCCCTCAGTCGCAAAAATGAAAATAAAAAGAAAAATCAGAAGTCCCCTGGTGAAAACCTTTCTGAGGCACCTTTAGACATTGAAAAAGTGAAAATAAAGGACACATCCTCAAGTGAAAACTTGGATCAAGCACTTGAGGATGAGGGAATTGATCTCCTTACCCTGATTCCCTCACAATAGGAAAAGTACCCTCTACTCATTGAGGAAACTAACACAATCAAGATTGGCACATAAGAAACACCAAAGAATGTACTAATCGCCAAGTTACTCACTGATCAAGAAAAGCACAATTTCATAAGATTTCTAAAAGAAACACAAATCAGTTTTTCCTAGTCATATGCTAACATGCCAGGCCTTGATCTTGACTTAGTGGTACACAATCTTGGAGTTCGTCTAGATGCTAAACCTGTCAAGCAGAAATTACTCAAAATGCATCCTCAAATTGCCCTCCTAGTTAAAGTAGAACTACAAAAAAAGTTGGATGTCAGCTTTATTAGACCCATTGATTACCCTAAATGGGTCTCCAACATTGTACCTTTCACTTTCAGCAAGCCCATTGAGGGAATCAAAATCTACATAGACTTCAAAGATTTGAACAAAGCATGCCATAAGGATGATTTTCCTTTTCCCAACATTGATGTGATTGTGGACTTGACAACAGGGCATGAAATTCTTTCCCTCATGGATGAATTTTCTGGCTATAACCAGACCCACGCATCACAAAATAAGATCAACACAAGAATGTGTTCACAACACCTTGGGGAACATTCTACTATCAAGTTATGCCTTTTGATCTAAAAAATGCAGGAGAAACCTATCAATGTGTAATGACAACTATTTTCCATGATCTCTTGCATAAGATAATGGAAGACTATGTAGATGATCTTCTTGGAAAGTCAAAGACAATAGGTGAACACATTCTAATCCTTAGGCAAATTTTTGAGAGATTGAAAAAATATAAATTGTGCATAAATCCTATGAAGTGTGTCTTTGGAGTCACATCAAGAAAGCTCCTAGGGTTTATAGTATCTCGTGGAGGCATAGAAGTGGACCCCGCAAAAGTAAAAGCTATAATGGAAATGCCTCCACCCAAGACACTCAGACAACTACACAACCTACAAAGGAAACTCCAATCCATCTGTAGATTCTTTGCGTAGTTAGTAGATAAGTGTCACCCATTTGTACATCTTCTGAGAAAGGATACCAAATTCAAGTGGGACTATCTTTGTCAAAAGGATTTTGATAAGCTCAAAGAATACTTGGCTTCTCCTCTAGTCTTGATCCCTCCTATCTAGGGACAACCACTTTTTTTGTACATATCAACAACTATAGTGGCACTAGGGACACTACTAGAACAAAAAAATGACCAAGGAAAAGAGCATGCAATCTACTACATCAGTCATACACTTGTAGAGTGTGAGATCAATTATACCCACATAGAAAGATCTTTCCTTGCATTGGTATTTAGCACACAAAAGTTACAATAGTACGTGCTCAACAATAAGACTAAACTAATTACCAAAATTCACCCCCTACCTGTTGTCCAAAACTGCTCTCACTAGAAGAACCACAAAAAGGGTCATGCTATTGAGTGAATTTGACATTGAGTATGTGGACCGAAAAGAAATCAAAGGACAAGTTATAGCTGATCAATTGGCTCAGGCTCCTCTTCAAGGTTATCACCCCCTTATAACCAAATTTGTAGATGATGCCATTATGATTGTTTCACATCTTCAAAATGGCAGTTGTACTTTGATGGCTCTTGCATGTAGAATGAATAGGGACTAGGTGTCTTTCTTGTGAAACCTCATGCAGATTGCATTCTGAAGTCATATAATATTTCCTTTGCATGTACCAACAACATTGTGAAATGCAAAGCTCTCATCACAAGGCTTCGCCTTGCCATATAGTGGAAGATCAATGAGCTAAAAGTTTATTATGATTCCCAGCTTGTCATAAAACAAGTAGATGATGAATACCAGTAAAAAGATGACAAGATACTCCCATATTGTAGCATGGTAGAAGACCTCAAGAAGAATTTCACTCTCATCAAGTTTTATCAAATTCTCAGAACAAATAATCATGTCATTGATGCTATGGCTACAATTGGCTCCTTCCTTCAAATGTCGGCTAATAGTTAGAAGTGTGAGTTCTTGGTCAAGCAACTCCTTATTCCAACATATTACATCCTTGAATCTAAAATGGTATGTGTCCTTGTTGGTTTTAACTCCCCTTGGTATCAAGAAAATTTTACTTACCTTTGAGACAATGTCATCCAATCCCACCTCACCAAACCCAACAACAAACCTTCATTTGCCCCTGTGCCCGCTACACTATCCTTGGTGACACCCTTTTTTGAAGGCATTTTTGATGGATCCCTCTTAAGGTTTTTGGACAAAGAGGAGGTTGATTGGGCACTATGTGAAGTTCACGAAGGTATTTGTGGAGCACACTCAAGCGGCCTCACATTGGCTCAGAAGCTCTTATGCACGAGATACTATTGGCTTATAATGGAAGAAGATGCATACCATCATGTGAAGAAATATGTCTCTTCCCAGAAACATGGTGACAAAATTCATGCACCTTCTCAAGATCTGCAGTCATTCATTACACCCTGGCCCTTCTCTCAGTAGGGGATTGATCTCATAGGGAAAATCTATCCTACCTCATCCAATGACCACAAATTCATAATAACTACTACTAAATACTTTACTAAATGGGTAGAGGCCATACCTCTTACCTTCACCATTGGAAAACAAATTCCTAAGGTCATCTTGAATTACCTTATCTGCCGATATGGAATCCCTAAAGCAATAATCATAGATAATGGTAGACCATTCAAGAATCAGAATGTCAAAGAACTTTGTCAGAAATGATCAAAATCCTCGAAAAGATAGTCAATGAAGTTGGCCATGATTGGCACTTGTAACTCCATCTCGCCCTTTAGGCCTATCGCAGAAGCATTTGCACACCCGCAAGATCCACCCCATACTCTGTAGTCTTCGGTTCCAAAGTTGTCCTACCCCTTGAGATTGAGGTTTTGTCACTAAGGGTTTCACTGTAGAACATTCTCCCAGATGAAGAATAGAGAGTCACCAGGCTACAAGAGCTTGAACTGCTAGATGGAAGGCATCTCAAGGCCTTAAATCACCTTTGGGTATATCAAAACCTCATGTAGATGAGTTATAACAAGAAGGTATGAACCTAATAATTTGATATTGTTGATCTTGTGCTTATGGAGAATCAAAGAAATCTACAAGACCATGAAAAGAAAGGCAAGTTTGAGCCTAATTGGCTTGGACCATATGTGATCACTACAAAATATAGATCAAGTGCCTATCAGCCTTTGAACATCATGCACCTGAAGAGGTTTAATGCCTGGTCCTAAGAGATCACTAGTTTTTCAGAATCCAAAAATCAAAAATCAAGAAAAAATACAAAAAAATGAAAAAAGCAAAGAAAAATTAATTCGTCTATTAGTGAAAACCACTTTGGGCATTGTGGGAAAGTACCTTGGTGAAAACCTAGTTTCAGACGTTAAGGTAAATAAAATTAGATCCATTGTCTTCTCGGACAAGCTGGCTTCTCCCCCCAACCTGCAGTTCTGCTACTTTTATAGTGTTTGCGACCAAATTCCACTTTACGCCATAATATGACATGAAGTTCATAACCACTCACTCTTGGAGACTATTGGATCTCAAATCAATAGATTGGATAGGTTCTAAGTAAATGCAAACTCCTATGATAAAACCCTCCAATTTGACTTGGCCAACTTATAGAGTGAACCTATTTGGTTACTAACTCTCTCACTTTAGGCTCTGCAAGACCTAGGTAGGTATACCTATTCACTAGTGGCCTTTTGATAACTAATTCTTTTTATAGCAGATTGACTATTTTGATCTAATTGACCCTTATCTTAGAATGAAAAAGGTTCTTGGAATAGATGTGTTTTAGATGAGTTCAAGATTGTTGTTATGGAAGCTATTCGATATTTGTGCTTGAAATTTATATGTATACACTATTGCTAATTGATTCTATATATCCTACTCAACTACCCCTGTTGTTTTAAATTAAAAGTTGTGATTTGTGAATGACCAGTATCTTTCCTGTTATTTGGGCTACAGAGTCTTATATTTCCCTAGGACTGAATGTATGATTTGTGAGATAAATTTTAAAACTACCCCCTTTGGTAAATCTGTCAGTTATTGTTTCTTATGAGATCTGCTAAATGTTTATATCATAAAACTGCTTGAATGAATTTACCCTTAACCTTAAATGACTATTCAAAGAAGAACTACGAGGAACAATTACAATTCGCAAGTAGATCCTATTAATCCAAGTTTATAACATAGAAACATAAACTTCACTATAAGAATATGAATAACCTTATCTACTTTAGATAATATCACAAACAACTACCTACAAGAAATGGAATAACTCACAACACATATGTAGAGATAAACAACTGATTCTATTAAAGTTTCAAAATGCTACAATAGTATGTCAGAGGAGGTAGTATCTATCTAGTATCTTTCCTTCTAATAATGTCTTTCTTTTACAAAACTTTCTCATATAAATAAATGAGCAACACCTATTCTATGAAGAGTTATGTCACTTCATCACTAACAACTAAATTATAATTGCTTAACAAAGTGAAAGATGAAAAGATTAATCATGCCAAGATGATTAATGTAACTATCACTCTTATGGCATCTAATGGTTGCACTTCTTTGCTTCATATCTGTCTCCAGTGAGAAGAGATCGAACACCACCTGGTTGATATGTGGGGCTATATCCTCATTCTAGTTGAATTTAGCCACTGCCTTCTCCTTAATCAATGCAAATTCTTCTTGCCATTTCTCTAATGGGGTCAATTCACCATCCTTGTAGATTGCAATACAATCTTTGTCCAACATATGGAGATCTTTATTCAATATGTCTGTGTACCTGTCATGTTCTACCAGATATTGGTCCCCTTGAGCTCTCTCTTTTGCAGTCATGTCCTTATTGTCCTTTACCACATCTTGTAATATCTCCCTTAATATTTCATGCTCCTTAAGGGATTTTATAGTTCCTGTGTATTCTTTCCAATATCGGTTAGCATACGACAACATAGCCTTGAGGCTATGCTCAATAATATCATTCTTGAATTTGTTCATTCTTTATTGGGCATTAGTTAATTGTTTGGATAACTTTTTGGTCTTTATCCTCCAGTAGGTAGCATTAGATATAGTATCTAAGACCCTGAAGTCAGGTTGATAACCCATATCTGGTTCATGTTCTCCCATAATAGGAGCCTTTTGTGACAACTGTCCTTGTAACCTCTAGACTTCTTCGGTAGATTTCTCATACAAGCCCTTGTAGATGCTATTCTCTTTGACTAAAAACTCTATTTGTTCTTGGTTCAATTTTGCCACATCCACATTTAACTTGGTTGTGATTCTGGGATCAGTTTTCCCAACCTGCTGGACCATTAGATGGCCAAAAACCTGATCTGTATCAACTAGAATAGGTCTCTTTTCCTTCGGATATAAGGCCCATATTATGAGAGCCTTTTGATCTAGATCATATCTTGAGCCCATAAAGATTTTGTCTATCTCTTTTGGTATGATCCGCTTGTTAGGGTCTTGCTTGTTGAGGAAATCATCAAACAACAATGCAGATCTCATATCCCACCCTGAATAGATCAGCACACCAACATCCTTAAGTAGTTAGCTTCCTTTCTTGGGTGTCATCTCCCTTTTAGCAAGGTCCACTTCCTCTTGCAACCTTTGGGCTTTCTCATCCTCTATCTTATCTTTCATAGAAACCCTAACCTATGTTCCTTTATGCTGGTACAGAAATATATCAAATTCTTTGGAAGCGATAAAATCATCATCAGCAATGAAATCCTCATGTTCAAACATCCTTATATCCCCAACATATTGGATATTGTATTGCCTTGTGGTCATATCCATTTGTACATCATCCTCAAATCCAGGTGAATATTCTTCTCTGGGAAAGTCAATTGGAAAAACATTAGAAACAGATTGTGGAGACAATTGGGCTAAAGGCTCTATATCCCTGATAGTTTTGATATGCTTGCCATAGACGTAAGAAGGCACTCCCTCAAGAAATTATAGCTCATGCTCCATAAGTTTATTTTCTTGATCTAAGGGATCTTTGAGGTGCTGGAGCATGTCCTCATTTATTCTTGCTTAGAAGAGCTTCCATTTGTAGGCCTAGAATACTCGCTCATACTTGGCTCTTTTTTCATTGGCTTCTTCTCTTTTTATATTTCTGATGAAATCATCAGGCATGAGTGACACATTCTCTCCAGCCTTGAGTTTCTGGGATGACCTTGTGGCCCCTATGTATCCTTCTAGATCAAAGTTTGGCCTAGGGTCTCCCTCTACTATTTTGTAATAATCCAATTTATTCTACAACAAATCATAACTCTTTGAACTTTTGACAACAAAGTATGAAAAGACAAGTAATCTAGGCACAATGGATTGTTTCTCATGATCAGTTAGATTTTGGGTGCTTACTATTGACAACTGCCTGACAATCTCTAAGCAGGCCACTCTATTAGGCACAATGATAGGCAATACATACAACTTTCCTTCAAATCCATACACCCTTATCTGAGTGCAATTCGAATAACAATAAAAATCTCCCTAGTTGTGTTCAATTGCAGTATCTTCACCATAATCCTTTGGCCTCAAGAATCTCTGAATTTCAGGGGATAATGCATGATCGCATTGGTACCCCAATAATCTGTGTAATGTCTTAATGAAATATTCTTCAAAATGCCAGTACTGGTAGTTGTTGTATCTTTGGTCCCATTAAGATACCCATAACTGCACAAGTTTCCTTACCCCAGCTTTATCATATGTCCTAATACACAACTCGTCTAGCCATAACCCTTTGTCTTGCCTTACATATAATAGCATATGCATAAGAACAAAATAATACTTGAAATGTACATTAATCACATCTCCTTTCAACTTCTCTAGTCCATGATTGATGGCATCAGCAAGATAGGTAGAAAAATCAAACAACCAAGGATCTTTAGATTGCAAGTCTATATAAATGACCATAACCACGATATCCATCAATGGGTGAGCCTCTATTCCCAAAACCTAAGCAGTGCAGTAGTATGTATACTTAAAGTAGGGATGAAACAAATTAACATCATATGGAGCTTTATTATCTTTATCAAATGTTACTATCGATCCTTCAACTCTGGGTCTATGGACAGGGAGTCTCCACCTTCTGTAGACTTCCTCTAAATTGAAGTAATCCTGCATCAATTTTTTAGTATCAATCTACTCTTCGAACCCCCAATCCAAATCAAACACAGTGTCAATAATTTCCTTGGTAATTGGCAGTATTAGTCTCCCCATATAATCACATATGGTCTTGGTCTTGGGTTCATAATTGTTGGCTAGGAATTTCATGAGTTCAACATTCACAAAGACATTAGCCACTGCCAATTTCCCCAAATTTAACCTCCACAAATTATTCACAGGTTCGGGTGCACTCCTTTGTATATACCCAAAAATAAATAATTCATGACCCCTTATCTCTGTCCATGTATCCCCTAGGCCTTCAAATCTATCTTCTAGTCCTTCCTCATCCATTTTAATTTTCTTAGACCTAAGGATTAATGCAGGACATTGGTCAATTAGGTCTTGGGCCAAGGAGCACCCTTCCTTTTTCTGCCTCTTAGGTTTATCTTCCGGGGCCAGGTCTCTTTAGCTTTCCTAGCCCTACTCTTTTTAGAAGATGATTCCTCCATTATCACTACAGAGCTCTAAGAGTGAATGACTTACTTGATTTCAAGGTAGACCACTGGTGAATTTTCTCTCAAATCATCTCAACTTTCTGAAACTCACTGTGAATCCTTCAAGCGTTTCTCTGAAGTATCCCTCTTTTGCCAATTTATCAAGCATTCATGGCAATTTTATCAATTACCACTACTAGTTGCACAACAGTCACAGAGTCATTTATTTGAATTCATGATGAAGTGACTTTATTAAGACTTGTATTGATTCTCATGGCAGAAAATAATTATTCATCTAGCAACACTTCACACTGCCCGTCGATGCTCATCAATTTTATGGTTGTACCCTTTCTTGATGAAATTATGCACTTCGGTATCTTGACTTTATCTTTCCTCAAAATGTCATCTTTCATTGATGTCGCCATAGTTTCAATGGAATTGCCATCATCATCAAGGGGATTTGTGACTTCATCGACCTCTTCACTTTCATCAAAAATATTTCTCACATGTCATATTTGCACTAGTGTCGATGAAATATCCTCTTTCAGTGAGAGACAAATGGTCTCCTTTGACTCTTTATATTTTGGCAATAACAGGTCTTCAATGGGAATCTCTTGTGTTGTATCGATGTCTCTTTTCTTAGGTGTAAAAACATCTTCATTCAATATTTTTTGTGGTTCTTCGATACGTTCTTTTCCTTGAAAATTATTTTTGATGAAGTCTTTCTATGGTTTTCTCGACATATTACTTGTCAATGGGAATAATATTTTTGATGAGCCACTTTTGGAAATCATCGAGGCTCAAGTCTATTCGATAAGTTATTTGTCGATGAAACACTGATGGGTTTCATCAATATCATTTCAGTCAGATTAGATACTTGGGTAAAGGATTAATATGCATATCTGATGGCTTCGGCTTGAGCGATAATTTTTTAAATTCTGATGTTGATGAAAGTGCTAAAGGTTCTATCAAAATTTTTAAGGGCATGGTTGATTTTTATCTCTTTTTAAGAAAACTTATGAAGCTTCAGTTGAAACTATGGGATTCTATTGATTTCAAAATCAATGCTCAACAGAGACGATCAATTTAGGTGCAAAATTAGTTGACATGACTCAAATGGTCAGATTCGTTGTTTCAAATGCTCTCACATGACATGAGTCATCTTGTGATGCTCCACTACTCCCCACATCCTCCCCTCATTTCCTCCCACCCACCCACATGATTCTCATATTCCATAATAAAATTTGAATATTTTGACGTCATTTCCACAACCTAGCAATGAGGATGATTGTACAAGCCTACTTATAAGGGCATATGTGCAGGATGACTCTTGCGTCAATTTACCATCAGCCCCCCTGCTTCACTTGCAGTCATTTGTCTCCTTCATTCTATAAGAAATGCAATCCTATGAACCTCCATTCCATTCCCTTGGCTCGCTTGCAACTGATTGTCCCATCCATTTCTTCAATCCACGCGACCGCATAAACCTTCCCATCTTGCTCCTAGAACGTCTAATGTTTTAATGAATCTACATGATGGTGACACTCTCCCTAGCCTCACTTGTAGCTAGTTGTCTCCTTCATTATTCAATCCATGCCATTGTATAAACCTTCACCACCTTGCCAACAAATATCAAGGTTATTTGTATCTTCATGAGATGATGAATCTTTGTCCCAACCATGAATAAGGATCATCCCAGCACACTGAGATTTCATCCATCCTGAGCTTTCCTCCCATCAAAATGAGCTTCCATCCCAATACACTAAGCTTAACTCCCACTTTCTAAGCTTGAGCTTCTTCTTGACTTGTATGTCATCTAGGCACTCATCCACATGAGCTTAACTGAATATTTGTAGTCAATGCCACATCTGCATACATATGCCTATTGGATTATTGGGGAGATTGTTAGATTTTGTTGTTCATTTCTACTGCTAGGTTATGTTGTTGTCATTGATGTCAACATATTCCTGTGAGTTATTTAGGTGAGTTTGGAAAGAGTTTTTGGTCTAGTTTTGTAGTTTGGTTGTGTTGATCACTGTTTTGCAGAATTCGGTATTCCCTCTGGTATATTCTGATGTGATCAGATCTTGTGCCGAGACTTTGGATTATTGTTTTAGATGATCTTATGTATCTTTATTTCAAAAGGTTCATGATTTGGTTCTCTGCAAGTTATCTTTCCTTGTGATAGTTGCTGATTGGTTTTGTTCTTGAGCTTTGAGACATTGGTCGATGAAGATTTGAAAAGAGGTGTTGATGCAACTATTCCAGATGATTATAACGTGCTTTCTGGTGTTTCTTAGTTGTCTCATTTTTTTTTTTGGTGATCCACATTGATCCTTGTGCAAGTTTTTGGTGTTTTCTATGAACCTGTGATGATTTGCATGTTATGCTATATTTCTAGTGGTGTAGTGTGTTGTGGTTGATCTTGGCAAGATTTACGATGGATGTAATCATTTGGGAATTTGAATAAGGTCCATGTTGTGTAATTGAAATCATAATATTGGTCCAGTGGTCAATATTTGTATCGTGTAATGTAATTTTTGTAATTTTGAGTTGAGGGTTGAGGGTTTACCCAACCTTATTATCAAGGTTAATGATTTGTATATATAGGTGATATACTTATGTAATTTAGGTGTGGGTATTGTGTCTACATTATCAGAGAGATATGAATGTGTGAACAAGTATATATCATTCAACAAAGTGTTGAGGTGTGTTTGGTGTTGTAGAGAAGGAAACTATGCTTAACCAAAAATGTCATCAGGCATTTATAGATGCTATCATTTCAGTTCATTCCTTCAAGATTGTAGTCTGAATTATAGTGTAAGTTAGTGAGACTCCCCTGAGGGTTGTATCCTTCTGGGCATATATCTTTTGAGTAGTAAGATCCAGGAAGTGTGCCTGAATGCATGTGCATTCCCCATTATAATATTTTCACATACTACTAGAGAGTATCATCTTATTGTGGGTAGACTCCAACCATAATTTTTCCCTTAATCAGGTTTTCCACATCAAAATCTTGGTGTTATGTATTGTGCTATTAATTTTCTTTTCTATATGTTGTTGTGGTTTATGATTTTATGTTTTGGAGCTTAATTTGATGAGATCCGATGAAGACTGATTCACCCCCCCTCTCAGTCTTCCTTCTTGATTGCTACTAACAATGTCCATACCACATGCTCTATTGCCTATTCAGTTTCATCACTCACTCCTACCCCTTGGGATGCATCCTTCTTGTGTCTGGCAATTTATCCATAATCCTAAGTTCTACTCTTGGCAAGAGATTTCATTTGGTCTTGTGCATTCTATTTACATGATTTGGTCTTTTTCTTTGATTTGCATAATTTTGTCCTATGACTACTCCTATCTATGGTTGTTAGGATCATTCTATATATTGGCATGTTTTGGGTGGGCATACATTGGGGAATGTTTTTGTGGTATGGCATGTCTAGCGGTTTTTTCTTGTATGAAACTAAAACCCTGTATCTACATCTATATGATGTCTACATGGTTGTGTTGGCATTTTGTTGATGTTTGTACTTAGTTGTGATTGTCATTGATGGACACACACTTATTTGCTATATGAGTTATTCTCAACTGGTAGTATGTGATTATTTCTCAAACTGGTATTATATGCCAATGTATGCATAGTCTTTGTTTGTTGAAGACTATTGGTGTTTGCAAAAGGAGTTTACCAATCAAAGCATGACCGAGGACCTCAAGTGGTACAAGGACCTCAAGCGGTACGAGGACTTCAAGTGGTACGAGGACCCCAAGCGAAAGCCAATATTTTTAAGATTGGAACACTATGTTCCAATTTACCATTCTTTGTTTGTAAACCGGTAATCAATATATTGTGTTTGGTTAACCGACAAACTTGTCAAGTGTGATGAGTTATCATCCACCGACACCGATGCAGTGATTTTGTGTCTTGTTACAAATTGTGTCTAGATGCACTATACCTAGGAAATTGTAGTCTAATCTCATTAGAATGACATAAAATCAGATTCCTATATGAGGAAATCATGTCTAGGGTTTTGAGTGAAGTGAAAGATTAGGTCTTTGTGGAAAAGGTATCTTATGACAGAGATTGAACAAAAGACTAAAGTAATGCTACAATGCATTAACAGAGAGCAATCAAGGATCTAACTAAGTATTTTCTGCTACTTTCTAGATCACTTACTTGTTGATTACTAATCTCTTTAATAAGTTAGAAACCCTTAACCAGGTAGGCTCAGTTAAGCCTGTTCAAAATCCTCTAACAAGGTGGTTCACAGTTGTGGATCTGAAATCCTTTAACAGGGTAGTCTTTTATAGGACTAATCTCCTAACAAAGATCAAGATTCCTAATAGGATCTATTCAGGTGAAGAACATTGTAAGGCCTTCACTGGCCTGACCTTAACCGATTTGGTTGATATTCTACAGATGGTAGACTTGTAAGTTTAACTCACCTTGGTTTTTCCCATTTGGGTTTCCATGTCAAAATATCTTGTGTTATGGTGATTGTGTTATTATGGTAGAATTCTTTATTTTCTATTTGCCTTGTTTGTGTATTAACCAGTTTATTGTCTAAAGGACTATACCGGTCTGCAGTAAAATTGCTTAAGTGTTTGGTAAAGTTTTTGGGTATACTAATTCACCCCCCTCTTAGTATTCATCAATTGGTATCAGAGCTAAGCTTTCTTTAAGTCTAACAACTTGAAAGGAGATATGGGGGAATATAGCATGAACTCACTCACTCACTATCTGGCTGAATCTGAGAGAGCCTATGATGAACTTAAGGTCAAGTATAAAGCCTCTTTAGCCAAAAGAAAAGAACTTGCTGAGAAAATGCTAGAAATTAACAAAAATGACTCTTCTAATGAAGCAGACATGGATGCCCTAGTCGAAGAAGTGGAGAAACTGAATGAGTCCAAAATTAACCTGAGAAGGGAGCTAGAAGGACAAACCATTAGGATGAGTTAGGAACTGGAAAAACGAAGAAAAGCTAAGGATCTAGTGAAGGACAAGGTGACAAATAATAATGAACAACAGATACCCCAAATGGTACTGAGAGGGGGGGTGAATTAGTACATGCAAAAACTCTCCCAACAACTTATCTAGCTAACGCAATACCAACAGGTTGTCACCATTACTGAACTTAACCATGACAATACCGGTTAAACATAGTAAGACATCAAATACCATAAACTGATAAGTCTTAACACTTCAAATATGATCAATACTTAATAACAACTTCACCCATAAACATATGCATGTGGTATACCAGTAATACCATAACCTAATAACTCTGCATGAATAAATGTTAAACTAAATACTTCATAAACATCACATGAAAAATGTATAACACATCATACATAGATTTTTCACATGGAAAACCAAATGGGAAAAACCATGGTGGGGATGAATACCCACAAGCTTGTTTTTGAACGCTTTTGAAGCTCACCCTATTAGGAGCCTAGTCTGGTTAAAGACTTTCCCATAAGGTTCTGCTAGGAACCAATCCTGTTAGAGATCACCCGATTAAGGGATGGCTATATACCCTATTAAAGGTTGAAACCCTTTTAGAGGTTACCTCGCTAGAGGATTTAAAGAACTCAATGATCTTGAGTCACCTAGTTATAGGTTTTTACAATAAGCCTGTTAAAGCTACCTGGTAAAGGGATTTTCCAACTGTTGAAATGATTAGAAGACAACAGGTAAAAATTTTGATCTGGTAACAACACTACATGCCAAGGTAGATCCTTTTCATTTCCTCTACTTTGCAATCACACTCTGCAATTTTCACTTACTGGTCTGCAAATTATCTCATCACTTGGATACACACACAAATTTTGCCAACAACTTTGCAATAACAAACATCTTCGACCTTATAGACAACAGTTAGGTTGGTAACATAAACCCTAAACCCTAAGCATCTTAGGTTTACAACACATGTGGTCCAATCTTGACCGTCCAAGCATATTTCATAGAGTATTGCAATTTCAAATAGATCACAAGACAATCTGCATCGTTCATTCATCACCGCTCATGGGAATCAGTAACCCATCACACTTTCTTCTCATACCACTAAGAAGGATGATCATTCCCAAGGTAGACTTCAAACCCAGCCGATCTTCTCATGTCTCAAACCTGCACGTGCACAAGGCTGATGTGGCACCTCGATCTCATTCATATCTCTTATCTAACTCATCACAGAGTATCATTGGTTGCATCACACAAGCTGGATCACCAAACCAATAACCATAGAGATGAGACTGCCAACCGATAGTCACACTTAGTGAAACCATGACACCGGTTCACTGCATCTCTTCCTACTTCTTCATACTGGTTCACCAAATTCTTTCAATCTGTATACCGGTTCACTTACACTTATTGACATCAAGGACAACATACATTATCATCATATCAACATACTGGTTCACCATATGCTAACAATATCCAACAATTTCCCCATATGCCAATAATATCCAACAATCTCCCCATATGCCAACAATATCCAACAATCTCCCCCTTTGGCATTGATGGCAATACTCATTGTAGCATTGCAACTAAAAACATCATAGACTAGTGTATCTTCAACATCATCAGATATCTTCTCCCATACATCAAATATCTTCTCCCCCTTTGACAATAGTGCCAAAGTGGAGGCACAAGATTCCAAAATCTACTATGTTGCTCCCCCTAAGGAGTAGCATTTCAACACATCAATCTTGAAAAATTTGTCACTTTATTACTTGATTGATGTGGAGCACACATCTTTAATTGAGTTCATGAAGGGGCAGAACCCCTAATTCACCTCTCAAATAGGTAAATGTAGTCTTCGGTAAGGGCTTAGTGAATATATCTGCTAGTTGCTCCTTACTGGAAACCGTTGTAGTACAACCTCCTTATTTTGAACTTTTTCTCTCAAGAAGTGATATTTAAGCTCAATGTGCTTATTTCTAGCATGCAATACCTGATTCTTAGAAATATTTATTGCACTTGTGTTGTCACAAAATATATTCACCGGTTCAGATACAGGTACTTTGAAACCTTCCAATACATGCTTCATCCAAATTGGTTGAGTGTAGTTCATAAATGCTACCACATATTTTTCTTTAGCTATAGATTGGGAAATACAACCCTGCTTCTTACTTGTCCATGATACTAATCTTCCACCAAGAAAGAATGCTCCACTGGTTGTGCTTTTCTGGTTGTCCACATTACCTGTCCAATCGACATCGATATATACCTTGAGATTATAGTCACCATTATATGGATACCACAATCTATAATCAATTGTTCCTTTCAGATATCTAAGAATCCTTTTGATAGCTACCAAGTGGGATTCTCTTGTACATTTCTAAAAATGAGCTACTATGCCCACTGCATGAGCAATATCTGGTCTGTTGTGCACCACATAGTGCAACTTACCGATCATTGACCGGTACTCCTTTTCATTCACCAGTGTTGAATCATCTTCCTTAGTCAGTTTATAGCTAGTCACCATCGGTGTACCAACCGGTTTACTTTCCTCCATGCCAAAATTCTTCAATACCTCTTTGACATACTTGGACTGGGTAATAAAAATACCCTCTTTCATTTTCTGAATCTGTAAACCAATGAAGAAATTTATTTCTCCTATCAAAGACATCTCAAACTCTTTCTTCATTTCATCTGCAAACGCATGACTCATTTTATCATCTCCTCCAAAGATTATGTCATCCATAAACACTTCACAGATCAGAATCTGATCACCTTCTAATTTCAAGTAGATGTTACTATCTTCACTTGTTCTTTGAAATCCAATCTTCACAAGATGAGAGTGTAGTCTTTCATACCATGCCCTAGGTGCATGTTTCAATCCATACATGGCTTTGTGTAACCTGCACACCATGTCACTATCTTCTGATAAGGCAAGCCCTTCTGGTTTCTCTATATACACTTCCTCTTCTAGGATTCCATTTAGAAAAGTAGACTTCACATCCATCTGATAAACCTTAAATCCCGTAAATGCTGCAAATACAAGTATCATTCTAACACCTTCTAGTCTAGCCACAGAAGAAAAGGTTTCTCCATAGTCTTCTCCCTCCTCCTGAGCGTATCCCTTGCATACAAGCCTAGCCTTGTTTCTTACAACTGTGCCTTTTTCAATCAGCTTATTCCTAAAGACCCATTTGGTACCTAAGATATTTTTATGTTCTGGTCTAGGCACCAAAGACCATGTTGCATTCTTCTCTATCTAGTCTAGCTCCTCTTCCATTGCTTTAATTTAGTCTTCATTTGTAAGAGCTTCTCTGGAAGTCTTGGGTTTAAATTCAAAAATCATGCAAGAGTTCTCCTTCACTTTTCTTATTGTGAGTATCCCTGTATCTTTATCTCCTATGATTTTCTTTAGATCATGTTGTAGCTTCACATATCTAGGAATGATTCTAGCTTGATCTGCTAGCTTTTCTTCTTCTTCTCTTACTGCAGCTTCTATTGGTATAGGAACACTGAGAACTTTACAAGTTTCTTTCTTAACCAGTTCCTAGAAGGCTATACCTGGTTCATTTTCCACTTCTTCGGTGCATGTTTCCTTAGGTTCCTCAGGAGATTCATCAACCCTGACGTTGATACTTTCAACAATTTTTTGAGTTCTATTGTTGTAGCACTTGAGAGCTTTGCTCTTAGTGGAATATCCTAGAAATATTCCTTCATCACATTTTGCATCAAATTTGCTCAAATGCTCACCTCTCTTGATATAGTACTTACTACCAAACACTTTAAAGTAACTCACAGTGGGAGTTTTCCCAGTCCAATACTCATAAGGGGTTTTATCTTTGCCTTTCTTGATGAGTACCTGGTTCATAGTATAGACTATAGTGCTCATCGCTTCTCTCCAAAACTATGAGCAACCTTTCCTTGGATCAACATTGTTCTAGCCGCTTCAACTACAGTCTTGTTATTTCTTTTTGCTATGCCATTCTGTTGTGGTGTCCTTGAGGAAGACAACTACCTCTTGATACCATTATCTTCACAGTACTTATTGAATTCATCAGAAGTGAATTCTCCTCCTTGATCAGTTCTTAGGCATTTTATCTTTTTACCACTTTCTTTCTCTACTAATGCTCTGAAAGCTTTGAACTTTCCAAATGCTTCAGACTTGTCTTTCAAGAATATGATCCACACCATTCTTGAGAAATCATTAGTAAGAATCATAAAATACCTACCTCCCTAAATACTTTTAGTTTTCATAGGACCACACAAATCAGTATGCACAAGATCAAGTAAATTTTCTGCTTAAAAAGACTTACCTTTAAATGTTGAGGAAGACATCTTCCCAAGTTGACATTCTCTACACAAAGAATTCTCAAGTTTGTTCAGCAAAGGTAATCCTCTTACCACCTTGATCTTACTAGCTTTAACAATATTGTCAAAGTTCATATGATAGAGTCTCCTATGCCATATCCAACTATCATCAAACTTATCCATTAGACACCAACTTATCTTGCCATTCAACTAAAATAGGTTACATCTGGTATGCTTACCAGTGGTAATAAGTTCACCACTCTTCCAAATTATACTGTAGACTCCACCTTTGAACTGCAGAACTAGTCCTTTGTCAATCAGTTGAGTAACACTCAACAGGTTATGCTTAAGATCTTCTACCCAGTAGACATCATCTACACTGCTCTTTCCATTTAGTGAGATGGATCCTTTATCTTTCACCAAGCATGGTGCATCATTGCCAAATCTGACAACACCTCCATCATATTCCTCTAGAGACAGAAACTTTCTCCGGTCACCGGTCATGTGGTGAGAACAACCATTAGCAATTATTCACTCATTAGAGTTGTCAATGCGAGAGACAAGAGATTTCGTGTCAGACACTTTTTCCTTTACTGCTACAAACACTACGTCTTCATTTTCTTCATCTTCTGATTCCTCATCAGTAACACCTTTATCCATAGCAACTAGACAATTTCTTCTGTTTCCTCCTTTATACTTTCTAAACCTCTTTGATTTATCCTTATTATCATTGTTAGGGAAATTAACAACTATATGTCATATCTTGTTGTAGGAAAAACATTTCAAAGGAAGTTTACCTCTATATTTTCCAGTTCCCTTCAGAAGTCTTTTAGCAAGAAGAGATTCAAACTCCATTAGAATCTCTTCATCATCCATATCTCTGCATTGTCTGGATTCATAACCGGTACTAGTTTCTTTTCCTTTTATGGATGGTACAGTAGATGCTTTAAAGGCTGACTCAGTCTTCTGAACACTGCCATCAAAGGTATTCAACTCATATGCAGTTAACTTTGCAATGATAGAATTTATGGATACCTTGGTTTTATCAATAGACCTTAGTTTATGGATAGTAGCAACTCTGATTGCATAGATTGGTAACAATGATCTAAGGACTTTACTAACAACAATGGTATCATCAATAGTTCCACCAACACTTTTGATATCACCAACCTCAGTCTTAATCCTAATGCCATATTGTTGAATGGTCTCACCTTTAACCATCCTCATGTCCTCAAATTTACCTCTAAGGCTCTCTTCCTTATCTTGATTTACATGCTCATCGCCACCATAAATATTTTCCATTGCATCCCATACATCCTTAGGTGTGTCCTTGTCTTTTACACCAATAAAGTCAATATCTAATAGGCTGCTGATAAGGGCTTCCATGACTTGCCCATTTTCCTAGATCTCTCTCTTCTGATCATCAGTCAGAGTGCCAGTGGGAATCACATAGGCATTCTCAACATAGCTCCAATGTTGAGCACCCATACTCTTGATGTAAATCTTCATTTTGTCCTTCCATATCTTAAAGTTATCTCTATTGAACTTAGGACTTTCCCTCTTCATCATTACAACATGATCTTTTACCTCAAGCGGTTAAGCTTATACCACCAATGACCTGGAGGCAAACTGATACCAATTGATGAATAATGATAAATAGTAGATACCCCAACTGGTACTGAGAGGGGGGGGTGAATCAGTATAGTCAAAAACTTTGCCAACAACTTATCTAGCTAACACAATACCAATAGGTTGTCACCATTTGAACTTAACCATGGCAATACCAGTTAAACACAATAAGACATCAGATACCATAAACTGATAAGTCTAAACACTTCAAATATGATCAATACTTAATAACAACTTCACCCATAAACATATGCATGTGGTATACTAGTAATACCATAACCTAATAACTCTACATGAATAAATGTTCAACCAAATACTTCATAAACATCACATGAAAAATGCATAACACATCACACATAGATTTTTCACATGGAAACCCAAATGGGAAAAACCACAGTGGGGATGAATACCCACAAGCTTGTTTTTGAACTCTTTTGAAGCTCGCCCTGTTGGGAGCCTAGTCTGGTTAAAGACTTTACAATAAGGTTCTGCTAGGAACTGATACTGTTAGAGATCACCCGATTAAGGGATGGCTATATACCCTATTATAAGTTGAAACCCTATTAGAGGTTACCTCGCTAGAGGATTTAAATAACTCAATGACCTTGAGTCACCTAGTTACAAGTTTTTACAATAAGCCTATTAAAGCTACCCAGTAAAGGGATTTTCCAACTATTGAAATGATTAGAAGACAATAGGTAAAACTTCTGATCTAATAACATCACTACATGCCAAGGCAGATCCTTTTCATTTCCTCTTCTCTGCAATCACACTCTGCAATTTTCACTTACTGGTTTGGCAAGTATCTCCTCACTTGGATACACACACAACTTTTGCCAACAACTTTACAATAATAAACATCATCGACCTTATAGACAACAGTTAGGTCAGTAACATAAACCCTAAACCCTAAGAATCTTAGGTTTACAACATAGGTGGTCCAATCCTGACCATCCAAACATATTGCGTAGAGTATTACAATTTCAAACAGATCACAAGAAAATCTGCATCATTCATTCATCACCACTCATGGGAATCAGTAACCCATCATCCTTTCTTCTCATACCACTAAGAAGAATGATCATTCCTGAGGTAGACTTCAAATGCAGTCGATCTTCTCATGTCTCAAACCTTCACGTGCACAAGGTTGATGTGGCACCTTGATCTCATTCATATCTCTTAGCTAACTCATCACAGAGTATCATCAGTTGTATTGCACAAGCTGGATTGCTAAATTGATAACCATAGAGCTCAGACTACCAACTCGTAGTCACACTTAGTGAAACCCTAACATCGGTTCATTGCATCTCTTCCTACTTCTTCATACTGGTTCACCAACTTCTTTCAATCTGCATATCGGTTCACTTACACTTATTGACATCAAGAAAAACATACATTATCATCATATCAACATATCGGTTCACCATATGCTAACAATATCCAATAATATCCCCATATGCTAACAATATCCAACACAAGGAGCATGCAATTTTTAAGTTGAATCAACAAATTGGTACCATTACCGCTTATCTACAAGAGGGTAAGGAAGAGAAAGAATAAATGCAAGCAGAAATCAATGCAGCCATTTCTCAGAATGAAACCCTAATGAAGACCAATGAAGCTCTTTCCAAAAACTTTGTTGAGACAGAGGAGATGTTGTTCACCAAAAGTGATAACCCAAGAACACCTGTAATTGATCTATGAAGTAGCCAATTCAATCTATGAAGAACCTCAGGGCTTGGACAATGTGACAAGGATATGAATCCTTCTACTCTTCAGGCTCTGCAAAACCTAGGCGGGTATACCTTTCATGCATTTAATCAGACCTATTACACACAAGACTGCATCAATCAAAAGCAGATGGATCTCAAAAGGTTCAAAAACCAAGAGGTTACTGCATATGGGCTAGATCCATACTTGCAACTCAACATTTTGAATCATGAGATGGAGGAACACTTCCACATAACATAAAATATAAAAAGATATTCTGATTTTGGATTTTTAAATGGTGTTCTGACAACCTTTCAATGTTACAAAAGACCAATGCCTTATCCAAGCCATAGAGTCATGCATAAAACTAGAAGAGAAATCTCAGATGCAAGTTCTTTTCAACATTAAATTTTCATGTATCAATGCCTTACATTAATACAATCCTCTGCTCTGTCACAAAACCATACTTATATATAAATATATCCAATATGCATTCAAAATCATTAATGCTGGGTTTTAGGATTTAAATCCTTCCTTGAAGAATACCCAAATGACAAACATTAATCTCTTAGAGGAATCTAAAAGAGACAACTCAAATTATCCTTGATAATATGAAATAATATAAAGCTGAGTACATTTTCGAGACAATTTCATGGAAACTCACACATGCCTTGCATATACGTGAACCTGCAAACTGAAACAAAACCTACAGTAAAGACAACACTGAAATCATAGAATAACACACTGTCATTTGCACAAATAAAAAGATGCCATCACTGGAACCTGCAATTTCGGATTTCTCCCTTGGAGAAAATCTCTCAAAAATTGGAACCCTTACAAAATGAGAATAATTAGGAATAAGAAGGAGAGTGAAGAAAATCGAGTCTGCAATTGAAATTGCCAAGTGTCTCCTCTCTAATTGAAATTCATTCCCATGGAAAGTGCTCTCGAAATATCCCACATTTGTCAAAATTAACTACCTGACCAGATTCCTCATTCCGAGAGCTTTCCAATGATATATAACACTTCATATTTTGAGCAAAAATGAGAACCTGAGCGAATTAATCCTCAGCATGTGCCCATCATTTAAATTTTTTGAATTTTAATATAGTTTAAACTATATCATTAATCTGCATTTAAATTTAATTTTTGCTCCTTTTGTGCCTGACACCTTGCCATGTGGTGGGGCCTGATTGGTCGATGGGGTCTACTAGGCGCCACCTGGGATGACACCTCATCACTCTGCCACGTGTCCACTTGCTCGTCATCCACCTAGGTGCCATGTCATCACCACATCATTGCCACTAGACTACCACCTCACTATGGCCCACCTGCTAGACCACTGACTAGACCTGCCACCTTGCTTTCGCCATTTCGTAGCCGGTATGTTTCGTGCATCTTTGCCTCACGAAACCACGCAGGCCATCGATCTACTCCAAACTTGCTTGACCTTTACCATGCTGCATTTTCGCCATTTCGCATTTCACTGTTTTGCGGACCTTAACTCGTGAGCAACTTTCCTTTGCGAAACAACGCATATCGTCCGATCTCCCGAAACATGCATGCTCTTTACCTTTTTCACCATTTCGTGGGGCTTAACTGGTGAGCACCTTCAGCCTCCAAAATCACGCACTTCGTCGGATCCTCTGTAACCTTCTCACTGGTTAAGTCGACCCTTCTCTGCAAAATTTCTTGTTTGCCTCAAGAAGCATGCCTACGTGGGGTCCACCTAGTTGCTGCTCAGTCACCTCTTTCATCACCTCAGGATCCACGCTCACATGTGGGCCCACCTTGGGCGCCCATAGGCATCATCCGTCAAAAGCCTAGAGGCTTTGACATATTAGATGAGTGCGTTCTTGCATATAAATATAATAAAAATGCTCTTGCCCAACCAATGTGGGATTAAAACATTAAGCCTGGGACAACATTTTGGAGCCTTGCCTACAACTTTAATGGTGATTTTTCTATATGCATGAGGTTCGATGGCCTTTTCAACCACATATAGGAGGGAGGGAGGTTGAAGATTTAGTTTTATTGCCATTTGTATTTGCTATTTACTATTTGCTGGAGATCTCTGTTGTTATCAAAACCACACCACGTGAGCATTTGCCTCTAAGAGCCTTCTTCAACTTCACATCCACTAGGGAAGAGAGAAAGGAGGGCACATGAGGGAGGAGAGGATAGCAGCTGAAGACTGTTGTGAAAACCCATTGTTGAAGAATTCCTTTACCTTGGTAAATCACCACCTAGAAGGAGGACTTTGGCTCACACCTTTACCAAGTTCATTTGCATTAAGGTATCTATTGGCTGCCACATTACCCTACGAATTTCACATGCTGAAACTTGTTTTAATGCCCCCTCCATCATCACGTGAGAATGCTGAAACTTCTGCAGTCTTCTCCAACACCACACTATCTACTATGATTTACTTGTTGCTGGTTTTTTTTTTGCTTCCCAAACACCACATGAGGGAGGGGAGACTATAGAAATTTCCATTTGTATTTAAAGTTTTAACTCTTTAATACTTCCTTCAACGTTGCCCCTCTCATTTGCTTCATTTGTTTTCTGCAAACTTCCTCACTAGTCATAGAGGGTAATTTCCTTGAAGTTTGAAAACTCTGATAAAGCCACGCAAGAGGGAGAACTTTACTGCTTCAGGCCTGTCAATTGCCATCATTTCCATGTTCTACGCAGAGGAGGGGGAGTGCTGGTATTTGTTGGAGGTTTCTGCAGACTCACCCATCACGTGGAGGGAGGTCTCCTTGTTTGATTGGCATTTAATTTGCCAAATTCTACATTCTCTTGTGCTTTCAATGCCCCTCACCTCTGGTTAATATTTCTCAATGAAAATGTGTGTGCCTCTACAATTGCATATGAATAACTACCAGCATACCCAGCAGCCAGAAGATTATGCATAATGTGTTTATATTTCATGTCTATAATTGAAGAATTTGGAAACACCACACCATCACTTGAATTTGAGTAGCCAATGTTTGCAAAATGTACCCCTTTGGGCCCATCTTAGACCATTGGTTTTGAGTGGTTGGATCTAATAGATACATTGCAATAACTTTTCTATTTGATTCAAATGGCATTTCGAACTTGATACTTCATCACTTTTCACTTGATAATATATATTGGTAAACTTGGCATTCTTTCTGAATTATTTGAGGTTTGAAACTAGAATGCAAGACACACACTCATCAATCCATTAACAATTAGTAAACTAAAGTCATCTCTCACCATCCCACTAGCGAATTACAGTCGAGCCAGGTCAGGCCCCAAAGTGGGTCCGACTAAAAAAAATTTCATTTTCACACAACTAAACACTGAAATGCTTCAAGAACCTTACCCATACCTTTGGAAATGATCGACATCATTTTTGGATCATCAGACTGCATTTTACAACTTTCATGCACTTACGTCACATTTTCGCATTTAATCGTGAAGACGTAATTTTCAAACCTGTCAAAACACCTTTCTGGAGCTTGCCATCTGACAGGCGTGTACTCTGATATACAAGGATGAATTCTACCAAACGGTTTCTCAAGACAATTCCTGAGTGAAGAGATATTAATCAGCAAAAATGACAAACTGGCTTTGTTGGCACTGCGGACCTGACGAAGTCAATGTTCTAGCAACACATGATGCCTTTCTCAAAAATATCAAACGACCTCTATAGGCCCTCAAATTTGAAACATAGGTACCTTGAAGTACATATTAAAACTTGGAAATCTCAGTTCAATTGCAAGACTGACAGGATGCAAATGGTGCACTCACAAAAATGGCTACATTAATTGATATGGCACTGAAAGTATGGAAGATTGAAAATGATGGCTAATTGAACCCTTTTGAAAACCGATCAAACGGATTGATTGAGGCTTGAAATTTGAAACGTAGCTCATCATTTATATGAGAATTAACCCAGAGAAAACATTTTGGCATGCCGCTCACTGAAACAACTTTTACATTTATGTGAAACAGGGCTCTGACTAGCTGTCGAAACAAGGACTTACCAAAACACACAAACTGCAAATGGATTTGACTTCAAAAATTGAGCAAATGGATTCATTAGAACTTGAAATTTTACAAGCTGACTGACACTTATGCATAAAATCCAATCCACTTTGAAATTCATCATGACAATCAATAGGGCAAAAGATGTAATCGATCAAACTAGGCTACTCAATAAAATCTGCATTTGTGCCTAAAATGCACTTTCAGCTCACCCCTCGAAATGGGTACCTGGTAAACTTCTCCAAACTGAATTCTAAAAGTTGCACATCACTGAATAGGCCAAATTAAAGGTATAGGACATGAATCCTGAGCCTTACCCCCTGAAAATCAACTGGCTCCATTTCACCCCCTCTAACTAGGCCATTCAAACTTACTCATTTAGGTACTTTTATGACATGCAGAGCAAAAATTTGAATTGGGCCTCTAAACTTGACTCAATTTTAATGAGTCCCAATAGTGGCTCTGACTGGGGATGGTTGATTGCAAGATCAACACAAGAATATAGAATCAATGGTTAAGCAGACCACCTAGAAATGGATCATTCTTCTCTCAATTCTTCTCTTCTCATCTCATTTCAAAAACAGGGCTTCCTTATTCTACCCAAATAGCAGGGCACTTTATTGAAAACCACACAACTGAAAGAAAAGTGACTATACAAAAGATACAAACATACTCAAAACTAATCACAAACTACTCAAACAATCTTAGCATTTACCTCTGTCAAAAATCTGATTTTCATCACTTGATACCATGATCCAAACAAAGGCACTTTTCAATAACAGCTAAGCATAACTTTTATAATCCACCTCTTTTGTCTCATTACTGATATAGCTAGTGCGCATACCTTTGGTTTGATCTTGAGCTTTGTAATCACACACTACTTCAACACAAGTAAAAACATGAGACAATTCACCATAGAGGCCTTCCCACAAGCTGCAATACACTTCACTATCCCAATCAATTCTACCATTTTCAAAGACATCATCATGCTGGACTTCAAAAATAAAACATTCATTTTCAACATTGTAATTCTTATCAGCACATGCCTTATTATCATTTAAATCAATAGAATGAGGGACACTACTAACCAACTGATGCAAACAAGGAACATACATGTTACAATTTGGATGTGACATTTCACTATGCTGATCACACCTCATACTATCCTTGCTTATCAAACTGAAAACCTACGCATTCTCAACATCCCGTTCATGGAAAAGATTGCATACCTCTGGCTGAAGCAAATCCTCAGCTAACTCTTTCCCTTTCAGGCTTACATCCACCTGAAATGGTTTCATTTGTGGTCTTAAGTAATCACCACACAACCCATGCCTCTTGTCTTCATCATGAAGTAAATTCTTACAACCCATGCTACTGCTGTTCAGAACTACATCAACATTACAAATTTGTTCCGCACAAGGGGAAACTTCATCATTCTCATCAATGAAATTAGCACCATGGATATTTGTATCAAAAAAAAAGAACTCCAAATCCGGTTCAAGCATACTATCAACATTCACATCCTCATCATGGTACTTGAAATTCTGAAAGCATTCAACTGTGGGTTCATTTAAATCTGAAAATAGAACATTATCAGCACTGTCAAATACATTCTTATCTTCAAAAACACTTTCATTTTCAGATTCATAGCTAAGGTACATAACTTGGTCTTCTATTATATCATCTTCACAAGATGAATAATAAGAATTCTCATAACCACTTTCAGCTGCATGACTGGCATTCATTTGCTGGTCAAAAGAAAGTGAAACACTTGTGCCAAGATCGTTCTCATTCTGAAATTGATCTTCATTGTTCATTTGCATACCTTCAAGGTGCTAGGAATTGAACTCATTGTCCTCATAATCAGCAACACCACTCCATTCTGAAACACATTCATCACTGGGTATACTTGCACTGAACACATTATCAACATCATTCACAATTTCATTTTCAGATTTATCAGACTTAACCAAAATTTGATTTTCATCATATTGCACAACTTCACTTACATAATCAACAACATTTGGTGATCCTTCAGTATTTGGTATTTGAACATCAAATACATCAGCAACATTTAAAGATCAATGGTCATCATTACCATAATTTTCATTATTGTTAACCTTAGAAGATGCATGGTTAACTTGATAATTTGCAGTTACATAGTCAGCATAACCAGCATACAAATCAAATGGTACATATCCCTTGTATATATCAATCTCCATATCAGCATTATCACAACATTGCACACTAATCATTCCATCATTACTGTGAGAGGCAACCAACATTAACAGCAGAGGATCTTGACTCTCATTCAAATCTGAAACATATGCATCAACAAAACCATTCGGAACTACAGAGCTTGATGCACCTAGACATAGAATGACAGTAGACACAAACCTCTTGGCTATCCCAAATTTCAAATTATTTTCAATGTCTCTAGCTGTGTTAAAGCTTCATACAAAGTCTTAGGTTCTTTGTTTCTCAATAGGAAACCCATCTTCTTGCCAAAAGCACTGATATAGATATCTAGACATACCGTATCATCAAACTTATACTTTCTGGAACTTTTGGATAAAGCTTGTGAAAATCAGATACTAAATGTTGGTACCAATTCATCTTCCCTGATTTGTATATAAGTGAATTCTTTCAACAAGTCATAATCACTCACCTTCTCATTGAATTGATCCATGAAATCTAAAACTAATTCTTCCCATGGGGTAATAGAATTCACTGGCAAGAAAAAGAACCAATCTCTTTCATCCTCTTTCAATGACTGAACAAACAATTTCATGCATATATCTTCCCGACAAATTTCAAATTCTCCTACCAAATCTGAAAATCTTTTCAAATGTTGACATGCTAACTCTGATTTCTTCCCACTCAATATGGGCAAATACTTTCTGATTTCTGTGGGTATGGGATTTGGGTAACCCGGAATACCTTCAAAGTTTAGAGCAACATAATACTTCATACTGAAACTCTTTCTATTACATGGTTGTTCTAGTTTACTAGGCATGGCTCTATGTGGAAGTACACAAGGTTGAAAAAATTCACTGCTCATTTTTCCTACTCCCACAAATGACTATATAACTTTGGATAAAAACTTCAAGCAAGTATCTTTATACTGAAACTATTTCACAACATTGCTTGACACAAAGTTTTTCCTAAATTTGCATATTGCGGAAGATCATAAACACTGGATATTTCAGCAAAATAGCTATGAAAATTTATTTTGAGATTCTCTCTTTCCCTCTAGACTAGTGTTGTTCACTAAGTGGGAAAACTATTTTACTAATTCAAATTTTCAGAAGAAATTGTTTTGCATTTGAAATCTCTGAAAATACCTGGAGATTTTGCAACTGTATAAAACTTGTAGATCTGGAAATTAACTTCCACTTTTAGCATGGTCTTTTATCATTGAGTCGCCACCTCTTGCATAGAGGATATTTTGAACAACAGAACACCATTCAACACACATTTAAATTCTTTACTATCTCCTTCAATCTCATTGCAAGCAATTCACTCTTCCAGGCTATTACTGCACTTTTCTTCTCAAGCTTTTATGATGAAAGCACTTATCTGTGAATCTGCTAATTAAACCATTTGCACCTTAATATGATTCATAAGATTATCTACTAATCTTGTGAAAGTCTTGGAATACAAACTTCCTTCAAGCACCAGTACAGAGACTAGAGTCGCCACCCAATAAGGAATTCGGGAAAAATTTGCATACAGCTACAAGGACTTGCCCACAACTAAGCAATATAACTTTTATTGTTACCTCTTCATACAATATATGACATGTAAAACATATCATGTTATAGATCTAGAACAAGAACTATTCTCTTCACAATAAAATCAATTTACACTCTGTGCATACATAATGGACTGACTAACTGGATGAAATTAGGCAATTTCTATTCAGCTTCCCCAGCAGAGTCGCCATTTTTGTTATTCACCAAAAGTGATAACCCAAGAACACTTGCAATTGATCTATGAAGTAGCCAATTCAATCTATGAAGAACCTCAGGTCTTGGACAACATGACATGGATATGAATCCTTCTACTCTTCAGGCTCTGCAAATCCTAGATGGGTATACCTTTGATGCATTTAATCAGACCTATTACACACAAGACTGCATCAATCAAAAGTAGATGGATCTCAAAAGGTTCAAAAACCAAGAGGTTACTGCAGATGGGCTAGGTCGACACTTGTAACTCAACATTTTGAATCATGAGATGGAGGGACACTTCCACATAACATAAAATATAAAAAGATATTCTAATTTTGAATTTTTAAATGGTGTTCTGACAACCTTTCAATGTTACAAAAGACCAGTGCCTTTTCCAGGCCACAGAGTCATGCATAAAACTGGAAGAGAAATCTCAGATGTAAGTTCTTTTCAACATTAAATTTTCATGTATCAATGCCTTACATTAATACAATCCTCTGCTCTATCACAAAACCGTACTTATATATATATATCCAATATGCATTAGATATCATTAATGCTAAGTTTTAGGATTTAAATCCTTCCTTGAAGAATACACAAAAGACAAACATTACACTCTTAGAGGAATCTAAAAGAGACAACTCAAATTATCCTTGATAATATGAAATCATATAAAGCTGACTACATTTTGGAGACAATTTCATGGAAACTCACACATGCCTTGCATATGCATGAACCTGCAAACTAAAACAAAACCTACAGTAAAGACAACACTGAAATCATAGAAGAACACATTGTCATTTGCACAAATAAAAAGATGCCATCACTGGAACCTGCAATTTTGGATTTCTCCCTTGGAGAAAATCTCTCAAAAAATGGAACCCTTACAAAATAAGAATAATTAGGAATAAGAATGAGAGGGAAGAAAATCAAGTCTGCAACTGAAATTGCCAAGTGTCTCCTCTCTAACTAAAATTCATTCCCATGGAAACTACTCTCAAAATATCCCACATTTGTCAAAATTAACTACCTGATCGGATTCCTCATTTTGAGAGCTTTCCAGCGATATATAACACTTCATATTTTGAGCAAAAATGAGACCCTGAGTGAATTAATCCTCAACATGTGCACACCATTTAAATTTTTTGAATTTTAATATAGTTTAAACTAATCATTAATCTACATTTAAATTTAAGTTTTGCTCGTTTTGTGCCTGATGCCTTGCCATGTGGTAGGACTTGATTGGTCAATGGGATCTACTAGGCACCACCTGGGATGACACCTCATCACTCCGCCATGTGTCCACTTGCTCATCGTCCACCTAGGTGCCACATCATTACCACTGGACTGCCACCTCACCAGGGCCCACCTGCTGGACCGCTGACAAGACCTACCACCTGACTTTCACCATTTCGGAGCTAGTATGTTTCATGCATCTTTGCCTCATGAAACCACGTAGGCCGTTGATCTACTCCAAACTTGCTCGACCTTTACCATACTATATTTTTGCCATTTCGCGTTTCATTGTTTTGCAGACCTTAACTCGCAAGCAACTTTCCTTCGTGAAACAATGCAGATTGTCCGATCTCCTGAAACATGCATGATCTTTACCTTTTTCACCATTTCATGGGTTTTAACTAGTGAGCACCTTTGGCCTCTGAAATCACGTGCTTCATCGGATCCTCTACAACCTTCTCACTGGTTAAGCCGACCCTTCTCTGCAAAATTTGCCTATTTGCCTCGAGAAGCATGCCTACGTGGGGTCCACCTGGTCGCCGCTCAGTCACCTCCTCCATTGCCTCAGGATCCATGCTCACGTGTGGGCCCACCTTGGGTGCCCATAGGCATCATCCGTCAAAAGCCTAGAGGCTTTGACATATTAGATGAGTGCATTCTAGCATATAAATATCAAAAAATGCTCTTGCCTAGCCAATGTGGGATTAAAACATTAAGCCTGGGACTGCATTTTGGAGCCTTGCCTACAACTTTAATGGCGATTTTTCTATTTGTATGAGGTTCGATGGCCTTTTCAACCATGCACGGGAGGGAGGGAGGTTGAAGATTTAGTTTTATTGCCATTTGTATTTGCTATTTACTATTTGCTAGAGATCTCTACTGATATCAAAACTACACCACGTGAGCATTTGCCTCTAAGAGCCTTCTTCAACTTCACATCCAGCAGGGAAGAGAGAAATGAGGGCACGTGAGGGAGGAGAGGATAGCAGCTGAAGATTGTTGTGAAAACCCATTGCTGAAGAATTCCTTTGCCTTGGTAAATCACCACCTAGAAGGAGGACTTTGGCTCACACCTTTACCAAGTTCATTTGCATGAAGGTATCTATTGGCTGCCACATTGCCCTACGAATTTCACTTGCTAAAACTTGTTTTAATGCCCCCTCCATCATCACGTGAGAATGCTGAAACTTTTGTAGTCTTCTCCAAAACCACGCCATCTGCTATGATTTACTTGCTGCTGGTTTTTTTTTTGCTTCCCAAACACCATGTGAGGGAGGGGAGACTGTAGAAATTTCCATTTGTATTTAAAGTTTTAACTCTTTAATACTTCCTTCAATGCTGCCCATCTCATTTTCTTCATTTGTTTTCTGCAAACTTCCTCACTAGTCACAGAGGGTAATTTCCTTGAAGTTTGAAAACTCTGATAAAGCCACGCAAGAGGGAGAGCTTTACTGCTTCAGGCCTATCAATTGCCATCATTTCCATGTTCTACGCAAAGGAGGGGGAGTGCTGGTATTTGTTGGAGGTTTCTGTAGACTCACCCATCACGTGGAGGGAGGTCTCTTTGTTTGATTAGCATTTAATTTGCCAAAGTCTGCATTCTCTTGTGCTTTCAACGCCCCTCACCTCTGGTTAATATTTCTCAATGAAAATGTGTGTGCCTCTGCAATTGCATATGAATAACTACCAGCATACCCAGTAGCCAGAAGATTATGCATAATGTGCTTATATTTCATGTCTATAATTGAAGAATTTGGAAACACCACACCATCACTTGAATTTGAGTAGTCAATGTTTGCAAAATGTACCCCTTTGGGCCCATCTTAGACCATTGGTTTTGAGTGGTTGGATCTAACAGATACATTGCAATAACTTCTCTATTGTATTCAAATGGCATTTTGAACCTGATACTTCATCACTTTTCACTTGATAATATATATTGGTAGACTTGAAATTCTTTCTGAATTATTTGAGGTTTGAAACTAGAATGAAAGACACACACTCATCAATCCATTAGCAACAAGTAAACTAAAGTCACCTCTCACCATCCCACTGACAAATTGCAGTCAAGCCAGGTCGTGCCCCAAAGTGGGTCCGACTAAAAAAAATTTCATTTTCACACAACTGAACTTTGAAAGGCTTCAAGAACCTTACCCATACCTCTGGAAATGATCAACATTGTTTTTGGATCATCAGACTACATTTTACAACTTTCATGCACTTACGTGACATTTTCGCATTTAATCATGAAGACGTAATTTTCAAACCTGTCAAAACACCTTTCTGGAGCTCACCATCGGACAGGTGTGTACTCTAATATACAAGGATGACTTCTACCAAACGGTTTCTCAAGATGAGTCCCGAGCGAAGAGATATTAATCGGCGAAAATGACAAACTGGCTTTGTCGGCACTGCGGACCTGACGAAGTCAATGTTCTGGCAACACATGACGCCTTTCTCAAAAATATCAAACGACCTCCGTAGGCCCTCAAATTTGAAACATAGGTACCTTGAAGTACATAATAAAACTTTGAAATCTCAGTTCAATCACCAAATTGACAAGATGCAAATGGTGCACTCACAAAAATGGCTACATTAACTGATACGACACTAAAAATATAGAAGATTGAAAATGATGGCTAATTGAACCCTTTTGAAAACCGATCAAACGGGTTGATTGAGGCTTGAAATTTGAAACGTAACTCATCATTTATACCATCATTAACCCGAAACAAACATTTTGACATGCTGCTCACTGAAGCAACTTTTACATTTATGCAAAATAGGGCTCCGACTAGCTGTCGAAACAGGGACTTGCCAAAACACACAAACTGCAAATGGATTTGACTTCAAAAACTGAGCAAATGGATTCATTAGAACTTGAAATTTTACAAGATAAATGACATTTATGCATAAAATCCAATCCATTTTGAAATTCATCATGACAATCAACAGGGCAGAAGATGTAATCGATCAAACTAGGCTACTCAATAAAATCTGCATTTGTGCCTAAAATGCACTTTCAGCTCACCCCTCGAAATGGGTACCTGGTAAGCTTCTCCAAACTGAATTCATAAAGTTTCACATCACTAAATAGGCCAAATTAAAGGTATAGGACATTAATCCCGAGCCTTACCCCCTGAAAATCAACTGGCTCCATTTCACCCCCTCTAACTAGGCCATTCAAACTGACTCATTTAGGTACTTTTCTGACATGTAGAGCAAAAATTTGAATTGGGCCTCTAAACTTGACTCAATTTTAATGAGTCCCAATAGGAGATACTTGCAAAGTTCAATCGGAGCACTACAAAATTGGACCAAAAGTTGGAATCAATGAAGCCATCAAAGGATACCACTAGACTTGGTTTCTCTGCATATGAGGAAGGTGAATCCTCTGGAACCAAGATTGATGCTCCAAAAGAGAAGTTGGTACCTAAGAAAAGAAGAAACATAAAAGGTAAGTCAATGTTCAAACCTTAATGCTTTAACCGTCATAAGGAAGGACACACTACCAATGTATGTAGGAGCAAGACTTATAATAATTTCCCTTACATGCAAAACAATGTTTATGGCCACAAGGCTAGAACTTGTAGATTTAATGGTCATTGTTATGCATGCAACAAATTTGGGCATAGATATTTTGAGTGCACATTGGTTATGAACTGTTAGTGTAGGTTTTTTTATTTTCCTTATGTTAGGGGGTATTTATTTTTCCTACACATATATTATTAAGCTTGCTTAGGTTATTAGGTGTGGTTAATATGAGGACATGTGGCGGAATACATTAGCTACATGTGTAACTCTCCACCTCACATGGGTAGTTGAGTTACACACCCTCTTTTGGCTTGTTGTGCCACCTCTCATAACCACTATTTTGTCATTTCCTAAGTGGGTTATGGGGTAGTTGGGTTTCTCACCCTCTTTTGGCCTTATGTGCCACCTCTTATAACTCCTTTTTTGTTTTCATGTAAGGAGGTTATGCCACATGTTTTGGCATTTACCAAGTAGCTAAAAACCTCCCACCTTTTATGGGGTAGTAGGTAAAACCTACCACTTTTTATGGAGGTGGGAGTTAATGCACCTCTTGGTTGTATATGCTATTATTTTTCTATATAATAAGCAATATACTCTCACCTTCACAAGGGAAGTGATAGCTCGGTGAGAGTCTTCTCTAAATTCTCTTCTTTATCTCTATTTTTCTCTCATATCAGATTTATCTTCATTCAACTATTTTGATCTTCGATCATCCATTGCTTGGAGTTGCATGTGATCTATGACCGACATCAGATCCTGGCTCAATTCTTGCTTCTCACAGAATTTAACATGGTATCAGAGCCGTGTTGTCTGAGTGTCCAGAAGGCTTGTGAAAATCATAAGTGACTTTTATTTCACCAAATTCAGAGTTTGGAGAACACAGTAAAAAAAAATCAGAGTACTTGACGGAAAGCTGGAAATGAGCACTCTTCATAATTGCAGGTCTTATTGAAATATTCTACCCTTCTTTTTTAGATATTGCAGGTTGAATCAGCTGCATGTTTTTTTTTCCCTCTATAGATCATATCTTTCTTTTCACAACTCTATTTTACAAAAATGAATAGTTGTTGGAAAGGTATTAAGATACATTGAGTAGCAATAAGGCTAATTTTTTCAGATTTTGTGTTAAATTTATATGTATTTAAACTTTCTATTTTGGCCATTAAAGCCTTAGAAAGCATTGTAATTTGATAAAAGCCTTGTAAATGCACTAATTATAAAGTGCCAACCTTGTAATATTTGGTGGGGGTGATTTCAAAGACTAGTGAAAAAGGGGGGGTGTCTCTTGTGTCTTCTTTCTTGCACTCTTCTTGACTCTTTGCAATCTTCTTTTCTGCTATCATGGATGCATCTACAGTTCCACTTTTAACACCATATAATTACTTTGAATGGAAATCTAAGATGATAATATATCTGAAAAGACATGGATATCATCGTGTTACTATGGGACTTGAAACTGAACCTCAAGATGCTGCAGAAAAGATTAAATGGTTTAATAAATGTGATGAAGCTTTTGGTACATTATGCATGTCAGTCTCTCCTGACCTTCTTTTTCACATTGAATCTGCTACTACACCAAATGCAGTATGGACTACTTTGGGAAACCTCTTTGGTAAGCAGCATGAACTAAGAGGTCATCAATTGGAGAATGAACTCATAGGGTTGAATCCAACCAATTTTGATACTATACAAGACTTCTTCACTAAACTTAAGTCTATAAGATTGCAGTTGGAATAGTGTGGAACTAAGAAAGATGATAAGCAACTGATCTTGAGTATTCTTTCTAAGCTTGGTCCTAACTATTCAGTGTTTGTTTCTACATTCTATGCTACCAAATGTGCCCTAGGTACCACATTCAAAATGCCTTCTTTAGATGATTTTGCTGCATAACTCACTAGGGAGCAGGACAAATTGGTTCAAATGGGTACAATAAAGCCCTCTAAGTCACATGCCTTAGTTGTAAATCAAGGCACAAAAGAACATAAAGGGTCTAGTAAGCAAGATAAGAAACAAAAGAACCAAGGAGAGAAGAAGAAAGATCAGAAATCTGCTACTTCAAAAGCAGACAATGAGACCTCTTCATCAAAAGGTGAACAACCTAAGAAGGAGAAGGTCAAGTGTTCTTATTGTAAGAGGCCTGGTCATGATGAACATAAGTGTTTAAAGAAACAAATTGATCACCTTTCAAATCTTCTTGAAAAGAATAATATCAAGGTTCCTGATTCAGTCAAACAAAGTTCATTGAAAGGATCTTCTAAGGACATAGATAAGAGTAAGGGGAAAGGAAAGGGCAAGGCCCTAGTTGCTATTGCTTCACAACCAAATTCTTGGATAATTGACTCAGGTGCTTCACACCACATGGCTTCTTTAGAAGATGATTTCACATCTTTAGAGCCATGTTCTATGCCTTCCATCCTAATGGGTGATGACACTCCTATTGAAGTGCATGGGAGAGGGTCCATTGATGTGGGTGAAGGAACATTTCAAGATGTCCTTTGTGTTCCATCTTTATCAACTAATCTCCTATCTGTTTATCAGATCACTCACACTGGTTCTGGCAAGCGAGTTGAGTTCACACCAGATGCAGTGGTAATCAATGAAATGCATAATGGGTCTACTGTTGCTGTGGGAAAAGCAGATCATCATTCTAGATTATATCAATTTTCTCACTTTGTTCCTGACTCTCCTTCGACAGTTTTACTCACTCATGCAGATGAGGTGAGTTGTTTGTGGCATCAACGGTTTGGCCACTTGAACTACCGTTACTTGCAACAACTCAGTCAACAAGAAATGGTTTCAGGGTTGCCTTCTATTCAATTTTCTGATGGAGTTTGCCAGGGGTGCATTCTTGGTAAGCATCCAAAGGAGAAGTATGATAAAGGTAAAGCTTGGAGAGCTACACAACTATTGGAGTTGGTACATAGTGACTTGGCAGGACCATTTCCACAACCATCTTTCAACAAGGCTAGATATGTCTTGACATTTATTGATGACTTTTCCAGATATACATGGGTTTACTTTCTCAAACAAAAGGCTGAAGTCTTTGAAAATTTTCTAGATTTCAAAGCTTTTGTAGAGAAACAATCTGGGAAGTTCATCAAGATTCTGCGTACAGATAATGGGGGTGAATATGTTAATAATCAGTTTGAACAGTTTTGTGCTTCAGAAGGTATCAACATGCAGCACACAGTTCCATACAGTCCTCAACAAAATGGTGTAGCAGAACGAAAGAATAGGTCCTTGAAGGAGATGGCTAATTGTATGGTTCACTCCAAGTCTTTGGCACCTCAGTATTGGGCAGAGGCCATCAACTATGCGTGTTACATCCAGAATCGAGTTCCTCATAAAGCTGTGAAGGGGGTAACTCCCTTTCAAGCTTGGACTGGTCGAAAACCCATAGTTAAACACTTTAGAGTGTTTGGTTCTCTTGCATGGGCCCACATTCCAGCTGAAAAACGCAAGGCTATGGATCCGTAGAGTAAGCCTTGCATATTTGTTGGATATCCAGATGATGTCAAAGGGTATAGGCTTCTCCATCCCACTACTCATGAGTTGTTCATTGAGAGGAGTGTTCATTTTGAGGAGAGTTCTTCTAGTTCTTCTCATACCACTTCTCCATCCACTATCACATTGGAGAAATTGCATTATGATGACAGTTCTTCAGAGGATCTTAATCCTCCTAATCTTGATGAGGAGTCTTCTTCCTCTACTTCAGATGGTGACAGTGATGATGAGGATTCACATTCCTCTCATAGTCATCATTCAGAGGCTGATGATTCTCCCCCAGACTCTCCAGCCTCAGTGCCTCTTTGGGCTCGACAAACATTTGAGTCAGCAGGAGATTGGCTTGGTGATCCATTAGATACTAGAAGAACAAGGTCACAATTTCAGCAAGCTCCACATCTCTTCATTGCTTCAGCTTCTGATCCACAGTCCTTTCGAGAAGCTTCAGGTGTTCCTGAGTGGGATGCTGCAATGCAAGAAGAGTTCAATTCCTTGGAAAGGAATCACACATGGGATTTAGTTCCTCTTCCTAAGGGAAGGAAACTTGTTCGATGCAAGTGGATCTATCGAACAAAATTTGCAGCAGATGGGTCGGTTGATAAGTATAAGGCTCGCTTGGTAGCAAAAGGTTTTTCCCAAGTTCTAGGGGTTGATTACTCTGAGACTTTTGCTCCAGTTGCTAAGATGAATTCCATCCGACTTGTTCTTGCTATAGCTGCAGCCCATTGTTGGGAAGTTCATCAGATGGATGTGAAGAGTGCATTTCTTCATGGTGACCTTCAGGAGGAAATCTACATGGAGCAACCATAGGGGTTTGTTCAGGATCCTTCACTTGTGTGTCGACTTCGAAAGTCTCTCTATGGCCTCAAACAGGCTCCTCGAGCTTGGTATGCCAAGATGGACTCATTCCTTCTGACAGTTGGTTTCACTTGGTGCCATTCTGATCCGAATGTATACATTCTGCAACAGGATGAAACTCTCACATTTCTAGTTCTCTATGTTGATGACTTGTTACTCATAGGGAGTCACTCATCCACCATCAAAGAAGTGAAAATTGCTCTACATGATAGATTTTTGATGTCAGACTTGGGTCTTCTGCATTACTTCTTGGGAATTGAGATCACTCAATCATCTTCAGGAATCTTCCTTGGACAACCCAAGTATGCACTTGATATGCTCTCCAGATTTCACATGGCTGATTGTAAGCCTGCACCTACTCCATTTTTGTTAGGGGTCAAACTTGAGGCTAAGTGCTCTTCACCCTTGGTTGATGGCACTTTATATCGATAGCTTGTTGGAAGCCTCATTTATTTGACTCATACGAGACCCGACATTTCTTATGCTATGGGTATGGTCTCTAGATTCATGCAGGAGCCACATGAGTTGCATTGGAAAGCAGCTAAGCGGATCCTCCACTACATTCAGGGTACTCACAATTATGGAATTCAGTATGTAGCAGGTGTGGATATTGACTTGGTAGGATATACGGATTCAGATTGGGCAGGTGATTCTCAGGATCGCAAGTCTACTTCTGGGTATTGCTTCTCACTTGGTTCTGGTCCAATTTGTTGGTCGAGCAAGAAGCAGTTTGCAATTGCTCTTTCATCGACAGAGGCCGAGTATCGAGGGGTAGTCAATGCCACCACTGAGGCTATTTGGCTTCAAAATATTCTTACTAAGTTTGGTATTCCAGTCAGAAAGCCTACCATCATCTTTTGTGATAATCAGAGTGCTATACAGATCTCAAAAAAATCCAGTTCATCATCAGAGGACGAAACACATTGAGATACACATGCACTATATTCAGGAGCTCATTCAGGAAGGCATCATTGATCTTAAGTATTGTTCTACATCGGAGCAAACTGCGGACATCTTCACCAAACCTTTCACCGAAAGCAAGTTCCTTCATTTGCGATCTTTGCTTGGGATGCAAAAGGTGTCTACTTCAAGAGGGGCTTCTTAGTCCTTCATTCTTTCTCTCTCTCTATTTAGGGGGGGTCTATTCCTCTTATGGGGGGCTTCTTCTTTTGGGGGGGATATTTATGTACATGGGTACCTAACATGGCCTCATTTGTCGGGACCCATCTTTTCACCCACCTAAGCTACACTTAAGGGGGGGTGTTAGTGTAGGTTTTTTTATTTTCCTTATGTTAGGGGGTATTTATTTTTCCTACACATATATTATTAAGCTTGCTTAGGTTATTAGGTGTGGTTAATATGAGGACACGTGGCAGAATACATTAGCTACATGTGTAACTCTCCACCTCACATGGGTAGTTGAGTTACACACCCTCTTTTGGCTTGTTGTGCCACCTCTCATAACCACTATTTTGTCATTTCCTAAGTGGGTTATGGGGTAGTTGGGTTTCTCACCCTCTTTTGGCCTTATGTGCCACCTCTTATAACTCCTTTTTTGTTTTCATGTAAGAAGGTTATGCCACATGTTTTGGCATTTACCAAGTAGGTAAAAACCTCCCACCTTTTATGGGGTAGTAGGTAAAACCTCCCACTTTTTATGGAGGTGGGAGTAAATGCACCTCTTGGTTGTATATGCTATTATTTTTCTATATAATAAGCAATATACTCTCACCTTCACAAGGGAAGTGATAGCTCGGTGAGAGTCTTCTCTAAATTCTCTTCTTTATCTCTATTTTTCTCTCATATCAGATTTATCTTCATTTAGCTATTTTGATCTTCGATCATCCGTTGCTTGGAGTTGCATGTGATCTATGACTGACATCAGATCCTAGCTCAATTCTTGCTTCTCACAGAATTTAACATGAACAACCCTAGAGGTTATGCACCAAGATCAAAAGGAGTTGTCCAAGAACCTCTTGTGAACCAGAAACCAAACCAATATAGAACCTATGACCACTGGTCAAATGGTTATTAAGCGACAAACAGTTGGAGAGCAACCTGTGTGATCTATCATGGTAGTAGTCACACTGCTGCAACATGTAGGGGAAAGAAAGGAAATGTGAACACTGAACCATGGAGAGCAGCTAGTATGGTATGCTATCATTGTAACAAACTGGGGCATCTTGCCAGAGCATGTAGACTGAGATAGAATTTATCGGACGACAAACCGGTCGACCCAAAAGGTAAAGGAAAGGTCGATGTTGAAACCATTCAGGGAGATATGAATAAAAATTGGAAAAAAAAATCTAAAGAGAAGCCACAAGATGTAACAGTTTCCGCACCTAGTGTGGAGACCCCTGAATCGACAAATTAAGCTTCGAAAAGATTAAGGGGGAAAATATCGGTAACAATGTTTTGGACCTCTAGAGTATATCAATAAAGTGCTTTTATTGGTATTAGTTACCTATCGATCGACATAAGAAATGAAGTGGTAAAAGGTAAAATTAGGGTTTGTACCCTAACGCTAATACATTTATTATGGTAGGTAGGAGCATGTATAAAGGAGATTCTTGTAGTCATTTTTACTTACCTATTTTCAAAGAAGCATTTTTCTAACTTGAGCAAAGCAACAAAAGCGATTAATTCTTGCATTCGAAGAAATCTAGAAAGAAATCTTGTGCAAGACCCAATAGTCATTTCAAGCTATCTAGAGTGGAGGTCAGAGTGGTAAAGAAAGCTTTTGGAGAAGAGTGTTGTTCTCGACATCTATGAACCCTAGTTTGAGTGAAAAGGTTATTTTCGTTGAGTCACTCTTATCATTTGAAATTATTCAAACATGGCTTCGATATCCAAAGTCTCTTCTATTTCTTCCACACCTAAGGAGTCATCTGAATCTCTTAGGAAGAAGTTGAAATACAATGCCCTATCTCAAATTCCCATCGGAGTCATTGTCAAAGGGGATGTTTTTGATTACATTGATTACAAACTAGAAGACCTAGGGTCTCTAGTGATGCACTCCCAGTTGAGATTATTTTGTTGAGAAGATAAGAAGATTAAACTAGAGTACAATGTGATCAAGAAGAATAAATTTCATAATGCAATATATTTTCTCGAGGAATTCACAGAAGATCATATAAGAATTATTCTTAGTAGGGTTCATGGTGAGAAGATGTATCTTGAGATAACTCATGATATCACACCAGAGGAAATCCATGTTGTGACCAATTTCTCCAATATTGGAGAAGTCCCTGTTCTTCATAAGATCACAAAAGCTAAAGTGATAGAGCTCACTTGTTCTGTGAGAGACAAGTGGGCAATGACTGTCAACACCATAAGAGATGACTTGGTAAACTATGCGTGCATGGTGATTGGGTATAGAGTATTCTATGGTAGTAGGATGAATTTTTTTCCTATAGCTATGGTGAATGTCGCTTATCGAATGATCAAGGGAGATGTAGAGTACGACTTGTGTACCTGCATGCAAAACAACTCATGGAGAATTTGAAATCCATCAAAGAGGACAAGGCACTAAGGTTCAAGTTCGGTCAACTACTTGTCGGGTTGTTTTCTACTTTCAAGGGTATTTTCTGGGAGTTGGTGATGTTCAATGGTCAAGTGACCTACCAGTTACAAGATAAATCAAGGAGAGTCTACAAGTAGTGGGATCTATGTATCTGGAGACTTTGAACAAGTATTTTGATGAGTTCAGATTAAAGATGAACCAAAGAACAAGGCTATCAGGTGACCTAGTTAAGAAGTATGAAGATGATATTTGTTTCACGATCAAAGTGGATCATTGCATAATGGAAGCGGTTGAGCCAAGAAAAGAGGAAGTTGAGCCTATGGGCTATGAAGTGGTGAATGATATACTCATTGGGTATACCTCTACCCTACTTGCTTCACTGCTTGATCCAAAGAAGAAGAGGACTAGTACCTACTTTGAGAGGGTTAATCCTATTGAAGTACCGAAGCAGAAGAAGAGGAAAGTTGTGCCATTGACATTGACACCAGTTACATCCACTGCCAGTCCAAAAGTGACCAACAGGTCACTAGCCGAGAAGAAAATAGAGGCTATTCTGCCAAAGGTATTTGAGAGGAAGAAGAGAACCAAGAACGAAGCACAGGATTCAGAAGACAATGAATCGGAAGCTGAAATATTGGGTAAAAAGATCAAGCTAACTGGTAATGTACCTATAACCCCTACACCAGTAAATATAAGCATTCCTTCGTACAGGCCTATGACACATTTTCAAAGGACTATAAAGAATATTAGAAGGAAAATTCTTGATGATCTAAAAGATTATTTTGATGATCTTAATGATACTGAAAAGTAGGATGTAGAGCAAGAACTCATTAAGTATTTATGTGATAATGTTTGGTCTCCAACCGATATTAAACTTAGAGTTTCTAATTCTTTTTATGATTCTTTGGATAATAAATGGCGCATTATCATTGAAAAGGAGCAAACAATTAGGGAACAAATTTTTCCTCAATATTTCCCAGATACTTCCAATTCTGAATTATTTGAACTTATTGATCGATACAAAGGTATCTTTTTCATGAGAAAGAGAAGACTTCAGTTACTTGGAGGTAAAATATCAGAAGTAGAAAAGGACACTCATCTATAGGCTCAATAAGTTGTCAAGATGCAAAAGGTATCCGAAGAAAATCGACAGGATGAGCAAGAGCTTGACCTATCAAAATCAAAACCGGATGAAACCTTCAATGATCAAGGAGAAAGAGTAGCCGAGAAAAATGATCCTATTGATGTGGATGCATTAGATGCTGAAGGTACTAAACCAAAGAAAGATGAAAAAGAGAAAGTGGAGAAAGAGAAAGCAAAAAACAAGAAAGCGGACAAAGAGAAAACAGAAAAAGAGAAAGTGGAGAAAGAGAAAGCAGAGAAAGAGAAAGAGGAGAAGGAGAAAGTGGAGAAGAAGAAAGTTGAGAAGGAGAAAGCGGAGATTAAGAAAGCAGAGAAGGAGACAATGGAGAAGGAGAAAGTGGAAAAAGAAGAGAAAGAAAAGGTTGACAAGGAGGCTAAGGAGAAAGAAGAGAAGGAGAAGAAGAGACAAGAGGAGATCAAAGAAAAGGAAGGTGGATAGACTTTTGAGACTCCCAAGGCAACTGGAGATCAAGCTCAATCTAAACAGGTTGATCCCACCGGTCACAATGAATTGACTCTTGTCTATCTTACCAAATTTGTAGATGAAAATGAGCTACTTAGAAGTATTCAACTAGCTTAAGAAAGATTGGAGAAACTAAGAAAGAAGAAAGAAAAAGATGTTATTCAACTTGCTATTGATACTCTTTCAACCTTAGTCCCCGATATTGATCTTTCTGGTACCGATTCCTCACTAGCCCAGTTGAAGCTTTTATGCACAATAGTGGGTGATCAAGTACAATCATTGGAAAATGCTACCCAAGCTACTGCAAAGAAAAATCATGCAAAGGCACTAAAAGTTGCATTGGTGAAGAAATTTAATGAAGACAAAGTCAAGGTGATCCATCAGAGAGATGATATCAGTCTGGTAATGGCTGAAGGACATAAACTTTTGAGCAAAATCTGCCAGCCTGATCCATTCTGTGATGATGCTATGAAAAAGAAATGTCAACTCCAATCAAAGTTAAAGTAGTACATAGAGAAATTTAAAGTGCCATATGATTCCTTCATAGTATATGGGAAGACTATATAGACTCACAGACAACAGATTGCCTGGATTGATTCAGAGATCTGCAAGTGGACTCAAGATCTATAGAAGTTTCAGTTGCTTTTGTTACCTAAGTTGCAGATTATTCAGAAGTGCTTTCTAAACATGGACGCCATTATTGTCACTTAGGAATTGACCACTATTGATGCCATGGAGGAATTAGCATTCCAGATCAAGACTTGGAGTAAAATTGTTGCCTCACTCCTAGATACTTGGCCTACAGATATGAAGGAATTTCTGAAAAACTTTAAATTCATTTTTGAAAAGTTTTATTCATTATTGTCATAAACATATACTCTGTTTTCATGTTATGCAATTCGATTTTGGTAAATCTTTGTGGCATGTTTGCATTACTTTGTCATTGGTTGCAAAGGGGGAGTGATATTGATTGAAAATTTTATTGAAATGGAAGTAGTACATGCTTGTAATTTTGGCAAAGGGAGTAGTGTATATGTTTAGGGGGAGTAATTTGATTATGGCATCATTTTTGTTTTGTAAAGTAGTTAGATGTCAAATTTTCCTAAGTGTTGCCATCAATGCCAAAGGGGGTGATTGTTGGCATTTTGATGATGTTTGTACTTAGTTTTGATTGTTATTGATGGACACACACTTATTTTCTTTATGAGTTATTCTCAACCGGTAGTATGTGATGCATTTCTCAAACCGGTATTATATACCAATGTATGCATAGTCTTTGTTTGTTGAAGACTATCGGTGTTTGCAGAAATAGCTTACCGGTCAAAGCATGATCGAGGACCTCAAGTGGTATGAGGACCCCAAGTGGCAGCCAATCTTTTTAAGATCAAAACACTATGTTCTAGTTTACTAGTATTTGTTTGTAAACTAGTAATTGGTATACTGTGTTTTGTTAACCGACAAACTTGTAAAGTGTGATGAGTTATCCTCCACCGACATTGATGTGGTGATTCTGTGTCATGTTACAAATTGTGTCTAGATGCACTGTACCTAGGAAATTGTAGTCTAATCTCATTGGACTGACATGAAATCAGATTCCTATATGAGGACATCATGTCTAGGGTTTTGAGTGAAGTGCAAGATTAGGTCTTTGCGGAAAAGGTATCTTGTGACAAAGATTGAACAAAAGATTGAAGTAATGCTGCAATGCATTAACAAAGAGCAATCAAGGATCTAACTAAGCATTATGTGCTACTTTCTAGATCACTTACTTGTTGATTACTAATCTCTTTGACAAGTTAGAAACCCTTAATCGGGTAGGCTTAGTTAAGCCTGTTCAAAATCCTCTAACAAGGTAGTTCACAATTGTGGATCTGAAATCCTTTAATAGGGTAGTCTTTAGTTTGACTTATCTCCTAACAGAGATCAGGATTCCTAACATGATCTATTTTGCTGAAGAACATTGTAAGGCCTTAACTGGTCATGTTGCTATTTTGCAGATAGTAGACTTGTGAGTTTTACTCACCATGGTTTTATTGGCATTTTGGCACTAAGTTGTCATTGATGTCAACCGACATGAGGCAGATTCACATAAAGGTGAGCACAAACAATGCAGGCCTACTGATAAAGTACAAACTGGTCTGAAGGATAAAGAATGAAGGTCTACCTGCAAAGAACAAGCCAAGCTGAAGGATGGTTGCTTGTTTATGATGAAGAGGTAGAATGTCAAAGTTGTCTCACACCACTAGAGGTGAAGTTGTACTACTGGTATAGGGTGCTCTATCAGTTATTAGAAGAATAAAACTCTACCAACAAAGGGATGTACCAGTATGTGTTTGCCAGTCTGACTATGTGTTGGTGGGCCATGTATTGATCATTGTGATGCCATGTGGAGTAGAGGTAGAAGGCGTGTTGAGGTTGGTGAATCCTCATCGACAAGGTCAATGAAATAGATAATTGCCATTAATGAAGGAGCCACAAATCATGGGATTGCATCTGATTGATTGCAGTTTGACGAAGAAGGAATGACAGAGGAAGAACAAGGAGTAGTTGGCACCTAAATCAAGACAAAGGAAATCCAATTCAGGACATTCTCAAAAAGGAAACTTCTGAAGCACTTTATGTGTTGACTGACTTCATGATAAAATATTTGATTTGAGATTGACACTTCTAGAAAAAATGTGCATTGGATAATGGAAACTATGTGTAGGTGTAGTCTTCAAGGATAGGTGATCAATCCAAGATAGGCAGGATTGGATCTCATGAAGATTGTGTTGGAAAGAGGAAACCCTTACTGCTCAGGTTTTTGAATTGCGTTTTGGCAGAAAATAAAGTAAGAAGAGTTGAGAGCTCAGAAAAAAGAAATATAGATTGATGTTGTGAAGGTTGAGTTTAGGAGAGAAGTGAGAGTGTGCAAGGAGAAAACTTTAGAAGGAATTATGAGAAAGTTGTTGTGTGAGTAAGCAAGCAAACCGGTGAGAGGATTCTACTGGTGATATTATAGTCTTATAGTTGAGCCTAACCGGTAAGGTGTGGCAGAGGAGGTATCCTAGTGTGACACAGTGTGTTGAGAGACTAAGTGTGAGAAGGAGAGAAAGATGATAGAGGTCGAGAAATAGAGACATCAATCTCACAACCGATAATGTGAGTTTTAGTGGAGGAGAAAAGACTGTCAACCGACAGAGTGCTATTTGATCCAAGAGTTGTAGAATTCATTTGCAACAAGAAGCCTTAATTGTATTCAAATAGTATTTCAATATACATTTCCAAGTTGAAGCTTGGTGTAGGGGTTGGTGCTCCTTGGGTTGGTGCCTAGAATATTTGTAAGTCTATGTTTTACCTATGAGGATGGATTAGAGCAGTAGTCTCCAATAGCTTTTCTCACCAAGGTTTTTCCCATATTTGGTTTTCCTCATAGATCTCTTGTTGTGAGTTACTTTTGTGTGAATGATCTCTTTGGCTTTCTTTCTTGTATTACCAGTATGACTATTTAGTGGTTAAGTAAATAACAAATATTCTGAAATTAGACCAAAGAGGAAAAACTTAGGAATCATTGATTCACCCCCCCCTCTCAGTGGTATTCTGTGTTCAACAATTGGTATCAGAGTGTAGGTTCTTGGTTATCTTTAAACCTTGGGTGGATTCTGGACTTTGAGCAGAATGGCAAGAAGTGAGTTTGCTTCCTCAAAAGCCCCCATGTTTGATGGATCCAACTATGCCTTCTGGAGCAGAAGAATGGAGACCCATATTTCATCTCTTGGTTTTGATGTATGGATGTCGGTTAAGAATGAGTATGTTGTTCCTACTACTCCTCCCTCTGATCTAGATGCAAAAAAGAAGTATGAGAATAATGCAAAGGAAAAACATGCTATCTTGAGTGGACTATCTGATAATGAATTTATCAAAGTTATGTATTGTGTTTCAGCAAAGGAGACATGGGATAAATTGCAGAGGTTGTTTCAGGGAGGTGCAAAAGTCAAAGAAGCCAAGCTGCAAACACTAAGGGGCCAACTTGAAAGCATCAAAATGAAAGATGATGAAAAGATTGCAGACTATCTTCACAGATTTGATAAAACTGTGAATACCATTAGAGGACTTGGAGAAGAGATTGTAGATGAGATTCTTGTCAAGAAGATGCTTATATCTCTCACTCCCAAATATGATACTAAGGTGTCAACCATTAAAGAAGCCAAGGATCTGAAGACTTTTACAATGGATGAGCTATTTGTCTCTCTGACAACCTATGAGATGAGAATAACCGGTGATACTTACTCAAGGAAAGAAGCAGTATTCAACATCACTAATATGGGCAAAGAAGCAGTTACTCATAAAGAATCTAGTGAAGACTTTGATGTAGAAGTAGCAAACTTTGTCAGGAAGCTCAAAAGAGGATCCAACTGGTACAAAGGAAAGCTACCACTTAAATTCTTCAATAGTGGGAAAGCAGGACACTTCTTTGCAAATTATCCTCACAAAGAAATCGATGGAGATGAGTCAAGAGAGTTTAGAAGATCTGCTAGCAAAGACAGAGAAAGGAATGACTACCGACGGCAAAGAAGAGGCTACCAGAACCAAATCAACCTATATAAAATTGAGGATGACACAACAGATGATGAAAATGTATTAGAAGATGATGACCATGAGAACGATAGAAAAGTAAATCTTTTCATGGTACTTGACAAACCAACTGATGAAGATGAGGAAGAAGAGGATATTGAGGCTGAAGTAGACTTGGAGAGTGAACTTATCAGTGCATTTGAAGAATTGAGTAAAACAAGAAGAGAACTCAAGAGGGTTAAGCTTGTTGTTGTAGATGAACAAGATCTTTTGAAGCAGTCTCTGGAAGAGTTCGGTCAAGTCATATTTGACTTGAAGCTGTAGCTAGAAGAAACTAAGAGGATCTATGAAGCTACAACTTTTGATTTGACAAAGAAAGAAAAGGAGCATCAAGAGCTCGAAGTAGAAACAATAAAGCTCAAAAAGGAGCTTGAATAAAGCAAGTAAGAAATAAAAAATAAGGAACAAGTATGAAGGCAACACTGAGGCTTTAGATAAGATGTTTAGCAAACAAAAGCAATCCAAAGACACCGGTGGCTTAGGCTTTGAAGATGGTCAAAGTTCAACCTACAAAGGTAAATCTGACAAAGAAATAATGTTCACTTCTTCAATTCAAGGTGAAGGAAAGAAGAGATTCACTATAGGCAAGGATACCAACAAAAAGACATATGCATATGTTGTTGCAAATCACCATTCAAATCAGTATGCAACAATGAACCGAAGGCCACACTTCTTGCACCAACATATAGACCCATGAAGATATGCAAGAATTGACTGTGAAGGATTCATGAGACTCAAAAACATGAAGGGAAGACCCCTAATGAGGCAATTTCATTTAGGACCAAGACAACCTAACCGGTATGTTTCAAACTTTCATGGTTACTGTTATCAGTGTAACAAATTTGGGCATAGAATAACTGACTGTAGGTTAAACAATAAACCCTCTATGAATTATGAAAGTAGAATTCCATTTAATGCACTTAGGGATATGAATATTGTCTACTATCAGTGCAATTGTTATGGTCATAAGAGTTTGGAGTGTAGGAAGAATAAACCAATACCCTACAATAATTTTAAGGATATTCCCTTAAATGAAAATGTAAAATGCTATAACCATCAAGAATTTGGACACATAGAAAATTTATGCAAAACCAAGATAATCAAGCAAATGAAAGCAAATCCAGATCATGAGATGGTAACTGAACCTGAGCTAAATACAATAGCTAATAAGAAGAAGGAAATCAAACCAGTTTGGGTTGAGAAAGAAAAGGAAAAGGCAGAGTCAAGTCTCATAGTATAGATTGCCTTGCATGCAGAAAGGAAAAATCTATGGGTGGTAGATAGTGCTTGTTCAAACCATATGAATGGTGATAAAAATAAGTTCATTAAACTTGAAGACTAGAATGGTGGATCAGTAAGGTTTGGAGATAATTCCTCCATCAAAATAAAGGGAAAAGGAACAATAAGCATTGATGGAAAACTGAAGGCACGTGATGTATACTATGTGGAAGGCCTAAAGCATAATCTATTGAGTGTGAGTCAAATGTGTGAAAAAGGTTAGAAATTCACCTTTGACTTAACTAGTTTCCAAATAAAGAAAGACAGTACCAGTAAAGTTGTAGCAGAAGGGAACAAAACAGATGGAAATGTTTATAATTTGAAGGAATGCTATGAGTCCCAATGTATGTTAGGACAAGTAGATGAAAGTTGGTTGTGGCACAGAAGATTAGGCCACACAAACTTTGATAACTTAGTTACAGTAAGAAAAAAGGGGTGTGTGAGGAATATTCCACCCATCATCAAACCAGTAAACACATTTTGTGATGAATGTGTAAAAGGTAAGCAAACTAAAGTGAGTTTCAGGACAAAGGAGCACAACACCTCAAGACCACTTGAAATTGTGCATCCAGATTTGTGTGGTCCAACTCAAACAAGAGCACTTGCCGGTGAAAGATACTTTATGATCTTCATTGATGACTACTCAAGAATGACATGGGTCACCTTTCTACAAGATAAATCACAAGCATTTGAAATATTCAAGATCTTTCAGAAGATGGTGGAAAAGGAAAGTGGGTACAGATTAAAATGCCTAAGATTAGACAAGGGTGGAGAGTTCACATCAAATGAATTTGAAGATTATTGTGAAAAACATGGAATTAGAAGGCAATACTCTTCTCCTAGAACACCACAACAAAATGGTGTGGTAGAAAGGAAGAACAAGACAGTAAAGGAGATGGCCAGAACCATGTTAAATGAGGCTTGTCTATCGAACACGTATTGGAAAGAAGCTATTCATACTTCTGCATACACTTTGAACCGAGCTCAATTAAGAACAAACAACAAAATGACACCTTATGAGTTATGGTATGACCGGATACCATCAGTCAAATACTTCAAAGTATTTGGAAGCAAGTGCTTCATCAAGAAAGATATGGATGGTTTAGGAAGTTTCAACTCTAAGAGTGATGAAGAAATCTTCCTTGGTTACTCATCTAACAACAAAGCCTACAAATGCTACAATAAAAGACTAAGAAGAGTCATTCAAAGTGTGCATGTAAGAGTTGATGAAGATATGCACAAAGTATGTCAACCACACATTAACCGGTATGATGACTCCAGTGATGAGCATGATGAAGTTTAGTCTGATACTGAACTAGAGGTAGTATCCAAGAAGGCTCCCAACCAGTATGTACAATTGAATCACCTAGAAGAGCAATTTATGGGAAATAAGAGTGATGGTGTGCAGACTAGAAGAAGACTTTCTCGGAATGATGAACAAGTCAACCTATGCCTCATGACTGAAGTTGAACCCAAAACTTTCAATGAGGCCAAAAAGACACAAGAATGGATGGATGCCATGGAAGAAGAACTGCACCAGATTGAGAAGAACAAGAATTGGGAATTAGTCCCTAGACTAGAAGAAAAGAATATCATTGGCACAAAATGGGTCTACTGGAACAAGATGAATGAAGAAGGTAAGATTGTAAGGTGTAAAGCTAGACTAGTGTGCAAAGGATACTCTCAAGTAGAGGGGATTGAATTTGAAGAAATATTTGCATCGGTGGCTAGATTAGAAGCAATTAGGATGTTTCTAGCTTACTTTTCCTACAAGGGCTATAAAGTATACCAGATGGATGTAAAATATTATTTTCTAAATGGAAATTTGGAAGAAGAAGTATACATGGAGCAATCGGAAAGGTTTCTGCTACATGATGATGAGACATTTGTGAGGAAAAAGTCCCCCCCATATGAGAGAAGAAGAAGAGAGACTAGGAAGACCCCCCTCAATGTGTAATCTACACCAATGATAGAAGCTCAAAGATGAATGAAGAAACTGGTCCACGAACATTGAACCACGTTCCTCCCCTTAGGAAGAAACAAAACCAAGGGTGTATCCAAAAAGTCTCCCAAATCATGAAAAGAAGATGAAGCAAAAATACTCATGATGAAAGGAATCTCTGAAAACTACTCAAGTGTCCCCATGATGATATTGAAAGGTACCCCCTCCAAAGGTGGTAAATTGTGCCACACTGCTGAAAAAGGCACTCCAAGATCTAGTGGAGATGAATGTAGAACAATATCCAAAGAATCATATGTCTCCTCAAAAGATAAAGAGACCTCCTCCAAGTGTTGTAAAAAAGTATCCACAATCATGTCAACCTCTAAAGATTGATCATGTAGAGAATACACAAGAGGGTCAGAGTTATCCCTCACAACAATCAAAGAAGGATCATCTTCATCAAAGAGAAGATGAATATCATGAATGGTGTCTCCCAAATCTACAATGTAGGAGTCCACAAACAAACCTACAATGTCTGTTAAGTAGGCATCCAAATTAACTGAAGCTGGAAGACATGTAATATCCTACTACACTGAATCATAAGAAGGCAAAACTGTCGCACTAGCTGCATCATCAGGTGCAATAGGTGGTGTGATATCAATAGAAGGAGATGAAATGAAAGGCTCAAGAACGGGGTCACATGTGAGAATCCATAAGTTCAAATGCCCAAAGTTCTCCTCAAAATGTGAATCATCAACATAGGAAGAATCAACCTCATTAATAGGACCAAAATCTGAAAAAGAGTACAACCGAGATGCATGATCAACCACCCCAGTTGCAATGATAGCTCCACTCTCTAAGTCTTTAATGATAACTGAATTAGGAGTGAACTCCATACTTTTCTTAATTTCCCCATGTGTGATTTGATAGATGGAAAGAAGATTATTTGTCAAGTGGGGTACACACAACACATCATTGAAGGAGTTATCCCCAATGGCAATAGATCCTTTCCCAATCACATCCATGTATGTATGATTGCCCATCAAAATCTACGGCATGTGGCAAGGCTCAAATGTGATCCTTATGATGATGCCATATGATGAGAAGCCCCTAAATCTAGAAGCCATCTCCCTGAATCATGACTTGTAGTAGCATAAAGAGCTTGTCCCTTTCCTTTATTTGTCCCAAAAGAGTGATCCTTTCCTTTATCCTTGGAAGAAGAAGCTGATGTAGACATTCTAGAAGGTAGGTCGATTCTATTCTTCTCAAGAAGATTCTTCAACTCATCAATATCCTTCTTATAACAATGATGTTCATCATGTCCTGACTTCTTGCAATATCCACAAAAAAGATTGTCTTTATATGATTTCCTCTTAGGTGAGAATGGTGAATCACCTTGTTGTGGAGAGGAAGATTGTGCTCCATCTTGTTGTGTTTTAGACTTAGGTTGCTTTTGATTCTTGTCTTTTCCTTGATTACTTTGATTACCTTTGTTAGCCACCAAAGCTTGTGACTTTGAAGATTTGAGAATCTCCATCGTGGTCAACTTAGATTGCTCAAGTATCAACATCTCAGTGAATGAATCAAATGAGGGAGAAGTGTATGAGGAACCTTGAGCTAACCTATGGGTGTGAAAGCTTGATACAAAGGTTGCATACTCTGAAGGAAGCTTGTCCAACAAGTTATAAACCAATTGAGCATCCTTTTTGTTAATTCCACAATCCTTTAGCTTTGCTCTTAGCTTAGTTGCTTTTGTGACATAATCTTGGATTGTATCAAAATCCTTGGGATCTAATGTTGTGAGTTCACTATCAAGCTTGTAGCCCTTAATCTCATCAACTTGACCATATAATTTCTTAAAAATATCCCAAGCCTCTTTAATTGTTGTACACTTATCAATGTGAAAAATGAGGTCATCTAATAGATACTTTCTAAGAGTTCCAAGTGCCATAGCATTCTTAGTAAGCCATTCGATTTGAGCATTAGGATCAGCCTTAGGATCAGGTGGTGTTGTAATAGTTTCATTTACATAATGAATTATTCCTTTTTCCATTAGTTTACTCAATGCCTTAATTTTCCATGATGCATAATAATGAGGAGTTAAAAGTGGAAATTTAGGAGAACCCATAGCACCAAAATGAAAAAATACAAGATAGAGAGAGGAACAATCACACAAGACACCCCCCCAAAATACTCAATCAAGAAATCCCCCCAAAATGGTGATTTTGGCACTTTATACTCAGTGCGTATACAATGGGACACTTGCAAAATAAGACAAAGTGGACTTTTGATTTAAATTTACAACTTCTCAAAATGAGATCTAAGAGACTTCAACAAATACTGCTAGTGATCTAAACTGAGATCCAAGCAAAATACAAGTACCAAATATGCCAAAAATGGCCAAATACTGAAAGTACAATTTCTACTTAAAATCACTACAAGTAGATGGCAGATTATGAAAGTAGATGAAAAAATATGCACTTTCAAAAATAACGACACCTGAAATGGAGTCCATATGAGCCCAAACGAAGCCTCCAAAGTTGTAAAAATTGGGATTTCATGATTTCCAAAAAACCTGTATCCAAAAATTAGAAAAATTTTACACCACTGTATAGATCATGAAATTCTAGCCCAAAACAAAAAAAATTGCTCAAAAAAATGAGTCCGAATGAGTGAGATATTGCTATTTGAAAATTGCCTGCAAAATTATAATTTCTAAAAAATTTCTGCCATAGTGTCAAACTTCAAATGCCTTTAGATTTGGCCTCTGAAGTCCAATTTGGATGAAACAAAAGGCAAAACTGACTTTCCTGGACCTCCTCAATCCAATGGTGACCTCAGATTTGACCCATCAAGCTTCAATAATAACCTACAATAGAAAACTCCAAAATACACAACCCCAAATAGCATCAAATTTCTCTCAATTAGCAAACCAATGACACTCTAATGGCTCTGATACCATGTGATATTTTACCAAGATCAAGAGGCAATGGAAAGCACAAATAAGAGAGACAAAATATATGATAGAAATAAACTATATTCTATCAAGATGAAAATAGTGATCAACTAGATCATCAATCGATGCATGCAATGAATATGAACATGCTTATATAGGCAAGGCTATATGGATATGTGAGCACACAAACATGACATGTGTCTCAATAAGAAACAAGGGTAGGTAGGAAATAGGTGTGGGTAGGTAGGAGAAATAATATAATAGTCCACATGAGGTGGATCACCCATTGAATGTGGAGTGTAACAACAAGATCACACCATAAAAGGTGGAAATTATCCTACACACACTATCCCAATGTGGCACAAACACCCAAGTGTCTCATACCCAAACTTTTATGAAATGCATGTACCTAAGTAAACTTAAGTAAGGTGTAATAATATCCAAGATGAATAATTATTTACACCAACAGTCTAAAGCAAGCTCCTAGAGCATGGTAATCAATATTAGATTAGTATCTGATGGAGCAGGGATTCAAAAAGGGAAGTGCTAACAACAATTTGTACATAAAGAAAGATGGGAATCACATGATTATTATGGCAGACTTTATGTGGCTTAGGGGGAGCTGATAGTAGTCAAAGGAGGAGCTTGGTATGGATACCCTTTGCCATTGTGTCAAAGGGGGAGAAATGTACCAGTATGGAGTGAATCGTGAGAAGTTGACATCAATGCCAAAGGAGGAGATTGCTGGCATTTTGGCACTAAGTTGTCATTGATGTCAACTAGCATGAGGCAGATTCATATAAAGGTGAGCACAAACAATGCAGGCCTACCAGTAAAGTAAGAACCAATCTGAAGGATACATAATGAAGGTCTACTGGCAAAGCACAAACTAGTCTGAAGGATGGTTGCTTGTTTATGATGAAGAGGAAGAATGTCAAAGTTGTCTCTCACCACCAAAGGTGAAGATGTACTACTAGTATAGGGTGCTCTACCGATTAACAAAAGAATAAAACTCTACCGGAAAAGGGATGTACCGATATGTGTTTGCTGGACCGACTATGTGTTGGTGGGCCATGTCTTGATCATTGTGATACCATGTGGAGCAGAGGTAGCAAGCATGTTGAGGTTGGTGAAGCCTCATCGACAGGGTCGATGAAACAGATAATCACCATTAATGAAGGAGCCACAAATCACGGGATCACATCTGACTGATTGTGGCTCGAGGAAGAAGGAATGACAAAGGAATATCAGGGAGCAGTTGGCACCTGAATCAAGGCTAAGGAAATTAGATTTAGGATGTTCTCAAAAAGGAAACTTTTGTAGCACTTTATGTGTCGATTGACTTCATGACAGAAGATCTGATTTGAGATTTCCACTTCCAAAAAAATGTGCATTGGATATTGGAATCCATGTGCAGGTGCAGTCTTCAAGGATAGGTGATCAATCCAAGATAGGTGGGATTGGATCTCATGAATATTGTGTTGGAAAGAGGAAACCCTTACCGCTTAGGTTTTTGAATTACATTCTGGCGGGAAATCAAGTAAGAAGAGATGAGAGCTCAAAAAAAAGAAATATAGATTGATGCTGTGAAGGTTGAGTTTAGGAGAGAAGTGAGAGTGTGCAAGGAGAAAACTTTAGAAGGTGTTATGAGAAAGATGTGTGCAAGGGAATCTATTGTTTGAGAGTTAGCCCACACCTTGGATTTTCACAACATCCCCATCCCTATAATTAGTGGTGTAGATCATCCTCGGAAAAATCAAAACTAGGTTTTCTCTCCACATATGCACAACAAAAAATCCCTCCATCTCTATCTATCCACCCATTGTATCTATACATTTTGGAGATCTCAATATTCACTTTGTCCTTTCTTCTATCTAGACCTATATCATTGTATTTTGGTTGATACATTCTAAAAATAATTCCATTTGCATTATTCATTTTCATATAGTCACATTATTATTATCGTATTTCATCATATAGTTGCATTATCATATCATTGCATTATTTTTGCATATCTTCATTAACATTTGAATTTTTAGGTGCATTTCATGTTAGGATCATAATAAATAATGATGCAAGGTTAATTAAATCCCATTCAGATATTACTATCTCATGTAGTGCTACAATCATTTATCGCATTATTCAATATAAAACATTTGAAAGTAATCCCATTTACACGCATTACATTGCATTTTCATCTCATCCTAGGTGCGAGAAATAGGATCTCATTCATACATTACTTTTTTATGCAAATGATCATGTAAGTCATCAATAGGCCACATTGTTTTGGTTTATTATCTTTTAGTGGCTAAATAAGGGTTTTCATTACATCACATGGAGCATTAGTACATTTTTGTATTCATACCATCACATTCACTATAAATCATCCATTCATCACTTTAGTTACATTTCATTTTTAAAAGAATTTATCACATCATTAATACATATCATATTCAACTGCATCACATCATAATATAATCATGAAAATAAAAAACTACATATGATATAGGCATACATCATCCACATGCATCTTGCATCCACAAATATGTTAGCAATATCATCAACATATCACATGCATACATATATAATCATATATCTTGCATCACAAATAAGTCAGATAATATTCATCATATACATCTTATAATAATCATCATCCATAATATAAAACAATAATCAAAGTCCATCAATGTCCATAATAAAGTCCATATATACATATACACCACCAAATCGTGTCTCATATATATGAAAAAAACAATCTGTCAATCGTGGTACAATGATATATCCTCCCCAAAGGGTCAAAATAATCACAATGTCATATACAGTTGATGAGTGATACCCCACACTCTCTATGTCCTCATCCCCAGCTCCCCCACCTAACCCTCCCCCTCCTGATAGTCCTACCCCAGGTTCTCAAGGTGGCCTCATCGCCACTGACCCTCCTGACTGCTCGATGTGGTTCCTTTGAGATCAAGCACTCTTAGTATATGATGCAACCCTTTGATCTATTAGCACTGCCCCATGATACAAGCCCCTATAATAGGTTGCCTCTTATACCAAGATCTTCACCCTCAGCTGCTGGTTGGTTAGATTAGCATACACCTGTGCAAACCCTACTAGCTCTAATAGTTGTTGGGTTCCATCTCGCTCATCCTGTAACCTAACTACATCTACCTCTACCCTGGTCACCCTAAACCAAAGAGTCCCAAGCTCCTCATCCTATCTATCTAGTATATCTCATAACTGTGTCATAGCCGCTCCACTTTGTGTCTCCTCTAAGAGAGCATCTGTATCCTCTCTCTCCTACCTTAGGGATGCCACCTCTATTTGATTCATTTGTAGAATCTCGTCCAAGTCATCTATCTCCCTGGTTAGACATACTAGCTCTGACTAAAGACTTGCTACCCTCACCTTCTCCACTTATACCTCCTCCAAACTCCCAAATATCCTTTGAGCAACCTCTCTCCCCTATAACTTTGCCTCCAATTTCCTCTCCCCCTCACTCCATCTCTCTGCCACACCACTTTGTCATACTTTGCCTGAGGGAATCCAACCTATACCTATCCATTGATAGCCTATCCACTCCTCTTATCCTGAACCTGTATATTTAGGATGTCCATCGGCTAAGCATCCCCACCCTCTTGCTCCTTGGGTACTTGTCCAATGTGCCCCACTGATGGTTGTACCCGTAATGGTATCTCAACTTGAGGTACTTGCTATCTCCCCCTCCCTCTCCAAGGATCCTTCCCTCTCCTTATCCCTCTCCTCCTCCTACTAATACCCTATTTGCAAGCCCATCCTCCTCTCTCCCTATGACCTCATCAACTGGCAGTCATAGCTCATCCTCCTCAAGTACCCCTAGTATGCTCAATCTTGCTGGTAGATGAGCCTCCTAATAGCACTTCTTTGCACTGGTCATCCCTAGGTCCTCTCTTGCTTTGTAAAACTCATCCCAAACCTTGGTAGTTTCCCCCTCCAAGGTGACCTGAGCCTCCAACAGGTTGATGGCCTTACCCCACACACCTACCTCTCGTGTGATCCTCAAGTAGATGCGCTCATAACCAACCACATCTTGCACATCCCTGAATTGTCTGGATACCTTGTGTGGTACATAGTGCTGAATAATATAGATAGTCCTCCCAAATAACCACATCTCTGACTATTTCCACACCAACTACAAGTCTCCCACAATTTCTCATTGTCTAGGAATGGCCGCCAGGTAAAGAACTTGAGCTCATCCAAAATATGATGCTAGAACCACATGGCACCAAGCTTGATATAATGCAGAAGTCCCCTGTATTGGTCCACATAGGGGAACTGATATCTCTTGTCCTATACTCCAATGGGTTGGGTCACCATGATATTCTCCCATGCCCATATGTGCAGCAGTGCCACTCTTGTGCCTAGGTTCTGATAATCTCAATACATGCATAGATGCATATCATGGTAAAGTTATTCTAAAATAACTACTCCCCATGCATACTGAGCGTCCTTGATCATATAATACACACACCTGCTCAATCCCACTGAAAACCCATTTCTTCTCAGATATGGCTTTAGATGTCCACTAATCAATATAACACCAACTGTGGGATGTGCCGAATCTGCATTGCTCGACCCAAGTACATCTTCATCCCTTCCATCAACAACACATCATACTCACACATCTATCATAGATAATAATCCCCTCCATCTAGTTTGTACTTAGGGATGACCTCTATAATGGGGATCTTCAAGATCCTCAATACATCAAGCAATGTGATCATAGCCTCTCTGATGGTCAGGTGGAATGTACACGCCCAACTGTCCTAGCACTCCACAAATGTTTTCATCATGGCAGTATGCACCCTGATCCTAGGTCATCTCCCCACAAACCCTAAGCCCACTGCACTTAGAATCTCTCACTCATTTGCTCATAGACATCTATAGAGCCTCATGGTCAGAGGCCAGTGCTCTCGTAATGTGAGCGACTCGACAGTATCCTACAACCAACAAATTCACTTCATTAATCTTCATATTCTATCATATTCTACCTATTATATCCTACCTTACCCTATCCTAGGCTCTAGCCTATTCTAACCTATTTCTTATCCTATGCTATCCTCAGGGCATGCATGCACTCCTTAAATCCTCCCCATCCCTTTCCCCTTTCTCATCCTCCCCCATAGCTTCCTTGATGGAGACGTTGATCCCTACTGGTGGAGGTGTTGAAGCCGTAGCACTTGTGTGGCTCCTCAGGGGGAGGCATTAATCCATAGTCTCTGCCCATTTCACCCCTTTGAACCCCCCTTCAATATCAATCAATGCAATCACGAGAACTTACACGGATTCCCCCTCATTGCCCCTTCAACACTTGCACAGGTGTTATTCGCTTGTGCTAACATTGATCCCTAAGTGAAGGCATTGAAACGATGATCAACGCCTCCATTGTGCTAACTTTTCTACCCTAATAAATTTCCTAATCTACCAATTCACAAAGTGGGTTAGGGTACATACTGGTGGGCCATACTCAACCAACCGTTCATGACATCCAACTCTTTTGGCATGATGCTTGTGCACTAGAATCCGGTCCATCTCTTTCTAATGGCTATGATCTCTCTCTTTCTCCAAAGGTGTGTGTGACAATGACCCTTCCTTGGGCCCCTTGCAGCTTATATAGGGCCCTCCCATGGGCCCGTTTCTTCGCCCATCTTCTAATTCACCAATTTTCTTCTTCCCCTATCATTTTTTTTTTCTCTCATTTTGTTCCTTTTCTCATCATTTTCTTTTTAAAAAAAAATTTCTCCAAAAAAATTCTAAAATTTCTGGTTAAACTCCCAAGGGGCATATACCACCCGTGTCTTCACACTGGAGCATTCCTTTCCTTGTCTTTTACCCATCACCAATTTTGTGATTGTGTAAAAAAGAGGCAAAATGTAGACGTCTAAAATTAATTAAATTAAATATTTAATTAATTTATCCTTTCTACATAATTAATTTATTTAATTATGATCCCCTTTATTCTTCTTAGAATTAATTAAATTTATTTTAATTAATCTTGTCACTATAGTCCAAATAATTGATTTATTTAATAAATTAATTATTCCCTATTCCTTTAAAGTTCCTCAATTAATTATTTCTTCTAAATTCCCTTTAGATAATTAATTCAGATTAATTAACTAAATCATGTGATTCCAACAAATAATTTTTCCTAATTCACACTTAGCCTAATTAATTCTTCTAGAGTGCCCACTAGGCATTATTTCCTAATTTTTAATTCCTCCACTCATCCTCTATCCTCTTGTCAAATCCTCCTACAAATCCCACTTGTCCTCTAATTTCCTATTATCCCACCTAATCACCTCCTTAATCATTTTCTAATGGCTAATCCCCATGATTAGCCACCAAGTCAACCAATAGTTATAAATGGTTAAGTCCTCTTGGCCCCTCCTCACCTTCCAACCTTAAATGGACCCAATTGGGTCATTTCAAGGATTTCAAAATCTCACATTCTCCCATGTCTCTCACCTTCTCAAGTAATTTTTAATTCATTTTCTCATTTCCTTTCCCCATGTAATCCATTATTTGGGAATTTTTAATTCCCTTGTCCTCTCTCCAAGGAATTTTTAATTCCTTTTATTCCCCCAAGGTACTTGAGGATATCTTCCCCATGCACCTTGTGGAGTGTGGAGACAATAAATACTTTTATGGAAAATCTCTTGGTCTCCACACCTTGTCCTCTCATGTCCCTTCAATCTTGTTGGGTGAATATTTTGTCACAAGTTTATTGATGACAAAATATGTATTTCACACATAACTATGTTAAGACAAAGTCTTTCCTCTCATCAAGGGAAGGTTCCTTGGAAGAATTTGGGTATTTCAACAACTTTGAAATTAAATTCGGGGATAAGCTTAGGGCATGCAATTCTCTTTTTTTAGAATCAATGTTTCTCCCTTCACTTGATGATATTTCTTACAACTAACAAAACTAACAACTAGTAGAACTTCTTTACAATGATTTTTTTTTTCAAATATTTGAACAATTATGTAAGCTCAAAGTCTTACATGAGTGAAACTTACTTTAATCGCCTCAATTACAACTATAATTACAACTCGTAGCTCAAAGTCTCCAAGATGTGATTAATTTTCCTAAAAACTAAGAGCAACTAATAGCAATACAAAGCTTACTATGTAATCACTTAACTATCAGAAGATTTCCCAAATACACAAATATTACAAAGTCTACTTATCACAATTAGAAAGCTCTCTTACTCACATAAACAATAACACCAATAAGATTCAAGTATTTATTAAATGATTATGAGAACAGGAGATAAGAACAATTCAACCATAAACACAATCTTCAACCCACCACATAGTTTGGAAACCAATGGATTACTATCTTTATTTCCTTGAATCAACCTTTACATCAAAAAGCTCAAAGTCTTTGTTGAGGCAAAAATTTGGCAGAGTCTTGCTTAGCATAATAAAAGATAAATATTTACAAATGAGGTCCTCCTTATATAGGAAAAGAACATGAGAAAAAGGTGGGCACAATTGACTAATTCAACTACATAGTCCCACTTGACTACAACTACTGCATAAAATAAAAATGCAACTGTAAGAAAATTTATGGTAACTAAGAACTCAACTACATGAAAAGATAGTGTCAATGGGAACACTTTATTCTTCTTTCTCTTCCTCATTGATTTTATTGAATTCCTCGGACTGAGCCAAAACAACTTCCATCTTAGCTTTGTATGATATTGTGGTAGAGTTGGTGATAGCGTGAACCCTAGAAACTGCATCTCCATCTTTCACATACTTCTTTCTTCCATCCTTAAACATTTAGGAAAGAACTTCAAAACTAACCTATATCTCAAGCAGTTTATAAAATGCATTCAATGAAAAGTCTTGTTCTTCCCAGAGAGTAATTAGGAAAGAAAATATTGTATGATGTTCTCACTAGATATTAATTTATGATCATCACCATACAAGCAACAAGGAATCTCAATTATCCATGCTAAAATCTAGTCAATCTCATTATCATACTCTTTCTTTTCTTGATCTAGCTTTGTGATTATTGACCTTATTATTTTATCTTTATGAGATAATAATGACAAAATTTGGATGTATTTCTCTCGTGTTGATATTACCTTATTTTCTACAAGCACATCAATCCTGAAATCTTCCATTTTTCTCCAAAGAGTCATGCTCTTTTCAATGTCTTCCATTTCTTTGGAGAAAATAGTTTTGATACCTTGCATTTGACTTTGAACAAATTCAAAGTCCATCAATAACTTAAGCATTGAATCTAGAAGAAGAGATCCCTCTGACTTCAAGCGATCGATCCATTCATCCACTACTCAGCTCTTGACACCTACCTGTTCCACTTTTTTGATCACCTCAGTGTCAATTGAGGAAACAATCGGCTCAACCTCCTAGGAAGATTGTGTGACTTCGAGAAGCACATGTTTCAGCTGATCACACTTTTGTTTCCAATCAATATTTTTAGCTCTTTCCTCATCCAACTTGCACATAATTGCATTCAATGTAGCTTGAGAGTCTTGTTTGACACTCTCATGTGTTTCAACCCCAAATTCCACTGTTTGCATTGTGTAGTCGGTAGGCTGAACATTATCTTTTCTTTTGTCCACCACAGGTATCAAAACTTCAACATGCTTTCTCTTAGTAGCAAGATCCACCAACACTCAAGAAACAGTATTTGGGTATTTATTCCCTTTTGCCTTGGATGGAACTAACTACTCGAAGTCAAAGTCATCTGGTGAAATTACTTTTTTCTTCCTTTTGGGTGTTACAATATCCATCCGTGGTGGAAGATCTTCTTTTGTGGTTGGAGTTGTGGCCTCCTTTTGAGTAGTCATTGGTATCTGAGACACATTCTGACTTGATGATGTAGCAATAGAAGATGGAATTACTTGCACTATGGATGTGGTAACAGATGGTGGTTTTGTTGATAGAGCGATAGTAGTCATTATTGGTGTCTCCCTAAAAACAATTATGGTTACAACCATAGATGGTGTTTCAGTGGTGATAATGGTACTTACAATAGGTGGAGCTTCAACAATGATAGCTATAGAAGGTAGGGCTACTAAATATTGTTGTACAACTATTTGCTCCAAAGATTCAATTAAATCTAGAATTGAAGACTTAATAATGGATGTAGGAACATCATCAAAACTCAGGAGACTAGACAATGTAACATATACTTGATCACCCTCCTCTTGTGGCAATTCTATATTCAACCCCTCATCATCATATTCTTCTACCTCTTGATCTGAATCTAACTCAATAGAATGAATGACAACTTGTGTAGGAGTTGATACATGTGAAGCAGTGGGGGTAGTACTTTCTCCTTGTTGAGTTTATTCTTCTACTTCTTGCATTTCCTCTTCATGAGGAATCTCCCCTTCTTGTTCTTTCTTTGGTTCATTTGCAACTGGCTGTTCAGAATCCTTAGATGTTACCTGTGGGGCTGATGAATAGTCACCTTTCTTTGAACCTTTGACCATGAATTTGAACTTTGGTGTGGATTCACGATGGGACTTGTTTATCTTCTATGTTCTTTGTCCTTAATTCAGATGTTTTGCCAACTAGACCATCACTATCATCATTATCACTAGAACTGGAAGGAATCTACTTCATTCTAATTCCCTTCTTCAACAACCATGCATTAGTATTAGCCAAAATAGGAACAATTCTTTGGTAAATAGACTTAATTTCCTTCTTGGACCATTGGATGAGTAGCAGAGGAGAATCGACAATCTTTCGTTCAAAGTAGACCAAGTCCACTATGTCAACAGTATCTTTCATTGTGTCCTTGATCCTAGCCAAATCCAGGTTCTCAATTTGTTATAAGGTGAGACAAGTGAAGTCCATCCTCCTCACATCTTCCTCATCTTCACAATCTCCCCAAACTTCTATGAGCTGATATAAATGTGTATAGCCCCTCCTGATTTTGTTCTTCATCCCATGAAAATCAAAATTATTACGGGCTTTGAACCTCCTCATAGTCACCCATTGCATTTCATCCTCCATATTTTTGGCCTTTGGGTTGGTCAACACTGAATATCGACCAATAGATTATGGAAATTTGAGGCCAATTTGATGAGCTTGTGACTACCTCTCATGTACATGAATCAATTGTTGACATAATTCCATGAGGACAATTTTATTTGAAGGATACCTTGGCAGCATGAATGGTTCACCTATAAAACATCCTATGTGGATATATGTGAAAGTAGGAAATTGAACACAACCAAAGAAAGAAAATTTGTTGTATGCCACTCCTGAAAAAGTCTTCTCTTCTCTAAGTCTTTATCAAACATACACTTCTAGACATCAAAGAAGGTGTCATTAACCCTTCTGAAGTGACTTCTTTGATGATCAATTGCAAGCTGATAATAGTAATCCCATACTGACACTAGTCTTCTATCACCCTTGGTAGACAAACCTGGATATTACCTCATGGAGGCGGTTGCATACACAAGGTATGAGATCATATAGAATATCAAAGTTGTTTTGACCTCTTTCAGCTATGCACATAGTGCATCACTAATCTTCTCTCCCCAATCTATTTTGGTAGTCCCTTTTTTGATTATGCTCATATAATAACATACCCAATTTTGCAAGTAATGAGAATCTCTTAGACCTTTTACTCATGAAAGCATAGTGACTATGTCATTTTATTCCTCATTAAAATCACTTATGTGGAAGTATTTAGGCCATCTTGAAGTAGTGGAGACCCTGGCTAAAGATAAGAAAACTGCATTGATCATCTTCTCACATTTTTCTTCATTCTTCTCATAATACTCTTGAGAACTATCTTTTCTTATGTCTGCTACCTCTTCTACTGGATAACCCTTAAATCCATTGTTAAAGAAAACATTATCTAGTGTCATGACACAATTTTTATTTGCATCCATCACCTATCTTGTATTAGGATCTAAATGATCCATCACTGCAAGTACAAAGTATGGATAATGAGATACTACTAGAAAAGAAGCATACTTATGCAACTCTAAAATAATCAAGCGCATCATATGAGATGGAGCCTTTTTAACTCGAGAAATAAATTCTTGCATGTCTATGTGGCCAATCTTAGTGTCTCTGATTTCCTTGACATTTGATTCCACTGAGCTTTCTGGGAACATAGTCAAGTATTTATCATACTTGTACTTCATATTCTTTACAGGCAGCTTGCTTGGTGAAGGCTCTAACTGACTTGAAGAAGTGAAGTAGTCATCAGTGAGGAGAGACCTCAAGGAGATCAGCCCAAACTAGTCAACAAGAGTAAACACAATGGAAACCCACAAACACGATGGAGGTAATACAGAATAGATAGTTTTATTGCATATAATTTGATTACATTCAACCGGTAACAACCAGGTTACAACATACCGACACACAGGCCTAGTATATTAGGCCACATCGGGACCTTGAATAAAAAGATCAATCTTCTAAGTGTGGTCTATGTCTAATTGATTCTAATTGATCTTCAATTGATTACATTCTAAAGCATGATTACAAATATATATTGATCCTAAGGATCCAATTAGCCCAAAAGGATAAAAACCCGAAGAACAAGACCTAACATACAAAATGAACAAGGTCGGCCTCTGCCAAGAGATTCCTCCAAAAAATCTAAAGGATGAAACATATAAGATTGGCCACACACAAAGAAAAATTGAGATCAATGCTCAAGGCTCCACAAGCTTTGGAATAGGTTTTGGTGGATCACCAGAATAGGTCCCAGGCAATTGGTAACAAAGGAACAACTGGTAACAAGAAACTGTTATGGAAACTAGTAGTGATATCTTGTTGGAGAGTGATCCAAATGAGATCTGGTTTGAAAGAAAGGAAGATGATCAATTCTTCAAGTAGAATCCAACTGCATAGGATCTAGTGAGCCAAAACTGGGACACACAAAAAGGAACACTGAAACTGCAAACAAAAAATAAAACATAAAATAAAATATTTTTGGTTGATGCAAGATTGTTGTGAAATGGGGAAGCTCCTACATCAAACATCCAAGATTAATGAAAAAGTGAGCCTCTCACTTTGCTGGGGTTAGAGGAAAACCAAGGCAATCTACCTCTTCTTGAGAAATCTAAGATGAATCTTCATCTGGTCTGCTCTTCCACTTCACAAGATATTATTTGTACCGACTATTCTGAGTACTACTCCCAATCCTATTGTCCAAAATTTCTTCAATATGATCTAGTTTCTTATAGGGTAATTTTTTCTCAAGGTTTGCAACACTATCCTCACTAAATTTTGGTTCATGGTACTCATGAAGATTTGCAATATTGAATATAGGTGAAATACTTAGACTATCTAGTAGCCCTACTTCATATGCATTTCCAGAACTGAACTTTCTCAAAATCTTACAGGGTCCAAACTTCTTCATCTGTAACTTATTATAAGTTCCAATCAGGAATCTCTTTTTTCTCAAGTATACCATCACTTCATCACCAACTTCAAATTCCTTATGTCTCTTCTTCTCATCTACCTTCTCCTTATATTTTCTATTCATGTCTTCCAAATTATGTTTAACCTGAATATGCAATGCCGCCATGTGATCTACAAATTCTTCTGCTTCTGAACTCTTCTGGTCTTCACTGCTAATGTCTCTTAATTATTCTATTCCTCTAGGATGTACTATGGTAACAATCTCAAAAGTTATTTTTTTAGTACTTCTATTCAATGAATTGTTATAGGCAAACTCTGCTTATGCAAGGATCAAATCTCAACTTCCAGTTTTATCTCCAACTAAACATCTCAACAATTTTCCTAGATTCTAGTTAACTACTTATGTTTGTCCATCAGTCTGTGGATCAAAACTAGAACTGAACTTCAAATCTGTGTTCATCTTCTTCTAAAGTGTTCTCCAAAAATAGCCAACAAGCTTAGTGTCTCTGTCTGAAACTATCTTCTTAGGTTAACCATGCAATCTCACCACATGGGTTAATTTTTATGTTCAATAGCTGCCACAACACTTGAAAATAGTGCATGTTTATGATATTTGAATATCATTACCTTTATTAGATTGATTTGGGCTAGACCTCATCTTACAGGTCCCAGGGTTTTTGCGATTTTTTCTTGAAAATTTGTCTGTCGGTTTTCTGATTTTTTCCACAAAATCATGGGAGGGTTTTCATGATTTTTCCTCAAAAATTGTTTGCAGGGTTTATAATTTTCCCTTAAAAATTATCTCATCTATAATCCACAATATTTGCGTAAGATTTTAGTTATCTGGGTTTTACCATTTTTTCCACAAAAACAATGATTTGTACTACATGCAATGCATCTAATGTCTTCTTACAGGGTATTAAATGAGCCATCTTTGAAAATCTATCCACTAACACAAATATAGAATCATTCACTCTCAGTGTCTTAAGCAATCCAAGTACAAAATCCATGCTTATATCTTCCCAAGGTCTTACCGGTACTGTCAAAGGTTTATACAATCCCACATTTTGACTACTACCTTTTTTAACTTGACAAACTCTAAAACTCTGCACACATCTCTTAACATCCTTATGAATTTGGGGCCAAAAGTATCGCTCACTCACCAATGCAACTATTTTATCAATGCCAAAATGTCAAGCTAAACCTCCACTGTGTTTCTCTTTGATTAGGTTCTCTCTCATGGAACTCTTAGATATGCATAATTGAACTCCCCTAAATAACATCCCATCCTAAATGAAATAATCTAACCATTTTCTCCTATCAACCATAATCGGTTCTCTACATGCTTTCCAAGGTTCTGCAAAATCCAGGTCTTCATCATATAAGGTCTTCAAATCTTCAAAACCTAATACTGTCACTCTCATCTCTGTCAAAAACTTCCTTCTCCTACTCAATGCATCAAAAACTTTGTTAGATTTCCCACTTCTATGCTTCCACACAAAGGTGTAACTATGGAAATATTATACCCATCTCATGTGTCTCTGATTCAACTTACTTTGATTGTTCAAATACTACAAAGCTTGATGATTTATATATAATACAAACTCCTTAGGCAACAAGTAGTGTCTCCATTTCTTCAAGGCTTGAACTATGGCACAAAATTCTTTATCATACACTGAATATCTATTCCGGGTATCATTCAATTTCTCACTAAAATATGATGTTTCTCTCCCTTCTTGACTCAAAAATGCTCCTATTGGTATTCCACTTGCATCACAATCCACTTGAAAAACCTTATTGAAATCCAATAAAGCCAACACAGGCTGCTGAATCACTTTCAGCTTCAAAATTTCAAAAATTTTGTTTTCTCTGGTGGTCCACTTGAATTCCTTTCAATCTCCCCTCATGGTCTCAATCATAGGGTTACAAACTGAACTGAAATTTATGATAAACTTCTGGTGAAAACTAGCCAATCCATAAAATGATCTTACCTCTCCAATTCTTTCTAGCATGGGTCACTCAATAATGGCTTTCACTCTCTTAGAGTCCATCTTCAAACCATCCTCAGATATCACAAATCCCAAATAGACTAACTCATCCTTCATGAAAGTGCACTTCTTGATATTGATCAACACCTTTTCTTCTCTCAACCTTTGTAAAACTTGTCTTAACTACAACAAATGCTCCTCTTTTCTCTTACTGAAAACTAGAATGTCATAAATACATAATAAAAAACTTACCCAAGAATTTCTTCAATACCTCATTCATCAGCCTCATGAAAGTACTTGATGCATTAGTCAATCCAAAAGGTATCACCAACCATTCATATAGTCCTTCATTTGTCTTAAATGTTGTCTTCCACTCATCACCTTCTCTGATCCTAATTTGATGATATCCACTCTTTAAATCTATCTTTTTAAGTATTTTTCTCAACTCAAACAGTCCATTATGTCATCCATCCTAGGCAAAGGAAACTAGTATTTCATTGTGATCTTGTTTATTGCTCTTGAATCGGTACACATCCTCCATTCCCCATTCTTCTTAGATGCTAATACTGTTGGTACGACACAAAGAGTCAGACTTTCCTTGATCAAACCTCTCTTCAACAACTTCTGCACTTGTCTATTTAGATCTTCATTTTCTACCAATGTCAATGGGTGTGCAACTTTGTTAGGCAAACTAGCTCCAGGAACCAAGTCCATGCAATGACTAATACTTCTAACAGGTGTCAATCCATCAGGTACATTATCTGAAATGATGTCCTCATATTCTATCAACAAATCTCTTATCTCTGCCAGGTGTTCTCCTTTTGGTTCCGGTCTCTTAGTCTTCTTAGGAATTAAGGAAAAAAACACATTCGCATGTCTCAGTCCATCCATGAATTTCCTTCCATCTACTAAATAGATTTGGCATTCGTACATACTTCCTTCTTCAAAGGTTCCTCCAAAGGTAACAAGGTTTTCTTCATCCCATTGGCCACAATAGTGTATGTATTCTTCCTCCCATCATTTATTGCATGTTTATCAAACCGCCAAGGTCTTTCCAATAAAAGATGACAAATATCCAGAGGCATAATATCAAACAAAACTTCATCATGAGAATTCCCAATTTTGAATTTTAGCAAACACTGTTCACTTACTAACAACTTATGTTCATCCTGAATCCATGCTATCTAGTAAGGCTTAAGGTGTTTCAATTTCTTCAATTTCAAATTATTCACCATCTATTCTAAAACAAGATTATCTGAACTACCACTATCAATAACAACTTTACAACACTTACTAGATACCTTACATCCGGTCATTAATAGGTTCTTCCTCTGTAAGGATTCTTCACCTCCTCCAATATGACACAAAGCTCTCCACATCATCAATAGTTGTCCATCTTCTCGTTTGTTCTCTAATTTGGTGTGGTTTTCTTCCACCACTACTGCTCTTCCAGTAGCCTCTATCTTCTTACATTCAAATGCACGGGGCCCTTCTCCTCACATTTAAAGAAGGTTCCTCTAAATTTCCTCTTGTCTTTGATGAATACTAAGAGGGGGGGTGAATTAGTATACCCAAAAACTTTAAACAACACTTAAGAAATTTTACTACATACTGGTATAGTCCTTTAGATAGAAAACTTGTTAATACACAAACAAGACAAATAGAAAATAAATAATTCACCCACAATAACACAAGATATTTTGACATGGAAACCCAAATGGGAAAAACCATGGTGAGTAAAACTCACAAGTCTACTATTTGTAGAATAGCAACCAGACCAGTTAAGGTCAGACTGGTTAAGACCTTACAATGTTCTTCACCAGAACAGATCTTGTTAGGAATCCTGATCTCTATTAGGAGATAAGTCCCATTAAAGACTACCTTGTTAAAGGATTTTAGATCCACAACTATGAACCACCTTGTTAGAGGATTTTGAAGAAGCTTAACTGAGCTTACCTAGTTTGTTAGGTCCTGGAGACAACTAAGAGGGGGGGGGGGGGGGTGAATTAGTTGTCTAATAAATTCAAAATAAAAACAACTTAACCAACTTACTGCTTAATACTGGTGAACCAGTCTTTTATACCGGTGGACAATTTTATCAGATAATTGCAATACCAGTAAAGATTAATGCATGAAACAAAAAGACAAAGTCATCCACAACACTTCACACCAATATTTGTATGTGGAAACCCTGTAAGGGGAAAAACCACTGTGGGAAACCTTACCCACAATCAGATGATACTACTGCGAATAGTAAGTGTATATAAATGGGGTCAGTACATGCAGAAAGGTGAAGCACCTAGAGCTCACTGCTCAAACACAAAATAGGAGTCACACTTACTACAATTGGATGGTTAAATCCAATAAGGATGTACTGCTCAAAATAGCATCTTCATATGCTAGATTTAGTACTGGTGTAGTTCTGATATGCTTTCACAAAAACCTTGCTTCACCTTCAAATGATGTCTGCATGTATAGCTCTTCTTAATCTCTCATATACCTTCACACAATTCTTCTTTGCATTCCACAACCGATCTTACAAATAAGATCTTACATTTATATTATAACCTAGGAACAATTTTAGTAGGTTAGCTCTAAGATATATTAAAATAAAATTAATTTACAAATAAATTAATGCCTACTGCAATAACCGATTCAACATGTCAGCTTAATGCATTTACAACAATAATAAATCATCTCCATAGCATGCCATGCTGATCAGGAAAAGATAATCCTGCCGATGTATAACCTAGACCTATTTGCTGGTAACAGCAAATATGCAAATATGAATATACCAATAATCAAATCTCCAAGACAAGGTGTCCAAATGACGTCTTCATCATAACCAAGTGTTTTCCATGCCATTCCAAGTGCTGATGATCATTATATCATGTCAGTGTACCAGATATCGATGACTGTGCATAAGTCATTTGCTTGCCGGTGAATGTTGTTGATTCTCCAAAGTGCCAGAGTTGATAAGGTTTAGTAGGTGTTGACATCAATGAAAAAACCATATCAAAATACCAACAATCTCCCCCTTTGGCATTGATGGCAACACAAGATGGAAAAACCATCAAAGTGCCAAAATAGAAATGCCAAATACCAAAATACCAATAATTACCAAAATATAAGTAATCTTTCTCAAAGTAATATTCTCTCCCCTTGAGAGTGACATGTGTTTCCTTGTGTTTTTCCATACCAATCTCTCCCCCTTTGACATCAAATGCCAAAGTTACTATAAAACCAAGTTCATATACAAAATACCAACCAATTTAGTATACCAACTACTCCCCCTGAGAAGTAGTTTCCTCATCAAAGCCAGAGCAAAAATATTTCTTTGTTAATTCTGCCAGTTGATGACAAATGTCAACTCTCTAAGTATCTACCAGTGGGGGAATGACCCCAAGCTGATCTCTAAGATATTCAAAAGTCTCCTTAGGTAGAGGTTTAGTGAAAATATCTACAATCTACTCTTTAGTATTCACATAAACAAGTTTAATTTCTTTTTCTTCAACATTCTCCCGTAGAAAATTCAGTTTGATAGAAACATGTTTGGTTTTAGAATGTAGTACCAGATTCTTAGATATATCAATTGTTGTAGTTCTGTCACAATAGATAGTAACAGGTTCCTTGCATTTTACATTTATGTCTTTCAATATTTGTTTAAGCCATAGTACTTGTGTATAACTAGTTACTGCTGCAACATATTCTGATTCTGTTGTTGATAAGGATGTACAACTTTGTTTCTTACTCAACTAGGAAACTAGTCTGTTTCCAAGCAAAAATGGTCCTCCGGTGGTGCCTTGTAAGTACCGGAAAATCCTTTTTACTACTGATTCATGATTTTCTCTAGGATTACTCTAAAATCTTGAAACAATACATACTAAATTCATGATATCAGGTCTGGTTTGTGTCAAATACAGTAAACCTCCTATCATAGATTTGTACCTAGTTGGATTAACAGGTGTAGATTCATCCCTTAGTGATAGTTTGTCATTTGTAGTCATAGGTGTGCTTACCAATTTAGAGTTCTCCACCCTGAATTTCTTTAGTAACTCCTTTAAGTACTTGGATTGACTCAAGAATATACCTTTGTCAGTCTATGAAATATGCAATCCTAAAAAGAATTTTATTTCTCCAATCATAGACATTTCAAATTCTTGCTACATTTCAATAGAAAATTCTTTACATAGTCCATCTTCTCCTCCAAAGATTATATCATCAACAAAAAATTCTATAACCAAGATGTCATCATTAGTCACTTTATAATATAAGTTGCTACTAGCATTACCTTTAGAAAAACCAATCTTCAAAAGATATTTATCCAATCTTGCATACCAAGCTCTTGGAGTTTGTTTCAATCCATACAAAGCTTTCTTTAACCTGCAAACCATATCTTTTTTATAGGTCAAAGAAAATCCATCAGTTTGTTCAATGTAAACTTCTTCTTCAAGATCTCCATTTAGAAATGTACATTTTATATCCATTTGATATACTTTGTAGTTCTTGTGTGCTGCAAAAGCCAAAAATAATCTGACTGCCTCAATTCTGGCTATCGGTGCAAAGGTCTCATTGTAATCAATTCCTTCTTTCTGAGAATATCCCTTACACACTAGTCTTACTTTATTTCTGATAACCTTACCATCTTCATTAAGTTTGTTTCTGAATACCCATTTGGTTCCAATTACATTTTTATCTTTAGGCCGTGGAACTAATGTCCAAGTGTTATTTTTCTCAATTTGTTCTAATTCTTCTTCCATAACTTTAATCCAGTGTTTATCTTCACATGCCTCATTAACTGATGATGGTTCAATTTGAGAAATAAGACATACCTCTTCATTTTCCAATCTTCCTCTTGTCATAACTCCTTTATACTTGTTTATAATTATCTGATCTTTAGAATGATTTAGTCTTACATATCGGGGTGTCTTTGTTTGTTGTTGTTCCTCAGTCACAGTGGAATTTTTAGATGATACTGGTGTAACTGGATCTTCATTCTATACCGGTGGGTTCCGTGTAGGTTCATTTGTTAGAATTTTTGTTGCCAGTTCATAATCTATATACCTTTAAGTTCCTCTGAATTATTCATCAATCTTCACATTTGTACTCTCAACAATTTTCTGCAATCTTTTGTTAAAACATCTATATTCTTTACTTTTAGATGAATAACCAAGAAATATTTCTTCATCACTTCTAGGATCAAATTTGCCAATATACTCATCTCTTATAATATAGTATTTGCTTCCAAATATTCTGAAATATTTAAGAGTAGGAGTAATACCAAACCATAGTTCATGAGGAGTCTTACTGGTTTCACCTTTGATGTGAACTTTGTTGAATGTATAGACTGTTGTTCTTACTACCTCTCTCCAATGTACATGTGGTAGATTTGCTTCTGATAACATACTTCTAGCTGCATCCAAGATAGTTCTATTTTTCCTTTCAACAACTTCATTTTGTTGTGGTGTTGGAGGTGTTGATAGTTGTCTTCTGATTCCATTCACTTCACAGAATGCATTAAATTCCTTAGATGTAAATTCTCCTCCTTGATCTAATCTTAGACATTTGATTTTCTTACCGGTTTCATTTTCTACCATTGCTTTGAACAATTTGAGCTTCCCAAGTGCTTCTGATTTTTCTCTTAGAAAAGTAACCCAACACATTCTAGAATAGTCATAATGATTAGCATGAAATATCTATCACCTTGCAAGCTTTTGGTTCTAGCTGGACCACATAAGTTAGTATGAATTAAGTCAAGAGCATTATTGGATTTTTCTGATATACTTTTGAAGGTGGTTCTAACTTGTTTTCCAAATTGACATTCCTTACATACTGTATTGTGAGGTTTGACAATTTTAGGTAAATCTCTAATTGCCTTAGTAGTACTAATTTTTATCATGCAATCAAATTTTACATGACAGAGTCTCTTATGCCATAGCCAACTTTCATCAATATGTGCAATCAAGCATGTCTTTTCACTATTACTCAAATGAAAGATATTACCTCTAGTTTGAATACCAGTTGCAATTTCTAAACTAGTTCTATTCATGATTTTGCATTTTCCATTTTTGAATTGTAACTGAAATCCTTTCTCAACTAATTGACCAACACTCAAAAGATTATGCTTTAAACCTTCAACATAGTAAACATTGTTAGTATTATGCTTACCATCAAGAGATATTGTACCTTTACCTTTGATTAGACAAGCTTTATCATCTCCAAATCTCACTAGACCTCCATTATATTCTTGAAAGTTCAAGAATTTACCTTTATCACCTATCATATGATGTGAGCATCCTGAATCAATGATCCATTCATCCTTTACTTCAATTTTAGCTACCAAGGCCTTCTCTACCGATTGGATTGTAGGTGTCAGTTGATCTTCTATTATAGCAACAAAAACCCATCCATTGTCTATCAAATCCTCATCAGAATCATTAGTCACTCCTTCGTCAGCAAGATAACAAGATTTGTCTTTATTCTTCTTAAATTTGTATCTCTAATATTCAAGGTTAGGTTTGTATGTTCTTTTAGCTTCTTCTCTTAGCCTATCATGTCTATCAGGGCATTTGAAGCCATGTGACCAATCTTATTATAGTTAAAACATTTAAAGGGTGCTTTACCTTCATACTTACTTCCAACTGGACCTTTAGGCATTTTCCTTGCAAATAGTGCTTCAAGTTCTTCAAGTTCTTCATTTTCTTTCCTTCTTTCTTCAAGTTCTCTTGCATAAAAGGCTTTCCAATCAGATTTGTCAAATGATGATGCAGATGATGTTGATGCTTTAAAGGCTAAATCTATCTTTATAGTAGCAATAGGACCAAATTCCTCAATTTCAAAGGCTAAAAGTTTTCCAATCAATGTATCTCTAGTTACTGATGTATTAGGCATTATTCTTAACTCATTTATAGCAGCGACCTTCATTTTATATGCCGATGGCAATCCTCTTAAAACTTTTGAAATAATTTCATCTTCACTTAAGGTTCCTCCACAACATTTAATACCCAAAACAATTTTATTAACTCTTTCCATAAAAGTAGGAATCTTTTCATCTTCTTTCATTTTTAGATTTTCATACCTGACCCGGAAGCTTTCAAGCTTTGCAATTTTGACTGTGGGATCTCCTTCATTTAGTGTTTCCAAATGATCCCAAATAGATTTAGTAGGTGATCTATCTGATAATCCCATGATTTGTTGATCTATTAATGTGCTCAAAAGTGCTTCTCTTGCTTTGTAATCATTTTCTTCATCTTTAGTCAGGTTAGGTGGATTAGGCTGGCTTTGAGTAGGAGCAGTATAGCCATTTTTTGTAACATCCTAGATGTCCTTTCCAATGCAATTTAAATGTGTCTCCATTCTAATTTTCTATATGCAATAGTTGGTTCCATCAAGTTTAGGACTGTCCTTCCTAAAATAGTTGGTAGACATTGGATCTCCTCAAGTTGTTAAACTTCTACAAAAGAGGACTATGCTCTAATACCAATTGTTAGGTCCCAGAGACAACTGAGAGGGGGGGTGAATCAGTTGTCTAATAAATTTAAAACAAAAACAACTTAACCAACTTACTGCTTAATACCGGTGAACCAATCGTTTATACCGATAGACAGTTTTATCAGATAATTGCAATATCGGTAAAGATTAATGCTTGAAACAAAAAGACAATGTCATCCACAACACTTAACACCAGTATTTGTATGTGGAAACCCTGTAAGGGGAAAAACCATAGTGGAAAACCTTACCCACAATTAGATGATACTACTGCAGATAGTAAGTGTATATAAATGGGGTCTGCACATGCAGAAAGGCCAAGCACCTAAAGCTCACTGCTCAAACACAAAATAGGAGTCACACTGACTACAATTGGATGGTTAAATCCAATAAGGATGTACTGCTCAAAATAACATCTTCATATGCTAGATTTAGTACCGATGTAGTTCTGATATGCTTTCACAAAAACCTTGCTTCACCTTCAAATGATGTCTACATGTATAGCTCTGCTTAATCTCGCATATACCTTCGCACAATTCTTTCTTCGCATTCTACAACCGATCTTACAAATAATATCTTACATTTATATTATAACCTAGGACCAATTTTAGTAGGTTGGCTCTAAGAGATATTACAATAAAATTAATTTACAAATAAATTAATGCCTGATGCAATATCTGATTCAACATGTTGGCTTAATGCATTTACAACAATAATAAATCATCTCCATAGCATGCCATGCTGATCTAGAAAAGATAATCCTACCGGTGTATAACCTAGACCTATTTGCTGGTAACAACAAATATGCAAATATGAATATACCGGTAATCAAATCTCCAAGACAATGTGTCCAAATGATGTCTTCGTCATAACCAAGTGTTTTCCATGCCATTCCAAGTGTCAGTGGTCTTTATATCATGTCGGTGTACCAGATACCAGTGACTTTGCATAAGTCATTTGCTTGTCAGTGAATGTTGTTGATTCTCCAAAGTGCCAAAGTTGATAAGGTTTAGTAGGTGTTGACATCAATGATAAAACCATACCAAAATACCAACACGGTTAAGAGTTTTTGACTTGTTGAAGAGATTAGTAATCAACAACTAAGAAATCTACAAAGTAGCACAAAATGCTTAGTTAGATCCTTGATTTCTCTCTGTTAATGCATTGCAGCATTACTTCAGTCTTTTGTTCAATCTTCGTCACAAGATACCTTTTCTGCAAAGACCTAATCTTCTCTACAACACTTCATACACACAAAACCCTAGACATGATGTGCTCATATAGGAATCTGATTTCATGTTGGTCCAATGAGATTAGACTACAATTTCCTAGGTACAAAACATCTAGACATAATTTGTAACATGACACAGAATCACCGCATTGGTGTCGGTGGATGATAACTCATCACACTTTACAAGTTTGTTGGTTAACAAAACAAATTATACCGATTGTCAGTTTAGAAACAAAGACTAGTAAATTGCAACATAGTGTTTCGATCTTAAAAACATTGGCTTCCACTTGGGGTCCTCATACTGCTTGAAGTCCTTGTACCGTTTGAGGTCCTCGGTCATGCTTTGATCGGTAAGCTACTTCTGTAAACACTGATAGTCTTCTACAAAGAAATACTATGCATACATTGGCATATAATACTAGTTTTAACAATACATCACATACTACTGATTGAGAATAAATCATATAACAAATAAGTGTGTTTCCATCAATGACAATCACAACTAAGTACAAAACATCATCAAAATGCCAACAATCTCCCCCTTTGGCATTGATGGCAACATCTAGGAAAATTTGACATCTAAGTCCTTTACAAAACAAAAATGATGTCATAATCAAATTACTCCCCCTAAGCATATACACTACTCCATTTTCCAAAATTACAAGCATGTACTACTTCCATTTGCAGAAAATTTTCAATCAATACTCCCCCTTTGCCAACAATGACAAAATAATGCAAACATACTGCAGAGATTTACCAAAATCATATTGCATAACATGAAAACAGAGTATATGTTTATGACAATAATGAGTAAAACTTTTCAAAAATGAATTTAAAGTTTTTTTGAAATTCCTTCATGTCTGTAGACCAAGTATCTAGGAGTGAGGCAACAATTTCACTTTGAGTCTTCATGTGGAATGTTAACTCCTCCATGGCAACAATAGTGCTCAATTCCTGAGTGACAATAATGGCATCCATGTTTAGAAATCACTTCTGAAGAATCTGCAACTTAGGTAACAAAAGCAACTAAAGCTTTTGGAGATCTTGAGCCCGCTTGCAGATCTCTGAATTAATCCTGGCAATCTGTTGCCTATGAGTCTGTATAGTCTGCCCATACACTATGAAGGAATCATATGGCACTTTCAAGTTTTCTATATACTTCTTTAATTCCGATTGGATTTGATCTTTCTTCTTCAGAGCATCATCACAATATAGATTAGGTTGGCAGATTTTGCTCAAATGTTTATGTCCTTCAGCCATTTCCAAATTGATATCATCTCTCTGATGGATTAGCTTGGCTCTGTCTTCGTTAAATTACTTTATGAAGGCAACTTTTAATGCCTTTGCATGCTTTTTCTCTGCAGTAGCCTGGGTAGCATCTTCCAATGATTATACTTGATCACCCACTATTGTGCATAGAAGCTTCAACTGGACTAGTGAGGAATCAGTACTGGAAAGATCAATATCGAGGACTAAGGTTGAAAGAATATCAACAACAAGTTGAATAACATCTTTTTCTTTCTTCTTTCTTAGTTCCTCCAATCTTTCTTGAGCAAGTTGAATACTTCTAAGTAGATCATTTTAGTCTATAGATTTGGTAAGACAAGCAAGAGTCAATTCATTGTGACTGGTAGGATCAACCTGTTTAGCTTGAGCTTGATCTCCGGTTGCCTTGGGAGTCTCAGAAGTCTGTCCACCTTATTTTTCTTTGATCTCCTCTTGTCTCTTCTTCTCCTGCTCTTCTTTCTCCTTAGCCCCCTGGTCAGCCTTGTCTTTCTCTTCTTTTTCCGCTTTCTCCTTCTCTGCTTTCTCCTTTTCCACTTTCTCCTTCTCCACTTTCTCCTTTTCCACTTTCTCCTTCTTTGCTTTCTCCTTCTCTGCTTTCTCCTTCTCCACTTTCTCTTTCTCTACTTTCTCTTTTTCTGTTTTCTCTTTCTCCGCTTTCTCTTTTTTAGATTTCTCTGGTTTAGTACCTTCAACATCTAATGCATCCATATTAATAGGATCATTTTTCTCAGCTACTCTTTCTCCCTGATCATTGAAGACTTCATCCATTTTTTCTTTTGAAAGGTCAATCACTTTCTCAGCCTGTGTATTTTCTTCGGATACCTTTTGCATCTTGATAGCTTCTTGAGCCTATAGATGAGTGTCCTTTTCTAATTCAGAGAATTTACCTCCAAGTAACTGAAGTCTTCTCTTTCTCATGAAAAAGATGCCTTTGTACCGATCAAGAATCTCAAATAATTCAGAATTGGAAGCATTTGGGAAATATTGAGCAAAAATTTGCTCTCTAATTGCTTGCTCCTTTTCAATGACAATGCACCATTTATTGTCCAAAGAATCATACAAAGAATTAGAAACTCTAAGTTTAATATCGGTTGGAGACCAATCATTATCACATAAATACTTAATGAGTTCTTTCTCTACCTCCTTCCTCTTAGTATCATTAATATCATCAAAATAATCTTTTAGATCATCAAAAATTTCCTCTTCTTCTGCTTTGATACCATCATTCTAATATTCTTTATAGTCCTTTGAAAATATGTCATAGGCTTGTAAGAAGGAATGTGTATATTTACCGATGTAGTGGTTATAGGTACATTACCAGTTAGCTTGGTCTTTTTACCCGATATTTCAGCTTCCAATTCAGTGTCTTCTGAATCCTTTGCTTTGTTCTTGGTTCTCTTCTTCCTCTCAAATACCTTTGGCGGAATAGCCTCTGGGATCTTCTTAGCTAGTGAGCTCTTGGTCACTTTTGGACTGGCAACAGATGTAACTAGTGTCGATGTCGATGACACAAATTTCCTCTTCTTCTACTTCAGAACTTCAGTAGGATTAACCCTCTCAGAGTAGGTACCAATCCTCTTCTTCTTTGGATCAAGCAGTGAAGCAAGTAGGGTAGAGGCATACCCAATGAGTATATCATTCACCACTTCATAGCCCATAGGGTCAACTTCCACTTTTATTGGCTCAACTACTTCCATTATGCAATGATCCAATTTGATCATGAAACAAATATCATCTTCATACTTCTTAACCAGGCCACCTGATAGCCTTGTTCTCTGGTTCATCTTCAATCTAAACTTATCAAAATACTTGTTTAGAGTCTACGGATAAGTAGATCCCACTACTTGTAGACTCTCCTTGATTTGTCTTGTAACCCGTAGGTCACTTGACCATTCAACATCACCAACTCCTAGAAAATACCCTTGAAAGTAGAAAAACAACCCGACAAGCAGTTGATCAAACTTGAACCTTAGTGCTTTGTCCACTTTGATGGATTTTAGTTTCTCCATGAGTTCTTTTTGCATGCAGGTACATAAGTCATACTCTGCATCTTCCTTGTTCATTCAATAAGTGACATTGACAGTAGCCGTAGGACCATAATTCATCCTACTAGCATAGAATACTCTATACCCAATCACCATGCATGCATACTTCACCAAGTCATCTCTTATGGTGTTGACAGTCATTGCTCACTTGTTACTCAGAGAACCGGTGAGCTCTGTCACTTTGAATTTTGTGATCTTACGAAGAATAGGGACTTCTCCAATATTGCAGAAGCTGGTCACGACATGCATTGCCTCCGGTGTGATATCATGGGTTTGCTAAAGATACATCTTGTCACCATGAACCCTACTAAGAATAATTCTTATATGATCTTCTGTGAATTCCTTGAGAAAATAACTACATGGTGAAATTTCTTCTTCTCGATCACGTTGTACTCTAGTTTATTCTTGTTATCTTCTCCACAGAAAAATCTCAATTGGGAGTGAATCACTAGAGACCCTAGGTCTTTTAGTTTGCAATCAATGTAACCAGAAACATCCCCTTTGACAATGAATCTGATGGGAATTTGAGATAGGGCATTATATTTCAACTTCTTCCTAAGAGATTTGAATGACTCCTCAAGTGCGAAAGAACTAGAAGAGACTTTGGATGTAGAAGCCATGTCTAAATAATTCTGAATGATAAGAGTGATTTGATGAACAATACCTTTTTACTCCGAACTAGGGTTTGCCGATGTTGAGCACAACACTCTTCTCCAAAATATTTCCTTACCACTCTAACCTCCACTCTGGATAGCTTGAAATGACTATTGGGTCTTGCACAAGATTTCTTTCTGGATTTCTTCAAATGCAATATTTGATTGATTTTGTTGTGTTGCTCAAGTTAGAAAAATGTGTCTTCAAAAATAGGTAAGTAAAAATGACTACAAGAATCACCTTTATACATGCTCCTACCTACCATAATAAATGCATCATGGATAGGGTACAAACCCTAATTTTACCTTTTACCACTTCATTTCTTATGTCGGTCAATAGGTAACCAATACCGATAAAAGAACTTTACCGATATACTTTGGGGTCCAAAACATTATTACTGATATGTTCCCCCTTAAGCTTTTCGAAGCTCAATTTGCTAATTCAGGGGTCTCCACATTGGGTGCAGAAACTGGTACATCTTGTGTCTTCTCTTCAGATTTCTTTGTCCAAGTTTTATTCATATCTTCCTGAATGGTTTCAACATCGAACTTTCCTTTACCTTGTGGGTTGACTAGTTTGTCTTCCAATGGATTTTGTCTTAGTCTGCATGCTCTGGAGAGATGTCCCAAATTGTTACAATGATAGTATACCATACCAAGTGCGCTCCATGGTCTGGTGTTCACATTTCCATTCTTTCTCCTACATATTGTAGCAGTGTGACCACTACCATGACAGATCATAGTACAGGTTTCTCTCCAACCATTTGTTGCTCCATAACCATTTGACCAATGGTCATAGGTTCTATACTGATTTGGGTTCTGGTGCATAAGAGGTTCTTGGACAACTACTTTTGATCTTGGTGCATAGCCTCCAGGGTTGTTCATAATTGATCTACACTCAAAAGATCTATGCCCAAACTTGTTACATGCATAACAATGACCATTAAATATACCAGTTCTAGCCTTGTGGTCATACACATTGTTTTGCATGTAAGGGAAGTTATTATAAGTCTTTCTCCTACATACATTGGTAGTATGTCCTTCCTTATGATAGTTAAAGCATACAAGTTTGAACTTTGACTTACCTTTTCTTTTGCTGCATTTCTTAGGTAACGGTTTCTCTTTTGGTGCATCAATCTTGGTTCCAAAGGATTCACCTTCCTCATATGTAGAGAAACCAAGTCCAGTGGTATCTTTTGATGGCTCATTGATTCCATCTTTTGGTCCAATTTTGTAGCACTCTGATTGAACTTTGCAAGTATCTCCTTCGTCTCAGCAAGTTCTTTGGAAAGAGCTTCATTGGTCTTCATTAGGGTTTCATTCTAAGAAATGGCTACATTGAGTTTTGCTTGAATTTATTCTTTCTCTTCCTTATTCTCTTGCATATAACCAGTAATGGTACCAATTTCTTGATTCAACTTAAAGATCTTGTGCTCCTTGTCCTTCACTAGATCCTCAACTTTTCTTCGGTTTTCCAGTTCCTGACTCATCCTAATGGTCAATCCTTCCAACTCCCTTCTCTGGTTAGTTTTGGACTTATTCAGTTTCTCCACTTCTTCAACTAGGGCATCCACACCTGCTTCATCAGAAGAGTTGTTTTCTGTAATTTCCATCATTTTCTCAACAAGTTCTCTTCTTTTGGCTAAAGAGGCTTTATACTTGACCTTAAGTTCATCATAGGCTCTCTCAGATTCAGCTAGATAGTGAGCGAGTTCCCCATGTTGTATTCCCCCATATCTCCTTTCAAGTGGTTAGACTTAAAGAAAGGTTGGCTCTGATACCAATTGATGAATACTAAGAGGGGGGGTGAATTAGTATACCCAAAAAATTTAACAAACACTTAAGCAATTTTACTGTAGATTAGTATAGTCCTATAGACAACAAACTGGTTAATACACAAATAAGACAAATAGAAAATAAATCATTCACTCACAATAGCACAATCACCATAACACAAGATATTTTGATGTGGAAACCCAAATGGGAAAAACCACGGTGAGTTAAACTCACAAGTCTACTATCTGCAGTATAGCAACCAAACTGGTTAAGGTCAGATCGGTTAAGGCCTTATAATGTTCTTCACTAGAACAGATCCTATTAGGAATCTTGATCTCTATTAGGAGATAAAACCTATTAAATACTACCCTGTTAAAGGATTTTACATCGACAATTATGAACCACCTTGTTAGAGGATTTTGAACAGGCTTAACTAAGCATACCCGGTTAAGGGTTTCTAACTTGTCGAAGAGATTAGTAATCAACAAGTAAGTGATCTACAAAGTAGGACAAAATGCTTAGTTAGATCCTTGATTTCTCTTTGTTAATGCATTGCAGCATTAGTTCAGTCTTCTGTTCAATCTCTGTCACAAGATACCTTTTCCGCAAAGACCTAATCTTCTCTACAACACTTCACACACACAAAACCCTAGACATGATGTCCTCATATAGGAATCTGATTTAATGTCTATCCAATGAGATTAGACTACAATTTCCTAAGTACATTTCATCTAGACATAATTTGTAACATGATACAAAATCACCGCATTGGTGTCGGTGGATGATAACTCATCACACTTTATAAGTTTGTCAGTTAACAAAACAAAGTATACTGATTACCAGTTTACAAAAAAAGATTGGTAAACTGGAACATAGTATTTCGATCTTAAAAACATTGGCTACCACTTGGGATCCTCATACCACTTGAAGTCCTCATACCACTTGAGATCCTCAGTCATGCTTTGACTGGTAAGCTCCTTCTGCAAACACCGATAGTCTTCTACAAACAAAAACTATGCATACATTGGCATATAATACCGATTTGAACAATACATCACATACTACCGGTTGAGAATAACTCATATAATAAATAAGTGTGTTTCCATCAATGATAATCACAACTAAGTACAAAACATCATCAAAATGCCAACAATCTTGTCTTCCAAAGTTCTCATTCCGGTAACCATTGATACCACCCTACAACAAAATTCAGGACACGCAACCTCCAGAATGAAACTTCACTTTGATACCACTTGAAGCAGTCGCTGGTGAGGAGGGACCTCAAGGAGATCAGTCCAAACTGGTCAGCAAGACTAAACATAATGGAAACACATAGACATGATGGAGGCAATGCAGACTAGATAGTTTTATTGCATGAAATTTGATTACATCCAACCGGTAACAACCAAGTTACAACATACCAAAACATAGGCCTATTAGAATAGTTCACACCGAGACCTTGAATTGAAAGATCTATCTTCTAGGCACAACCTATCTTTGATTGATTCTAAATTTTCTTCAATTGATTACATTCTAAATAATGATTACAAATATATATATCAATCGAAAGGATCCACTTGGCCCAAAAGGATCAAAACCCAAAGAACAAGACCTAACATGCAAAATGAACAAGGTCGGCCTCCTCTAAGAGATTCAATTAAAAAAATCCAAAGGATGAAATGTAGAAGGTCGACCACACACCAAGAAACATCGAGATTAGTTCTCAAGGCTCCACGAGCTTCAGAATGGGTTCTGGTAGATCACCAGAATAGGTCTCAAGCAACCGATAACAAAGGAACAACTGGTAACAAGAAACTATCATGAAAACCATTAGCATTATCTTGTCAGAAAGTGATCCAAAAGAGATGTGGTTTGAAAGAAAGAAAGATGATCAAGTATTCAAGTAGAATTCAACTCCACAGGATGCAATGAGCCAAAATCAAGACACACAGAAAGGAACACTGAAACTACAAAAAAAAAATGTTTTTGGTTGATGCAAGATTGTTGTGAACTGGGGATGCTCCTGCATCAAGAATGATTTGAGTTGGCTTGATAAGGATTAGACATTTATGAAGTTCTACATTCAATAATAAGGATTAGTGTTTTGAAATTCATCACCATCAGATGAGCAATTTCATTGAACAAAACAGGTTTCATGAGTAAAAAAAGATAGGGAAAAACTAGACAAAAACTTGTAGGTCAGACTTTAAAGTCCGATCTACAAGTAAGAAGCCAATATTCACACACTGGAATTTAAAGTTTGATGTGCAACCAAGGTATAGCAAAAGATCCCTACATGTCAAGTTTTAAAACCTGACATGTAGGAATATTGATAGGTCATCTACAAGCCAGACTTTATAGTCCAACTTGCAGACCTCAATGGATCAAACACCCCTTCACATATCAAATTTTACAGTGTGATATGCAAAGCCATGTACATGGCTTATCCCCATGTTGAGTTTTAAAACCCGACATGTAGGAAGATGGGAAAAGCCATCATGTAAGTCATATTTTAAAGTCTGTCTCGCATGCACAAAAAAAGGGGTTGATCACTTCAAATTCGTCCAGCACTCGAGCAATGCTAGAAAGGAAAGAAGAAAAGGCAAGGTAGGTCGGATTAGAAACCTGGACCTGCCACAAATTAATCTAAAACAAAAACAAAACCCTAAACTATAAAATTACAAATGCAAAATCAAGAATGATACAAAACTGACCTCAAATTGCGAAAAGATGGAGGAAATTGACTTTCAAAACCTTAAATGCACTTGTACAAGAAAATACACAATCACAAAGCTCAGGAAGTCAAATTTATAGGCTAAAATGAAACAAAAAAAAACAAACCTAAAAACGTATTAAATGTTGGGATCCAAGAACACTGAGATGGGGGGTGAATCTGTGTTCTGCCGGTAACACAAGATTTTATACTTTTATACCATATGCAGATAAACTGGTAAACAAATAAACATATAGCTTGAAGAAAATAAACCATCCACATAAATGAACACCATAACACACATAATTTATACGTGGAAAACCTCAAAGAGGAAAAACCACGGTGGGATTTGTGACCTACAATATCAGTTCACTGGCCATATGAAAGGATATTACATATAATAGGGGTCTGCACATGCAGGAAGGCACACTGCCTAGAGCATACTGCTCATCACTAAAGAGTCTCACTGACTACAAGCTTTTGCTAATGTAAAACAATAAAATTGAACTCAAAAATGCATCTACTATGCCAAATAGAGTTTTGGTTCTAGCTCTGCTCTATACTAGTTCATAACCCTGAACACTACTACTGATATATCTTCTCCTCCAAGAATTTTTTCTAGACTATCTATAGATCATTGCATGATATAACATTCATCTACAAATGATCTACATACATATACTTCACTTTACAGTTCTTCTATATTTGCCTATGTCCATATCATGTCTCTACACATTACAAAATGACACAGTAGACTGACCTATATACCCATTACAAACAATATGTCTTATGTTGGCTTACAATGCATTACAAAAGATATACAATGTCAGCCTCGACAATAATTACAAAATAATTTTCTAAATAAATCCTCCTTGATGTCGGCTTCCTTGAAGTATTGATGTCGATGCCAGTGTCGATGCCAGTGTAGCCTTGAATGCTCCAAAGCTAGTGTCTGCCAGTATATGCCTCCTAGTGCCAGTATATTACTTCCATCTAATCTTGTTGCCATCAATGACAACAAAATGAATCCAATGAGTGTCAATTGCCAACAATCTCCCCCTTTGGCATTGATGGCAATACTCATGTGAAAAATGGATTCCCTGCTGGTTCAACTGAAATATGCTCCCCCTGAGCAATACACTCCTTCTGATCTTCCCATGTGTTCCTGTCTGATTTTTTGATATTTTTCACATATATACATACTCCCCCTTTGACATTAATGCCAATGAACAGTGAATGAATTGAAAGAATTCAGAACAAAATAATGAATGAATACTGTTAATTTCATTGGAGCTTGACCATCCTCAAGATTTCGGGGTAAGCCTTATCCAATAGCTGAAGATATGTATCCTGGCTAGTTTTGAAAGTTTTAGAAATGGATACTAGTCCACTTAGTAAGTGTGCTAGTATTTTCTTCTCTTTGACTTCTACCGGTGTGGGTTTAGCAATCATGTTCATGCACTCTCTCTTATGAACACCCAAAGAATCTAATCTGGGACTTACAAGTCCTCTAAGAATCATTGCCCTACGAATGATCTTATCTTTCTCTTTTTCCAAAACAAAAAATTGGTTCTCCAAGGACAAAATTTGTCCATCAATAGATGTTGTTAGTGATATTAATTCACCAAAAGAATTAGCAATGTTAGCTATCTTATCATACAATTCCTTCAATTTTTCATCTACATTAGCTATAAGAATTTCTATGTTACAACAAACTCTGTAGATATTAGTACACTGTTTTAAACAAACCTCAATAAGAATAAGTTTGTCTTCAATTTTCTTCTTCTCAATATCTATGATCTGATCAAAAGCTATTCTTTTAGCTATTGTGAACTTTTCCAAAGCCCATCGGTCTGCAATCTACCTCTGAGATTGAAAGTTGTTACAGATATGTTCTATTAGAGTATTGAGCTTGCCGGAAGGGCTTGCTCCATCTTCAATCTAACAATCAGGTATCATTTTGTGCAACGCTATGATTAATTGATCAATTATTCCCTTGTTTGTAGTACCCTCCTTTAATAATTTTTGAGTTTCCATCATCATCAACCCAATTGGACTCATCTTAGTGACTGATTTCTTCTAAACTTGAGAAGTGTCAATTGCCAAAACCTTGTTGGCATTATGTGAACCGGTATGTGGACATAATGACATTGTATGTTGTCATTGATGTCAATATGTTGAAGAGGTATAAACCGGCATATGTGAGAATCGGTATAACACTGTGAACCGGCATTTGTGCCAAAGTGAAGCGGTGTGCCTGTTCAAGATGAACTGGCATATGGTTATGGGAGTCGGCACATGGAAGTGTTGTATGACTACCAGTTGGTAGTCTCAACTTTAGGGTTTCTAGTTGAAGTACTTCAAGCCTGTATGGCTCAACTGGTGACATTGTGTGATGAGTTAGCATTATAATGAAGAACAGATCATGTTTCCACGTTAGCCTTGTGCACGTGAAGGATCTTGCATAAATGAGATTGTTCCTATCTACCTTGGGAATGTGTGAAGTCTGTAAACGGTGATAATGTGTGATGGGTTATCAGCCGCCATAAAATCAGTGGAAAACAAACGATGGAGAATGTCTTGAGATTAGATCAAGACTATTGCATTCAATACAGTATGATCAACAGTTAGGATTGAACCATTTGAATTCCTTAACCTAACAAGTCTAGAGTTTAGGGTTTATGCTACCAACCTATCTGTTGTCCTATAAGGTCAATGTTGTGACTCTTTCAAAGGTTGTAGGCAAAAGTTGTGTGGGAGTATCTAAGAGAATGGATACACGATTCTTGCCAAACTAGAGGAGAGAAGTGATACCTACAGAGTGTAAGTGCAGAAGGTGAAGAGTAGCTTAAGCAGATCTGCATTGGCATTGAGTGTTGTTACCAGATCATTGAAATACCTGTTGATCTCTAACCACCTCAACAGTTGGAAAATCCCCTAACAGGGTAGTCTTAACCGGCTTGTTGTAAATCCCTTAATAGGGTGACTCAAAGTTATTGAGATCTAGAAAGCTAGAGAGCTTTGGAAATCCTTTAGCTATTGAGTTCTTGAAATCCTCTAACAAGGTAACCTATAACAAGGTTTAACCCTTAACCGGGTGTTGTAGCTATCCCTTAACTGGGTGATCCCTAACAGGATCGGTTTCTAACAAAACCTATTGTATCTATCTTTAATAGGACAAGGCTCCTAACAGAGTGGACTTCTAAAGAGTTCAACAACAAGCTTGTGGGTATTCATCCCCACTGTGGATTCTCCCATTTGGGTTTCCACATGAAAAATATGTGTGTCATGTGTGATGCTTTTATCTTGTGATGCTTTGTTATTACCTGTTAAGCATATGATGGTTTTGTGTTTTATGCCTGTCAATAAAACATGTTGAACTAGCTGTTGTGAAGATATGATGATAGATTACCTGTTCATACATAAGGGTGAAATGGTAGTGTAGTTCTGAGTTGAGTGGAAAGCTAAGTGAGTAACCGGTTTATGATTGTTTTAGTTATTTTGGGTTTTACCAGTTGCACTTTGTTTCAAACTAGTGTCACTGTTTGCCAGTCATTTGGAGTAATTGTTGTTGAACCAGTTTAGGACTGTATTTTGTCTGTACTGATTCACCCCCCTCTTAGTATTGGTTTGGTACTATTTGCTCATCATTGAGTTATCAATTAGTATCAGAGTGTCCTTTAGGTCCTCTATGTTGTAAGCTTAACCACCTGAGGTAAAGATCCTAGTCAAATGATGAAGAGGGAATGTCCAAAGTTTAACAGGGAAAATTTTGGTATATGGAAAGATAGGATGAAGATATTCATCAGAAGAATGGGTGCTCAACACTGGAGTTATATTGGGAATGTCTATGTTGTCCCTACTGGTACTCTCATCGATGACCAAAAGAGAGAGATACAAGAAAATGGGCAAGTCATGGAAGCCCTTATTAGTAGTCTATCTGACATTGAGTTTATTGATGTTTAGGACAAGGTAAATCCCAAAGAGGTATGGGATGCTCTTGAAAATATCTATGGTGGTGATGAACATGTAAAATAGGCTAAGGAAGAAAGCCTGAGAGGGAAGTTTGAAGATATGCAGATGGTTGAAGGTGAGACCATTCAGTAGTATGGAATAAGAATCAAAAAAGTTGTTGGAGAAATCAAGAGTGCAGGTGGTAAAATAGAAGATTTCACTGTGGTAAGAAAATTCTTGAGATCCCTATTGCCAATCTATGCAATAAGGGTTTCTGCTATTTAGGAGCTAAGATCAATAGATAAGACTAAGGTATCCTTGGACTCCATTATAGCCAAGTTGATAGCCTATGAGCTAAATAGTTTTGATGGCAGTGTTCAAAAGACTGAATCGGCTTTTAAAGCCTCTGCTATATGATCCAAAAAAGGAAAAGAAGCTAGCACTAGTGGTGAACCTAGATAGAGAAGAGAAATGGATGATGAGGAGATTCTGATGGAATTTGAAGCTCTCCTTGCCAAGAAGATTCCTAAAGGAACTGGTAAATACAAAGGTAAGCTACCTTTGAAATGCTTTTCTTGTAACCGGATAGGACATATTGCTATGAACTGTCCTAATGGCGATAACAAGGACAAACCAAAAAGGTTCAGGAAATTCAAAGGAGGAAATTGGAGAAACTATTTTGTGGCAGTTGATGAAGGTGTCATAGATGAAGAATTAGAGGATGAAGATATTATGTTTGTTGTTGTCAAAGAAGATATGTTAGACAAGAAGACTCTTGTCTCCCGGTTTGATAATTCCAATGAGTGGATCATTGATAGTGGCTGTTCTCACCATATGACTGGTGACTGGAGCAAGTTTCTATCCTTGGAGGAGTATGATGGAGGTGTGGTTCACTTTGGCAATGATGCACCATGCATGGTCAAAGGTAGAGGGTCTGTCTCTCTGAATGGAAAGAGAAGTGCTAACAATGTGTACTGGGTTGATGGTCTCAGACACAACCTTCTGAGTGTTGCCCAGCTGAATGACAGTGGCCTTACTCTAGAATTAAAGAATGGAGTTTGTAGAATCAAAGGAAAAGATGGTGAATTGGTGGCCACCGACATGCAAACCAAAGGTAACCTATTTCATCTAAATACAAATATAAGTACATGTCTTATGGCTAAGTTTGATGATAGCTGGATATGGCATAGGAGACTCTACCATGTAAACTTTGATAACATTGTTAAGGCTAGTAAGATCAAGGCAGTTAGAGGGTTGCTAGTGCTAAGCAAACCGGATAATACCTTGTGTAGAGAGTGTCAATTGGGGAAAATGTCTTCCTCAACCTTTAAAGGTAAATCTTTCACTACTGACAACCTGCTTGATCTTGTGCATACTGATTTGTGTGGTCCTATGAAAACTAGAAGTGTGTAGGGTGATAGGTACTTCATGATTCTCACTGATGACTGCTCAAGAATGATGTGGATCACATTCTTGAAAGACAAGTCTGAAGCCTTTGTGAAGTTCAAAGATTTCAGAGCATTAGTGGAGAAGGAAAGTGGTAAAAGGATCAAGTGTCTCAAAACTGATCAAGGAGGGGAATTCACTTCCGGTGAGTTCAACAAGTATTGTGAAGAATTTGGCATCAAGAGGCAACTGTCTGCCCCCAGACTCCACAGCAGAATGGCCTAGCAGAGAGGAATAATTGGACTGTGGTTGAAGTAGCTAGAACCATGTTGATTCAAGGAAAGGTAGCTCACACCTTTTGGAGAGAATCAATGAGCACTGCAGTCTACACAATGAACCGGGTACTCATCAAGAAGGGTAAGGATAAAACTCCTTATGAGTACTGGACCAGTAAGACACCTGTGGTTAGCTAATTTAGAGTGTTTGGTAGCAAATGTTACATCAAGAGGAGTGAACACCAGAGAAAATTTGATGCAAAATGTGATGAGGGAATATTCCTAAGATATTCCACCAAGAGTAAAGCTCTTAAGTGTTTCGACAATAGGACTCAGAGAATTATGGAAAGTATCAATGTGAGAGTTAATGAAACCTCTGAGAAACCAGAGGAAACTAACAGTGAGCAAGCTATAAATGAGCCAATTGCAACCTTCTGGGAACTGGTTGTCAATCAACCAAGTACCAGTAATAGTGTTCCTAAACCGATGAATGATGATACTCATGAAGACGAGGATGAAGAGGAAAAGCAAGAAGAACTAGTCAAGACTATTCCTCGGTATGTCAAGCTGAATCATGATCCTAAGTAGATCATAGGAGATAAGGATGTAGGAATCCTTACAAGAAGAAAGATCAGAGAAAACTCATGTATGATCTCTGAATTTGAGCCTAAATCATTCAAAGAGGCTCATAAAGATGAAGATTGGATCAAGGCAATGGAAGAGGAACTTGACTAGATAGAGAAAAATGGTACATGGTCCTTGGTATGTAGACCAAAGCATAAAAATGTCATTGGCACCAAATGGGTGTTCAAAAACAAGCTGAATGAGAATAGCATAGTGATTAGGAGCAAAGCCAGATTGGTGTGCAAGGGATATGCTCAAGAAGAAGGAGAAGACTATGGAGAAACCTTTGCTCCTGTAGCCAGATTGGAAGGAGTTCGTATGCTTCTTGCATATGCAGCTTTTAAAGGCTTCAAAGTATATCAAATGGATGTAAAATTGACATTCCTAAATGGTGTACTTGAAGAGGAGGTGTATATTGAGCAACCAGATGGGTTTGCCCTATCTAAAGATAATGACATGGTATGTAGGATACATAAAGCCTTATATGGTCTAAAGCAAGAACCTAGGGCATGGTATGAGCATCTTCATTCCCATGTTGTGAAGATTGGATTTGAGAGAACAAGTGAAGATAGTAATATCTACTTGAAGTCTGAAGGAGATCAGATCCTGATCTGTGAGGTATTTGTTGATGACATTATCTTTGGTGGAGATGACAAGATGAGTCATGAGTTTGCTGATGAGATGAAGGAAGAGTTTGAGATGTCACTCATAGGGGAGATTAAGTTCTTCATTGGACTACAGATCCAATAGATGAAGGATGGAATCTTTATCACTCAGTCCAAGTATGTCAAACAGGTGTTGAAGACCTTTGGCATGGAAGATAGAAAACCGGCTGGTACACCGATGGTGACCAGTTGTAAACTATCCAAAGAGGATGACTCAGCATTGGTTGATGAGAAGGAATACCGATCAATGATTGGTAAATTGCATTATGTAGTGCATAGTAGACTAGATATTGCACATGTAGTTGGCATTACTGCAAGGTTCCAGAAAATTCCAAGAGAATCCCACTTGGTTGCACTCAAGCAGATTCTTAGGTTTCTGAAGGGAACCATTGACTATGGATTGTGGTATCCATATAGCAAGGACTTCAACTTGAAAGTGTTAATAGATGCTAATTGGGGTGGTAATGTAGATGACTGGAAGAGCACAACTAGTGGTGCATTCTTCCTTGGTGGTAGACTGGTCTCATGGAGGAGTAAAAAGCAGAGTTGTATCTCTTAGTATACATCAGAAGTGGAGTATGTTGCAACTTTCATGAATTGCACTCAGACAATTTGGATGAAGCATGTACTGAAAGGCTTCAAAATCCCTGTATCTGAACCGGTAAGTATATTTTGTGATAACACAAGTGCTATAAATATTTTAAAGAATCCGGTTTTACATTCTAGAACCAAGCACTTTGAGCTTAAGTATCATTTTTTGAGGGAAAAGGTTCAAAACAAAGAGATTGCACTAGAGCATGTGTCCAGTAAGGAGCAATTAGCAGACATATTCACCAAGCCTCTCCCAAAGACTACATTTACACACTTAAGAGGTGAATTAGGGGTACTTCCACTTCAGGAGGTGAACTAAAGGTATATGCTCCACATCAGTCAGGTATTTCATAGTCAAATCTTTCTTCAGGATTGATGTGTTGAAGGATGCTACTCCTTAGGGGGAGCAACATAATGAAATAGGGAAGCTTGTGCCTCCACTTTGGCATTGCTGTCAAAGGGGGAGAAGATGTCAAGTGGAGAAGATATTTGCAGAAATTGGAGGAGAAAATGTGAAGTGGAGAGATATCTTTGTATATTGCCATCAATGCCAAAGGGGGAGATTGTTGGCATTATGTGAACTGGTATGTGGACATAATGACATTGTATGTTGTCATTGATGTCAATATGTTGAAGAGGTATGAACCAGTATATGTGAGAATTGGTATAACACTGTGAACCAGCATTTGTGCCAAAGTGAAGCAGTTTGCCTTTTCAAGATGAACTGACATATGGTTATGGGAGCTGGCACATGGAAGAGTTGTATGACTACTAGTTGGTAGTCTCAACTTTAGGGTTTCTGGTTGAAGTGCTTCAAGCCTGTATGGCTCAACCAATGACATTGTATGACGAGTTAGCATTATAATGATGAACAGATCATGTTGCCATGTCAGCCTTGTGCGCGTGAAGGATCTTGCATAAAGGAGATTGTTCCTATCTACCTCGAGAATGTGCAAAGTCTATAAATGGTGATAACGTGTGATGGGTTATTAGCCGCCATAAAATTGGTGGAAAACAAATGATGGAGAATGTCTTTAGATTGGATCAAGACTGTTGCATTCAATAGAGTATGATCAATGGTCAAGATTGAACCATTTGAATTCCTTAACCTAAAAGGTCTAGGGTTTAGGGTTTATGCTACCGACCTTTCTGTAGTCCTATAAGGTCAATGTTGTGACTCTTTTTGAGGTTGTTGGCAAAAGTTGTGTGGGAGTATCCAAGAGAAGGGATACATGATTCTTGGCAGACCAGAGGAGAGAAGTGATACCTACAGAGTGTAAGTGCAGAAGGTGAAGAGGAGCTTAAGCAGATCTGCATTGGCATTGAGTGTTGTTACTAGATCATTGAAATACCTATTAATCCCTAACTACCTCAATAGTTGGAAAATCCCCTAACAAGGTAGTCTTAACCGGCTTGTTGTAAATACCTTAACAGGGTGACTCAAAGTTATTGAGATCTGGAAAGCTAGAGAGCTCTGGAAATCCTTTAGCTATTGAGTTCTTGAAATCCTCTAACAAGGTAACCTGTAACAAGGTTTAACCCTTAACCGAGTATTGTAGCCATCCCTTAACTAGGTGATCCCTAATAGGATCGGTTCCTAACAGAACCTAATGTATCTGTCTTTAATAGGACAAGGCTCCTAATAGAGCGGACTTCCAAAGAGTTCAACAACAAGCTTGTGGGTATTCATCCCCACCGTGGTTTTTCCTAGCTAGGTTTCCACGTGAAAAATATGTGTTTCATGTGTGATGCTTTTATCTTGTGATGCTTTGTTATTACCTGTTAAGCATATGATGGTTCTGTGTTTTATGCCTATCAATAAAACATGTTGAACTAGCTGTTGTGAAGATATGATGATAGATTACCTATTCATACATAAGGGTGAAATGGTAGTGTAGTTCTGAGTTGAGTGGAAAGCTGCATGAGTAATTGATTTATGATTGTTTTAGTTGTTTTGGGTTTTACCAGTTGCACTCTGTTTCAAACCGGTGTCACTGTTTGCCAGTCATTTGGGGTAATTATTGTTGAACTAGTTTAGGATTGTATTTTGTCTGTACTGATTCACCCCCCCCTCTCAGTACCGGTTTGGTACTATTTTCTCATCATTGAGTTATCAATTGGTATCAGAACAAACTTCCAAAGAGTTCAACAACAAGTTTGTGGGTATTCATCCCCACCGTGGTTTTTCCTAGTTGGGTTTCCATGTGAAAAATATGTGTGTCATTTGTGATTCTTTTATCTTGTGATGCTTTGTTATTACCTGTTAAGCATATGATGGTTCTGTGTTTTATGCCTATCAATAAAACATGTTGAACTAGCTATTGTGAAGATATGATGATAGATTACCTATTCATACATAAGGGTGAAATGGTAGTGTAGTTCTGAGTTGAGTGGAAAGATAAGTGAGTAACCGGTTTATGATTGTTTTAGTTGTTTTGGGTTTTACCAGTTGCACTCTGTTTCAAACCGGTGTCACTATTTGTCAGTCATTTGGAGTAATTGTTGTTGAAGTAGTTTAGGACTGTATTTTGTCTATACTGATTCACCCCCCCTAGTACTGGTTTGGTACTATTTTCTCATCATTGAGTTATCAAACCTTTGTCGGGGAATTAGTTTGAACTGTTGGTATAGATTCAGTTCCTTTTACCTTATCCTCAACCTCTTTTGCATTAGTGGCTTTGCCACTTGGTGCAGTGTCAATTACTGTTAGTGGAGTATTATCCACAATATTTACAGTGTCTTGTATATTGCCTTTCTCAAAAATAGTTTGTGTCGGTATAGATTGTACACTCTCCTTTACTGTCGGTTGAGTCTGTATGTCTATGGTTACTACCAGTTGTGTCAAAATTGGAGTTGAACTACCCAAAATACCTTTCCCTTTTGATTTGTCAGGAATGGTGGAAGTTGTTTCTTTTGCAAATTCTTCTTGAGATGTGAGAAAATCTGGATTTTTCTAAAAGAATTTGGTCCAACCCTTGCTAGCCTCATTTATCACCTCATTTACTCTTCCCATCATAAGGCTTATCTGTAGAGGTTTACTACTGAAAATTGTCCTATTTGCAACATCTATGCATCTTTTCATTTCCTCATTGTTTACAACACTACACATTTCCAAAATGCTACTTCCTTAATCTCCCTATCCCTCTTGACAGTGTGAAGTCTTCTAGCCTCAAGTTTATTATACAAGGATAGAGGTATCTCCTTCAAAATTTCAACTAAGGCTTTCTTATAAATGTCTATATACAACAAAATAGCCTTTCTTATTTCATTTTGCATATCTTATTCTAAGTCTTCATAATAATTTGATACATTTTTCAAAAATCATTTTTTGTAATTTAATCAATAAACTTAGCACAGGTCATTGTGATCTTACCGGTTCTAGTATCATCACTCTTCTTCTTTTTTCTTGGGGTTGCCGGTGTAGATGTGACTGGTTTCCTCTTTTGTATAGGCTTCCTTGCTAGAGGTGGAGGTGTAGTAGGTTTGGTTACCTTTCTGACAAGTCTCCTCCTAGGCTCTACCTTTTTTTGCTCTATTGGTGGCTTATCTGCTTTCTTCCTTTGTACTCTTTTAAAAGATAGAGGTTCATTCTCCTCAAGGTCAGAATTAGAAGTGATAGGGGAAATGAAAGTTTCTAGATTCTTCACTTCCGGGGTACTAGCCACTATCAGTTCTTCTTCCGGTTTGGATCTAGAACCCAGTTGAGTGTCTATCTTATGAATTACATCATGTACATATGCATACATCTTTTCTATTTTCTTCTCTCTTCTTTTCCTATTAAAGCTAGTTTTGACCTCAAGGGCCTTCTCTTCTATTGTACCAAAATGCTCTGTTTTATCATCCAATGGGGCATCTAACAAAATTTTTGCATAGAGTTCAAAAATACTATCATCCACCTCATATCCAAGTTCTGTAATGCATATTGTCCTAGGTTCAACTGCCTCCATTATAGTTTCATCAGTTTTCACCATAAAGCAGATATTAGTGGAGTACTTCTCCACAATTTTCTTTGATATTCTCTCCCTTTGCCTCATGTTTTCTTGGAATATTTTAAAATACCCCTCAAATTTTCTCATCTCTGTCGGTACCAAGGTTGGTGATTGCTTCCTTGATCTACATACCTACTGGTATGTCATGAGCCCAACACTTCTTGCCAAGACCAGGTAGCTCATTCAGGAAGAAAAGCATTAAACAAACAATAAAATTTCCATATCTAAAAGTGCCTTTCTTAACTCCCTTGATCCTTCCAAGGTTTAACATCAATTCACTCCTCATCCATTCACATAAATCATACTTTACATCATTTCTCGGTATTTGATATGCAACATGAATGCATGAACTAGCAACAAAATTCAATCGGTTGGATTGAGTTATCTTATAGCCTATTATCATGCTTGCAAATTTTACATCAGTGTTGATGATTGTGCTATTAGGACCTCGAGGCAACTGAGAGAGGGGGGTGAATCAATTGTCTATTAATTTCAACCCAAAAAAGACTTAACCAAACTTAATGCATAATACCAGTAAACCAAACTTTATGTTGGTAGACAGTTTAACAGTTAATTGCAATACTGGTAAAGTTTAATGCATGAAACAAAAAGACAAATAATATACACAACACAACATAATTATTTGTACGTGGAAACCCTATAAGGGGAAAAAACATGGTGGGAAACCTTACCCACAATTAGATGATACTACTACAGATAGTATGTGTCTACAATATGGGGTCTGCACATGCAGAAAGGCCAATTGCCTAGAGCTCACTGCTCAATCACAAAATGAGAGTCACAGTGACTACAATTGGATGGTTAAATCTAATGATAATGTACTGCTCAAAATATCATCTTCATATGTTGGATTTAGTACCGGTTAAGCTCAGATTGTCTTCTCCAAAAAAAATCCTTGAATCTTCAAATTATGTCTACGTGTATAGCTCTTCTTATATTCACATATACCTTATTACAATCCTTTTTGCACTCCTCTACATAATCTCACAAATGAGATCTTACATATATACCAAAACCTAAGAACAAATGTGTAGGTCAGCTTACAAAGAATATTACAATTAAATCAGTTACAAATGAATCAATATGGGATGCATGATGTCAGCTCAATGCATTTACAATAATAACAAATTATCTTCATAACGTGCCATGCTGATCTGGAATAGATAACGGTTGTCAGTCCATAACCTAGACCTATTTGCCGGTAACAACAAATATGCAAACTCGATTGTACTAATAATCAAATCACCAAAACCAAGTGTCCAAACAATGTCTTTGACATAACCAAGTAATCTCTAGATGATAACAGATCATCCTTAGTGCTGGTGAAAAATATAACCTGTTGGTGAACCAGATACCGGTGACTATGCATAAGTCACTGAACATGCCTGTGAACATAACCAAAGATCTCCAGAAGGATAAGTGTTGACAAGTGTTGACAAGTGTTGACATCAATGACAAAACCAATGCAACACATCCATAATACCAACAATCTCCCCTTTTGGCATTGATGGCAACACAAGATGGAAAAACCATCTAAGTGCCAAATTAGAAATGCGAAAAACCAAAAACCAACAATCTCCCAAAGAGATCATTATCCAAAAATTAAAATACAGATACAGAGAGTAACAATCTCTCCCCCAATGAATAATCTCCCCAAATGATAATGTGTTTTTCCATAGATATCTCTCCCCCTTTGACATCAAATGCCAAAGCAATACAAAAACAAGATAACACAATTCATAGAACTCATTACAAAATACCAACTTATTAATTTATCCAACTACTCCCCTTGAGAAGTAGCTCTCCTCATCAAAGCCAGAAAAATATTTCTCTGTTAATTCTGTCAGTCTGATGCCATGCTCCAACTATCTAAGTTTCTATCGGTGAGGGTATAACTCCGAGTTGCTCTCTTAGATATTCAAAAGTTTCTTTAGGCAAAGGCTTAGTAAAGATATCTACAATTTTCTCTTTAGTATTCACATAAACCAATTTCACTTCTTTTGCTTCAACATTCTCTTTTCAAAAATTGAATTTGATTGAAACATGTTTAGTTTTAGAGTGAAATACCGGATTCTTAGATATATCAATTGCTGCCATATTATCACAATAAATGATTATAGGTTCCTTGCATTTTACCTTTATGTCCTTCAACATTTTCTTAATCCATAATACCTGTGTACAATTAGTTGCTACTGCAACATATTCTGGTTTTGCTGTTGATAGTGAAGTTTTGCTGTTGATAGTGAAGTACAACTCTTTTTCTTGCTCAACCATGAAATTAGTCTGCTGCCAAGAAAAAATGCTCCGCCAGTGGTGCTTTTTTTGTCATCTACATCTCCTACCCAAGTTGCATCTGTGTATGCACATAAATCAAAATTTTCATCTTTAGGATACCATAAACGAAGATTTGTTGTGCCTTGTAGATGCTAGAAAATCCTTTTTACTACTAATTCATGATTTTCTTTAGGATTACTCTGAAATATTGAAACAATACATACTACATTCATAATATCAGGTCTTGTTTGTGTCAAATATAGTAAACCTCCTATCATAGATTTGTATCTTGTTGGATTATCAGGTGTTGATTCATCCTTCAAAGATAGTTTATCAGTTGTAGTCATAGGTGTACTTACCGATTTAGAGTTTTTCATGCCAAATTTCTTAAGTAATTCCTTCAAGTACTTTGATTGATTAGTGAATATACCTCTATTAGTCTATGAAATCTACAATCCTAAAATTTTTTTATCTCTCCAATCATAGGAATTTCAAATTCTTCTTGCATCTTATTAGAAAAGTCTTTACACAATCCATCTTCTCCTCCAAAAATGGTATCATCAACAAAAACTTCAATAACCAAGATGTCATTATTAGTCACTTTGTAATATAAGTTTCTATCAGCATTACCTTTAGTGTAACCAAGCTTCAAAAGATATTTGTTCAATCTAGCATACCAATCTTTAGGAGCTTGCTTCAATCAATATAGAGCTTTCCTTAACCTGCAAACCATATCTTTGTCATCTATCAAAGAAAATCCATTAGGTTGTTCAATGTAAACTTCTTCAAGATCACCATTCAAAAATGTACATTTAACATCCATTTGATATACCTTATAGTTCTTGTGTGTTGCAAAAGCTAAGAATAGTCTGACTCCCTCAATTATAGCTATCGATGCAAAGGTTTCATTGTAATCAATTCCTTCTTTCTGTGAATGTCCCTTACACACTAATCTTGATTTTTTTTTTATCACCTTACCATCTTCATTAAGTTTATTTCTGAATACCCATTTAGTTCCAATTACATTTTTGTCTTTAGGTTAGGGAACCAATGTCCATGTGTTATTCTTTTCGATTTGTTCCAATTCATCTTCCATAGATTTAATCCAATGTTTATCTTCACATGCCTCATTAATAGTTGCTAGTTCAATTTGAGAAATTAAACATACTTCTTCATTTTCTAGTCTTCCTCTAGTCATAACACCATGATACTTATTCCCAATTATCTGACTTTCAAAGTGATTTAATCTTACATACCTAGGTGTATTCACTCGCTGTTGTTCTTCAGTCACTGTGGAATTCTCAGATGATGCCAGTGTGATTGGATCAACATTTTGTACCGGTGTACTCATTGTAGGTTCATTTGTGATTATCTCTATTGCCTGTTCAAAGTCTATTGACCTTGAATTACCTCTAAACTATTCATCAATCTTCACATTTGCAGTTTCAACAATTTTGTGCAATCTCTTGTTAAAACATCTATATGCCTTTCTCTTATATGAGTAACCAAGAAATATTCCTTCATCACTTCTAGGATAAAATTTACCTATATAATCATCTCTCCTAATATAACACTTGCTTCCATATATTCTAAAATATTTAAGAGTAGGAGTATTACTAAACCATAGTTCATGAGGGATCTTATCGGTTTCACCTTTGATGTGAGCTCTGTTGAATGTATAAATAGTTGTATTGACTGATTCTCTCCAATATACATGAGGTAGGTTTGCTTCAAATATCATGCTTCTAGCTGCATCCAAGATAGTTATGTTCTTCCTTTCCACAACTCCATTTTGTTGGGGTGTCTGAGGTGTTGATAACTATCTTCTGATTCCATTCACTTCATAGAATGTATTAAATTCCTTAGATGTGAATTCACCTCCCTGATCTGATCTCAAACATTTGATTTTCTTATTGGTTTCATTCTCTACCATGACTTTGAATAGTTTGAATTTCCCAAAAGCTTCTGATTTTTCCCTGAGAAAAGTAACCCAACACATTCTAGAATAATCCTCAATGATTAGCATAAAATATCTATCTCCTTGTAAACTTCTAGTTCTTGTTGGACCACATAAATGATTATGAATTAAGTCAAGAACATTATTAGATTTCTCTAATATACTCTTGAAAGTTTCTCTAACTTTCTTTCCAAATTGACATTCCTTACATACTAGATTGTGAGGTTTAACAATCTTAGGTAAATCCATTACTGCCTTAGTTGTATTGATTTTCACAATGCAATCAAAATTTACATGACATAGTCTTTTATGCCATAACCAACTTTCATCAATATGTGCAATCAAGCATGTCTTCTCATTGTTATTCAAATGAAAGATATTACCTCTAGTCTGATTACCGGTTGCAATTTCCAAACCAGTTCTACTCATGATTTTGCATTTACCATTCTTGAATTGTAACTGAAATCCCTTTTCAACTAATTGACAAACACTCAAAAGATTATGCTTCAAACCTTCAACATAATAAATATTATCAGCATTGTGCTTACCATCAAAAGATATAGTACCTTTTCCTTTGATCAAACAAGCTTTGTCATCCCCAAATCTTACTAGACCTCCATTGTATTCCTGAAAGGTTAAGAATTTACTCTTATCGCCTGTCATATGATGTGAACATCTAGAATCAATGATCCACTCATCCTTTTCTTCAATTTTCGCTGCCAGGGCTTGCTCTACCGGTTGAGCAGTAGATGCCAGTGGATCTTCTATTATTACAACAAAAGCCCATCCATTGTCTGTCGGTTCCTCATCAGAATCATCAGTAACTGCTTCATCAGAATAATAACATGATTTGTCTGTATTCTTCTTAAATCCGTAGCTCTAATATTCAGGATTAGGCTTATATGTTCTTTTAGCTTCTTCTTTCAATCTTGCATGTCTATCAGGACACCTAGATTCCATATGACCAATTTTATTGCAGTTAAAGCATTTAAATGGTGCTTTACCTTCATACTTACTTCCAACCAGACCTTTAGGCATTTTCCTTGCAAATAGTGCTTCAAGCTCTTCAAGTTCTTCATTCTCTCTTCTGATTTCTTCAAGTTCTCTAGCATAGAGTGATTTCCAATCAGATTTTTTAGATGATAATGATGATGCTATAGATGATGAAGCTTTGGAAGCCAAATTTGTCTTAATTGTAGCAACAGGACCAAATTCCTCAAGTTCAAAAGCTGAAAGTTTTCCAACCAAAGTATCTCTAGATACTGATGTATTAGGCATTGTTCTCAATTCATTAATAGCAGTTAATTTCATTTTATATGCTAGTGGAAATGCTCTTAAAACTTTAGAAAAAATTTCATCTTCACTTAAGGATCGTCCATAACATTTTATACCCAAAACAATTTCATTAACTCTTTCCATAAAAGAAGAAATCCTTTCATCTTCTTCCATTTTCAAATTTTCATACCTGACCCGGAAGCATTATAGTTTTGCAATTTTGACTATGGTATCACCTTCATTCAATGTTTCCAATTTGTCCCAAATAGCTTTAGTAGTAGATCGGCTTGATAATCCCATGATTTGTTGATCTGACAATGCACTCAAAAGTGCTTCTCTTGCTTTGCAATCATTCTCCTGATCTTTAGCCAAGGTTGGTGGATTAGGTTGACTTTGTGTAGGACCAACATAGCCATTCTTTGTAAAATCCCATATGTCTTTTCCAGTGCAATTAAGATGTGTCTCCATTATAATCTTCCATATATCATAGCTAGTTCTATCAAGCTTTGGACTGTCCTTCCTGAAATAGTTAGTTGCCATAGAATCTCCTCAAGCTGTTAAAATTCTACAAAAAGAGGACTAGGCTCTGATACCAATTGTTAGGACCTAGAGGCAAATGAGAGGGGGGGTGAATTAGTTGTCTATTAATTTCAACCCAAATAAGACTTAACCAAACTTAATGCATAATACTCGTAAACCAAACTTTATTTCAGTAGATAGTTTAACAATTAATTGCAATACCGGTAAAGTTTAATGCATGAAACAGAAAGACAAATAACATACACAACACATAACACAATTATTTGTACGTGGAAACCCTATAAAGGGAAAACCAAGGTGGGAAACCTTACCCACAATTAGATGATACTACTATAGATAGTATGTGTGTACAATATGGGGTCTACACATGCAGAAAGGCCAACTACCTAGAGCTCACTACTCAATCACACAATGAGAGGCACACTAACTACAATTGGATGATTAAATCCAATGATAATGTATTGCTCAAAATAGCATCAAATTGTCTTCTCCAAAAACCTTCCTTGAATATTCAAATGATGTCTACATATATAGATTTTCTTATATTCGCATATACCTTATTACAATCCTTTTCGCACTCCTCTACATAATCTCACAAATGAGATCTTACATATATACCAAAAACTAAGACCAAATGTGTAGGCCAACTTACAAAGAATATTACAATTAAATCAATTACAAATGAATCAATATGTGATGCATGATGTCGGTTCAATGCATTTACAATAATAACAAATTATCTTCATAACGTGTCGCGCTTATCTGGAATAGATACCACTTGCTAGTCCATAACCTAGACCTATTTGCTGGTAACAACAAATATGCAAACTCGATTGTACCAATAATAAAATCACCAAAACCAAGTGTCAAAACACTATCTTCGACATAACCAAGTAATCTCTAGATGATAACAGATCATCCTTAGTGTCGGTGAACAATATAACCCATCGGTGAACCAGATACCGATGACTGTGCATAGGTCACTAAACATGCCGGTGAACATAACCAAAGATCTCCAGAAGGATAAGTGTTGACAAGTGTTGACATCAATGACAAAACCAATGCAACACATCCATAATATAAACATGTGTTGATCCTCATTGATCTGCTATTAGGAGTTGCATCAGTGATTTTGTCAACCTAAGTGTTGGAAATTTTCTTGTTGGGTCCTTGTCTGACCTTGGGTAATCTGGTGACTAATTGAATAGCCTCCTTAGTGATCATGTAAGGCTGATCTAGCCAGATAAACTCATTGTGAACCCTACTCAAGATGTATCTGATGACCCCATCTTTGAATTCCGGTATGTATAGAATACCAGTTAACCCTAGATCCTCAATTGGTTTGAATTCCAGTTTGATGGTTCTGGAGTCTCCTAGTATCACGGATTGATACATGCTTTTGATTTCCTTTGTGCCTAGATCCTCCAAGGTGTAGTGAATGTATGCCCTTACATTTTCAACATACATCACACTATCAGGAACCCTAGAAAATGCTCCTGCAGAGTCTTCTTTCTTAGCAATTTTGAGAACCTCCTTGAATATGAGTCTTAACCTATCCTTGACTTCAACAATGGTGGGGTTTGCAATGAAAGTAGGAGCTAAAGATCCAAATGCCATTTTTGAAGAACGTAGGTGAAAGATTATGTGTTTCATAGATAACTGCTCAAAATCCTTTCACAATTCTTTTGCTCGCTATTGATTCATCTGAAGTTTTCCTTTTCTTTGCTTTGAATGCTTGAATGCTCAGTGAGTGAAAATGAATTCACTTACCCCTTTTATCAGTGAATAAAACCCTAATCTTTATCTATAATAAATGCTTCACGAACAACCCTAACGGATGTCTATTTCACAGTCTTGTGTTGGGTGAACCTTCAACAATGATGAACTCAACTCTCCAGATATCTTCCAGATCTCCTCCGGGGTAATATGCAAGATTTTGCAATGACTTTGCCAACCCCTAAGGCTTATGCCTCAATTACTGGTGAAATTTCCTATCAGTGGAGGAATACCCTATTCTACCAGTGGAGTTACTGGTGTAGATCCATCTCCACTTGGTTCTTTAGGTTTTCTAACCCATCTCTTGGTGTGATCTTGTTGTATTTCATCTACCTTCAGCTTTCCTTTATCATTGCCTTTATCATTGCTAACTAGTTGAGTCTTGCTTCTGCAGTATTTAGTAATATGACCTATTTTGTTGCATGCATAACATATAACATTGTTCTTTTGAATTTATTTGACAAAACTAGTGTCATTCCTTGACCTACCATGATTATAAAAATGTCCAAACTTTCCACATGCATAATATTTAACATTTGTTCTGCAATCTTTTGGTCTATGACCATATTTCTTGTAGTTTGTGCATTAACTAGGAACAAAATTGTAGTTTTGATTTGCTTTATTTCTACATTGTTTAGCCATATGCCCAAATTTATTGCAAACAAAACATCTACCATTGAATTTATAAGCATTAGATTTCCTTACCGGTTTCCTCTATTCTCATGAGTTCTGCATACCGGTTGTCTGATCTTCATTTGCAGTACTAGATATTTCTCCTTGTAAAAAGCCAAGTCCTCTAGAATCATCAATCTACCTTTGTCTTTTCAATAAGTCATCCAACTGTGCAACACTAATTCTAAATTTTTCTTTATACTCACTTGGAGTAGTTATATCATCTCTCAGAGTAGTTATTTGTCTTTCAATCTCTTGTTCATTGTTCTGGGAGTGTGCCAAATTAGTTCTAAGAAGATTATTCTCATGAGTCAATCTACCACATTCATCAAATTTTTTCTTTAGAGATATAACAAGATTATCTTCCTTCTTCTTTCTATCCTCAATATCTTTTGATAACCTCATAGTCAGATCTTGTATTTCTTTCTTCATGAGCATGTTTGCTTGACTTAGTTTCTGACATTGTTCCTTAAGTGCATTCTTCTCCTTATCATCCAAGTTTTCTAAAAGTTCTTTTCTCTTGACTTGAGCTGATGATAACATTTCTTGTAGGATAAGAATGAAATCATTAGCAAAATTCAATTCATCTTACAATTTCAAGCTCTTTATGTTTTCAACATCATAATCCTTAAGAGCCATCTAAAGTTGCTTCTCCATAGCCATGCTCATAGATTCTAGTTTCAGGATCTTCCTCAAGCTGTTAAACTTCCTCCGAGGTACCAAAATCTAATACCAATTGTTGGGATCCAAGAACACTGAGGGGAGGGGGGGGGGGGGGGGGGGGTTGAATCAGTGTTCTACCAGTAACACAAGATTTTATACTTTTATACCATACACATATAACCGGTAAAAAAATAAATGTATAGTTGGAAGAAAATAAACCATCCACTTAAATGAACACCATAACATACAAAATCTATACATGGAAAACCTCAAAGAGGAAAAACCACAGTGGGATTTGTGACCTACAATACCAGTTCACTGGCCATATGAAAGGATATTACATATAATGGGGGCTTGCACATGCAGGAAGGCACACTGCCTAGAGCATACTACTCATCACTAAAGAGTCTCACTGACTACAAGCTTCTACTAATGTAAAACAATAAAATTGAACTCAAAAATGCATCTGCTATGCCAAATAGAGCTCCAATTCTAGCTCTTCTTTGTACCGATTCATAATCGTGAACACTACTACCGGTATCTCTTCTCCTCCAAGAATGCTTTCCAGACTATCTATAGATCATTACATAATATAACATTCACCTAAAAATGATCTACATACATATACTTCACACTATATAGTTCTTCTATATTCACCTATGTCCATATCATGTCTCTATATATTACAAAATGACCTAGCAACCTAGCAGACTGACCTATATACCCATTACAAACAATATTCCTTATGTCGGCTTACAATGCATTACAAAAGACATACAATGTCAACTTCAAAAATAATTATAAAATTATTTACTAAGTAAATCCTCCTCGATGTCGACTTCCTTGAAGTATTGATGTCAATGCCGGTGTCAGTGCCGGCGTAGCCCTGAATGCTCCAAAGCCAGTGTTTGTTGGTATATGCCTCCTAGTGTCGGTATATTACTTCCATCTGATCTTGTTGCCATCAATGACAACAAAATGAATCCAATGAGTGTCAATTGTGAGCATTAAATAGCGATTAAAGTATAATTAATGCATAAAGTGTGCCATGTAGGTTGAGAAAAAACCCCAACCTGCACTTGGTATAATCCACAGGTTAGAGAAAAAACTCTGACTTGTGCTTGAACAAACGCAACAATAAAATTGCATGTTGGGGAAAAAACCCCGACATGCATGCCAAAGACACCTACACAAAAAAACTTAAAACCTGATGTGTAGGGGCAAAGACTCGCAGGTTGGACTTTAAAGTCCAATCTACACTTAACATGCAAGACCAACCGTGCATGTAGTGTCCACCCTTGACTTGACTTGTTTTTACTAGAGTTGACTTTTAATTCATGCATGATAGGCATTATTGGGCATAGGCTATTTCAGATGATTTATATGATGTTGATACTATCATTATTGATCATGTGATTTATTAGACAATATATATACTTATTATGTGATTGATTATCGAAAGATTATATTGATCATGTGATTTGATGAGCATAAGTGTTGATGGATTTTACATGACTTACTATAATCATGAATTATGCTAATCATGCACTTGATGATGCTTTTATGTACTAACCATATTTAATAATTATCTATGATGAGTTGATCACATGGTGTGTTTTACTGTTGTCTCACTATCTTCAAGATAGAGACAATGCCACATCACTCATTGCAAGCGGGATGTGTCGTTGCGATTCTCTAACCCTTGTATGTTATAATATATATGCATATGTTGTATTGTTTCTTTGTGGATGCAAGATTTGTAGGTACCAGACACCGACTCCACCTAGCTCCATAGGTCTAAACGTGTCTTTAAATCCCAATGGCATGTGGTTCGAAGTTGGCATAAGTTCCCCTCACATACTCTAGGTCTAAGATGTTCACCTTGTTAGGTTATCTTGATGTTAGCTAATTTGTTGATGTCTTATGTTATTTTGATTTTTCTTTTTTGTTGGTCAAGTAAGTATTGTGGTGTATTGGTTAAGTCTCTTCGTCATGAGTTGGAGGTTTGGAGATCAAATCCCTCTAGCTTCTTTTGTGTGAGTTTTGAAGTATGGATTTCTCATTGTGTAATTAGATTTTTCCTTATAAGGAATTTATTTAAGTGAGTAATGTATTTAATCTAATTGGCTTGATCTTTTATTTATTTATTTAATAAAGATTTATTTATTATTTGATCTATTTAATTTAATGTTGAGTATTTGATATTTAATTTATTAGCTTTTATTTATTGGGTTCAATTGAGTTATTATTTATTGGAGTTTTATTTATTGATTTCCTATTATTATTAATATTTATTTATAAATGTCTATGGTGGGAAATTATTTATTTAATAATGAAGTGAATTTTATTTATTGAGTAATATTATTTTACCCATTAAGTAATTAAAAGGGGGTAATTTGTATTCTTTTATTTAAAAGTCATTTTCACCCGAGGTCAATGGTTTAATTTATTTTACCTACCCTTGGATTTGATTGGCTAGAAGTTTATGGTAGGTAGAAAATATATTTTATTTTCTTGAACTTTGGGAAGATAGGTATGGAATATAATTTTTTTGGAATATTTTGATTGGAGGACAGTTTTGCTTGTTTTTGGTTTTGTTTTTTTATTTTTCATAAATATGCCTTCCTGTGCATTCACGAGGGTTAGCATCTTGGGTGAATGAATTTCTGAGATTGATTTGGAGATTGCTGGTGGTTGGATTCAAATTGGTTTAAAGGCTTGGACTGTTTTTTTTTGGATTCTTCCATTTTCCAAGTTGGTGGTTTTACTGACACTTCACATTGTTGTTTTTTAAACATTGTCTGCAAGGTGTCTGAAAGATTGTTTGGGCATTTAGAAAAGAATTTTAAATTGATTCTTATTTTCAGAAATCAGATTTGGAAGGGATTATTTTATTCTTCTTGGTTTTGAGAAATCAAGTTAGAATGTGAGAAATGGTTTCCTGTAGTTTTTCATGTACTAGAGGCATTGTTGAGGGTGTTGATGATTTCTAGTTTTATATCTGATTTTATTTGATGTATTTTGTTGGTTTCAAGCATATTTACCTTCCTATGTTATTGGGAAAAGAATTGTGCTTTCATCCATATTGATATGCTATGGTTGGTGACTTGGAAGTGTTGTTGTTTTGGGGCAGCAAGTGAGTTGGCCTTGCTATGATTTTAATTTCATTAATGAAAGCAAATTTTATGGCTTGATATGCCTATGTTTATTGTTGGCCAAGAGGCTCATTTTTTTTATGTTGTTGTAGTTTTGACTGTGTCAAGTTTCCTTGTCATAAGGCTTTATGAATATGAGTTTGGTTGTTGTTTTGTTTTTAGTTTTGTCTTAGATTTAAATCAGATTTGAATTAAAAGACTTTTATAATATTTATGATGCTTTTCATTGATGGTTAATTATGGTTTTTGATGTGGTATTGCCAAGAGGTTCATTGTGTTTCTAGCTACTTGAATATCCTTGTTTTGGGGAATAAGCCATTGGATGCATATGAGTGTTATGTTGCAGATTTGTATTTTGTTTTAGAGCCTCTTGTGATTTATTGTTGGGCCATGTTAGGAGGAGTGGTCTTCCTTATGATGACCAGGGTCATGAGAGATAGGATGGCATGAGATTCCTTGTAAGGATGCATGAAGTCTAGACCACCAAGGCACATTGGAGTTTTCCATGATTTATAAACAAGTGATAACATTGATAATAAATTAATTGGGATGGATAATTATAACTCATTTAAACAAGATAATGAATAGTTTTGAACCTCATGGCTTAGTCCTAGGGAGGATGTTTTAGGATAAGCATGAGAAGGCCATGAAGACAGTAAGCTAATCTCCCTTGGTCTCTCATAGGTTGAGATGGCTCCATATGTCCATCAGGATAGTGCCTTGTGTTATTATGTCATTATGTTATGAGGATGGCATGTGATGACACTCCACTCCTACATGTGTTCCCCCTTTATGATTTATGATTATGCTTATTGGATGCATTTATGTCTTGATGATTTTTACGCCTCTGGGAGTTTATTCTTGTGGCTCTATGTGAGTTCTTGCTTGAGAGTCTTTGTTGGTTAGTGTCTTTGGTTTTGAGTGTTAGCCTAGATGCAGAGTGTGTGTTGGGACCTTGTGTCATCTCCTAGCACGGGGGGTGGTTCCTTTGGTTCTACATGGTCGGGTGGCTGGTGCTTTTAAACCATTGGGATGTTCCTATCTTTGGATTCTTCTTGCGTGGATGAGGATGCTTCTTCAAATAGTTCATGGATAATAATTATAGCAAGAATTTAAATTATGATGTGATTTATGTAATGAAATTCTTATGTAATGGTTGTAAAAGAAGTCACATATATGAGAAATGACTATGTTGTTCTAGTTATAGTGATAGCTTTTGATTATGGTAGATGATTGTAATGATGAACCTTGAGTGGTATTGTAACACATTTATATTAAATGAAATGGATGCATGAGATGTGGATAAATATTGTGGTTTGGAATTAAATGATGCATTTTGTAATATTTATGAGTTATGATAATGGAAAAAGCCCAGAAATGATGTCTTTAACTAATGATTTAAGTAGAAGAAATGTTATGTCTTGATAGGATGTATGAGTTAGAGTAATGTTGGAAGATATTGTTGGTGTAAATAATTATTCATCTTGGATATTATTACACCTTACTTAAGTTTACTTAGGAAATGAATTTCATAGTAGTTTGGGTATGAGACACTTGGGTGTTTGTGCCACATTGGGATAGTGTGTGTAGGAGAATTTCCACCTTTTATGGTGTTGATCTTACTGTTACACTCCACATTCAGTGGGTGATCCACCTCATGTGGACTATTATATTGTTTCTCCTACCTACCCACACCTATTTCCTACCTACCCTTATTTCTTATTGAGCTACATGTCATGTTTGTGTGCTCACATATCCATATAGCCTTGCCTATATAAGCAGGCTCATATTCATTGTATGTATCACTTGATGATCCAGTTGATCAGTATTTTCATCTTGATAGAATACAGTTTATTTCTATCATATATTTTGTCTCTCTTATTTGTTCTTTCCATTGCCTCTTGATCTTGGAAAAATCTCACATGGTATCAGAGCCATTAGAGTGTCATTGGTTTGCTGATTGAGAGAAATTTGATGCTATTTGGGGTTGTGTATTTTGGATTTTTCTATTGCAGGTTATTATTGAAGCTTGATGGGTCAAATCTGAGGTTACCATTGGATTTAGGAGGTCTAATAAAGTTATTTTTGCCTTTTGTTTAGTCAAAATTGGACTTCGGAGGCCAAATCTAGAGGCATTTGAAGTTTGACGCTGCGGTGGAAATTTTCTAGAAATTATAATTTTGCAAGCAATTTTCAAATAGCAATATCTCACTCATCCGGACTTATTTTTTTGAGCAATTTTTTTTGTTTTGGGGTAAAATTTCGTGATCTGTACAATGGTGTAGAATTTTTCTATTTTTTGGATACAAGTTTTTTGGAAATCACAAAATCCCAATTTTTTACAACTTTGGAGGCTTCGTTTGGGCTCATATGGACTCCTTTTCAGGTGCCATTTTTTTTGAAAGTGCATATTTTTTCATCTACTTTCATAATCTGCCATCTGTTTGCAGTGATTTTATGTAGAAATTGTACTTTCAGTATTTGGCCATTTTTTGGCATATTTGGTACTTGTATTTTGCTTGGATCTCAGTTTAGATTACTAGTAGTATTTGTTGAAGTCTCTTAGATCTCATTTTGAGAAGTTGTAAATTGAAATCAGAAGTCCATTTTGCATTGTTTTGCAAGTGGCCCATTGTATACGCACTAAGTATAAAGTGCCAAAATCACCATTTTGGGGGGGTGTATTGTGTGATTGTGCCTCTCTATCTTGTGTTTATTCATTTTGGTGCTATGGATTCTCCTAAATTTCCACTTTTAACTCCTCATAATTATGCATCATGGAAAATTAAGGCATGGAGTAAACTAATGGAAAAAGGATTCATTCATTATGTAAATGAAACTATTATAGCACCTCCTAATCCTAAGGCTGATCCTAATGCTCAAATTGAATGGCTTACTAAGAATGCTATGGCACTTGGAACTCTTAGAAAGTATGTATCAGATGACCTTATTTTTCACATTGATAAGTGTACAATGATTAAAGAGGTTTGGGATATTTTTAAGAAATTGTATGGTCAAGTTGATGAGATTAAAGGTTACAAGCTTGATAGTGAACTCACAACTTTGGATCCCAAGGATTTTGATACAATCCAAGATTATGTCACAAAAGCAACTGAGCTAAGAGCAAAGCTAAAGGATTGTGGAATTGACAAAAAGGATGCTCAATTAGTTTATAACTTGTTGGACAAGCTTCCTTTAGAGTATGCAACCTTTGTATCTAGCTTTCACACCTATAGGTTAGCTCAAGGTTCCTCATACAGTTCTCCCTCATTTGATCCATTCACAGAGATGTTGATACTTGAGCAATCTAAGTTGACCACGATGGAGATTCTCAAATCTTCAAAGTCACAAGCTTTGGTGGCTAACAAATGGAATCAAAGTAATCAAGGAAAAGGAAAGAATCAAAAGCAACCTAAGTCTAAACCACAACAAGATGGAGCACAATTTTCCTCTCCATAACAAGGTGATTCACCATTCTCACCTAAGAAGAAATCATATAAGGACAATCTTTTTCTTCCAAGAATCTTCTTGAGAAAAATATAATCAACCTACCTTCTAGAATGTCTACATTGGCTTCTTCTTCCAAGGATAAAGGAAAGGATCACTCTTTTGGGATAGATAAAGGAATGGGACAAGCTCTTTATGCTACTACAAGTCATGATTCAGGGAGATGGCTTCTATATTCAGGGGCTTCTCATCATATGGCATCTTCGTAGTCTATATTTTCTACATTTGAGCCTTGCCACATGCCACAGATTTTGATGGGAAATCATACATACATGGATGTGATTGGGAAAGGATCTATTGCCATTGGGGATAACTCCTTCAATGATGTGTTGTGTGTACCCCACTTGACAAATAATCTTCTTTCCATCTATCAAATCACACATGGGGCAACTAGGAAAATTGTGGAGTTCACACATGATTCAGTTATCATTAGAGACTTGGAGAGTGGAGCTATCATTGCGATTGGGGTGGTTGATCATGCATCTTGGTTGTACTCTTTTTCATATTTTGGTCCTATTGATAAGGTTGGTTCTTCTTATGTTAATGATTCAAATTTTGAGGAGAACTTTGGGCATTTTAACTTGGGGATTCTCACATGTGACTCAGTTCTTGAGCCTTGCATTTCATCTCCTTCACTTGATATCACACCACCTATTGCACCTGATGATACAACTAGTGCAACAGTTTTGCCTTCTTATGATTCAGTGCAGCAGGATATTTCATGTCTTCCAGCTTCAGTTGATTGGGATGCCTACTTGACAGACATTGCAGGTTTGTTTGTGGACTCCTACATTGCAGATTTGGGAGACACCATTCATGACATTCATCTTCTCTTTGATGAAGATGATCCTTCTTTGATTGTTGTGAGGGATAACTCTGACCCTCTTGTGCATTCTCTACATGATCAATCTTTAGAAGTTGACATGATTGTGGATACTTTTGTACACCACTTGGAGGAGGTCTCTTTATCTTTTGAGGAGACATATGAGTCTTTGGATATTGTTCTACATTCATCTCCACTAGATATTGGAGAGCCTTTTTTAGTAGTGTGGCACAATTTACCACCTTTGGAGGGGGTACCTTTCAGCATCAACATGGGGTCACTTGAGCAGTTTTCAAAGATTCCTTTCATCATGAGTATTTTTGCTTCATCTTCCCTTCATGGTTGGGGAGACTTCATGGATACACCTTTGGTTTTGTTTCTTCCTAAGGGGAGGAATGTTGTTCAACATTCATGGAGCAATTTCTTCATTCATCTTTGAGCTTCTATTGTTGGTGCAGATTCCAGATTGAGGGGGGGCTTCCTAGTCCCTCTTCTTCTCTCATATGGGGGGGACTTTTTCCTCCCATGGGGTTTTGTCCTTCACATACTTCTATGAGATTTCTTTGCATCTAGTTTTCATCTCTCTTTTGGGGGAGGGTTTTTTCCCATTGGGTTTTTCTCTCTTTCCCCGCTTTTTGAGAGATTTTCTTGCATTGGTTTTCATACATTTGCATTTGTACATGGGTACCTAACATGGCCTCATAGCTGGGACCCATCTTGCATTTCTTAGTTGCATTGTAGAATTAAGTGCATTCCCCTAAGTTGCACTTAAGGGGGGGTGTTGGTGTAAATAATTATTCATCTTGGATATTATTACACCTTACTTAAGTTTACTTAGGAAATGCATTTCATAGTAGTTTGGGTATGAGACACTTGGGTGTTTGTGCCACATTGGGATAGTGTGTGTAGGAGAATTTCCACCTTTTATGGTGTTGATCTTTTTGTTACACTCCACATTCAGTGGGTGATCCACCTCATGTGGACTATTATATTATTTCTCCTACCTACCCACACCTATTTCCTACCTACCCTTGTTTCTTATTGAGCCACATGTCATGTTTGTATGCTCACATATCCATATAGCCTTGCCTATATAAGTAGGCTCATATTCATTGTATGTATTGCTTGATGATCCAGTTGATTAGTATTTTCATCTTGATAGAATACAGTTTATTTCTATCATATATTTTGGCTCTCTTATTTGTGCTTTACATTGTCTCTTGATATTGGCATAATCTCACAGATATCTTAGGACATGTTTATGAGTTGTGATTAAAGAATTTGAAATTATAGTATCGTACTTCGTAGGCAGTGATCTAATGATTGAATTGAAATCTTATAATGATTGGGGTGTAATTGAAGGTTCCTTATGAAATATTGTATGGATCTTCTTAATGAATGAATTATTAATCTTATTAATGGAAATTACTAGTAAGTGTATGGGTAGATGGTAAAATGAATGCTTTTCTTTTAAGAAAGGATTATAATGTATCATGTGATATGGTTTAAGATTATATCTCCAGTTAGTGGATGCTATTAGTGGCTATGGAATTAGCATATTGTATCATAGTTTGTGCTGAGATGAATTCGTTTAGTTACCTGATTTGTAATGAGATGATTGTTGGTTAGTTGAATATAGTGTAAGAGATTTTATGAGTATTAAATGAGCTATGGGTTAAATGTTTAAGGAGACTTTGTGAGTATTGCATTATGTACTTTTCGAATCATGATGAAGTAATAAGTATGCTAGGAGCATATAATTATAAATGACTATATAGAAGTTAATTATAAATGGAAATCATGTTAATGCAATGTAAGGGATTAATCTTGGTATGTGTATGGTGATGTTTATAGTTAGAGGTTGGTTAATGGTAATAGGAACATTTGGACTTGGTGTATAAAATGAATCTAAGTGAAAAAGGAAATAGTGGTGCATTGAAAGATAGAATCTCATATTAAATGAAAGATTAAGAAGGTTGCATATCATGAGTGTTAGGTATTGCTATGTTGCACCTATGTGTGTATAATGATTAAGATTATGAGGTATTGATCTAGAAGAAAGTACATGTTTATTTCTTATGTAGGTAGATTAAGTAATGTTGTTGAGATACCCTGGGGAGTAGTAGAAATGGTTTATTGTATTCTGCTTGCATAATTGTTTGAAAAGCTTGAGTGAAATATTCTATGTTCATAACACTTAATTGTTATTGTGTGCTCACTGCATTTCTTAAGTGATGTTATGTGTTGTATTGTTTAAAAAAAAATATTTTAAATTAGTGTGTTTTTAGCTATATTTCTCTAGGGTATTTTGGCGGGCATTACACACTGCAAGTCGGGTTTTAAAATCCAACCTGTGGGTTTTCTGGAATCTTGCAACTTAGCACATCAGACTTTAAATCCCAATGTGCTTAAAACATTAACCTACAAGCCTTTGTAGGTCAGACTTTAAAGTTTGATCTGTATGAAAGACTGCAAAAATAAAGACAACTTAAAAAAGATAAAACAAAATGACAAGACACAAAAAGTGACTAACCAACGAGGTAGGCTAGCCTTTCTCGGAGCACGTGAGGTAAAAAATGAACAAGTTTCATGGGGCTACCTCACAATTCAGGCCTTGCTGACATCGATGACAAAAAATATGTGTGCCCTCTCTCTTTCAATTTCCACCCTTGATTCATCTTCAATCTTGATAGTCCATTCCTCTCCCTTCAAATCTATAAATTGGGGTCTCCTCCCCTTCATTTGTCATCTCATGTTTAAGTAATCTTATGCTTCCATAATAGATTTAGAGTTCTCATTTGTGCATCCATACTATAGTCAATTGAGCATCAATAATCACTTCGCATTCATAGCAATCCACTTCCTCCATCTATAATGCATCCATCATTCCACCACTTAGCCATTTGTTGTGCATTTGGAGAGTAATGCACATCAATCAATAAGGGAAAATCCAAACAAGTGGAGCACAAGGGCACATCTTCCACTTCATCAAAACCAATCCAAAGGAGAAGGTAAAATAGTGATGTATAATAGTTTGTTTTGTGTTTTGATTGATTTGTTGGCATATTAACCATTCAATCTTGTCTTTCCACTTTTCACTTGCTTCAACAATATCTTCATTTTGACACCATTTGATGGAAAAAAAAAATTGTTTTCACATCTACACGTTGTATAGTGTGGGGATTGATAAAAAAATGCGGCAATACCAGCTTTGGATATGTCAAGCTTCTTGACTTGATCATAGGTCAATGCATCTACATATCTATTCCTCGTGTACTCTCGCCACAAAAGAGTGACATTATGCTTCACAGTGACAGATTTTACATTTTTTATTATGGAATTAAGAGGATCTAACATTGGGGCTAGATGAGGGATTCTACTGTAAATATTTGCAATGCCCCTCAATTGCTTTAAATTTTGACCAATTAAATCTTGAATTGAGGGGGGGTTTGGCAATGGAGGGATCTCTAATGGAGGGTTTGGTGGTTGTGGTGATTGTGACAGTTGTGGTTGTTCAAGATTATCATTGCTATCCCCCATTTAACTTGTTTGATTTTGAAATTTTGAATTTAATCAACAAATTTGAAAGAACAATGTATTTCAAATGAAAAAAATTAGTTTCTATAAAAAAATAAAAATAAAAATAAAAAAATAAAAAATTGATAAAAAACAACAAAAGTGCAATAAAATCACACCTTAGCTGACAAATTGACAAAAAAATTGCCCCCAAATCGAATATCCGCTCAAATTCGATATTGTATTTTATACCTTATGCATAGCCCATGGGTAAACAATGACCCACAAGCTGTCCCAATGGGTATAAAAATACCCACAGGAATTAGATATCCGATTTAGTTTTTATTCCATGCATTTTATATATAATATATTATATGATATATAATTTATTATACATTATATTTATATATAATATATAATATAGTATATAATATAATATATTATATATTATATAATATAATATATATATTAAGAAGAAGATTTTGGATATTATAGATCAAAACGAGAGTGCTTTGCATCTAGGGCCGACTACGCATGGGCAGAAGCCCATGCAAAGCCAGCCACCTCTAGCCCATACCTTGCTCATTAACTCCCCCTCCTATTGAGCATGCAAGCGTAGTGTATGGGAGATGGAGTTAAACATCCTAGTGCTTCATACCCTTCATAAAACATTGTGGAAGGAGAAGAGAGGAATTTCAAACAAGCTCTTGTCGGTTTTACAAGCCCTCCTAAAGTTGCACTCTTCCTGGTGGTGCAGTCAACTTCAAATGGACCATAGGATGGTAATGGAGGAGGAGGTAAGGATTCTTCTAGTACCATTTTAATCGTTATGCCTAATTCTGAAATGAATGTAGTATTGTTGAATGTGAGCTCTAGGTTAAGAGACACCACCATCTTCTTTGTTGTCTTAGACCATAGTAAAACCCCTTCCAATTTTTTTATGAATGAATGGGTGCAAAAAGTATGGGTTAATAGATTAGGGTTTCAATTTAGTTTTTGCCATATGATCCAGAAAGGATTGTTCATCGTTTTTTTTAAAGATTCTACCAATTAGAAAGAAGTTATTAAAAAGAAGTTTTGGAATGCTGGCAATGGATGTTTCAGAGCTATAGGTTGGTCTCCCAAGGCTAACCATGAAAAGATCCTTGCTTTAATGTTCCCTAGATGGGTCATGGTGAAGAATGTCCCACCCATTTTATGGAAATGGCTCCCTCAAGCTTTCATATCCATAGGTAATGTGATAAGGATGGACAATTTGTCCACTCTCCTCCCCCACATGAATGCTAGGTTACTCATTTCTATTAAACCCAAGGTTGAGATTATGTCTTTAATTCACTTTGAACTTGAGGAAGACTCTTTTGCATGTCCAATTGAATATCTAGGAGGGATCAATGCATGCTTTTTATGCAAAAAAGAAGGACATATCCGAAGGAATTGCCCTCTGCTTAAAAAATCAAGAAACCCTACTTCCAAGGGAAAGAATCCTCCCCCTGCTTCTAAATGAGCTAACCCCTCTTAGGATTTAGACTCTAATTTTGGATTGGGGGGTCCCTCAAAAAACCCTTGATTTTCTCCACCCATCAGCCCTCTCTGGTATTTTTGACCCCCAATTAAGGAAAACCAACCTATTTTTTCCAAATCTGACCCCTCTCCTACATATGGTCATGATGTCTCTCCTACCAAACTTGATGATCTCCACATTGTCATTTGGGCCAATTTCAAACCTCCCTCATTCCCCACTCTGGATGGGAACAATGTTTTTCCAAGCAGTAAAGACAATAAAGGTTCAAACTCTAACTCCACTAGATTAAATTCCCAACAAATTGTGATGGAAAAGTTTTAAAAGATGATAGATACTAGAAATCGAATTGAAGAGAAAATAAATAATTTTGAACTTGTTGTCATTCCTGCCAAACCTATGGTCAATACCCTAGATAATCATTCCCCCAAGCCTGTGACTAATCAGTCTAAGGATATCAAGGAGGGGATGGATAATTTTGTCCAGAAGTATGGCTCTCAGAGCACTAATGAATCCAACAACTGCTCCTTGTTAGGAGATAGAAAAGGTCTTCCCCTCAGTGGTATGCTTACTAGGAAATCACTAGATTATTTCATGGGTAATTCTAACCTTGGTATTGAGGTAAGGTTGGGAGGTTGTTTGGATGAGGCCAAGTGCAAGACTCCTATGGAGAAAGATCATATGGGATGTGAGCCTAGTGATGACAAGAGAATCTCTTGGGCAATTGTTCCCTACACCAAAGAACCCAACCAAGACCTAGTGGTGGAGGCTATGAAAGCATATGGCATTCAAAAAGATAGTACTAAAATGATTTAAAAAAAGAAATACACTAAAAAGAAAATTGTCTCTCAAGATCTAGGAGCTAAGCAAATGTTTGAATTTAAAAAAAAGAGAGGCAGACCAAATGCCTCTATTGCTTCCCAGCCTATCAAACTAAGTGATCCTAAGCACTTTCCTAAGTGCTATAAAACCTTCAGGGAACCCATGGACACCTCCTCCTTTAACTTGAACCATGTATCTTGGAATGTCAGGGGACTAGAGCTCGGACATAAAATATGTGGTGAAGAGGTTTCTCAAACTATACAATAATACAGATGTCCTGCTGCTGCAGGAGATTAAGGTGCTACATTTCTCTCTTGATATTAACTTAAAATGTATATGGAAGGATGCAACATATTTCACCACCGAGAATCAAAAAGGAAAGGGTGAGGTAGCCATCGTGCTTAGTCACAAATGAAGGAGTACCATAGCAAGGTGGGGGTGCTCCCCCTAGAATAGTTTGGTTTGGTTGATTCTAAAGGTTAAAGGGACTGAATATGGAATTGGATCAATTTATGCACCCAATGATGTTAAGGAAAGGATTGAACTTTGGAAGTGGACCTCATAGTTGGAGGAGATTTCTTGGATATTGGGTAGAGATTTTAACATGATTGAGAGGCCATCTAATAAGAGGGGAGGAAACAAGTTTGAGTGGAAAGGAGATGCAAAATTCTACTGGAACAAAATGATCAATAGATTAAAATTATTTTACCCCATGGCTAATAAGAAAAGGGAAGGTAATGATATAAGGTTCTCTTGGTGCAACTTTTAGAAAGTCAACACAAGGATATATTCTAGATTAGACAAGTTCTATGCCCATAAGGATACTTTTCACTTCAATAGATATGACTTAGGGTCTGGTGTGAGGGTGGTACCATATTCCCTCTTAGATCATCACCCTATTCAAACTATGATCTCTCTAGGAAATGTTGATAGAGTAATGGTCGATGGAAGAGACAAATTCATCTTAAACCCTAATCTTCTCTTAGATGATGACATGATTCATGCAATGCTGATCATCAAGTTGTTCAATGATTATAACACAATCATGTATTATAAGATTGATAGATGGAACCAAAATGTTAGCAGTTGGAAAAAAATATTTCAGACTGTTGGGAGAAAAAAAGGCTAAGGATTCTAGAAAACTAGAATCTAAACTTCATGATATGCTACTTGTTGCAGAAGGACAGTGCCAAAAGGACCCTGGAAATACAACTTGTGTTGAAAATGCCTAGTATGCCAAGGATGCCCTTAGAAGACTGCAACACCATAAGATTCAAGGAATCAAGACTAGGGCTAGAATCAACTGGATTGAGCAAGGAGACAAAGGGTCAAGGTTTTCCTTTCAGATACTCAAATGCAAAGAATCTAAAGAAAGGATAGGAGAAATATGGGTAGATGGCCAAGAACTCTCAAATCCTATAGAAATCTTCAATGCCTTTAAACAGTAGTATTCATCCTAATTCTATTTAGAGGATAATGACTCACAAAAGGAAGACTGTAAAAGGAGGATTAAGTCAATCATTCCTAATAGGGTAACTAAGGAAGATAGCAGCATATTGGAAAGAGAGATTTCACTTGATGAAGTCCCAAAGGCCATTTCATTCCTCAACAATGATAAAGCCCCTAGTTCAGATGGGCTTACAGTGGAATTATATAAGACCAACTTAGAATGGATAGGTAAAACTTTACTGAAAGTATACAAAGAGGCTATTTATGTTGGTTCACTGGGGATGGAGATCAATATGGGCCTTATTAAACTACTCCCTAAAGAAGGAGACATATCTCTTCTTTATAACTAGAGACCCATTACTCTCCTAAATGTATCTTATAAGATCCTACTCAAAATCCTTGCCAGAAGGTTAGAGGACATCCTTCCTAAGGTCATTAACCACACCCAAACCAGGTTTATCAAAGGGAGATATATATTGGAGAACCTGATTACCTACTAGGAGGCCATGAATTGGGCCAAAGTGTCAGGACAACTCTCAACTATACTTCTTCTTGTTTTTAAAAAAGCCTATGATAGAATTGAATGGAGGTTCATATTCATTATGCTAGAAGGGTTGGGTTTCCCTCAAAGATTTGGTAACATGATCATAATTCTGCTTTCAGATGCTAGTGCATTTATTGAAGTTAATGGTCTTAGATCTAAAAGATTTGGACTTTCTATATCTATCCATCAGGGATGTCCCTTAGCCCCTGCCCTATTTGTCAATGTAGTTGATGAAATGCACTACTTATTGAGAGATAACATGCTTTCTCCTAGGGTAAAGGGCATATCATTGCTGAATAGTGAGGAAATATTCAATGTACAATTTACAGATGATACCACCATTATTGTAGAATGTTTGAAATCAATTTTGTTAACCTAATGGATAAGCTGAATATCTTATATGAATCATCAGGGAGGGAGATCTCTCTAACCAAATCAATATTTCTTGGTTGGGACACTCAACGTCCTCCCTGGCTTGATAAATTTTCCATTTCTTGGGGGGCCAAATCACTAGGTGAAGCACTTGAGTATACCATTCTCAATCAGTCCTAACCTTAGAGACATGTGGCTATGGATTAGAGAGAAAATAGATGGAAAATTGGGTAAATGGAACAAACACTTCCTATTCCTAGTTGGCAGGGTGCAAGTGTGCCAAATAATTCTCTCAGCCTACAACATGTTGGCATTATTGGCATTAAGTTGTCATTGATGTCAACGGATTTGGCATGATCACCCGTGAGTAAGAAGTGGTGACCAGTATAGGAGAAGTAAGACATAATGAAGCCAATCCATATTTATGTAAGAAGATTGAAGGTAAAATACTGATACACATGAAATGCATCATCTACCGGTAAAGCAGGACCATCGACAAGACAAAGAAAGCAAACAAGAGAAGAACTCAAGAATGTAAAAGGGTATACTCAAATAAGGTTAATATTGTTAGTAAATGGACTGAGTAATCAGACCAACATGTTTTATGGAAGGCCAAGTTGATCCACCAATAAATAAGAGGTTTGCAGGTATGAAGACCCACTGGTGGAGTTAGGTTATACCGGTAAGCTGATTTGAACCAGTAGTCATTCTTGGTCAACAAATAATGTCAAAATGACATGGCAAACCAAGCAGAGGAGGATGTCGACAAAGATGACAACTAGAAGCCAGGTGGTGATCATGCATAGGTCAGTGAAGTGTCCATCAATGTAATAGTTAGCAAGAAGTTCAAATTTATGAAGAACCTGCAAGTCATGGGAAGATGACAGAAGATTGCGGCTCAAGGAAAACAAGTTGGCAAGCTATTGAACTTATCTTGCAAGAAGATCTAATCTGTGTACCCATTCGCTGAAGGAAATAGCCAAGACATTAATGGCATGTGACAGAGAAACTCATAAAATCATGGTGCAAACCTCTAGATTTAGATAATACACATTGGAATGTGAGGCGTTGGTGGTGTTGATTGATGACATGCAGATCATCTCTTTAGAAAACTAGATCGATGACATGCTGCTTTGGTGGGAGCCCTAGAAGATAAATATGTGAGCTCAAGACTGAAATTAGTCGATGCTTGGTATAAAGAGTGATAGAGAAGAGAGCTTGAACAAGGAGAAATATCATCTTCCTTAGAGTTTATTTTAAGAAAGTTACAGAGTGAGTTAGCAGGAGAACCGGTGAGAGGGTCTAAATGGTAGAGACAAAGTAACTGGTAAACTATTGTAGGTCTAATAGTTAAGCTAACCAATGAGGTGTGATTTTTCAAGAAGGCATCCAAGAGTGAAATAGTGTGGTGTGAGGCTGAGGGATAAAGAAGAGAGGCTAAGAGTAACCAGTGAGTGATCAGAGAGAGTAATCTGATAACCGGCAGTGTGAGAACCAATGAAGAAGAGTAGGTTGTTAATCGACAAAAATCTATTGATCAACTATTGCAGAATTGGTTTGCAACCAAGTGCTATAACTGTATCAAAATTGTATTTTATTATACATCACTGAGTTGGAGCTTGGTGCTCCTTGGGTTGGTTCCCTAAATCAATAGGGGTTGTTGCCCTAAATCATTGTAATCCATTGTTTCATTGTGAGGCTAGATTAGAGTAGTAGACTCCAACAACATTTCTCACCAAGGTTTTTCCCATATTAGGTTTTCCTCATACATTTGGTGTTGTGGGTTGCATTTGTGTGTTTTCCTCTTTTGATATCCACATTTGTCTAACCGGTTTGACTATTTAGTGCTCGAGGTGATAACTAGTATACCAAGGTTATTTTAAATGAAAAGAATTTAGGAACCACTAATTCACCCCCCTCTCAGTGGTACATTGTGCTCAATAATTGGTATCAGATCCTAGGTTCCCAGTTGATTAAAGCTTAGGTAGATTATGGTCTTAGAACATAATGGCAACAAATGACTCTACCTCCTCAAAATCCCCCATGTTTGATGGATCTAACTATGCCTTTTGGAGAAAAAGAATGGAGACCTATATTTCCTTCCTTGGTTTTGATGTCTGGATGTCTATCAATAATGGGTATATTGTCCCTAATGTTCCTCCCACTGATCTAGATTCCAAGAAGGAGTATGAGAATAATGCAAAGGCTAAACATGCTATCTTAAGTAGGTTGTCTAATAATGAGTTTGTTAAGGTCATGCACTGTGTATCCACTAAGGAGACTTGGGATAAAATTGAGAGGTTATTTTAAGGAGATGCAAAAGTCAAAGAGACCAAGCTACAAGAACTAAGGGGTCAACTTGAAGGCATCAAAATGAAGGATGAAGAAAAGATTGAAAACTACCTTCACAAAATAGATGAAACTTTGAACACCATAAGATGACTTGGAGAAGAAATTGTAGACGAGATTCTTGTCAAGAAGGTACTTAGATATCTCACACCTAAGTATGATACTAAGGTTTCTGACATAGAGGAAGCCAAGGATTTGAATATTTTCACAATGGATGAGCTATTTGGTTCACTAACATCCTATGAAATGAGAACAACCGGTGAAGCATCCTCAAGGAAAGAGGCAGCATTCCACTCCACCAAAAAGGGCAAGGAAGAGGTTGCTCATAAAGGATCTACTGAAGACTCGGATATAGAGGTAGAAAAATTTGTCAGAAAGTTCAAGAGAGGATCTGACAAGTATAAAGGAAAGATACCACTAAAATGTTTCAATTGTGGCAAAGTTGGACACTTTGCTACAAAATGTCCTTATAATGAAACCGGTGGAGATCAACAAAGAAGTTTTAGCATATCTGCTAGTAAAGACAAAGAAAGATATGTCTACCAGCAAGGAAGATGAGGCTATCAAAAGTAGAACAACCTATATACTTTTGAGGGTGATGCCACAAATGAAGAAAGTGCATCAGAAGATGAATAACATGAGAATGAAAGAGAAGTTAATCTCTTTATGGAACTTGATGAACCAGTTGATGAGGAAGAAGAAAACATTGAGGCCAAAGTGGATCTAGAAGGTGAGCTCATAAGTGCTCTTGAGGAGTTGAGTAAAAAAAGAAGAGAGATCAAGAAGTTCAAGCTTGCTGCAGTAGATGAACAAGGTCTCTTGAAGCAACCCCCGGATGAGTCCAATCAAGTTATATCTGACTTGAAACTCTAGTTCGAAAAATCTAAGAGGATATGTGAAGTTACATCCTCTGATCTGATGAAGAAGGAAAAGGAGCATCAAGATCTGGAAGCAGAAATATGAAGCTCAGAAAGGAGCTTGAAAAAACTAAGGAAGAAATGAAAGTAAGAAGCAAATATGAAGGCAACACTGAAGCCTTGGAAAATATGTTGAGAAAATAGAAGCCATCTAAAGATATCGGTGGCTTAGGATTTGACGAAGGACAATGTTCAAATAGTAAGGATACATCCAGTAAGGAGATACAATTCACTTCATTGAGTGAAGGTGAAGAGAAGAAGACATTCACGGTAAGAAAGGATACTGGTAAGAAGACATATGCAGATGCTATTAGAAACCGTCACAAAAACCAATATACACAATCAATAAAATAGAGGCCACACTCAATGTACCAACATGCAGATCCAAGGACAAATGCAAGAGTTGATCATGAAGGATTCACAAGAGTTAGCAACATGAAAGGAAGATCCTCAGTGAGGTAGTTGTTTGCAAGACCAAGGCAACCTAACCAGTATGTTCCAAAATTTCATGGTTATTGTTACTGGTGTAACAAATTTGGACATAGGATAGCTGATTGTAGATTAACCAATAAGCCCACTATGAGTTATGAAAGTAGAAATCCATTTAATGCACTCTAGGATATGAATGTTGTCTGTTATCAGTGGAATGAATTTGGTCATAGGAGTTTTGAATGTAGGAAGAATAAGTCAGTGTCCTACAATAGTTTCAAAGATTGATCCTTAATTGAAAATGTGAAATGCTATAATTGTCAAGAGTTTGGACATATAGAAAAGTTTTCAAAAAATAGAAAAATCAAACAAAAGATGACAGACCTTGATCAAGAACTGGTAGTTAAACCGGAGCACAAAATAGCAGTTGACAAGAAGAAGGAAACCAAACCGGTATGGGTTGAGAAAGAAAAGGACAAGGCAGAATCAAGTTTGATAGTGCAGATTGCCTTACATGCTGAAAGGAAAAATCTATGGGTTGTAGACAGTGGTTGTTCCAAATACAAGACCAATGATAAAAAGAAATTTATCAAGCTTGAATATTGGAATGGTGGCTACGTAAGATTCAGAGACAACTCATCCATCAAAATAAAGGGAAAAGGTACTCTTAATATTGATGGAAAAATGAAGGCACATGATGTGTATTATGTGGAAGGCTTAAAGAACAACTTGTTGAGTGTAAGTCAGATGTGTGACAAATGTTACAAATTCACCTTTGATTCTACCAGCTACCAGATAAAGAAAGAGAGTACCGGTCAGATTGTATCTAAAGGAAAGAGGACAACTAATAATGTATACAATCTGAAAGAATGTTTTGAATCCCAATGTATGTTGGGACAAGTGGATGAAAGTTGGTTGTGGCATAGAAGATTAAGCCACATAAATTTTGATAACTTAGTTTCAATTAGCAAAAAGGGGTGTGTAAGAAATATTCCACCCATCATCAAGCTGGTAAGCACATTTTGTGATGAATGTGTAAAAGGGAAGTAGACTAGGGTGAGATTCAGAACAAAAGAACACAACACCTCAAGACCACTTGAAATTGTACATACATATCTGTGTTGTTCAACTAGGACAAGAGCTCTTGCTGGTGAAAGATATTTTATGCTCTTCATTGATGACTACTCAAGAATGACGTGGGTCACTTTCGTACAAGATAAATGACAAGCATTTGACAAATTCAATATCTTTAGGAAGATGGTGGAGAAGGAAAGTGGGTGCAAGTTGAAATGTCTAAGATAAGACTAGGGTGGAGAGTTCACATCAAATGATTTTGAAGATTATTGTGAAAGACATGGAATTAGAAGGCAATACTCAGCCCGTAGGACACCACAACAAAATGGTGTAGTAGAAAGGAAGAACATGATAGTCAAGGAGATGGCCAAAAACATGTTAAATGAGGTCAGTTTTCTAGACATATATTGGAAGGAAGTAGTTCATACTTCTACATATACCTTGAACCGGGTTCAACTAAGAAAAAATAACAGAATGACAACTTATGAGTTATCGTATGCCCAGAAACCATTAGTCAAGCACTTTAAGGTATTTGGAAGCAAGTGTTTTATCAAGAGAGATATGGATGGTTTAGATAGTTTTGATTCTAGGAGTGATGAAGAAATATTTCTTGGTTACTCCTCTAACATCAAGGCCTATAAATGCTACAACAAAAGACAAAGAAAAGTCATTGAGAATGTGCATGTAAGAGTTGATGAGGATATGCACAAAGGAAGAAAATCATAGGTAAATTGGTATGATGATTCTGATGATGAAGGTGAGGAAGATCAGTTAGAAAATGAACTAGAAGAAGCATCCAAAAAGGATCCTAACCGGTATGTGTAGATGAACCACCTGGAAGAGTAGATTTTAGGTAATAAGAGTGTTGGTGTGCAGACTAGGAGAAGACTTGCTCGGAATGATGAACAAGTCAACTTCTGCCTCATGACTGAAGTAGAACCTAAAATATTCAATGAGGCCAGAAAAAGATAACAATGGATGGATTCCATGGAAGAAGAGTTGCAATAGATTGAGAAGAACAAGACTTGGGAATTAGTCCCTAGACCGAAAGATAAGAACATCATTGGCACCAAATGGGTCTATCGAAATAAGATGAATGAAGAAGGTAAAATTGTTAGGGATAAAGCTAGACTTGTGTGAAAGGGTCACTCTCAAGTAGAGGGCATTTAGTTTGAAGAAACATTTGCACCGGTAGCTAGATTATAAGCAATTAGAAAGTTTCTAGCCTTTTCTTCCTACAAGGGTTATAAAGTATATCAAATGGATGTAAAATTTTCCTTCCTCAATGGAAATTTGGAAGAATAAGTGTACATAGAGAAACCAGAAGGGTTTCTTATACATGATGATGAAACCTTTATGTGCCAGTTGAAGAAAGCCTTGTATGGTTTAAAACAAGCTCCTAGAGCATGGTATTCAAGGCGAGATCAGTACCTAAAGGAGTAAGAATTCAAAAAGGGGAGTGCTTACAATAATTTATACATCAAGAAAGATGGAGACCACATTATCATTGTGGTTGTGTATGTAGATGATATTATTTTTTGAGGCAACAAGGACACCCTTTGCAAAGAATTTGCTGATATGATGCAGCCACAATTTGAGATGTCAATGCTTGGAGAATTGACATACTTCCTTGGTTTGCAAAAATCATAGCAAGATAAGGGAATATTTATCTCACAAACCAAGTATGCAAAGGACATGTTGAAGAAATTTCAAATGGAGGGCTACAAACTGGTAAGTACCCCCATGGTGACCATAAGAAAATTAAGAAAGAATGATGAATCACCAATGGTGGATTAGACATTGTATAGATCCATGATAGGAAGCCTATTGTATCTTACTACTTCTAGACTAGATATAGTGTAGGTAGTGTGCATGGTGGCTATATTTCAAGCTACACCTAAGCAACCACATATGAATGTCATAAGCGAAATTTTTAGGTACCTACAAGGAACACTCAATTATGGTTTGTGGTATCCTAAACAAGGGGAATTCATCTTGGAAGCACACACTAATGCTGATTGGGTAGGTTGCATTGATGAGAAGCACACACTGATGCTTGATGTGAGAGAGAGGAAAGCATGAGAAAGTAGAAAGATCATCTTCCTTAGGGTTTATTCTAAGAAAGTTGTAGAGTGAGTTAACAGGCGAACCAGTGAGAGGATCTAACCGCTAGAGATAGAGTAATCGGTAAACTATTATAGGATTAACAGTTAAGCTAACCAATGAGGTGTGATTGGTCAAGAAGGCATCTGAGAGTGACATAGTGTGGTGTGAGGCTGAGGGAGAAAGAAGAGAGGCTAAGAGTAACCACTGAGTGATTAGAGAGAGTAATTTGATAACTGACAGCGTGAGAACCAATGAAGAAGAGGAGGTTGTTAACTGCCAGTAATCTATTGATCAGGTGTTGTAGAACTCATTTGCATCTAGGTGCTATAACTATATCAAAATTGTATTTTATTATACATCACCAATTTGGAGCTTGGTGTAGGGGTTGGTGCTTGTTGGGTTGGTGCCCTAAATTAGTAAGGGTTGGTGCTCCTTGGGTTGGTGCCCTAAATCATTGTAATCCATTATTTCATTGTGAGGCTAGATTGGAGTAGTAGACTCCAACAAAATTTATCACCAAGGTTTTTCCCATATTGGGTTTTCCTCATATATTTGCTATTGTGGGTTGCATTTGTGTGTTTTCCTATTTTGATATCCATATTTGTCTAGCCGGTTTGACTATTTAGTGCTTAGGGTGATAACCAGTTTACCAAGGTTGTTTAAAAAGAAAATAATTTAGGAACCATTGATTCACCCCCCTCTCAGTGGTATATTGTGTTCAACACAACATATACTATGATTCTTCCTAGTTGTTTAACAACTACCATTGGAATCACATTTAGAAACAAATAAGGCAATTTCTTTGGTCAGATGACAGAGATAAAAAGAAGGTGCATGCAATCAAGTGGGATTGGTGTGTTATGAGGAAGGCTAAGGGAGGTTTAGGCTTGAAAGACTTGAGGCTACAAGCGATGGCTCTAGCCTCCAAGTGGATCTTCAAAACATTAAGTGGGAATTAACCTTGGAAGTAACTGATCAAGAATAATATTGCTTAGTCAACCCAAAAAAGAGTAAGACTTGGAAGTCTCTGCCACTAGATGACCTGGTTGCATGACAATTTCCTATCCATCTAATGGGATTTGTGGTGTTCAGGGCTACCTGCAGAGCATGGGAAGGAGTAAGGAATCTAATCACTAACAATGGTATCATCAATGAGGAATAGAAGATCTATGGAGGTTGATCCATCTAGTAGAACTTGTACAACAAGGGTAAACCCCTTGCACTAAATCCAAGTTGCTTAGCTAAGAGATGGGCCATCAAGGGTATTAGATGCTTTAAGGACATTCTCAATAATGGACACCTTGTTTCTTGGCTAGATGTTTGTAATAAGTTTGAAATCTCCCTTCCCAATGGAGAACCTATTCTATCCTGAGAGAAGCATGCCCATCTCTCACCCTTCCTAGATAGTTTGATAGTAAGGATGACTATACTCAATTAAAATGGTGCAATGGAACCCCCTTGCACAAAATGAAATCCAATGATATTTATAGCCAACTAGTAGATAAAGTGGAGATCTTGAATGACATTAATAATAAATGGAATTTGAACATGGAACATTCTAAGTGGACCAAAATGCTTGGCCATCTATGGGCTAAACTGGTGGAACCTAAGCAAAAATTCTTCACTTGGTGCTTGCTAGTCCATAAATTGCCTATCTACTTGACAACTAATGATCCCCCCATGTTCTCTTGATGCAAAGTCCTTGAAACATTGAATCATATTTTCTTTGGTTGTTTGTTTGCTAAAGAATTGTGAAATATGTTTGGAATTTTTGTTAATGGAAATATCATGAATCAGGAATGTGTCATTGGCTGTGTATTAGGGCTATCAAAAAGTGTCAATGTCTTTTGGTCTATGCTCTCTTCGGCTATATTGTGGTCAATTTGGAAGTATAGAAATAACGATTTTTTTAATGGTATTGAAAGAACCCTTACGAAGTCTCTCAGGAGACTCATATATTCTAATGTTTCATGGCAGGTCATAGTGGTAATGAGGATCTCTAGAAGGAAATTTGAACAAATGCTTGGGGATGGGCAAGTCTAGTGGAGGACCACTGAAGAAAGAAATATATTTGAAATAGGGCTCACAAACTCCATGGTAGAGATGGAAGCTAAAAGGAAGACAACAACAATAGTAGACCCTATTATAGTTGCAATCCCAACTCCAAAGGGGGTCATACCTGAGGCCATTCCTATCCCGACATATGGTAGATCTGGATGGAGGGCCAATGAGGTTGGACCGCATGGATTGAGGATGATCATGAATTCCATTTTGATTAGATTTTTATTGTTGTAGATTAGCTATGTTATCATTTTGTATACGTAATCCTTAAACTTGATACTTATTGGGGGTTGTATCCCCACGTTAATCTTGATGTTGTATTTGTGATCACTACTCTCTTGGTTGAAACTGACTATACTCTTGTATGGTTATATTATATATATATATATATATATATATATATATATATATATATATCCGATTTTATCAAATATCTGATTTAGTTGGGTTTTTGCCAGGGCCAAATGTACTAACATCCAAGCCAGACAAAAAGTCAACACAAATTTTTTGTGTTTTTAGGCGAGTGGAGAAGGCAATTTTTTTAATATCATCACTTTTTGGCCCCTCATGATCCTACACATACCTATTTTCTCTTATTGTAAAAATGAAATCCATTTGATTCTTGCTTTCTATTTCTACTAATTTTCTAGAGGTTGAGAAAATGGATGTGAAAATGGCTTTTCTTCATGGTTTTTTAGAGGATTCTTATATAACACAACCAAATAACTACATGGTGAAATGAAAAAGTAATTTGGCTTATAAATTGAAGAAATCTTTGTATGACCTCAAAACAATTCCTAGGATGTGGTACCAAAAATTTGATACATATGTCTTGAATTTGGGATTTGAGTGTTTTTAATCAAATCTAGTGTTTATTACAACTCTAGTCGTGATAATTTCTTGTTTATTGTATATTATAAGTTAATGATATGTTGTTTATTAGTAAAGTGAAAGGAATTATTTCTTAATCTAAAACCTTAACTTGTAGATAGATTTGAAATAAAATATCTTTATGTAGCTAAAAACATTCTTGGGAAGGAAAAAGGAATAGATATAGTGAAAATAAATATATTCCTTAGCTAGAGTAAGTATTTCAATTCAATTTAATAGAGGTTTAATGTGTAGGATTGTAGACCATTGTGTGTTCCTTTTACAATTGGAACAAATTAATCTACTTTATTTTGTCCAACATCACCATAAAATATGGAAGACATGAGGAAAGTGTCTTACCAAAATATAGTTAGAAGTTTTATGACTATTATGGTCTACACTAGATCATACATTATTGAAGTATCTTGAGTATTTTCCATATGTATGTATAATTATAATAGAGTTCATTGAGATGCACTTAATATATTATTCAAAATATTTCTGAGCTACCTCAAAGTATTCCTTGTGTTATCATGGTAATTTGATAGGAGAAGGGCATTCCATTGATATTCGTGGTCATTTGGATTTAGTCTAGGTAGGAAATGTTGATAGTAGATAATCCACCAATTCTTATGTATTTACTTTATTTGGTGGTGCAATTAATTGGATTAGTAAGTGATAGGCTATGGTTTCTTTGTCCACTATTTAAGTTGAGCATATGGAAACTACTCACACTTCTAAAGAATCTATTTGTCTTAAGAGTTAAGAGACTATGTTTAGATATTGTAATAAGGAAAGGTGTAATGATAATGTATTATGAAGGTAATAGTGTGATATTCTTAGCTAAGAACTAAAAATTTCATGCTAGGGATAAGAACGTTGA